>NC_056627.2:139911223-140564973 GCF_002870075.4 Lactuca sativa
CGATTTGTTTATGCTTTATTTGAAAATCAGAGTATATTTTTAAAGAAATATAATGCCGAATTTGTTCCCAAAAAAATATGATAAAGAATTTATCAAAGCATTTCCGTAGAAATGTATTATATTAAAAACTTTGAGATATCATTGTTAATACAGATCAAAAGCATAAACATAAATAACATAGGCGTTATAATATCTATTTATTCTAGTAGCCTATAATCCATTGATCTCTCATCAGATCATCACTCCTGTGCTCGCTTTCCACTACTTGTACATGAGAAAACTAAGTTGGTCAGGCTTAGGAACCTGGTGAGCACATAGGGTTTTCAACCCACAATTAATAAGTTTATTAATTTCATTAACCAGCAATAACCCGATTACCCATTCCCGTTATCTTAACTCTACGTCCCTAAAACACCTATTGTAAGGGATCTAGCCTAAGGATTATCATCGGGATGGATACTATTGCTAAGGGGTTTCCTCAAAAATAAATGTATGTAAGGCAACCATTAGGGGGATATAGTACACTAGTGAGCACATCGTTCACAAACACCTACAGGTTGCGGGCCTGCTAGCGTTCCACTTGACTGTCTAGAATAGTCCGTGGTTGTCATCTATACTCTGCTAGATGACTAGATCAACAACAAAATCGAGGCCTCTCTTCATTTTATTTCATTACACACCAACTATTTCATCTACCCATGTTTCTGTTGGATAAGGTGTCTAAGTCCATAACTATTTCGGGCTTGTACTTGACCCGACCCGGCATGGTCCATTTGGGTTGCATGGCACCATGCAATTGGTTAGACTAAATGAGAGAAATAACACTTGGAGATTATTAATATATTATAAGTTCTAATATATTAATAATATTATTTGATTAGTTTGATCAAGAATTAATTTGGAATTAATTAAGTGATCAAAGGTTAACTAATTAAATATATGGGTTCATCCATATCTTGTATAGTGGGCTAAGAGGCTCCATGGATTATCAAGTTGGGTTCTACCCATAGGATGCTCCATGGATGCTCCATGGGAGTTACAAACCCATGGGTCTTGAAAATGAAGAGTCATGACACATTAGGGTTTACATGGTGTAACCCTAGATGTGTCAACACTATATAAGGATCCCATTCTCCACCAAAAACGGCTAGACTACTAAGAAACAAGAGGGCTTGGACGATTTTGAGAAGTGTGTGTTATCTCAAGAGTCTTTCCAAGAGCATTTGGTGTTGTGTGAAGCATTTGAGGCATCACACTTGGGGTGCTAGGCTCACAAGGTTTCAAGGAACACAAGCAACAACAAGGTAAGTTATTCTATCTATGATTCAAGTTAAAATTGTTCCCCATGTATGCTAGATAGGAATATAACCTTGGAATTCAACTTTGCATGATAATTAGACAAACATAGATCCAAGGTTATTAGGGTTGCATGTACACTTAGGAAGTGTTAGAATGCTCAAAACCCATCAGTGGTATCAGAGCCTAGGCTTGTTTGTTTGTTATTTGTGCTTAAAAGTTGAAGAAAGTCGAAAATCTTGCTGTCTGACTGATGGACTCGGCGAGTCCATGGGGAGGACTCGACGAGTTCATGTGTATCTTCAACCTACTCGGCGAGTAGGTTTATGCACTCGGCGAGTAGGGTCGACAGAGTGCAGAATTTCGACTTGAGTTGCTGGAAATGGATTAGAATCATTACCCTAAAATGTTTTGGTACTTGAAAACTTATTTTAGAAGGTGTAATGTCTTTTCTAACTCATTTACAACAACAAATTATCAAAATTACAAAGATTAAATGTGATTTTGATTCTTGAAAGTGTTCATATTCATATTCTTGTTCTTATGATGTTTAGATGATCATAGTAATTATTTGTAACCTATGTGGTAGATTAATTCATGATCATAATGTGTTTTAATGGAGTCCATAACTTGTCCTCAAGTTATGGAAAACCAAAAGTCTCTTGGATTAAAAAAAACCATTAAAAGAACACAAGAGTTAGAAAAATGAAAAGTCCTCATTTTATTACTCTATTAAACTCATAAGTTACAAGAAATGAAGAGTTTTGAAAGATTACAAAACTTGCCCTCAAGTTTTGGAACAAGTAAAGTTAAGTTAAAACTTTAGTTCCAACCCCTAGAATTTTAAAAGTTAAAATTCAACCCTTATACTTATATTATTATGATTTAATAATTATATATATATATGTATAAGAACAAAGTCGTCTTACCGCTAGTACGCCTCATTCACGAAGCCGGTCTATAAGGTGGGTATAAGGTTGTTGCCTATAAAATGGTGACTTAATGGGTGTCCACTCTCACCCACCGCTTGCTTGATCGGTGGAGGGTCGTTAGCCGAACGGGTAAGACAAGGACTTATTAATTCTCATTCAAAGTATGATGAATATTATAAAGTAACTAAATGTTTTATTAAATTCTCAATCTTAGTTACTTTAGGAAAAATGTGAATAAGGTGCTATTCCATGAAATTACACTTTACACTTTGATTAAGTCGTTGGTGGAGCGTGTGTGGTTAACCGGCACACTAACTTGGACTTAACAAGGTAGGTAAAGGGTGACTTAGGGTTTATTATAGTATCGATGGAGCGTGTGTGGTTAACCGGCACATCGATTGAGTGATAAACTTTAAGGGTACCAAGTGATTTGCATGGTTACTTCACACCTCGTTTTGTGATCCTCGGTATCCCAGTCACAAAACTTGGAGGGCACACTCGAGATTGAAACATGCCTTTGAAAAGTTCATTGAATCTCAAAGAATCTAGGAATTTCTAAGAACCATTCAAAAACCTAATACTAAAATATTGCGGTTTTCGTGGTGGAAATTGGTGAATCGTCATTCACCTACCTTTCAAATATGATATAGCTTAGATTACGGCATACCTCTTCTAAGTTATATTATATTGTGATTGGATCCTAGCCTTAATATTACATTTGGGTGTTTTATTAAGGACTCTCTTATGTCTAAACTAATCTTGTCCTCTTTCCTTCAGATGTCTTTCAACAATGCTTCTGGCTCTAATCCTAATGGCTCCTTTTCCCTTATGAACTTGTGTGGGAAAGTCACCTTTGATGGATCCAACTTCAATGAGTGGATCAGAAACATCAGGATGATTACCCGCTACGAGGACAAAGAATATGTCCTTGACAAGGAGCTTAAGGAGATTGATGAGTCCACTGCAACTCCTCAGGAGATCGCTGAATTTCGGGCACATGAAAGGGATGCTACGAAAGTGGCTTGTATCATGATGGCCACGATGACAGCGGAACTCCAAAAGTCTTATGAGGATTTCTACCCTTATGAAATGCACCAAGATTTGATGGAAAGATACCATCAAAGTGCAAGACAAGAGAGGTATGAAATCATCTGCTCCATGATAACAACCATGATGAAGGACGGGGAATCCGTCACGAGCCACATGCAGAAAATGCAAAGGTATGTGGATCGTTTGCTGAAGCTTAATGTGAACTTCCCGGAGGATCTTGCAATAGATATTATTTTGCATTCCTTACCATCGTGCTATGATCAATTCCGCATGACATATCACATGAACAAGGAAGAAGTCACACTCAGCAAACTTCAGGGACTTCTCAAGACCGCAGAATCAGGTCTTAAGGGGAAGTCGGTTGCTATCACTCCTATTCAAAACTCTACTCCGGTTTTGGCAATCGGGAAAAGTCGAGGGAGGAAGAGAAAGAGCTCTTCTAAGGGTACCAAGGTTCGGACCCTTGATGGCTCTTCTTCAAGTGGAACCAAGAAAGGTTTCATTACTCCTTCTTCTGACCCAAAAGAGGCTGAATGCTTCTATTGCCATGAAAAAGCTCATTGGAAGCGGAACTGCCCAAAATACCAGCAAGATGTGAAGGATGGGAAAGTTAAACCCAACCATGCAGGTATTTACACTATCATTTCTAATAACTCACCCCATTCTAATTCTTGGGTCCTTGATACCGGTTGTGGTATTCACATTTGTTGTGACTTGCAGGGACTAAGAAGAAGTGAGGATGTGGAGCAAGGAAGGATAAACTTGATCATGGGGAATAGAAAAGCTATACCTGTTACCAAGATTGGAGTTTATACTTTATCGCTAAGTAGTGGGTTTAGTTTAGATTTGAATAAGTGTTGTTATTCGCCAGGAATGGCAAGAAATATTATTTCTTTTCATGCTTTGTACAAACAAGGGTTTACCTTTTCATTTAATAATAAAGTTGGTTCTATAGATGTTTTCTATAATAATGTCTTTTATTTTAAAGCATTACCTTGTGATGGTGTGTATGAAGCTGTATCTGTTGTAGATAACTTGGGAAATAATGTTTTGTGCATTGATTCTACTAATAATAACTTGGATAAAGCATCTTTATGGCACTGTCTTCTTGGACATATAAGCAAGAAACGCATAGGCCAACTCCAAAAGGATGGAGTCTTGGAGTCGTTTGACCTAAAGTCAGATGATAGTTGCGAATCATGCTTACTTGGAAAAATGACAAAGTCACCCTTCACAGGTTCGTGTGAGAGGGGTGAAGGTTTGTTGGACCTTATACACACGGATGTGTGTGGACCATTCAAACATGCCACAAGGGATGCTAATCGTTATTATTTGACTTTTACTGATGATTATAGTAGATATGGATATGTCTACTTGATCAAGCATAAGTCAGAGACTTTCGAGAAGTTTAAGGAATTTAAACAGGAAGTCGAGAATCAATTGGGCAGGAACATTAAGATGCTTCGATCCGATCGTGGTGGTGAGTATCTTAGTTCAGAGTTCCTCGACTATCTAAGGGAATGTGGGATAGTCTCACAATTGACACCTCCCAGGACACCACAGTTGAATGGTGTGGCTGAGAGGCATAATCGAACCTTGTTGGATATGGTTCGTTCCATGATGAGTCGAGCTTCGCTACCAATCTCATTCTGGGGGTATGCCTTAGAGACTGCCGCCCATATTCTTAATCTAGTCCCTACAAAGAAAGTTGCCAAAACTCCTCACGAGATGTGGACTGGTAAAGTACCTAAACTAGACCACATCAAGATTTGGGGCTGCGAGGCTTTCGTGAGACGCGAGACTCATGATAAGCTCGAACCCCGAAGCGAGAGGTGTATTTTCATCGGCTACCCACAGCATTCCTTTGGTTACCTCTTCTACAGACCTAGTAACAATGTGGTCTTTGTAGCAAGAAGAGGAGTCTTTCGAGAAAGAGAGTTTATAAGCCAAGGAGACAGTGGGAGGCAAATTGATCTTGAAGAAATCCAAGAATCAAGCGGTGAAGGAACTTCAAACTCTAGCCCTCAACTTGAGGAGGAAACTCCTGTTGAGTCAATTGACAAATCTGTACCTCTGAGACGTTCCACGAGAGTTAGGAGTGCACCTGAGCATTACTATGGATTCCATATTACTGCAGAAGGTGAGACACTTATTAGTGATGAGACACTAGTAAGTCAAGATGACCCTAACAGCTACGAGGAAGCCATGGCAGGCCCCGAGTCTGCTAAATGGAAAGAGGCTATGGATAGCGAGATACAATCCATGTATGACAATCAAGTTTGGAACTTGGTTGAGAATGTACCAGGTCGTAAGACAGTAGGGTGCAAATGGGTCTTCAAGAAGAAGACCGACATGGATGGTAAAGTACACACTTATAAGGCTAGACTGGTTGCAAAGGGCTTCTCTCAAATTCCTGGAGTGGACTATGATGAGACCTTTTCTCCGGTAGCCAAGATTAAGTCTATTCGGGTTCTGTTAGCCATAGCTGCATTTCATGATTATGAAATATGGCAGATGGATGTCAAAACCGCTTTCCTTAATGGGAAGTTGGCTGAAGATGTTTACATGAGTCAGCCAGAGGGTTTTTGTCAGCAACGAGTACCCTAATAGAGTGTGTAAGCTTGAGAAATCCATTTATGGATTGAAGCAAGCACCTCGCAGATGGAATCTTTGCTTTGATGAAAAGGTCAAGGAATTTGGCTTTTCTAGGAGTGAAGATGAATCTTGTGTGTATGTCAAGGCTAGTGGGAGTATAGTTAGCTTTTTGGTATTGTATGTGGATGACATACTACTCATAGGAAACGACATTCCAACCCTGCAGGAAGTAAAGTCCTGGCTTGGGAAGTGTTTCGCTATGAAGGACCTTGGTGAAGCTGCCTATATTCTAGGGATAAGAATCTTGAGAGATCGGAGTAAAAGACTAATTGGACTTAGTCAGAGTACCTACTTGGATAAAGTGCTGAAGCGATTCAGCATGCAGGATTCCAAGAAAGGAGAGTTACCCATCCAGAGTAACACCAGATTGAGTAAGACACAAAGCCCTAGCACTGAGGCTGAGATAGCAGAAATGAGTCGAACTCCTTACGCTTCGGCTGTAGGATCGATCATGTATGCTATGACGTGTACTCGACCCGATGTAGCTTTTGCCTTGAGCATGGTTAGCAGGTATCAGGCGAACCCGGGCAAGGCACACTGGACTGCGGTAAAGAATATCCTCAAGTACCTACGGAGGACTAAGGACTGGGTCCTTACCCTTGGTGGAAGTGATGACTTGAGAGTTGTAGGGTATAGTGATGCTAGCTTTCAGATTGATAGGGATAATTTCCGCTCTCAGTCGGGCTGGGTCTTTACCCTAAACGGAGGAGCAATTTCTTGGAAGAGTTCCAAGCAAGAGACAGTGGCAGATTCTACTTGTGAATCAGAGTATATTGCAGCTAGCGAAGCAGCAAAGGAAGCGATATGGCTGAGGAACTTCATTGGAGACCTTGGAGTTGTACCAGCTATTAAAGAGCCAATGGAAATTTTCTGTGATAGTGAAAGTGCTGTTGCCTTAGCTAAGGAACCAAGGGATCATGGGAGATCCAGACACATCGACAGAAAATACCATTTCATCAGACATCGGATCGAAGAAGGACTCCTCGTGGCAAAGAGGGTATCATCGGATGAGAACCCAGCAGATCCCCTCACGAAGGGACTGAGTAGGGTTAAGCATCTCCAGCATGCTCAGAGCATAGGGTTGAAGGATGATATAAGTTTTAGTAGTTAGATAACCCAGAAATTTGTAAAGTGTAATTGACATTTGATGATGAATAAAAGGAGTTTTATTTATGAGTAAAGTGTTGCTATCTCTTGTCGATCGTTTACTATATTTCTTTTGCATGTTTTGACTTCCAGAATAATTTTTTTTGGTGTAACATATTATTCAAACCTCCACAGTCGGTCATATGTCGGAAGTAGGTATGAATCAAGACTGTCATGATTGATTGTAGAGGTCTAAGGTGTTGGACAAGGCTACAACAATCATGAGTGCTCATAAGTTCTGAGCATTGGACTCAACCCACGCTCACTGGAATCACTTCATGGAATTCTATCTCGAGTGATCGTGAGACGGTAATATCATATAAGTCTTCAAACCTAGAGATATGATTTGTTACTTACGAGTTGGTTATGCATTGACTGTACGAAACCGCATTGGTAACTCGATGTTATAAAACGTACTTTTGTGTGTAATTCAATGAGTGGTAGAACAAACATATGAGTCGAAGTTTATATGTTCCTTCTTGGATTAGAAGCTGATATCTGGGCCCCTCGATGATTTTGTTTTGACCCATGTACCGGGCCCGGTCAGAACTAAGTTGATGTGTTCAATTAAGTTCTATGTCAAACAAATCGGAAATCGGGAAACAAATGCTGGACAATAAGCAAGACAATGCACCATGTATTTGTCCGGCTGATATCTAGAACGGAGGATTATATGATCACTTATCTTAAATGGCGTACTATCATCTTCTCAGTTCCGAGAAACCTTGAAAGAGCTACGATTGCCGGTCGGTTCCTGAAGTACTAGAGATATAGTTATTAGACTTATCCAAGTGGGAGACTGTTGGATAAGGTGTCTAAGTCCATAACTATTTCGGGCTTGTACTTGACCCGACCCGGCATGGTCCATTTGGGTTGCATGGCACCATGCAATTGGTTAGACTAAATGAGAGAAATAACACTTGGAGATTATTAATATATTATAAGTTCTAATATATTAATAATATTATTTGATTAGTTTGATCAAGAATTAATTTGGAATTAATTAAGTGATCAAAGGTTAACTAATTAAATATATGGGTTCATCCATATCTTGTATAGTGGGCTAAGAGGCTCCATGGATTATCAAGTTGGGTTCTACCCATAGGATGCTCCATGGATGCTCCATGGGAGTTACAAACCCATGGGTCTTGAAAATGAAGAGTCATGACACATTAGGGTTTACATGGTGTAACCCTAGATGTGTCAACACTATATAAGGATCCCATTCTCCACCAAAAACGGCTAGACTACTAAGAAACAAGAGGGCTTGGCCGATTTTGAGAAGTGTGTGTTATCTCAAGAGTCTTTCCAAGAGCATTTGGTGTTGTGTGAAGCATTTGAGGCATCACACTTGGGGTGCTAGGCTCACAAGGTTTCAAGGAACACAAGCAACAACAAGGTAAGTTATTCTATCTATGATTCAAGTTAAAATTGTTCCCCATGTATGCTAGATAGGAATATAACCTTGGAATTCAACTTTGCATGATAATTAGACAAACATAGATCCAAGGTTATTAGGGTTGCATGTACACTTAGGAAGTGTTAGAATGCTCAAAACCCATCAGTTTCACCCCCAACATATTTGTAGATATAAAATACATAAAGAGTTTAAATCATTTAAAACATGTATATTAGTGTTCGTATAACATAGATAACAAGTATACAGACAATATGCACGCATAGCATGTAATTTATATAAAATACTTCATATCTATGCGTAAGATGAAAATAAATATGCACTTAATTTAGTAGCGGGAGTAGATAGAATCTAAAATCGGTCAACGGCTCGTGATCGTCAAACTCGGGACGCGGAACGACTTCAGAAAACGAGAGAGAGAAGGAAGATTTGTTGTAAGAAGTGAATGAGGTCGAACTTGCTATTTATAGGCTGATTTCGGCCCATTCACGTTGTGAGAAGTCATTACTCACGTCGTGAGCGATGGAGGAATCACCTCGTAGCTTCGACATCTGCGTTCTAGGCTTGAATAGTGTCTGTTTGACTCCTCACATCGTGAGAATTCATTTCTCACGTCATGAGCTTTTGATTTATCATTCCCGTAGACTTCTAGCTTCGAAATGTGACTTTTTGACTCCTCACATCGTGAGAAAAGAGGCTCACGTTGTGAGTCCAGTCAGTTTTGGGTTTCTGACACGTGTCATGCTCTTAGACAACTGTATCTTTGGAAGGTCATAACTTTTGCATACGAACTCCGTTTTTGATGTTCTTTAAGTCCACGCGTAGGTGGAGATGTACTCTACAACTTTCATTTAGACTCCTAAGGATAAAAAGTAGTTTATCATAAACTAAATTTTACGTTTCCCAGTGTCGTGCCGGTTTTGACGCGAAACTTCGACAGGTCATATCTTCTTCGTTATAACTCAGATTCTGGCATTCTTTATATCTACAGAATCCTTGTCCCGACCACTACAACTTTCTTCATAGATATTGGACCTATTTATTATTTTATTTTCTACGCTCATTTTTATTCTTAACTTATTATATCTTATAATTAAGTATAAGGCACATAAAATCACATAATATTCAAATAATTCCTATTTAATATTTCAAAGTAGGTTATAAGTTTTTACCCTAACAATTACACCATTAAATTAAAGCTTAGCCTAGAAATGTGGGTGTTAAAATTCTCTCCTCCTTAGGATGCTTCTGTCTCGGAATCGTGCATCAGCAAATAGATGTGGGTAGCGACTCATCATGTCACTCTCTGTTTCCCAGGTAAGGTTCAGCCCATTCGTATGTTTCCAGTGCACAAGCACTAAGTCAACCATCTTGCGGCGCAAGTTCTTAGTCTTACGGTCAACAATCTCCTCAGGCTCTTTAATTAGCCTCTTATTTTCATCAATCCTTAACTCTGAAATTGGAATTATATCGGGAATTTCTCCCATAAACATCCTCAAGTAACACACATGGAAAGTGTTATGAATATCATCTAGTTCTTTCGGTAACTCTAGCTTGTAAGTTTGGTTCCCAATCCTCTGAAGAACTTTGAATGGTCCTATAAACCTTGGACTCAACTTTCCCCTCTTTCCAAATCGTATAAGTCCCTTCCATGGTGAGACTTTGAGCAAAACCGAATCTCCAACTTCAAATGTCAGTGGTCGTCTTTTCTTGTCAGCATAACTCTTTTGTCAATCCTGAGCTGCTAACATCCTTTCCTTGATCACTTTCAGCTTTTCAGCAGTCTGATAGACTATCTCAGGGCCCATAAACTGCTTTTCTCTATCTTTAAGCCAACAAGATGGCGTACGACACTTCTGTCCATACAACGAATCATTAGGTGCCATCTTAATGCTCAAATGATAATTGTTATTGTAGGAAAACTCTACAAGAGGTAAGTGCTCATCCTAGTTACCTTGGAATTCTAGGGTACATGCTCTCAACATATCTTCCATTGTTTGAATCGTTGTTTCGCTCTAACCACCAGTCTGTGGATGGTAAGTTATACTTAAACACAACTTCGTACCCATTTCTTCCTGTATACTTTTCCAAAACCTTGATGTGAAATGACTATCACGATCTGATATAATCGTTAATGGTACACCGTGAAGTCTGACCACTTCCTTCACGTAAGCATTTGCAAGCTTATCCATACCCCATTTCTCATTGGCTGCTATGAAGTGTGCACTCTTTGTGAAACGATCCACGACTACCCAAATCATGTCTTGACCGTTCTTCATTCTAGGCCGTTTAGTCACAAAATCCATGGTGATATCTTCCCATTAACCCATGGGTATAGGTAAAGGTTCTAAACTCCCATACAGTTTCTGATGTTGTTCCTTAACCCTTGCACATGTTACACATTCAGCCACATACTTTGCAATATCAAGCTTCATAGTCGGCCACCAGTAGTAGGGTTTCAAATCCTTATACATTTTAGTGCTACCTGGATGAATCGAGTACATGGTTTTGTGAGCTTCTTCCATTAGAAGATCCCTTATGTTGAATCATAAAAGTGACCCTCTTGAACTCATCTACCACAACCTTCTCTCTACTACCGCAACGACTCAGCACCCGGAGTCAATTCTGCAACTGCAACCGCAACCAGTCTTTTGCAATCGCAGTCTACTAGATTACTTTTACTTGTCTTTTATGTAATTCACTCTATTATCCAGTATGCCTTGCACGGCTGCTTATAGAGTCTTAGTCTAGTTCAGAGTCTCTATAAATAGAGACTCATTCTCTTGTATCGAATACACTTCTTACCACTTACTGATAACTTATGAACTTATTCTGAATATATTTCTCTAAGTTATCTTCATCATTTCTCTATCTTTCTACTCTTCTTACTCTCAACTGTTACTTAAACATATCTGAATATAACCTCTCTCCGGAGCAAATCTGTAAGACTTAATCACTATGTTTGATCTTCCTTATTAACTTGGAGTGAATGCATTCCTTGTTACGAATCAGCTTAAGTGTATTGTTGACATTACAATGGTTGTCATTTCTATTTCTTTAAATTTCGCAACCAACTCCCTAACTCTAACTATATTTTTGTTGAGCTTTTAGATGCTTTGAGATTAACTCTATTCCGCAATATACTTGTTCTAACTTTTTTTCAAGTGTGTCTCCAAAGTTTTTCTCTAAAAAAAATTTATCAGAGCCAAAGTGGGTACTTTTTGAATATCGGAACTCTGATTTTTAAAGGGCCTTCTATACCACTAAAGCTCACTTATTAAAAAAAAACAAAAAAAAAACTTCAAATGGCACAATCGTTATCTCTTAATGTCTCCAACAGTGTTGGTGGTTCTAATCGAGCCCCAATACTGGTTGCAAATGAATATCATCACTGGTCACAAAGAATGGAGAGGTACTTAAGAATACTGGGAAGAGATGTATGGCGATCCGTAGAAGAAGGACCACATGTTCCAATCCTTACTCCAGTCCAAACTGACAGCATTGCAAATAGGCTAGGAGGAGGTCAACCAGCAGTGAACCGTCCCACCAAGGATGACCTCGATAAAAAGGAAAATGATGTTGTTGCTTTTTATGAAATCTCCTGTGGAGTGGCTCCTGACAACTTCGATATCATCATAAATTGCAAATCAGCAAAAGAAATCTGGGATGTTCTCAAGAATCTTTATGAAGGCATAGAGCAAGCACAAGACAAGAAGCTCACTACTGCACTCAACGAGTTAAACAACTTCAAAGCTCATACTGGTGAAAGTTTGGAAGACTCCTTCAAGAGGTTCAACCTAACTGTCACCAAATTATCCAACGCGGGAACCGTCCGCAGTAACCATGAAACCAAAATGCGGAAGTTCATGAAGGCTGATTTTTTCCAGTATACCCTCACCAGAAGGGAGCATGACTACATCTGCACCCAGGCAGACTTCCCATGCATGAATCTAGAAGAAATTTTTCTTATTGCCAGGGTGTTCCAGAAGAAATTTTTCTTATTGCCAGGGTGTTCCAGAAGAAATTTTTCTTATTTCCAGGGTGTTCCAAATCTTTCTTAAGGCACACAGTCTGTGACGTTGCGAAGATTGATGCGGACATCTACCCCACCAGCCTCAAGAGATTTGACCATCCACCACTTGAACCTGTGCCAATGCTTACTGAAGGCTACGAAGAAAGATCACTAGGCGCAACCAACTTCCCGGAACATGGCATCATATTCAAAAGGAAGACAGACAATGTCAAATACTTCATTCCGATGAATGCCATGCACCGCCTGCCAAAGAAACAACATGACATCTGCCGGACCGTAGTGGAAAAATCGAAGCATGATATTGCAGAAGTCAAGTTTGATATTACAAGGAGAATTACATGGTTGGAGAATGTTACGAAATTTTGGTGGATTTTGATCAAGTTCCTCAAACTTCATAGTTGAACCGGAGTTAAAGAGGTCACTTAGGTGGAAATTGTTGAATAATAAAAGTGACCCTCTTGAACTCAACTACCGCAACCTTTTCTCTACTAACGCAACGGTTCAGCACCCACAGCCAATCTAGCACCCCGAGTCAATTCTGCAACTGCAACCGCAACCAGTCTTTTGCTACCGCAGTCTACTAGATTACTTTTACTTGTCTTTTATGTAATTCACTCTATTATCCAGTATGCCTTGCACGGCTGCTTATAGAGTCTTAGTCTAGTTCAGAGTCTCTATAAATAGAGACTCATTCTCTTGTATTGAATACACTTCTTACCACTTACTGATAACTTATGAACTTATTTTGAATATATTTCTCTAAGTTATCTTCTTCATTTCTCTATCTTTCTACTCTTCTTACTCTCAACTGTTACTTAAACATATCTGAATATAACCTCTCTCTGGAGCAAGTCTGTAAGACTTAATCACTAAGTTTGATCTTCCTTATTAACTTGGAGTGAATGCAATCCTTGTTACGAATCAGCTTAAGTGTATTCTTGATATAACAATTGTTGTCATTTCTATTTCTTCAAATTCCGCAACTAACTCCCTAACTCTAACTATATTATTGTTGAGCTTTTAGATCCTTTGAGATTAACTCTATTCCGCAATATACTTGTTCTAACTTTTGTTCAAGTGTGTCTCCAAAGTTTTTCTCTCAACACCTTATTCCTCCCATCTTAGGTACCCAAATTCTATCTTGGAATACCTTCAACCCTTGTTTATTTGTACCGAATACCAACGTTTTGCCTAAACGTTCTTCCTTTCTGTCATTTTTCTCCAAAGCTTCTTCCTGAGTTTTCTTAACACTTTCCACAATCATCGAGACAACTTCAATTTGTAATGATCTTGGCCTTTCTCTTTCAAAGTTTACTTTTCGACTTAGAGCATCAGCTACAACATTTGCTTTACCAGGGTGGTAAAGTATCTCATAGTCAAAGTCTTTGAGTAACTCTAGCCAACGTCGTTGTCTCATGTTCAATTCCTTCTGATTAAAGAGATACTGGAGACTCTTATGATCACTGAAAAGTTTGCACTTCGTGCCATAGAGGTAATGCCTCCATATCTTTAGGGAAATCTTCAACTCCATTGGGTAGAGAAAGAATTGGTGCTTCACACAACTTCTTTTTTAGCTTCTCAAATGCCTCATCGTGTTTCTCACTCCATGCATATGTGGCTCCTTTATGGGTCAAAGTCGTTAATGGAGCAGCTATCAAAGAAAATCCTTGGATAAATCTTCGGTAATATCCAACTAATCTCAGAAAGCTTCGAATCTCCGCGGGACTTTTTGGTCGTTCCCACTTCATTACAGCTTCTATCATTGCTAGGTCAACCATTATTCCCTCTTGGTTAACCACATGACCCAAAAATTGGACTTCTCGAATCTAGAAATCACATTTGGAGAACTTAGCATACAACTTCTCCTTCTTCAGAACTTCTAATACTTCTCCTAGGTGCTTACCAGGCTCCTGTTGACTCTTTGAGTGTATTAGAATGTCATCTATGAACACTATTACAGATTTATCGAGGAATTGTTTACAAACCCTATTCATCAAATCCATAAACTCTGCTCGAGCATTAGTCAGTCCAAATGACATAACTAAGAACTCGTAGTGTCCATATCTTGTTCTGAATGCAGTCTTCTCAATATCCGGCTCTCTCACCTTCAGCTGATGATATCCTGACCTAAGATCGATCTTTGAGAAATAATTCGAACCTTTAAATTGATTGAATAGGTCATCAATCCTTGGCAATGGATACTTGTTCTTCACCGTTGCCTTGTTCAGCTCTCGGTAGTCTATACACATCCTCGTGCTTCCATCCTTCTTCTTTACAAATAGCATCGGAGCTCCCCAGGGTGATGAACTAGGTCTAATAAAACCTTTGTTCAATAACTCCGGAAGTTGTGTCATAAGCTCCTTCATCTCCGTCGGTCCTAGTCGGTATGGTGCTTTCGCTATTGGTGTTGATCCTGGCGACAAGTCTATTCGAAACTCCACTTGTCTATCAGGGGGAATCCAGGAAGATATTCGGGAAGGACTTATGGATAGTCACACACCACGGGTATACTTTGTATCCCCTTCTTCTCCTTCTTAGTATGAATCACAAATGCCAAGTATGATGTGCATCCTTTGGACAAACATTTCCTGGCTTTCATCAAGGAAAAGATTCCAGAATTTACTCTGTGTTTGTCCCCGTACACCATAAATGACTCTTTTCCAGATGGGTTTACTCTTACCATCTTCTTCTTGCATAGTATCTCAGCATCGTACGTACTAAGCAAATCCATTCCTAGCACGATGTCGAAACCATTCAACTCAATGGGCAGTAATTCCTCGTGGAATTTATTCCCATTCAAGTCGATGATGATATTTTTAATGCAATTACTAACAGGTATGAACTTGCCACTGGGAACTTCTACAACTATAGTATTATTAAGTTTATCTATAGGCAATGCTAGTCTTCTACCAAATTTATGTGATATAAATGAATAGTTTTCTCCTGAATCAAATAATATATTGGCAGGCAATCCATTTACGAGAAAGGTACCTGAAGCAACATCTGCTTCATCTCTTGCTGCTTCTAGTGTCATCTGGAAAGCTCTGGTGTTCGGTATCGGTGGGACATTGGGCCTTGCTGCCTCCTTCTTTTTCGGACAGTCTTTTAAGATGTGCCCTTCTTCATTACACCCATAACAAACTTTCTTGTTGAGGGTGCATTCATTGGCAAAGTGCCCAGGCTTTCAACACTTAAAACAAATGACTCCTATGTCACATTTCCCTAAGTGCTTCTTCTTGCACTTCTCACACCATTTTGCTTCACCTCCTCTTCCTCCAAACTTCTTCGATTCAGACTTTGAAAATTTACTTTTCTTGTTGGACCCTAAAGATCCATCCAACTTCCTTTTATCACCAACTTCAACCTTGCTGGCGGCTCTTCCCTTGATCATCTCCTCAACAGACTTAGCAGCCCAAATAGTTGCCTTCAGAGTAGGTGCCTGACGTACTGGCACGGCGTACTCCCATGGAAGTCCCTTTGCGTACTTGTCAAATTTTTTCAATTCATCTGGGACGATGCGCAAAGCAAACTCCATTTTGTCTCTCAAGGCATTGGTGTATTCATCAATAGACATGTTGTCCTTCTTTAACGTCAGGAATTGGTTTTCCAGCTCTAGCAGATTTTGGGCCGAGAAGAACTTGAGTTTGAAGTATACTAAGAACTCTTCCCATGTCAGTTGTAGTGGCTTGTTGGGGCTTATGGTCTTCCCTAGAGTGTTCCACCAGTGAACATCGCCACCTTTAAACTGACGTACTACATATGTGGTTTGCTGTTTGCCCTTGCAATCACATGTTATGAAAGCCAGCTCCATCTCCGAGATCCAATGCATAGCTCCAATTGGATCTTCTTTCCCAGTGAAAGTCGATGGCTTGCAAGTTTTGAAGTCCTTATACTTGCATCCATTCCTCTCGACTCTTTCATCTTGGTTGTTCCTCCTAATCACTGGCAGTTCAACTTAACTACCAGTCCTACTGTAATTCCCTTCTTCTGACTATTTGTCATTCAACTCAAGCTGTTCAACAGGTATCGTAGGTTCATCCCTATTCTGTTGAAGTAAATGCCTTATCTCATCCATCTGGCAATCCAACATCATCTGGATCATAGCTTGTATCCCAGCCATCGTCATTGGCTCAGGTGCAGCTGCTACAACTGGTACTTGTTCAATCACTTGGGTTTGAGGCTGTGGATTGTCATTTACATTGGCATTTTTGACTCCACTTCAGGTTCTTGCCATGATGGTCTATACACCAAATTAGACGTTCAGTGTGTAGTGACGAGAATTAAGATAGGAAAACTTTATCTATGATAGACGTATTAAATCCTCCTTATTACTCCAAAACGTTTACATGCTAGTTCTAATATCGTAGTCGAACGTTTAGAATCCTAAACACCTAAAGTTTGTAGATTCGGTCGGCAACAGACCATAGATCCGAACAAATAATAGCATATAAGGCATCTTTATAGTTATAGCTATAACATAAAGCATTTAGCACATAAAAGCATTTTAGGCATCTTTCCTAAAATAAACTAGTGCTTGTGTCTAAAATATAGCAGGCACTCATCTCACAATCATCACTTAGCATTCTAAGTTTAAGTCTAGAAATCCTACAACTTCCTGGTTCGCTTAAACTAGTGCTCTGATACCAACCGTGACATCCTCGAATTCACGGCCAAAAAAGACCGATTTTTTTATGCTTTATTTGAAAATCAGAGTATATTTTTAAAGAAATATAATGCGGAATTTGTTCCCAAAAAAATATGAAAAAAAATTTATCAAATCAGTTACGTACAAATGTATTATATTAAAAACATTGGGATATCATTCTTAATACAGATCAAAAACATAAACATAAACAACATAGGCATAATAATATCTATTTTTCTAGTAGCCTATAATCCATTGATCTCTCATCAGATCATTAGTCTTGTGCTCTCTTTCCACTACTTGTATATGAGAAAACTGAGTGGGTCAGGCTTAGGAGCCTGGTGAGCACATAGGGTTTTCAACCCGCAATAAATGAGTTTATTAATTTCATCAACAACAATAACCCGATTACCCATTCCCGTTATCCTCACTTTACGTCCCTAAAACACCTATTGTAAAGGATCTAGCCTAAGGATTATCATCGGGGATGGACACTATTGCTAAGGGGTTTCCTCTACAATAAATGTACGTAAGGCAACTATGATCGGGATAGAGTACACCAGTGAACACATCGTTCACACACACCTACAGGTTGCAGGTCTGCTAGCATTCCACTTGACTGTCTAGAATAGTCCGTGGTTGTCATCTATACTCTGCTAGATGACTAGATCAACAACAACATCGAGGCCTCTCATCATTTTATTTCATCACACACCAACTATTTCATCTACCCATGTTTTACCCCTAACATATTTGTAGATATAAAATACATATACAGTTTAAATCATTTAAAACATGTATAATAGTGTTCGTCTAACATAGATAACAAGTATATAGACAATATGCACACATAGCATGTAATTTATATAAAATACTTCATATCTATGCACAAGATGAAAATAAATATGCACTCACTTTAGTAGCGGGAGTAGATAGAATCTAAAAACGGTCAACGTCTCGTGATCGTCGGAGTCAGGACGCGGAACGGCTTCAGAAAACGAGAGAGAGAAGGAAGATTTTGTGTAAGAAGTGAATGAGGTCAAACTTGCTATTTATAGGCTGATTTCGGCCCATTCACGTCGTGAGAAGTCATTACTCACGTCGTTAGCCATGGATGAATCACCTTGTAGCTTCGACATCTGCGGTCTAGGCTTGAATAGTGTTTGTTTGACTCCTCACATCGTGAGAATTCATTACTCACGTCGTGAGCTTTTGAGTTATCGTTCCGGTAGACTTCTAGCTTCAAAATGTGACTTTTTGACTCCTCACGTCATGAGAAAATAGCCTCACATCACGAGTCCAGTCAATTTAGGGTTTCTGACACGTGTCATGCTCTTAGACAGCTGTATCTTCTGAACGTCATAACTTTTGCATACGAACACATTTTTGACGTTCTTTATATCCACGTGTAGGTGGAGACCTACTCTACAACTTTCATTTAGACTCCTAAGGATAAAAATTAGTTTATCATAAACTAAATTGTACGTTTACCAGTGTCGTGCTGGTTTTGACGCGAAACTTCGATAGCTCATATCTTTTTCGTTATAACTCGGATTTCGGCGTTCTTTATATCTCCGGAATCCTTGTCCCGATCACTACAACTTTCTTCATAGATATTGGACCTATTTATTATTTTATTTTTGATGCTTATTTTTATTCTTAACTTATTATATCTTATAATTAAGTATAAGGCACATAAAATCACATAATATTCAAATAATTCCTATTTATTATTTCAAAGTAGGTTATAAGTGTTGAACCTAACTATTACACCATTAAATTAATGCTTAGCCTAGAAACGCGGGCGTTACTCCTTTCACGTATCACAACTGAGGAAGTCTATAGCCGACGAGTTAGCAGTGGTATCATTAGAAGATATTCCGGTTGATGCGAGTCTGAACTATGTTGAGAGACCAGTTGGGATTATGGATCGGAAGATCAAGGTTCTGAGAAACAAGGAAGTGCCCCTGGTGCAGGTCTAGTGGCAACATCGAAAAGGGTCCGAGCTGACTTGGGAGCTGGAGTGGCAGATCCGTGAGCAGTATCCAGAGTTTTTTGCGGAGTAAGACTTCGAGGGCGAAGTCTGATTCTAGTAGGGGAGAATTGTAACATCCGGATCCCCAGGTACATTATTTATTCATTTTTTTTGGAGATTTTTGGAGGGACTCGGCGAGTTGACGCTTAGACTCGCCGAGTAGGATCGTGAATTCTATCCGGGTTAATGACCGGACTTGGCGAGTCGACTAATGGACTCGGAGAGTCCGTGCTATTTAATGAGACCTTAATTCTTGGGGTTTGGAACCTATTTAAAGGAGCTTATAGCCACCGTTTGCAGCTACCAAACCCCTGAGTGAAACCCTAAGAGATCTAGAGCGTTTGTGAGTAAGAAGAGGCCGTTTTTGATACTTGTATGGGTCTTTTTGCAAGAAGAAGGTGACCAAGGCAAGAGGGAACTGAAGAGGGTGCTATTTTGCGGATTTCAGAGCCTAGGGACTTCATATTAAGGTACATATTCGATCTTTCTTCGATTTTGGTATTAATCCTTGAGAGTTAGGGTCTCTAACGAGGGGATAATGTAACATCCTGTTATTTTTTATTTGTAAAGTCAACCAAAGTCAAACTTTGGTCAAGTAAAGTCAACTTAAATCTTATTCTATTTTGAATGGATTAGATTAATGTTTTATAAATGTGTACACCTTGTATTTAAAGTGTTATATGTATAAGAGATAGAAAACTTGAAGTTTGAGACCATTTTTCTTTCTTTCGGACAAGCAGCCTCACAGCTGTGATCGCAACCGAGAACAACTTCGGTCGTGAACCCTCGGTCTGTGAACACATCTCAGCCATAGCCGACTGCGGACCGTATAGAAGGTTTATAGCCGTGAACCTTCAGACCGTGAACCCTCGGGCATATATGTCCATTTTTCTTTCTTTCGGACAAGCAGCCTCATAGCCGTGATCGCAACCGGGAACAGCTTCGGTCGTGAACCCTCGGTCCATGAACACTTCTCGGCCATAGCCGACTTCGGACCATATACAAGGTTTACGATCGTGAACCTTCGGACCGTAAACCCTCACGCATATAAAGTTTTCAGCTGACTTTAGGCTCATTTCATCACTTTCAAAACACAATTCCAACCTTTTCACTAAATTATCATCAAGCTAGAACACCCTTTCTCCTCAAGAACATACTAGGCTCATCCTTTCTTATCATTTCAAGTGATAATCACTAGTTCTTCACAAGATCCAACAGGTATCTTTTCATGATCTTGTTATCATTTCAAGAACATCATTCAATCTTCTTATAAACCTGGTAATTTCATTAGTTTACACGAACAACACGCGAAGAACACAAAGAACACCCATCATAAAACCTTTGAATCTTCTTAGAAACGTGCTTAGAATCATCAAGTGTTCATCATTCTTCAAGAACTAAGGGCCATGAACACCTTCAGGGTCGTGAACCCTTCATGAGTCTTGGGCCTTAAACACCTCTCCTGGCCGTGAACACCTATCATCTTCCATTTTAACTTCTAACACTCCTATTTGTAAGTTATACTTACAAATTAGTCCAGTTTCTAATCAATCTTATGATTATTTTAGATGACTGGTTGCATATATGATATACAAATCACTATATTGGACTTGTTTTGGTACGGGATTACACTTGTGGAATGAAACGTCCTATATCAAATCATCATTTGAATCACCTTCCAAAAGGTGAGTTCATACCTTCGTATTTTCATAGATTTTACTATTTTCAGGGGGGCGGGGGGGGGGGGGGGGGGGATACAAGTCTAACACAAGGATATTTGTGTTAAAAACAAATGGTTATAGAATATATTACTAAAATGAATTTCAATTGTCATCAAATCAAATGCTTTAAAATTGTTGTAAAATGACATCAAGTCATCAAAAGTATTTTAAAATGTTAAACTCTTTAAGTGATTTTATAAACTTATGTTTTTCCCCAAAAATCATATTTATATATGTATATTTATATAAATAAGATTTAAAAGACTTAGGACTGACAGCTCACTTCGGTTCCTTTTTTCCTTGTTTGGATGTGGGCTTATAGTATTAGTTATTTGTCCGAATGTCATTTAAATTTTACTTATATATATATACATATATATATATATATATGTATGTATATAAATATAAAAGTTATTTCATTTAGTTTAGATACCCTTTGTAACATCTTGAGCAAGGGGTTGCATTCATGAACAATTAGTACCAATTCAGAAACTACATATAAATTATAATAGGTACAATTTATTATTCATAGAATATTAATTCACGATTCAAGTATAGTAGAGTACACCATTTTACAAGAACAAAGGGTTGTTTCAAAACTAATCACGGGTATACAACTTTCAAATACATGTTAAGAATACTAATTCAGGAGCATACTATCGATCATTATTTCAGAATGATTGGGTATTCACTTATATTATACACGTAACGTCTATATGCTTTCTATGAGTCATTTGATTCAGGTTCTTTAATTTATTTAAACAACATATTTAAAGTCCTGACATTATAACCAGAATCTCCAGTCAGGGATCGAAACAAGTGTGTATAGATCTATGTTGGGATTGACAACCTTGCACTCAGACTGCTAGCTATAGCCAGGCATACATGCCTACGATTTACATTTGTTATCAATAGTTTTTAACACCTTCAAAGCATTGCGTCAGGCCATCTAGTAGCAATATGGTTATAATAACTCATTAAAAAGATATTAACAATACGGTTAGTGTATAATAAACTAAACATGAGTACATTTTCAATGTATCAGTTTATCGAAATACAGTTTATAGTATTACATCTTAGTATTCAATAACAGCTGGTGAAGCCTGGCACACTCACTTTTATAGATTATACAAAATGATACAAAAACAGAACACTGGTTTACAAACAGAACGGTTTTATGTGATTAAAACTACTTTTCATATACAGCAAAAAATATAAGATATTCTAGAACAGTTTACATATTCAAGAATCAAAAAAACATACTTTCAAACATAAATTCTTATGCACTCACTTAACTATATGTTGACACTCTATTTTCAAATTACTTGTATTCTCAAGGAATCAGTAGACAAGTACTCCCCGAGCTTTTTAAAAGATGGAGCTATTTCGAGTCATGTCTTCTTTTTTGGTATAACTATTTTAGTGTCGATATACATTTATTTAACACATATAAAAACTTATAGTTATTAATGCAATGGTTTTTTGTACTTTGATTACTATAATGCATGTGTTGTGATACTATAAATGAAGTCATCCACCCCCGTACGTTTTCGTCTTCTGGTTTGGGGGTGTGACTGGATTTGATTGAGTTGCGTGAGTGATCCTGCAATTGTTTAACCTATGGACCATAGACTGGAACTCTTGATGACTTGCATGTGGATCATACAAACAGGCAGCGATGTTGTGGTTGTCAACAAACTTCATTCCAGCCGTTTGTCTGCATCAACCAAGTTATAAGTTAATTAAGGGTTTTGGCCAAAAACACTATACCAAAATCCAAAAAGCACTTATATTTGGGTTTTCGGCTGCAAACGGGTTTTCAGCCGAAAACGGTTCCTTTTCCAGTTTTGACAAAAATCACCATCAGAATCACGATTTTACCCTTAAAACCTGCAAAACAAAGTCGAATCGATTGAAAAATAGTTGTGTGGGTATCCCTATCTGATTACCTATACGAATCAGGTATCAATTTTAGATTATATACATACAAAATGATGAATCGATGGATTTTTGCCTTGACAGAAAACAGGATCGAGAGAGAGAGAGAGAGAGAGAGAGAGAGAGAGAGAGAGAGAGAGAAGAGAGAGAGAGAGAGAGAGAGAGAGAGAGAGAGAGTTTTAGGCCGAAAATGGTGAATATGAGAGTAATAGACTTATTGGCCGAAAATCACTCATTTAATACCCTAGCACTTTTTCGGCCCATAACCCACAATCCAATGGGATTAAACCTAAAATTTAAATCCGAAACCAACAAATCCAATTTTTAAAACAAAGGAAAATCATTTTGAAGACTTAAATTAAAAATAAAAATAAATTCTAAAATTTAAATGCAAACTGAATTTTTTTAATCTTAGAAGATAAAAATAAAATAAAAATAAAAAATAGAATAATTCTAACTACTCTTTAAAATTAAGAATTTTAATATTTTGGGATCATAAGTTCTGACACAGTTATACTTGTTTTTCAATACCTTCACCTTCACGAATAGATCTGGTCAATTGTCGGTATTGTGGTCCACTTAAACATGAAGGATTTTTGACAATTTTGATAGAAAATAAATAATAAGTCATTACATCTAAATTCCTAAATGTACGATTTAGCTGACGACGACCAAGGGTATTGTTGTCCACTTAAATTCAGCAGCAATATCTATAGACAACCTATTAAATGAATCAATTTTAGAAGAACTAGAATGTGTTTCTCACTTTCTGATATACCCTGACAATCAAGTGCTTCCAAAGAAGTTCTTACATTAGATGAGTAGAGAATTATTAGGAGAGAAGATAGACTTAGAAGTGCATATGTTGTGCCCCAGGTCGAATCTCTTCCAATCACGCAGAGGGGACATCATTTGACTAACACAGATAGAGGGGTTGAGAGATAGAAGGATGGATATGTTGTGTTCCATGTCTGATTATTTCAATCACGTAAAGGAGACATCATATTACTAACAGACAGAAAGAAATTCATAGATAAGAAGGTGCATAGAAATAGAGTTGCATATGTTGTGTGACACCAGTCAAATTTTGGTCAAAAATAAATTGATCAATAATCGTAATTGGGATGAACCAAGTGGTAGAGTTTGTAACAAGGTTTCCAAAAATTTAAAGAACACTGAAATACGAGTTATAACGAAGAAGTTATGACCAATCGAAAATCCACGACAAAACCGGTAAAACACTGCTCAGTGTAAAAAGTGAATTTTTGATAAAAGGCTTGTTAGCCTTAACAATCTAAATGAAAGTTGTAGAATATGTTAAACCGAGAACGTTCATAAAAAGAACGTAACAATTAGACTTCATATGAGGAAGTTAAGATTTTTATAAGTTTCGGTTTAGCAGTAGACAACTAAAAATTCGAAATATAAATCGATCAATATTTAGCTGACGCAACTTAAACTAGAATCGAAGGTCTCATCAAAAGTAGCACAACGGTAAAAAGACAGACAAAAACGGACGTCGGATGAAGAAGTTATGAATTTTTAACGGATTTCCTGTCCCGATCTGTTAAAAATAATAATATTAAAAAGAAAGTCAAAATTAGCAGACGAAGTCTAAACGAATGTCATAGAGTATAATTTTACATATGCGTGCATATAAAGAACGCCGAAAACGGAGCTTGTATGAGAATGTTATGATTTTCGCAAGTTTTTGGCACAAAAATCAAGAAAATCTTGAAAACCGGGCAATTTCGCATAGGTGGCTTTTGACACTCCATCCTTCGCATGCAGCCTCCACGTGGTGTCTTCTGATTAGACCGCTGCCTCGTGTGGCACCCGCTGATTGGTCCGAAGTCGTCACCCTTCTTCCCCATTGGACTGAAGTCTGATCCACTTAGAAGACCCCACTTGTCCGAAACACGTGCCTCGCACCAGGGTCCGTAATCTCCACCGCCCATGTGGCCTCACTGCTGACTACCACGTAGCTACTGACTTCGCGCCTTCGCCAGGTGGCTGCTGACTCACTATCTCAGACCGCACCCTTATTGGGTGCGAGACTTCTCGGCTAAGGAGCATTTTTCCCCCCAAATTTCCCAAAAATTCACATTTTCACTTCCTCGACTTTCTCACGACCCCCAAGGCCCCGATATCGTGTCTAAAGCCCGAAGCAAGCCCCGGAGCCCCAGAATTCTCGAGAAGTCATCCTCTCTCCTGTCGAAACTCTACCCAATTTTAGCTAGTTTCTCGTCAAATAAACTCCTTCCAGGAAACGAAACGTTGCCCGAATCACCGCTTATCAAAGTGAGTTCATACCCCTATAATATACCTTTTTAAATGGTTTTATATGCCATTTTTTTCTGGGGGGGGGGGGGGGAGGGAATACAAGTTTACACAATATAAATTGTGTTAATAATTATGTGATAAAAATCACACAAAGGCTTTTCGTATATTTTTAATAATTCCGAAATACTTCCAAAATGAATTAAAGCCATGTTAAACCTTTAAAATCATATAAACTCCGTTAAATTCTTTGAAAAATGTTTTATAAACTATTTCAAATTATAATTGACAAAATCATGTTTATATATGTATAAATATATAATTAAGATTTGAAGGACTTAGGACTAGTGAATTATCTTAATTCTTTTCCCTTGTCTGGATGTGGAATTAAGGTGGTGTTATTTGTCCAAAGGTCGTTTCCTTCTTTTATATATATATATATATATATATATATATATATATATATATATATATATATATATATATATATATATAATACATATATGAGTATAAAAGGTTACTCCTTTTGGTATCATTACCTTTGTATCAGGCTAAGCAAAGGTGTTCATCCATGAGAAATCATACTAATCAGATAGAAAATATAAATTATAATACGTATAATTTATGATTCTGAACTAAATACACAAGTATGATTCACGATTGTATACTTTCCAAGGAAATTACCAAAAATTCATTTAAATATACCAGGATATGTATAATACCTTTAATATATGAGAAACATATTAAAGAAGTAAAAATACATCATACCGGGTTTGCATTAACAAAGGTACTATACAGAGTATCAGGGTTAGCAAACACGGGTTAATAATACATCATACCGAGTTTGCATTAACAAAAGGTACTATACAGAGTACCAGGGTTAGCAAACACGGGGTAATAATACATCATACTGAGTTTGCATTAACAAAGGTACTATACAGAGTACCAGGGTTAGCAAACACGGGGTAATAACACATCATAAATCTCGTTGAAACAATAAATTTGTGAGGCCCTTCACAGTGTACTTATCTAGGTACGACTCTTAAGTCCTGACCTATTAACCAGAATCTCTTGTAGGGAGAGCATGAAATTGTGTATAGACCTATATGGGACTGACAATCTCGCACCTCTACTGTTCGCTACAGTTTGGCCGGCAGGCCTAAGGTGTTAAGTATCATATCATTCCGACGCCTCAAGAACGTTGCCGTAGGCATATCCGTCATATTAGTATGGTTAATAGAACTCACATGGATAAAACAATGAGTGAATTACTAAGTAATATACTTCTCTTAAAATAGTAAGAAAAAATAATTACATCCCTACCAAATATACCTTCTGTAGTTTTTACTTATAGTAAAATCTATGTATCATGAAATCAAGTATGGTAAATATATTTGTACTTCTGGTTTTGAACATTTAAAACCACGAGGCAGTATTATGGATAATATAATATTTTCTAGGATTAATACTAATGTTTTACTGTGGAACGGATAAAACTAAGAATACTTTTACAAATGAAATGATTTATGGGATTAAACCACTTTTATAAAGGAAATGCTTTATAGGATTAAACCACTTTTACAAATGAAACGGTTTGTGGATTAAACCACTTTTACAAATGTAACGGTTTATGGAATTAAACTACTTATCAAATGGAACTTAGTCATTCAATCTTTGTAGACTAGTATAACATAAAATACCTTTATTTGTTAATTCTATAATTCCCTAGTTATTACATCATAGTTATACATAAGCAATATCCGATTAAAAGTGAAATGTGTGACTTCCGCCTTACTTCATGTTCCTTGTTTGGTTGTGGGCTTAGGGCAGATACACCCATTTAACTATCCATTCGATATAGTGTTATATATAATCAGTATAAACTAATTAATTACAAAGGGAAACTATTTAGGTTATCAGTTAATCACCTCAGGAAATATAGGATTTCCCTGAGAAACCAGTGAACTTATCCAAAGAACTTAGGGTATACTTAACATAACTAAAATAATTATGAACTAACTAGCTTAAACGCTGAGTTACTCCTTCCAAATAACTTGTATTCTCAGGAATCCATTAGACAGGTACACTCTCAAAGCTTTTGAGAAGACTACCTAGTACTGTAGCGTGACTCTTGTCCTCTTCTGTACCTACTTTAGTGTTTGAATATGTAATGTTTAAACACTAATGAAAAACTTATACTTATTAATGCAATGTTGTTTGTACTTTGATTACTATATTGCATGTGTTGTGATACTTACCTAAAGTCCTCCGCCCACGAACGTTTCTGCCGTTCTGGTTTGGGGGTGCGACATGTTGCATTCCAGGTCAGATATTCTCCAATCACGGAAAGGAAGCAACATATGATTAACAGATAGAAAGCAAGGAAACAATTTTCTACATACCTACTTTATCGGACCCCCCCCCAAGTTACCCTATCAGTGCCAGAATTAAGGTCATGAGACAGTACATCAAGGAAATGTTAAACCACAGCTCTAGATACATATAATTTTAATGTATCCTGCAGATTCTCATATTTATCTCACTGCTCAATCTACCCAAGCGTCGTATTGGCAGTCCAAATGAGACTATCTAAGTCTATAATGTCAAGTCCTTTCGATTGTCAAACTAAGTCTATTCTTTTCGAACCCTTCATGCCTACCAGCACATTGAACACATAGTCTAAACAATTCAGATTCGATACCTTACACTTGTTTAGACTGCCTGTTATCACTTAATCTTGATATCACTTCCCAATTAAGCAACTACAAAAGACAAACATAAGTACATATTTTTGGAGTTTTTGTTTTATAATTTTTTTGTATTTTGATTTCTCCCCCTAAATTTGTACATAAGAAAGAAAACAAAAGAAAAAGAATAAAAATGCACAAATTTAAACTAAACAAAAATAATTAGTCATCAAAACGTATCATTTTCAAAAAGCTCACAAGCACATCGAATGGATCTTTATTAAAAGGTTTGGTAAACAAATCCGCCACATTATTATCAGTGTGGATCTGTTCCAAACGAATGAGCGAGCGCTCATAACAGTCTTGAATAAAATGAATTTTGATGTCGACGTGCTTGGTTTTAGAATGATGGACTGGATTTTTAGCTATTTGGATTGCAGCATCATTATCACAAAATATTGGGGTATCTAGAAAATTTCCAACCATAATCCTGAAGCTGATGTTGAATCCAGACAACTTGAAAACAACAAGCTGACGCAGCAATGTATTCAGCCTTAGGGGTCATTTGATTTGCTTCTGACCGGGTCCAATCAGACATTTTGGCTGACCCGGTTCGGATCAGTGTGTTTGATTTGCATGGAGTCAGAGGCTCTAGCTGACTCCGTCAACAATTTTCCTCCGACTCGGTCCATCCAAAAAATGAAGCTGACTGGAAACCATACACTTTTATTCCCTTTTCTAATCTTGACTATAATCACCTCCAACATTCGCTTGAAATTTCCATCGGTTGGATCAAGCGAGACCACCATCTCCATTTATCAGCCACATCGTCGTCCTCCAACCTCTTCCTCCCCGGCGTCTTCCTCCGCCCCTCCTCCACGAACGTCGACCTACAGCTCTAACGGTAAGCATCTTTCCTCTGTTTTTTTTTCATGAAATTAGATGCAAATATGTATGTATTTTATGAAATTAGATGTTATTTGTGTATTTATTATTTGAAATTAGATGTTTTTTATGTATGTATTTGCATAAAATTCATTCTATTTGTGTATGACCTAACTACATCTTTTCGTTTTGACCTGATCGACATATTTGGAGTTGTCTAATACAGAAATTGGAAGCAATGGTTATTTTCTATTTTTGTTCTTAAATCTTTATATCTCCATCATTCTAATAACTACTTAATTTAGGTAATTGCATGTGGTTCTGTTGGAGATCAAACCAAAAATAAACAACAATTTGAATAGTTATAGGAAATATATGAAGAAGAAGAAGGAGGTTATAGATCGAACAAGAAGAAAGACATGTTTTTATGTGCAATAAATGGTGTTTATTAAATCACTTATCATGGCTACTAGTTGTAGATTAGCATAAATTCAAGGTTTAAGATGGGTATTACAACAGATTTCAGGCTTTGCATACATTAATGGAAGGTTTTTTAGAGTGAGAAGGAAATAAATTGAAGTTGATCTGTTGGAGCTGAGTGAATCAAATGAATTGATTGAATTTTGCTTTATTTCTTTGTTTTTTTAATTGCAGGTGAGTAGGAAGATATACTAGTTGTATGGTGGTGGAAGTGTTGCTTTAAGATTGTTTGGTTACTTTGTTAGATTATGGTTTATGGATAGAAATTTGGAGAATATCTTCCAACTCAAAGACCCAAGTCATGTGAACACTTTTGCTTTGTCTTTGTTGGTCTTTTATTGTGTACATATTATAAATGGTTGTAGTTGTATAATATTTTGTATATTTTATTATTTTGTATACTCTTCATCAATTCTATTCATATAATTTATCAATTATAAACATATACCTTTTATTTAGCACAAAACAAAAAATAAGGGTATATTGGTCATTTTTAGCAGTCAGAACAACCAGTCAGATGCGTAATCAAACTGTATGGTTCCAGTCAGAGCCGGATGCAGTTAGAGCTTTAGACCCAGTCAGGCTCCGACTCAGTCAGAATTGACTCGGTCAGCAACTATCAAATGACCCCTTAGCCTTTTAGGTTGACACAGTTTGTTGTTTCTTACATTACCATGACACCAACCATTCTCCTAAAAACTGACACCCACCCGATGTTGATTTCCTATCAAGATCACATCCTCCATAATTTCTGTCAGCAAATGCATATAAATCGAAATTGGGATTTTTAGGATACCAAAGACCTAGTTTAGGGCTACCTTTAAGATACCTAAAATTCCTTTTAACTTCAATTAAATGAGAGAGTTTAGGATTAGCTTGATAATGAGCGCATTCACAAACAACAAACATGATATCAGGTCTGCTTGCAGTCAAATACATCAGAGAACCAATAATTGAGCGGTATTTAGTTGATCAACGGATTCCCTATCTTGATCTAGTGTCAACAGTGGTCTTTTAACCATTGGAGTGAAACCAATTTTGGAGTTTTTACAACCAAACTTTTTGAGCATGTATTCAACATATTTACTTTGATGTAACAAGATGCTAGCCGAATCCTGTTGAACTTGTAACCCTAAGAACATGGTCATTTCACCCAACGAGCTCATCTTAAATTTTTTCTTCATAACATCCTCAAACTCTTTGCATAGCTTTGTACTCGTCGACCAGAAATGATATCTTCAACGTAGATCTGTATAATGATCAAATATGTATCCACATTCTTGATAAATAATGTCTAATTAATCATTCCTCTTTGTATTCGTGCTCAAGCAAATGTTTCGTGAGGGTTGCATACCAAGCTCGGGGAGCCTGATGTAACCCATATAGAGCCTTGTCCAACTTGTAAACATGATTTGAGAACTTTGAATTGACAAAACCTAGAGGTTGATCAACATAAATTTCCTCTTTCACAACTCCGTACTAGAAGCCAGTCTTGACATCCATTTGATAAACTGTAAAGCCCATGTAGGAAGCCTATGCTAGGAATATACGAATGGCTTCAAAATGCACTACCGGAGCATATACTTCTGTGTAGTCAAGACCTTCTATTTACCTACATCCACGAACGACCAATCGATATTTATTGCGCATAATAACCCCGCAATCATCTTTCTTATTTCTGAAAACCCAGCACGTGTCCAAAGATTTCTTGCCTTTCGGTAACTCAACCAGCTTCCACACACCCAATTTTTCAAATTGATTCAGTTCTTCATGCATCGCATCTACCTAGCTTGGTTCGTTTAAATCCATTGCAACACTCTTAGGCTCAATCTGGGATATGAAGCAAGAGTCGAGACATGAATTGACATCTCTACTTCAACTTCTCGTTTTAACTCAGTCGGCCATTGGACCGATGACATTTTCGATTGGATGATCGTATTGGACTTTGGTAGGAATTTCATGGATGATATCATTAATTGAGACATGAAGGTTGTTGATATTGATGAATCGGTCTTCATGAATGTGAAGCTCCATAACGATGGAGTGGCGGCAGAAGTATCTCTTGTCATGAATTCTCTTTCAGCAAGGGAAAGTGGAGTAGTTTGAGCGTCAGAACTAATTCTTTGGCTTGGTGAGACCGAGGAAGTACTTGGAGCAACTTCATCCACTAAAGGAGACATGGGAGTCACCAGGGGTGGTCTGTATACAACATCTTCCTCTTCATATTCAACAACGTCACGTGTAGCTTAGCTGGAATCTGAAACATTTTCCAAATACACGTTAAAGGATTTAAAAAATGATGCATAATCAAATAACCAATCAGGTCCAACTCGTGCATCCGTCTCATTCTCCTCCATCCAATGCACGTCAAAGGATTCCATAATCTTCTTGGTGCTTTTGTTGTACACTTGGTAAGCGGTGCGTGCAGCGTATCCCAGAAAATAGCTGTCATCAACCTTTGAGTTGAAATTGGGGGTGGATTCGAGGTGAAGAAGGGTGCAAGGACATTCAAAGATTTTGAAGTGAGCAACCGATAGCTTTTGATTATATAGAACCTCGTATGGGGTCTTCATCTGAGATTTATTGATCAGAACATGGTTCTGAACATAGCATGTTGTATTGATGGCTTCAGCCCAGAAGAAGACCAGTAACTTGGAATCACAAAGCATTGGCCTTGCAGCATCCATCAGAGTACGATTTCGCCGTTCCGCAAAACTATTTTTTTGTGGTGTCCGAACAACGTTGTACTGATGTAGGATACCCTTCTCAGCACAAAAATAGTCGATAACAGCATTTTTGAACTCTATGGCATTGTCAGTTCGAAGCGTCTTCACCTTTTCATTTGTATGATTCTCATTCATCACAATGAATTTCTTGATCAGGTCAGCAATCCTACTCTTTTTGGATGAAAAGAAGACCCATGTGAATCGTGAGAAAGCATCAATCGCAACCCGGCAGTAAGAATTCTTGTTGATACTGCAGACGTTGACCAGACCGAACAAATCCATATGTAACAACTGAAGAACCTTGCTGATCGAGTTGACCAAGTTTGGCTTATGTGTCTTGCGGTGATGTTTTCCTTTAGCACAAGCAATACACTTCTAAAAATTTATGAAGTTTTTGATTGGACTTCCACGTACAATCTCATTTTTAGCAAGACAATTGAGATTCTTGGCATTTGCAAGGCCGAGTCGACAATGCCAGAGCATGGCATTGTGTTCAGAGACTTTTGAGAAAAGACAAGTGACTTGCTCGGGAATGTTATGATTCATTTCAATGATGTAAGCATTCGATCTAACCAAAATACAGTCTTCAGGAATAATGATTATGGGCTTCAAAATGAGACACTTTGTTCATAAAATGAGTTAAATAGCCTTTATCACAAATCTGAGATACACTCAACAGACTGTGTTTCAGCTCGGGAGCATAGTTAACATTATCAAATCTAAGCACACCATTCATCACAGTACCCTTCTGAGTGATCTTTCCACCTTTTCCTCCCGCAAATGAAAGATAACCCCCATTACAATTTTGAATTTCGTGTAGTTGGGAAATAACTCATGTCATGTGCCTGGAACATCCACTATCGACATACCAAGGTCTGACGATATTCCTCCATAGCTGCTACATCAAAATGCATAGGATTAGTTATATTTTGGAACCCAGGTCATAGAAACACTGGGTTTACCCTTGTTAGCAACAAAATTTATCTTTTCACAGTTTAATTCAGATTTATTACCGGATGCACATAAAGGATGCTGAGGTGATTGGACAGATGAATGTTTTGGCACCCATTTATAATTTGGTTTAGAAACATTAACAAGTGATTTTGAAACATTTTTCTTTGGTTTTGATCGTTGGGGTATCCACTTAGGACTAGATGAAGACCCAGACGATGACTTTGACGATATCGATCTTGGCTTGACCAATTTCAGTTTCGTTAAAGTACCTGTTAAATTTTTGTTTAAAACCTGTTTTTCTTTTTAGGTTCAACCCGATTTTTGCCTTTATTTACATTCCAATCACCATCACTAGGATGAGATCTCGAGGACTTTCTTTTGAGAGATCTTCCTCATGACTCATGCCTTCTACCTTGTGCATAATAAGGAACATATGCACGGTTTGGACAATTTCGCGCGATGTGACCAGGAATTCCACAAATGAAACTTGTATGTTTCTTCATATAGAAACTGGTACCGCTCTTTCCTGATTTAGTGTCCTCATTGAATTCTTTTCTTTTCCCACAGTTGCATGTGCATAGATCAGATTGTGTGGCTGGCTTAGGTGGCAGGTATTTGCTAGTGACGGGTTTATTAGATTTATCAGACACATCACCACACTTATCAGAAACATTCGAATCATCAGATTTCAAAACAGAATCATTCAAATTAGAAACATAAACATCATTGTCTTAATCAGAAACATCAGTTTGCAAAACAAAATTATTGTTAGAAACACACTCTTCAGCTGCCTGCTTGCCTTGAACTAAAGGTGAATCTGCAGATGAAATAGAAACATTAGTATTGTTCACCTTAGAGCTATTTTCTGTCACAACCACAGTAGGTTTACCATACTGAAGATGTTTTTCCATGTCTATTTCTTCTTGTGTCATAGGGATGGAAGTGTAGTTATGATTAAAATGAGGGGGAACACTATCATACCCTAGACCTATTTGCTGATTATCTTTAAATTTTAATTATTTTTTAATCATCGAAGCAACTACCTCACTTGACACATCAATTTTACTGAAATTAAAATCTGCATTTTCAAACTTATTTTTTTAATCTGCCAAGTTCATCAGTCTAACTGGCAAATTGTTTTTTAACAAAGTTATAATTCTCACACTTGTTACTATATTCTTCCTGAAGTTTCCTAAAGTCTTTGGTTTTGGCTTCTAATTTTTCTTTAAGTGGTTTTTGTCCTTTCCTAAGAGTATAACCTTCATACTTAAGGTCCTCATTTTCACTACGTAACAAATCAATTTGATCGCGCAGAAATCTAACAGTATCCATGCATTTTTAAGAGCAAGAAATTTCACTGACCTCTTTATTCTCTTGAGTGGTAGATACCATGAAAGTAAATTGAAGCTGCATCATTTCTGCTTCAGCATTCTCTTCAGCTTCTTAATCTGGAGGTTCATTTATCTATGCTAGATATGTAGTCTCGGGCCCTGAAATGTTCAAAGCTTGAATCTGGTCTTCCCAATCGAACAACTAGCCCACCACTGCCAAATTCGTTGTTTCATTATTTGAAGTTGTTCCTCTATTGTTCACGACTGACACCATTGTCATGTCGTGATTCTCTCTTATGTCTGGTTTTGGACACTCACGAGCAAAATGACTCAGATCATGGCAGTTGAAGCACATGAGCTTTCTCCTGTTGAACCCAACATTCTTTTCTCCATTCATATCCCAGTTGTTCTTTCCCGTCTTCTTGGAAAATTGGTTAGCCCTGAATACCGCCATGGTAATTTGCCAGGTGATATCCAGTTCCTCAATATCTTTCAGATGAATTTGGTCGAGATCAGCAAATGAAATTTGAGGAGGCAAATCTCCAACTAAGAAAACATTGTAACAATTCACAAGACCAGAGGCTAGAGCCAGATTTTCTTTAACTTCCTTGGGAGTGGATACAGAGGGAGGAGCTTTTGAGGAGGAGGTTGAATGTGGAACAACATGGGTTTGTAGATAAGGCATGGATGATGGAATACAATGGTTTTGTGGTACAGTAAAAGCATAACTTTTTGGGACATTGGAAGATGAAAAAGCATTGTTCGATGAAATTCCAAGATTAGCTGTCGAGTAGAAATTCACATGGTTTATCTCTCTTTTCTTGTCATCTAAATCACAAGCTTTGATGATAGCCATTGTTTCAGCAGGAGTGAGTCTGTTAAGATCTTTGGTTTTCTTGATAACAGAAATGTTCATGTCCCATGACTTGGGAAGTGAGTTCAGCAGTTTCTTGCTAATCTCTGTACGTGGTACAGAAATTCCAGGAGTACTCATTTCTGTGGTAAGAGTAATAAACCTCTACAATTGTGCCTCCAGAGTCTCTCCGAGAACATGGTTGAACATTTTGAATTTTTGACAGGGTTGGTCTTGTCTGCTTTATTTCATGTCTTCATTACCTTCACACACCTCTATCAGTGCTTTCCAAAGTGCTTTGGTAGAATCATATTCCCTGGATCCTTGAGCGATATCAAGGGATAAAGTCATTGTTAGAGTTGCTGCCTTTTCCTGTTCTTCAACTTTTTCAAAATCCTCAGCAGTAATTATGGTTCCATTTTCCAGGGTAGTGGTGATTCTAATAGGACCGCAAATAATGTTGCACCAAATCTTAAAATCTTTCATTTTGATGTATTTTTTGACCTTGTATTTCTATTCTGGAAACCCTTCTGCTGATAAGAGATGCATAATTCTCATAGTAGTTCCCATGATTGAATCTAGATCTTGAAGAATTGCACTGTGTTGAGGTTCCATTTTTTATATTTTTTTAATTAAAAACAAAACTTGTTCAAAAATCAAAGAAAATCACAACTGAAAAGGGTTTACAGCTAAAAACGATTAACATTCGAAAACGGTTTATAGCCGAAAATGATTTACAACCGAAAACCGTTTATAGCCGGAAACGAATGAATCACGCTCCACAGAAAACGCCCAGATCTTGATGAATATAATGATTTCAAATAGTTTTTCGATCCTTTTGGCCTTGAATTCACGATCAATAGCAAAAACACAGCAACAACAGAAACAAAAACGAATGATTTGCAATAAGAAGCTCCAAATGGCTTCCAAATCAGCCAAAACAAGCTTGATCAAGTTGACAATAGATAGGCTCTCATACCGATTGTAAGTCCCCAAAACTAAGAACCAACTAGCGATCCACTAAACAAACAAGCCAAAATGATAAAAACAAGAAGGAGTAAAGGCAAGATCAATCCAAGTGCAGACGATTTCAATTGAAACAATCGTCAAGTACAATGGAGGCAAAACACACACTAATGAGCGAAAACATCTAGCTATCATCTAGCACCCTATGGTACTATTTATAGGGAACAGTAGCAGCAAATAGTTTACAAGTGAAAACACTATAGGACTCAAAACGTTCCGTTTTCGGTCCACCCAATGGAAAACCAGTAAAGAGACCATACAATACGTAATAAAGCCTATAAAACATGTATGTCTAACACAAACCAACAAAATAGGTTCTAACATATATATGTTAATTTGAACCATTTTGTTTGCAAATTTTATACAATAATACATAAAAGTTGATCTAGATTTGTTTATTACTTATAACAAAGTCATAAAAATATTAAAAACTCACTTTGAAGTTTAAAAAAATCAGTTTATTTAGATTTTATTTATTTTAGTAGCCTACAGATGTTGAAAAAATAGTTTTCTTTTCTCAGATTGCAGACGCTTGGTCCACCTCTTCTACTGCAAAGGTCTACAGATGTGGTCTGCAGCCTGCAAACATTTTTCCCAGAAAAAAAACAAACAACGCCTAACTCGCCAGTGAACACCGCCCCATGGACCGATGGTTTGGTTGTGGAGTAGCTTGTAGTGGTTGTGAAGACGGAGAAAGACGATGATTTTGATTGCTTCTCCTTTTTTCCCCTCACATTTACTCTCATTCTCTCTCCTCCTTTTTGCCCCTTCACCACCAACCCACCGGTGAACATCATTTCTACAACATAGTGGGTTAATTGTGGAAAGATAAAATACTTACGTGGCACTAAGTTAGCTGGTGGTTTGGCTGTGACCACTTCCTACAGCCTTAGCTGGGTTGTATAGATGCAAAAGAGAGAAATTAAATTTTTAATAGATAGTTGGCTTGATTTTGGTTGTGAGTGAGAGTAGTCTAACAATAAATGGAGTGGGGGTCTTAAAACCACTTGTTATGCTCGCTAGCCACACACGAACACTACCCCCTAGCGCTCGCTAGGGGTCTCATTACCTTTTCCTCGTTAACATATTGTCAAGATGAGAGAGAATGTGTGGGCAAAATTTGATTAGTGGAGACCTATTTGACTGGATTGCAATCTACGTTCTTTAAATATTTTTTTCACCTAAAATGAGGTGTTATCACTCCGTACCAAATGCTAAGATTAGGTGCTAAATCGAAAAAAATGCGTAGCCACTCAAAAAACTAATGTGACAAGATGCTAGGAATATTACGACTCCCTTAGTCTAATGATTGATGATTCTAATAAATTTGAACATGTGTGTATGGATTATTGAAGTGACTTTTTGAGGTAATTCTATTCTTTGAAATAAAGGTTTATCCATTTGTATTAAAGTTTGATTTTAATTGTTAGGGTGCAAAGTAACGCTTGGATGTGGAGTGTTATGGCTTACTCTATTGTATGTGTAAATGGGTTGAGTCTTTCCGATAATTAGGAAGTGAGTGACTCCCATTATGTAAGGAACCATTTGCAGAGCATTAGTTATAGAGAGAAACTAGCATAGCCATTTGTACTCTTTCTAATCCAACTAATGAGAGCTTAAAAAATTTATTTACTCCATGTGTTCTTGATTTTGTATGATGATTTACTAGATCTTTTCTTATTCTGCACATGCCATCATAATCAAAACAACTATAATTGATATCAGAGCGGGTATTCTTGATTTAATCAAGAATTGATCCTTGATGGCTTTCTAGATTTGGAGATTTTTCATTTTAAGTTTTGATCTTTGTGTTATTTAGAGTTTAGATTCTAGAAATTGAATTCCTCATTGATTCTAGTCATAATTCGATTTTCTTCACTAGAATTCAAGTGATTTTTACTTTCTCTCTCTATAAAACACATTCCAAATCACTTTCTTTCTTTAGAAATCTTCATGATCTTGTAATCATGGTGGAAATGGTGCACTTGGAGTATGGTTCTTTGATTGTGATCGTTAAAGATGTGAAATAAAAAGTCAGTTTAGAACAATTCATTGGATTAATATTGAAAGGAGGGATGATTGCATGGGATACTTTGATTTCTTATGGAGGTTTGAAGGATGATCATGGAGGATTGATTTTTCAACCACTTTCGAAGATTGAATGCTTGACTAAGCTTTGCAATAACTTGATAACTGAGAGAGATACGAAGAAAGGAAGAGAAAAAGATTTTTTTGATAAGAATTTCATTTCACTTATTGTAAACCCGAATCATCTTCTTGCTATTTAGTTTGTTGAAGTTCTAGACTACGGAGTTCAATTGATGTTCTTGATGTTTCTGGAGTTCATGATAAGAAGATGCAAGTTGATTCTCATGAAGATGAAATTTTTTTGCTCGATTGGAGCTCAAACCGATGATATTTTATGTTCTTGTGATTCGTTTGAATGAATAATTCCTTATCGAAAGCCGGTAATCAAAGAAATTCACAAATATCAAACTCCAAAAGATTTGATTCAAACTCGCAAATTTGAAGTTTTGGAAAGTGGGTTATTTCATGAAATCAAATCTTCAAGATGAGAAAGAAAAAGAAGAAGAAGATTAAACGGAAGAATAAGTTTCTTATTCACAAAAATCGTCGAATGTTGTTGTGAGTCCGAAATTCGTAAAGCAAATTTGGGTTCCAAAGCAAAAATCTCCAAAGGTTGCACTGAATTTGAATTCAAAACTCAAAAGTGTTGGTGGTTCTTATGAAGATTTTCTTTGATTGTTGAAGAATATGAAGAACGAGTTGTACATCATGCATTGTGGGTGGTATAATGTTCAAATTGGAGATTTTCTCGTTCCAACAAAAGAACCAAGATCTTCTAAATTTGATTCATTCTTTGAAAATGAAACTCGATTCTTCAAAAAGGTATCTTAATTTCTCAAATGGATTCCAAAACGTCCATGATTTTGATTCGTGCTTGCGTTCTTGAATTTTTTATCATTTTAACTCATTGGATCAAATTTTTTTTTAAAAAGCCGCTTGTTATGATCCAATAATTTTTTATTTGATCAAGTCTAATCTAATCATATTTGTTGTTCGATATGATTCTCAAATTGCAATTTTTCATTTGAATCGAGTTTTAAGCCTAAACCCATTGTGATTCAATTACTTTTGATGTAGCCCAAAAATCATTATATGATCTATTTTTCGAATCTAATATTCAAAAATCATTTTAAGCCCAACATGTAATCCACTGTTGTTTGTAATTAGATTATCTAAACCCCACTCACATATATATTAATCTGATATATTTGCTTGTTGATAAGTCGATTTATATGGATGTGTTTTACTTAGTTGTACATTATGTTCCAAATATCTAGGTTTTTCTATTGGGTTTTGAGCATTCTAACACTCCTAAGTGTACATGCAACCCTAAATACCTTGGATCTATGTTTTCTCTATTATACATGCAAATATGAACATCCAAGGCATTATCCTAATCTAGCATACAAAACAATGACTATAGCAAGATAGATTACATACCTCATTGATGTAGAAAGTCTTCATGAAGCTTGAGTGTCTAGTGCCCCAAGTGTGACACCTCAAATGGTTCACACAACACCAAATACACTTGGAATAACTTGAGAGAATTCTACACTCATGAAAATCGGCTAGCCCTTTCTTACTCTCTCTAGTCACCGATTTTGGTAAAGAATAAGATGCTTATATAGTTAGGGTTACACCATGTAAACCCTAATTGACATGGCTTTTCATTTCCATGATCCATGGGTACAAACACACCATGGAGCATCCTATGGGTTTTAGCCCAACTAGATAATCCATGGAGCATTAGCCCACTATATAAGTATGGATGATTTGTACAATCAACCCATATATTTAATTAGTCTTCTTTTGATCACTTAATTAATCTTAAATTAATACTTGATCAACACTAATTAAATAATCTTATTATTCTTATTATTAATATACTAGAACTTATAATATATTAATAACCATAAGTGTCTTATTTCTCTCATTATAGTCTATCCAAGTGCATGATGCCATGCAACCCAAATGGACCATGCCGGGTCGGGTCAAGTCTTACCAATTATAGTTATGGACTTAGACATTAATCCAACAGTCTCCCGCTTGGATAAGTCTAAAACTATTATTGCGTATGACTTCAAGAACCGACCGGCAATCGTAGCTCTCAAAAGCTTCTATCGAACTTTGACCTTGTAGATGAACTCTGACCTTTGTCAATCACTTGTCCATTAGATAAGGGATCATATATTCCTCCATTCTAGATATCATATGGACTGAGACATGGATTATAATCATTCTCTCTATCTATTTGTTGTTTCCTGATTTGCGATTTATGACGACTGACTAATTGAACAAATCAAATCAGTCTTGGCCCGGCTGAGCACTTCCATTTGTCATCATCAAATCATCGTGGGGCCCACAGATATCGCTTTTATCCCGAAGGTAAAAGGAATGGATAAACTTCGACTCATATGGCTTGTTCTACTACTTGTTGAATCATACACAAAGGAACGTTTTATAGCACCGAGTTACCAAATGCGTTTTCATGCAATCAATGTACAACCAACTCATAGTAACAACTCATATCTCTAGGTTTGAAGAATACAAGATATTATTATCTCATGATCACTCGTGATAAAATCAATGAAGTGATTCCAATGAGCGCGGGTTGAATCCAATACTCAGAACTTATGAGCACTCATGAGTGTTGTAGCCCTTTGTCCAACACCTTAGACCTCTACAAGCTAACCCATGACAGTCTTAATTCATATCTACTTCCAACATATGACCGACTGTGGATGGTTCGAATAACTTAGTCATTCCGGAAGAATAACTTAGTTTATTCGGGAAGTCAAAACATGCAAAGTGAAACACAATAATAATTGAATCCAATATGGTATCAAAACCTATGAACATAAATAAAACACCTTTTATTTATCACTATAAGATTACACATTATTCATTGTATACTGTTTCAGCTATCAACTTTATTCTTAAATTTAAAACAATAGTTGTCCCATGCTCCAAGCATGTACACTATGTTTTCTAAACACTGGTCATGCCATACACAAAGTATGCATGCTATGTTTGTCTATGATCTTCACTTTGTGAACTAGATCAATTGAACATAACTCCAATGATCATCTTTTCACAGTCACAAATCCTTACTGCAAATGCAAGAATTCCAAATTCATGCCATTTGCTGAAATCTGTTAGATTCTAAACTTATATGCATTGTTCCTCTTGTAATGATTATGCACAAAGTCGTAAATACTTGACGACAAACATTATAGAACATTCCAATGGAGATCAACTGTAACAACCCGTCATTTCAGGTCCTTGAAATTCGAGTCTTATAACCCCTTTGAATAAGTAATTAGAATATCATCGAAAAATGAAGTATTCAAAGGCTCTGTTTGGAGTACGCTATGTAATAGATATCGTCTTAAGGTTTCCAAGCATATAAAGAACACTAAAATCCGAGTTATAACGAAGAAGTTATGACTATTCTAAGTTTTCCGACAAAAATCGGCAATACGAAGTTACGTAAAAACTCGAGTCGGAGATCGAGCGACTTTTGGCCGGAATGAACTAAACGAGAATCGAAGGTCTCGTCAATGGTATTTCAGCGGTAAAAAGTCTGGCAAAAACCGACGTCAGATAAAGAAGTTATGAATTTTTAAAGAAATTCCTTAATCACTTCATTTTAATAAATAAATATTAAAAATAATTTCATAATTTGCCAACGGAATCTAAACGAAAGTTGTAGATCTTAGTCTCACCTACGCGTGGATATAAAGAACGTCGAAAACGGAGTTTGTATGAAGGAGATATGAATTTTAGAAGTTTATTTAAAATAAATATAAAAATAAATAAAAACTCTTGATAATATCCGAAGAGGAGTCAACAGATAGGACCGGAGTACGCCCTGCGTACCCTCGTACGCCCCGCGTACTCGAATCAAGGGCTCCGAACTCTCCACGTCGCTCCGATGTTTCGACCCAGGATGCGCTCATGCATGACGCATGAGTACGCAGCGCGTACTCTAGTACGCCCTGCGTACCGATGCTTCCCGGACCACTATAAATAGAGATGCGAGGGTCTCCGGAATAATTGCTCATTTCTTCTAGTTTCTCTTGCGTTTTGCCTCGTTTTCCGTGACCGGTCAAACCCGAAGCCCTGGTCATTTTGCTCAAGTCTCGAAGGTTGATTTTACTCCCGAGATTCCCGAGATTCCCGAGAAAAATCCGTTTCCCGAGACGAAACTTTGCCCGGTTTTCCGCTCGACTTCTTCAAACCTTCAAGTGAGTTCATACCCCTTCAAACGCACTTTAAATATATTTTAAATGCTTTTATACTCTTTTAGGGGGGGGGGGGGGGGGGGGAATGCAAGTAAACATACGGTTATTTTCGTGTATTTCATAATATTTCACTTACTTATTTTTATCAAATGAATCACTTGTGATTTAGAACTGCTATGTGAAAACTCTTGTCATACTTTACATGCATTAGAATTATACAAAGTATTTAGTAATTCCAAAGTATCCTTCATTAATAAACCGTTTTATACATTCTAAAAACTTATGATTTATGCTTTGTCAAACATTGTGAAAAAGGATAAACTTTGCACACAAAACTATTACTTTAATACAGACTTTGTTGAGAATCCATGAGATACGTACATCTTCAACTACTGCCTTTTATTAGAAGGTATTGCTACAAGTCCTGTCTATAACCAGAGTCTCCCGTTCGGAGAACGTGTCAAATGTGTATAGATCTATACGGGAAGTCATGATCCTGCGCCCTGACTGTTAAGCTACAACCCTTCCTTTGGGGTGACAGTTTGTCATAACGCTACGACGCCTGAAGAACGTTGCAACAGGCATATTATGTTTAGTATGGTTATAAAACTCATCGGATATACAATTATTATAGTATTATGTTTTTATGAACGAGTACCTATTAAATCTATTCTTCATCTAACAAGTGCGATCTTCGTATAGCTTTATTATATAAAACTATGACACAACTTTCAAGCACGTCGTTTGCTTGCGATTTTCGGTCTTAGAGGCTGCCAGTTATGTTAGGAAAATAAGGGTTTTTCCTAGATACAAACCAAACAACTAATAGGAAAATAAGGGATTTTCCTGGTGCAATTACTTACAACTTATGACACGAACATTCATATGCATTTCATACTTTTATAAGAAAATAAGGGTGTTTCTTGGAAAACACAACAATTCATATCTCAATCATTAGGGAAAATATGGGATTTTCTGGATCTAATACATTCATTTTCAACACATGAAATCATAACTCTTTACATTTGTAACACTGCGTTTTTATGGAAAACATACACGAACTTTCAAATGGCGTACATTTTCTCAAACACTACTTATGAACTCACCAACTTAATTGTTGACACTTTTTCTTTGAAATAACTTGTATTCTCAGGGAACCGCTAAGCAGATTTGGAAATCAACTTTTGGAGATTAACGTGCTGACGTTAATTACTTCTTTTGAAAGATGTTTATGTATTTAAATTTTGAACATGTAACGAATACAACTATGTAAACATTTTGGAAACTTTAATATATATGGTGGTGTGACAGATTGGTATGACGTCCTCCGCCCCCGAACGTTTCCGCCGTTCTGGTTTGGGGGTGTGACAGATTGGTATCAGAGCATTGTTTATAGTGAATTAAGTATATCAAAACCATTTTGGTATACAACTATAAACATAACTGGGCAAAAACACTCTGAGTAAGAGTCATACTTTTAAAATTAAATTTATTTAGTTTTTGTAAAGTAGGCATGCATTCATTTCATACTAATAACGTGGTCAGTATAATAATTAAAACAATATAGAAGTATTATAAATAAGTTGTGCAGTGAAAGTATGCCTTGGGACATGTAATCGGAACTGGGAAGAATATAGCCTGATCAACTATATTTGTCCAAGAGCCGACTAACGTATGCCAAGGAGTGTCTGCAATGGACAACAAATTTAAAACTTACTAAAAGCATATCGTTAAAGAATACTAAGGGAGTATTCGAGTGCCTTCAACCCTTAAACTTAAAGAGTAAATTCCATGTGCTTTAGCTTATAGTCAATCCTTAACCCTATTCTCGTATAGACTCAAATGGCTGGATTCCATCACCTAGGTGACCCCTACTACCTTAACCAAAGTAATGGAGAAGGGATAGAGAGTGATCCTGAAGAAGGAATGCTAGAAGAATCAGACTCAGATCCCGAGAACAATAACCTACCCTTAGCAGATCCAATTCAAAATCCTAATCCTCGACCGGAATTTCATGGCTCGACGCCCCTTTGGGCAAGTTACCTGGATAGGTGGAGCCGCGATCAGGATCAACCCCTTCCATTCAACGGAGACCGAAGCTTCTACAACCTAAGCGAGGGAGGCTCAGCAGACAGAACCCTTCCTATATTGGTTCGTCGGATCTCTCGCATTGGTGAGCAAGGACGGTCGACCCTCCATCGAACTTAGGAAAAAGATGTGAACACTGGAGTCAACACAATTCGCATCCGACAGTTAGGATTAGCTCACGGGAGAATCATAAATCGAAATGAAGCGTTACAGAGAGAGCTAACAGCAACTCAAACCAAAGTGATAGAACTTCGGGCACGCCAGGCAAGACATGAACTACGTATGCTCGAGATGGAGCGTCAGTTGGCAGAATCTAAGGCCCATGTAGCCAGCTCGCGTAACAAATAATACCTGTCTGAACTCCCAAAATTTTGTCATAGCATAAAACCTCGGATAAAGTCCTTACTTTTCTAAACCTTGTAACCGGAGACCTTTAGATAGGTCAAGATTTTCCTAACTACAAAATGTAACGCACCATGTTTTATAATATATATTTCCTTTATTAAACCCTTTTCATATCCCTCCAATTCATGAGTTTATCTACTCTCCTTATGAGTCGAACTCAAAACCCTATTCAGGGGTAAACCAAACTTCTGATATAACAAATCACTAATGCGCGACTTTCGAATCATTAAAACTTATAGTTTTTCATGTTATTTCCTTATCAGAACAATGTCTCCTTGTAGATCAGCACGTAGAAACACAACCCCACCACCACCTACTCAATATGACCCCAACATAGTGCAATCTACTATCGCTGCGGCAGTAACAACTGCACTGTCTCAAGCAAACTTTAGCGGCACAACAAGGGCCGGAAATAATCAACTTACCAACGCAACCCCATTCCTACAACTGGACACCGCCACTCTGTAAGCTACAGTTATAGCCACAGTGACAGCCATTATAGCGTACAATAACTCTGTCAACTCAAGCAGGGAAGGAAACGGTATCAAAAATCCTAATCAGAGAAACAATCGAAGCCACCTACCAGTAGCTACCTACAAGAATACCGCAAGGTGCAAACACAAGAACATGAAACGAAAACCCTGGAGCAAGAGGGGAGGCAAATCAACTCAAAGAAACGCCAAAAAGCAATCAACAAACCATACCCCTACACCCAAAAAGTAGTACAATGGCAACCGGCCTAAGTGCAACCGATGCAACTTTCCTCATCATGGACCCTGCTGTGAATTACATTGCGTTAGTTGCAGTAGAAAGGGACACACCGTCCGCTACTGCAGAGAACTAGCCCAACTAACTGCTCTAGCCATAAATGTAGGAGTAGACCGCGCTTGTTATGAGTGCGGAGTAACGGGACACTTCCGAAGGGACTGCCGGGAGTCAAGCATCATGAATGCTGGTGGAGAAGGCCAAATATTCGCAATGGGCCAAGAGGAGGCTATTGCAGACCCGACGGTTATTCTGGGTACATTTCTCCTTGATGATTTATTTGCATACATTCCATTTGATAGTATGGACGTAGAGGAGTTCCGTGAGTCACAAGTTTAAAAAAAATCCACTCGAACAAACACCCTAATCATTAAACAAAACTTTCATAGTAGTAATAATAGATATAGACTAAAAAGCACTGAAAACACATATGTAGAATGACCTATCCCACTAACGAACGTATTACAATGAGAAGTACCGACATTGGCATTCGACGTTGATTGGTGTGGCCCTACCCATACCAGTTCCATGTGTTATAAAGGACCCTTTCACTTTAGCCATCGACTAACGAAACTCGATCGATTTATATTGACAAAACCCACACAAACCCCAATTGGTTTCTAGTTTCAAAACCCCGAAGTACTCATATGAGGAATCCTTACAACCTTCCCGTAGTATCCCCCAACAAATCATTTAGAAATACCACGCATGCAATAAGTCAAATCCAAGCCCAGAAACTAGTAGTGAATTCAACCATGAACTTCAAAACGTAGCTACCCTAATGCATCGAGTGAATATGCTAACATTTAGAAGAAGTTAAGTAATTAAACCCAAAACCACACGATCCCAATCAATCGAAGTGATATGCGGAGTAATGAAGGTACGCTAAAACACGCACATTAGGATCTAGATTCATAAAGAAACAAGTGGCAACTCCTACAGAACGCCTTAGGAAGCAATTTCCAAGGTTGGGTATTGAGAAAGGCACTCGTGTCCACTTAACACTGGCTAAACACCTCACTCTCGCCACTAAGGCTAACACTAGCCAGTCATGCCGCCAAGGCAAGGATATAAGGGCACCTCAAGAAGGATTGCCCTATCACAAAGAATTCTGGCATAGACAGTAGGATTCTCAGGACCACAGTTGCAGGAGAACCTACTCCGAACCCACATTAATGTAATTTAGATGTTTCGTTGTAACAGACTTTTAAACCATCCAAAACTAGTGCAACCAGAGCTTTGTCTTTTATGGGATCCCGTCAGTATAGGGATACTCATGCTGCGTATACTTGCCTTTGTAGTATACCTTATTCGCAGCAATAGTCTTGTAGTAGTCTAAAGTACTGTAACTCTGTTGATGGTTGCACGGTTGTGTTTTGTCAGTAAACGTCTTATGTTCAAATCTAATGTGTTTAAGTCTCCTTATGATTCCGACATTATCATACGACTTGATTCAATTTGATTCTCACAAAAACAGTTTCATACGTACATGTCTTTCTTCGAAATCGCCTTTCCAGCGAAACCGTCATATCAGAACACCAATTACTCATGAATGGAGTACCTCATAATTCTTTTCCTTTCCAAAGAAGCCCTGAAGTGCCACTCGTACAGTACGTCAAGTTCAAATCCAAAGATCCATAGGGTTGATCTGTCATTGATCTATGTATACGTAGGGATGATATATAATCAAGGTTTTACAGGTTTAGAATTGACGATTCCAGTTTAACTTCTTTTTTCTCGATAGGATGGGAGCTTAAAGAAGAATCAGTTATTCGACTACCTTTCCAATCTTAATTATATACAACTCGTATACACGAGATTATGATCGTTGAACCATGTATGAATTTCTAATATGAACTTCCGGACGGAGACTGCCTAAGACTACGAGTGATCGTGCTACCATAAAAATAAACATAAAAGCACAACACATGCCCCTTTCTGTCGATTGGTTCAAGAGGGACAGAGAGAACAAAAAATACCCATCCTTTTTCCTTAGTTCGGGAGTAGTTATACTTTCTTTTAGATCATCATGACATCTAATCCACTCCCAAGATTTTGACATCATAATCAGTATGAATTGGTTGTGTTCTCATGCAAAAGGGAAGGTCCTGCCTATACCTCAAGACAACTTAAGACACAGGAAGTTAACTATACAACACATGATCTTGAGGCAGGAGCATCGGTAATTACTTCAAAGATCTGGAGACACTACTTGTAGGGTACAAGATGTACTACTCTCACAGTCCACAAAAACATTCAACATACGTTCAACCAAGAAGAGTTATCATGCCAGTGAAGTCAAACGAAGGAAGCAAAGTCGTATCCCGATAGTGAACGGTTCGCTGGAATGCCAAGCGAGGAACCGAGTTCAATTATGAACATGAGGAGAAAATAAAACTTCTATCCGTAGCATGAACTCTAATTTCGGGACAAAATTCCCTCTAACGGGGGGATGATGTGACAACCCGTCATTTCAGGTCCTTGAAATTCGAGACTTGTAACCCCTTTGAATAAGTAATTAGAATATCATCGAAAAATGAAGTATTCAAAGGCTCTGTTTAGAGTACGCTATGTAATAGATATCGTCTTAAGGTTTCCAAGCATATAAAGAACACTAAAATCCGAGTTATAACGTAGAAGTTATGACCATTCTAAGTTTTCCGACAAAAACCGGCAATACGAAGTTACGTAAAAACTCGAATCGGAGATCGAGCGGCTTTTGGCCGGAATGACCTAAACGAGAATCGAAGGTCTCGTCAATGGTATTTCAGCGGTAAAAGTCTGGCAAAAACCGACGTCAGATAAAGAAGTTATGATTTTTTAAAGAAATTCCTTAATCACGTCATTTTAATAAATAAATAATAAAAATAATTTCATAATTTGCCAACGGAATCTAAACGAAAGTTGTAGATCTTAGTCTCACCTACGCGTGGATATAAAGAACGTCAAAAACGGAGTTTGTATGAAGGAGATATGAATTTTAGAAGTTTATTTAAAATAAATATAAAAATAAATAAAAAGTCTTGATAATATCCGAAGAGGAGTCAGCAGATAGGACCGGAGTACGCCCTGCGTACCCTCGTACGCCCCGCGTACTCGAATCAAGGGCTCCGAACTCTCCACGTCGCTCCGATGTTTCGACCCAGGATGCGCTCATGCATGACGCATGAGTACGCAGCGCGTACTCTAGTACGCCCCGCGTACCGATGCTTCCCAGACCACTATAAATAGAGATGCGAGGGTCTCCGGAATAATTGCTCAGTTCTTCTCGTTTCTCTTGCGTTTTGCCTCGTTTTCCGTGACCGTTCAAACCCGAAGCCCTGGTCATTTTGCTCAAGTCTCGAAGGTTGATTTTACTCCCGAGATTCTCGAGAATCCCGAGAAAAATCCGTTTCCCGAGACGAAACTTTGCCCGGTTTTCTGCTCGCCTTCTTCAAACCTTCAAGTGAGTTCATACCCCTTCAAACACACTTTAAATATATTTTAAATGCTTTTATACTCTTTTAGGGGAGGGGGGGGAATACAAGTAAACATACGCTTATTATCGTGTATTTCATAATATTTCACTTACTTATTTTTATCAAATGAATCACTTGTGATTTAGAACTGCTATGTGAAAACTCTTGTCATACTTTACATGCATTAGAATTATACAAAGTATTTAGTAATTCCAAAGTATCCTTCATTACTAAACCGTTTTATACATTCTAAAAACTTATGATTTATGCTTTGTCAAACATTGTGAAAAAGGATAAACTTTGCACACAAAACTATTACTTTAATGTAGACTTTGTTGAGAATCCATGAGATACGTACATCTTCAACTACTGCCTTTTATCAGAAGGTATCGCTACAAGTCCTGTCTATAACCAGAGTCTCCCGTTCGGAGAACGTGTCAAATGTGTATAGATCTATACGGGAAGTCATGATCCCGCGCCCTGACTGTTAAGCTATAGTCCTTCCTTTGGGGTGACAGTTTGTCATAACGCTACGATGCCTGAAGAGCGTTGCAACAGGCATATTATGTTTAGTATGGTTATAAAACTCATCGGATATACAATTATTATAGTGTTATGTTTTTATGAACAAGTAGCTATTAAATCTATTCTTCATCTAACAAGTGCGATCTTCGTATAGCTCTAGTATATAAAACTATGACACAAATTTCAAGCATGTCGGTTGCTTGCGATTTTCGCTCTTAGAGGCTGCCAGTTATGTTAGGATAATAAGGGTTTTTCCTAGATACAAACCAAACAACTAATAGGAAAATAAGGGATTTTCCTGGTGCAATTACTTACAACTTATGACACGAACATTCATATGCATTTCATACTTTTATAAGAAAATAAGGGTGTTTCTTGGAAAACACAACAATTCATATCTCAATCATTAGGGAAAATATGGGATTTTCTGGATCTAATACATTCATTTTCAACACAAGAAATCATAACTCTTTACATTTGAAACACTGCGTTTTTCTGGAAAACATACACGAACTTTCGAATGGCGTACATTTTCTCAAAACACTACTTATGAACTCACCAACTTAATTGTTGACACTTTTTCTTTGAAATAACTTGTATTCTCAAGGAACCGCTAAGCAGATTTGGAAATCAACTTTTGGAGATTAACGTGCTGACGTTAATTACTTCTTTTGAAAGATGTTTATGTATTTAACTTTTGAACATGTAACGAATACAACTATGTAAACATTTTGGAAACTTTAATATATATTGTGGTGTGTACTTTCCTTTCTATGAACTGTTATGATACTGAATATGACGTCCTCCGCCCCCGAACATTTCCGCCGTTCTGGTTTGGGGGTGTGACATCAACTCCTTGGAAACATCCTTCTTGCAATAAGTTTCCTTAATCTTACACAAATTGAAATTTCTGACTTTGAAACATTTCCAGATTCATTTTGATTATCACTTCCGAACAAGAGTTGCCTCCTTACAGATTTTGCCAATACGGTCCTTCCAGAATTATCACTATACTTCCAACTGTCCTTGAGCAACAAATCTTTGGTAAGCCTTAGATTGTCCTCGACAATTGTTTAATCCTTTTAGTCATATCCACTTCTAAACCTTTTCCCTTCTTAATGCCCCAGGCATTTGGAAAATTTTTATAAATGATGAATATAGCACATGTAATCGATCCTATATCCGAAGCATATGGGACACGATTCATGATGTCTCACATAAAGACTAAACCAGTCTTTTGCTATACTATTTCCATTACAATTTGCCAAGTTCTCATAATTCAGATTATGAAAAGGGATTCCGTAATCATAATCGAATTTAAGAACGCAAATAATGGACCCATATACAGAATTTCCTTATGTTGAGCCATTCCAACATGAAATTCATATATATTTCCATGACTAAATGATTAAATCCTCACGGTCTAAGCTTATAGATTTGAGATGAAGTATAATTTCCTCTCCCTTAATTATAGCAAAACAACTTTTTCCCAATTGAAACCTTTTGTTTTCTATAATTAACATTTCTAACTGGCAACCTTTATCATAATTATTATGCTCCCACTAACATGACGATTATTAGCATAACACTTATGCTCCCACTAGCTCTGACATGTTCTCAGAAATCAACTGACTTTCTTACCAAAGTTCAGATTTATGATACCAGATTGTTTTGATAAAACTTTATCAAAATCATACACCTTCCCTTAGATAGCACACTTGTGTGTCTACACAATTATGAAGAGGGATGTTGTAATCATAATGGTTAGACCTTTTTGCCACTTCTCACAAGTCCAGGTTAGTGTGCCGGTAAACCACACATGCTCCACTAACGACTTTGAGAATGCAAATATCACAATTGCTATCTAGCTAAAATCTACTTAGTGAAAGTGTTTCCTCACCATCATTTTCATGAATCGGAGAGAAACCTTATGACACTTAGATTTAATGGTGTATGTGTTCTTATCCATGTGAATTATCAAAACCATAGTCACAAGACAAGGATAATGACAAATCCAAACTCATATGGACTGAAATCAATCTTAATTTCTTGCCACCTGGCAGCTCAAGGACCTGGCATTGCTTCCAAGTTGTTGTGCAACCAATTGAGAACTCTAAGAACTCATATGCAAAGCCAATTTAATTGGAATGGGCACAGAATATGTCAACATGATAGGTTATAAACCTTTAGTCGTGTGCTAGTGAAGAACTTTAGGTTTTATTCTTGATTAGTTCTTGAGACTTTCAAGACCTTTAAGACTCCCACTGTCCTCTTGACCTATAAGACTCCCTTGTCAAACATCCAAGAGATAGTGCGGATTCTAATCAAGACAAACACTTCACACAGTTGGCCTTAGTTGGTCTTTGACTTATCCAAAACATCACAACATACCAATTTCAAATGTACAAGACTAGAAAACTTTTACTCTTACATTTGACAAGTGTTTTAAACCTTTTTTAAGACATGTCACTCAAGTTACAATCTTGGAGTATGACTCTAATAGTTGTTTTTGGAATGAAGTATGAATCATCTTCTTGATTCAACCACTTCAACAATTCATAGTTCCTCTTCTTAGCTATAAGAAAGCACTTAGGGGATGAATTGTGATAAGGTCTCTAAATCATTAAGATGATCATAAAAACTGATACGAAAGTACTCTCCCATCTTTTCAGATTTGAGAAACTTCTTTCCTTCTGCCTAATTTGATTCTTCTTATTCGCTTTGCCTTACATTGGAACCTTTTTCCAATGTCTCAGAATTACACTTAAGCTTGTAAGTATAACCATATTTACTGAACTTTAGTAAATTATGACGAATAATCTTATTGATCTTTTTTGTGGTGGACTTGACCAGTGCACAAGAATGTGTACTCGATCCCTTAGTCCTTTACTTGACTCACACATCCATGTGAACAAGTAATTACTCTTAATTTTCCAATACTTGAAAGTTCTCATTCATCATGTTATACAACTTGCATGATTCCAAGTTCCGGTCCAATTGAGACTTCGGTGATGAGAATCTTTCCTTATTTGGTAAATTTAGACATTACCACAAATGAAGGAACCAATTTCATATTTCCACTCTTGCTATTAATGGAATCATATAAGCAACAATTTTTTTTCCTCAAATGCCATTGTAAGGATATTTTTAAATAAATAAAATCAAAAATTTTCTTTTATTTTAAAACTATGCAGAAAAACTTATCCTTACAATCCATATGAAAACTTGTTGTTATCTATTCCTAAGCAGTATCTCATAACTCCTAAGAAGTAACTCAAGAATCCGATCTTCAAACTACGCGATATAAATCCATCTATGCGATCAGATTCAGCATATTCTTTCTTTAAGTTTCTTCACTTTTCTTTGATTCTTAAAACATTACCATGTGACCCAGTCACATCATGTATCAGGAATCTCATAATAGAAACTTAACAGAGTTAGATAGTGGACTTTACCTGAAGTAGAGTCAAACTTATTGACTTTAACCTCCTTACGTAAATTTGGCAGCTTCGCAACCAATGCCCCTTCCTTTGGCAATATAAACATATGGGCCCTTTGATAATGGTACACGGGACTAGCACAGACTTAGCTTTTCTCTTTACCATTTGTTCAACCGAGTTGACTATGGCCGATCCCTTTCCATTGGGAAGAGAATGTTTTTCTGGATATCTTGTGTCACTATTGTCAATGTCCATCAAGTTGTAAGGAAGTTGATCTTAACAAATAGATAAGATCATTAAGGTTCTTGTCATATTCTGTTTCATAGGTGTTCCAAAAGAACTAACTATGTGACTTAGAAAGTAGTTGAACCACCAACTTTCTCAAGACTTTGACACCCTTCTCTCCTGGCTTGTCAATATGTGACTACATCTCCAAGATGTGATCACACCTAGACCTTTCCTTGCCAATAGGGCTTGAGTGGCTTTGAACTTGTGAGTTAGGGAGAATAATTTGAGGAGGTGAAAGAAGTATGATTTCCAAGGGACATCATCTTCATTTAGGAAAGCTTGTTTCAAGAGATTTGGGAAGTTCATAAATGTCTAAACCAGACATGTTTTGGGAGATATTCAAGATAGTTGATCTAAAGTCCTTAATATGACACCCAATCTGAAATATTAAGGCTAGGACCCAACAAACTATTTTATAACTTAGAATAGGGATGTCGTAATCCAAGCTATAAAATATTTGAAGGTAGGTGAACGACGATTCACCAATTTCCACCATGAAAAACGAAATAGTAATTAGGTTTTAATTGGTTTTGAAACTCCTAGATCTTTGAGATTCATTGAACTGTTCAATGGCATGTTTCAATCTCGAGTGTGCCCTTCAGGTTTTGTGACTGGGATGCTGAGGATCACAAAATAAGGTGTGAAGTAACCATGCAAATTACTTGGTACCCTTAAGTGTTTACCCCTCAATCGATGTGCCGGTTAACCACACACGCTCCATCGATACTATGATAAACATTAAGTTACCCTTTGCCTACCTTGTTAAATATGATTTAGTGTGCCGGTTAACCACACACGCTCCACTAACCGACTTAAACAAAGTGCAAAGTGTAATTTCATGGATTAGCACCTTATTCACATTTTCCTAAGTAACTAAGATTGGGTATTTATAAGAGTTTAGTTACTTAGTATTTATCATTAATACTTTTAATGAAGGGAGAATTCTAGTCCTGTCAAACCCGTTCGGCTAACGACCCTCCACCAGTCAAGCAAGCGGTGGGTGAGAGTGGACACCCATTAAGTTGCCATTTTATAGGCAACAACCTTATACCCACCTTATAGACCGACTTCGTGAATGAGGCGTACTAGCGGTAAGACTGACTTTACTCTTATACATATATATATTATTAACTTATAATATTATAAAGTATAAGGGTTGAATTTTAACTTTTAAAATTCTAAGGGCTGACTTGGAATTAAAGTATTCATAAGAGAAAACTTTACAAATTCCAAAACTTGAGGGCAAGTTTTGAAACTATTCAAAACTAATTAATTCCATAACTTATGTGTTTAAAGTAGTTTTAATTCAAAAACTCTTCAATTTCCATAACCTGAGGACAAGTTATGGAAGACTTTAAACTAATAAAAGAATTAACTTTTCTTTATTTTATAACTTATGGAATTAATTAAGGTTACACTTTTTTTTATTTATTATTTAATGAAGAGACTCTTGGTCCTCCATCACTTGAGGACAAAAGTCATAACACCAATTAATTAGAACTAGACTCTTCATTTTGTAACCTTTGCCAACTTTTATGAGTTTTATGAATCTTAAATGTGACTTTTCATATAACATGAGGACAAGTTACAAAAACACATTTTAGAATCAACTCTTAGATTAATTTGGATTGAAAATAACTATTTCACTCAACTTTTCTATTAATCTAAACATCTCATAAGAACAAGATAATTCAAATCAAACTTTTTCATGTAATTAGTCTAAACCTTAAACTAATACAAAACATGAATCTATTGACAATTATCTTTGGAATTGGATTAGCATGACCACTACCACATCAAAAACAAGATTATAAGTTCAAAAACATCTTAGGGTAATGTTCCTAGTCTAATTCCAGCCAAAAAAGTCGAATTTATGCTGTCTGGGGGTCCAACTCATTGAGTGCACGAACCAACTCGGCGAGTTGGATGCTTTTTGCCTTGGACTCGGCGAGTCTGCTGGGCAGACAGCATCAAAACTCGATTTTTCAGCTCGATTTGCAAGTATAACAAGAAAACAAGCCTAGGCTCTGATACCACTGTTGGGTTTTGAGCATTCTAACACTCCTAAGTGTACATGCAACCCTAAATGCCTTGGATCTATGTTTTCTCTATTATACATGCAAATATGAACATCCAAGGCATTATCCTAATCTAGCATACAAAACAATGACTATAGCAAGATAGATTACATTCCTCATTGATGTAGAAAGTCTTCATGAAGCTTCAGTGCCTAGTGCCCCAAGTGTGACACCTCAAATGGTTCACACAACACCAAATACACTTGGAATAACTTGAGAGAATTCTACACTCATGAAAATTGGCTAGCCCTTTCTTACTCTCTCTAGTCGCCGATTTTGGTCAAGAATAAGATGCTTATATAGTTAGGGTTACACCTTGTAAACCCTAATTGACATGGCCTTTCATTTCCATGATCCATGGGTACAAACACACCATGGAGCATCCATGGAGCATCATATGGGTTTTAGCCCAACTAGATAATCCATGGAGCATTAGCCCACTATATAAGTATGGATGATTTGTACAATCAACCCATATATTTAATTAGTCTTCTTTTGATCACTTAATTAATCTTAGATTAATTCTTGATCAATACTAATTAAATAATCTTATTATTCTTATTATTAGTATACTAGAACTTATAATATATTAATAACCATAAGTGTCTTATTTCTCTCATTATAGTCTATCCAAGTGCATGATGCCATGCAACCCAAATGGACCATGTCGGGTGGGGTCAAGTCTTACCAATTATAGTTATGGACTTAGACATTAATCCAACATTTTCATCATTTGATCGTCTGTTTATTAATCAGTTGTTCTTGAGTCTGAGTTTCATTCCTTCGTTTCTAATAATCATTTGATCTTGAATGTTAATCTAAAATTGGGATTCAATTTCATATGACTCAATATATGATGAAATTGACTTACTTCATGCCATAGCTTAGAAATCGACAATTGGTTCTTGATTTTGATGAAATTGATGAAGAACATATGTATGTGATGAAGAACGGTTGATTTAATGTGTTTTGATCTGAAATTGGATGTTAGAAACATCAATTTCATGTTTATTGACTCTTAAATTTGAAAAGTCAAATCCAACACAAAACTGAACGTCGATTTTTAGATGATGAATCAATGAATTAGAGGTATAAATTGATAGATATAAGTTGAAAGTGTACCTTTTATTTATTTAATTGAAAATGGTTTGTTTTAAAAATCATAGAATACTAACCACAAATAAAAACTTACAGTAAATATTTATATAATGTTTCTAAATTCCTAAATTTGTTTGATAAAGAAACATAAAAAAATAGTATGTTTTAATAATCACAAAATATTAGCCATAAATAAAAATTTTCCAAAATATTTATATAAATAAATGTAATTATATAAGGTGTTGTTTGTTTTTTTGAAGACAAAATTTCTACAGTCTGCGAACCGTATTTGGAAACATTTGTAGTAAAAGATGTGGACCAAATGTCTTGAGTCTGCAAGAAGAAGACTATTTGTTTTTAATGTCTGCATGTGATGAGAATTGTTATCGAGATTTGAGAAAGCAAAGTTAGATTTGAGTAATTGAAGATTAAGAACACGAAGAGTAAATATTAATCAGATCTCATATTGATAAAGACCGATTACAACATAAGCAGAAAAGAGATATTTGTTACGAAAAAGTCTCTCTCTCTACTTCTAACCTCAGTCCCTATTTATAGGGAACATGAGTGTACAAAAAATATACTAAGTCTAGACATTTTCACTTCGCATACAGATGACTTAGTAAAATAACATAAAATGCGAAACTATACAAGACACTATATTCGACTTTTACAATTTTACATCTACATTCTCCCCCTTTGTAAACAGTCGAAGCTATTCATCCCATAAGCTTTTGAACAGATAAGTGGATTGTCTTTCGCACTTGTCCATACCAGGAGATCACCTTCTTGAAATCTTTCTTGTCTCCTTTATTGTTCTTCTTGCAATTGTTCATACGAACAATAAAGTGTGTATATTGCGAAGAATTATATATTTCAATCTCTGAGACTTTAAACAAGAACTTCTTAGGTTTCCCCTTTGTATCTCTTCCAAAAAACACCATGCCGAACGGTTTCAGGCATATTTCCCCAACAACATATTTCGATAAAGTTGATTGAGATAAAGTTTCTTCCCAAGGAACGTTCACTTGTCTTCCCAACACATTAGCCAGTTCTTCATCTGTAAGGGCCAAACAATCGAAGTAGTTGTCGATGAATGTCTTCACATGTGCGAAGCCTATCTTGAACACTTCAGTCTTAGAGCCTTTGAGATTATTTTCTTCCATATGCTTCAAAATCAGAGCCACTTGAATTAAATCATTGCAGTTCATCAGAGGAAAATCAGCTACCGTGAAATCATAATGTTTGTTGTCTGCTCGGATAAGAAAATAACAAAAATTTTGAAGCATATCTTCAAAAAATACATCTTTCTTGATTGTCAGCACCTTTTTGATCTTCAATAATGACCAAACTTCATCTGGATTTTTCCCCATCACAGCATGAAATCTGATTTTCATGTGAGTATAATCATCAGGATTATCAAACTTCTCACTAATCTTGTACTGAGCAGTGATGAATAGCATTTCATTGATTGGAAAATCCAGCTGACAATTGTCTGAATTCGCAATATCATAACTTCTCTTTGGCTTCTTCTCAAATCCGTACATTTCCCTTCCGACAACTTTTGACTCTATAGTTTCGTAAGAGTAAAGCTTCGCAGGATCTCCTTTGTTCATCGTGGGAGGATCACTTGCCCTCTGCCTCATGATGCTTTGTACTTGCCTCATCCTTTCCAACTCTGCTTCAGCCTCAACTTTCTTCTCCTCCTTGGATTTTTCATATAAAATCCCTTTTCCTTTTCCCACCATATCTGTTTGAGGTTTTGAACTTGAACCTCCTTCTTTTTCTCCAATAACGATTCCTTTGGCAATCATTTTTGTGGTTACTGTAGTTGAGGAAATTGGCTTAGTAAGTATGGGAAGAGTAGTTATAAGCTGAATAGATATAACTTTTCTAGCTGTCTTCGCATCCTCTTCTTTACTTAAGCTTTTCTCTCCCCCTTGCACCCCTGTGAAAGCAGGTGGGGTGCTCCTTGGTAGTAAAGAAGTAAAATTGGCGAGTGGAGCAAGAGCTTTATGAATTGCTTGTTCTAAAGTATTAATCTTTAGAGACAAGAACTCAGGAGTGAGAACTTGTGTAGTTGAAGATTGCGAAACCACCACTTTAAGCTCAGACACCAACTTGGTTAGCCGATCAAGCTTCTCCTTTGTTTCTTCGTTATGGGCTTCAAGAATAGGAACATCAACAAACTTTTGTACTCTTTAAGAAACCTCCGCAATCTGCTTTTGAACTTCAACATTTTGAGCATGAATATCCTGAAGCTCCTTCGCAAGTTCAAATTTCAACTCTTGAAGCTTATAGTTGATATCTTCCCGAACTTTCTTCACATCTTGTACAAAAAGAACATGACGTTCTTTTGCAACAACTTTAAAATCCTTGACCACTGAAGAAAAATTGCTCACTTGTGCTTGAATGCGAAGCTCATTATTCTTGTCAGATTGATAAACCTTCTCCATAATACACTTCTCAGCACCTTTGATCATTACATCAACTTCCATTGCTGATATAGAAGACATCCTGCCGGAATCAGCTTGTGACAGAATAATAGCATTCAACTTCTGATTCAGGATTTTAAATTGTTTGCCTGTCATAAGCATATGATTAGGAATATCCTCCTCCTCTGAATCAAAGTGAATGTCTTCAATTATCCCTCCAAAGGCACCTTCTTCAGCTTTATTATCAGATAAAGGTTGCGAAGGTTGAGGATTTTCGGGTGATTGTGATGGAAAAAGTGTTGTAAATGGGTTTTGAAGAGAATGATCAAAAATTGATGAGGTGGTGGATAAAGTTTTAAATGGAATTGAAACAATTGGTAATGAATTAGGTAAGGAGATTGGGATTGTGGTTGCAACACTCAGGATAGGTGCCCCCGTATCAGATACGTTTACAACCGTATCAGAAATAGGTACCTCCTCAGAAACTGATTTGGTAGTGACTATTTCAAGTGTTTTGGTGAGTGGTAAGGTGGTAGAGATTTGTGAAGTATGAATGATAGGTAATGAAACATTTACCGTAGATGTCACTGGTGGAGTTTCTGGTACAATTTCTTCATCAGATGATTCAGTGCGAATCACCATCTTCCTTCTTTTGACGAGAGTACATTGCATGTTCTTGGAAACATCTTCAGCTCTTTGTCTTTTCTTTCCTGGAGAAACCGGAGCTGGAATACTACGAATAGTAACACCTTTACTACTCACCTCAGCCTTGCGAATTTTCTTCAATACCCCAGACTTAGAAGGTATTATTTCTTTCTTTGACTTAGATGAAGTTTCTTCAATCTGAATATCTTCATCTTGAACTTGTTGTGGAGATGAACCTTTCGCATCCTCCTTTATGATCTTCTTCTTTAACGGAGCAGGAACATCCAATAATACTCCAGTCTGCTCTGATTGATCAATTGTTCGCAAATATCTCACCAAGACTTTGTGAGTTTGAGATACCTCGCGAAGCATCGCATCTGGAATGCGAGCCACATGAGTAAAGATTGCTTCATCATCTTCTACTATCTTTGGAAACTGATACAAAGAAAATTCTGCAACTTCAACATCCTCCATTACTGGAATTGCTTCTTTTTCATAGACCTTCTCCAAAATCAAGCTCCAATATCTTGCACACGAAATCCCCTTCTCCGAATTTGTGTTTTCGAGATTTTTAACAAATTCCTTCTATAATTGGGATGCATAATCAATGTTTATATCATAGTATATACCCATAACCATAACATATACTTCCATTCTTCCTCTATCCAGTCCAACTGATCTTCCTGCAAGACATTTGAGAAAAATTCCAAATAAGAAATAACATATGCACGGCAACCCAGACTTTCGAAAGTCACTGATCTTCTCAAGCTCTGGTTGATGACCCATCTCATTGAACATGTGAATGATTTGAGAGTTAACAGGTTTGACAAATGGAGGGTTGTTTGGAATATACAAGAATTCAAAAACATCTTCTTGGACAGTTTGACCCGTTTGTTGTTGGTTAAGTTGAATGTTATCACATCCGCTGTATGATTGTATGATGCCGTTGAAGCTGCCATGGATAACCATATCATTGGAACAGAGAAATAACTAAACATGGCAGTTGACAGAGGGGATCGTTTCCAGGAAACGATAAGCATCTTCAAGCCTTCAGGATAAGAAGATACATTTGGATCAAGTTGATAGTTTGTGCTTTGGATTTTCATCAGGGATTGAGAAAGAACTTCATCAGTGTTGGATTGAGTGGCTGCCATTTTTAGGGTTTGAAAAAGATGAAGTTTTGATCAAGGTTGAAACTTTGAAGGTTTGTGAGAGTTCTATTTGCGTAACTTCTAGTGTTTGATAAAATCTTTCGTTTTGAACAAAAAGTATCGTTTGACACAGTAAGCTTTTAACGTTTAGTTTAACAAAAACGGTCCAAATCCAAAAGCTACCTCGTGTAGCGTTTAACAAAACACTACCAGCTACCCGCTACACAAATTAGCTAGTTTTGTCGAACACGCTCATAAACACTATGTTTTTTTTTTCTTAACCTTGTAGTAAACGGGCTATAACCTATATATATATATATATATATATATATATATATATATATATATATATATATGAGAGAAAGAGAAAGAAAGAGAGTGTAACGTCCCAAAAATCACGACTAAAAATTTCTTTTAAAAACAATACTAAAACCATATTTATAAAATCGCATCATAAGTCATAACATAATTTCCGAGTATTAATCCAAAATATAATCTTATTATCAGAGTAAACATTCCCAAGCTAACTGTTTATGGTATGTGCACTGCAATCTCTTCGAGCTCCTCCCTTGAAAACCGAGTACCTGAAACCAAAAACTGAAACCGTAAGCACGAAGCTTAGTGAGCTCCCCCAAACTACCACATACCATACAATAACATATAAAGCACATACCGTGCCTTGCCCACTGCATCAAACCGAGGTCCAGAAACTGACTGGGACCTTGTCCCCTGCATCGGACCAAAATACTGACCAACTGGGGCCTTGCCCCCTACATCGAACCGGTGTCCGGAAACTGACTGGGACCTTGTCCCCTGCATCGGACCGATGTCTGGACTAACTGCATCGGACCAAAGTCCAGAATTAACTGAACATAGCATAACATAAACACATATCAACTAGCATAACACATATCATCTAGCATAAACACATATACTGACTGACTGGGACCTTGTCCCCTGTATAGGACCGAAGTCTGGACTAACTGTATCGGACTGAAGTCTGGAACTAACTAAACATAGCATAACATAAACATATCAACTAGCATAACACATATCATCTAGCATAAATACATATACTGACTGACTGGGACCTTGTCCTCTGCATCGGACCGAAGTCCGGACTAACTGCATTGGACCGAAGTTCGGAAATAACTGAAAATAGCATAACATAAACATATCAACTAGCATGAACACAGATATACTGCATACTTCATCGGGCCGTAGCCCGGAATGCATAACACATAAATCCTGTCTGACCCATGAAGGCATCAAACATAGTAACTGCTGCATCGGACCAAAGTCCGGAAACTACTGCTAGGTAAACGGGCTGGCATTATGGCCTTAGACCTGTTCCTACTGGAAGAAAACTCACCTGGTATTGTTGAACTTGCTGGTAACTCCTTTGGATGCTGACCGACAATTCCCTGAACCGCTATCCACTTGCTCCCCGAGCTACCAATATCAAAATATATATCACTTAGCTTAACTGATCTCCAAAAGTCAACTATGTCAACTCTGGTCAAAGTCAACCTTCCAGGTCAACCCTACTCTCCGAGTTTGCCTACTGACCCGCCGAGTTTATTAGCTCAGAATCCTTTCATTCGCGACTCGACTCGCCGAGTCAGCCCCTGACTCGCCGAGTCTACCGATTTTCGAGTCCTGACCTGTCCAACTCACAGAGTCCCGACTCAACACACTGATCCAAGTCTTAACTCGAAGGGTTTGGGGTTTCGCGACTTGACTCACCGAGTCCGAGAATAGACTCGCCAAGTCCAAGGCAATCCTCAACAGACTCTCCGAGTTGTTCTTCCAACTCGTCCAGTTGTTGCCTAGCTTCATCCAACTTGCCGAGTGCATCCATGTAACTCGTCGAGTCGCTTCAGTTCTTAATCCATTCAGTGGCTTTTGGAGCCATGCAGGGGCTCCAAATCATAGATCCGTACTTCCAAAGTCCATTCCCCATGTAAAGTTACAAACTTTATGTATAACTAAGGAGATCAAGGCTCAAAACACTACAAACTAGGGTTTAAGAAAAAAAGGCTTAACAACCAACCCAAAGACTGATGCTTTATGATTTTCTAGGCCAGAATACACTTAGATCTGAAGTAGCAACTTCAGATTTGGGGTCCAACTCAAAATGATTCAAGGACATGGCATAGAAGCCCCAAAACTCATAACCAAGATAGATCTAGATGCAAAGGAGAAAAGATAACAACTTTTTACCTCCAAGATGAGCACAAACTGAAATAGTTCTCGGATCTACACCTCTCCTTTGAAGCAACCCTCTTCATCTTCAAGTTCCTTTCAAAGATTCCCTCCTCCAAAGCTATTTTCTCTCAAATGATGGAAGCTCACACGAAATCTAGGATTTACAGGTTCTCTAGGACGATATAGATGTTGAGGAAGGGACATAACATCCCTTATATAGGGTACAACCCCCGGGATTAGGGTTTCTCTCTTCAGACTAGACTCTCCGAGTCCATTGTACGACTCGCTGAGTCGGTCACTTACTCCTCGATCCGGATCCCGCTCGGACTCGTCGACTTCCTCCGTGGACTCGACGAGTTGACCCCTTTGGCTTAGGGTTTTCTTTCCTTTCTTGGAATTTCTGATTTTGGGTGTTACAACTCTCCCCCACTTAAAGTAAACTTCATCCTCGAATTTTCCATATGGCCAATCGCCCTGCAAACTGCTGTCAACACTCTGCTTGGTTGACCTATCATCCGCTGACCACCTTTGCTGGCCTTTCGCCTGGCCATTATGGCTAACATTAATCTTTGTGGATAATAATCTTGAGTCAACTCTGACCCTGAACATTCTAGGAACACCACTTACTCGACTGACAAACCTTTTGATACTCCTCGAATAATTATGATGAACACCTTAGGGGTTCACCCCTTTCTTTTCCTTGCGCGATTTCCGGCCTTTCCAAGGCAATGCTCCATAACTAACTACTTCTCTGACACTGTGAAGAACCCATCCTTCACCGAATCCGCAACTCCCACTACTCCCAATACGGATCATTACCGCTAGTATCCACTGGACACTTCTCGCTACTATAAGTTAGTATTGAGCACCCATCAACCAACTAGTTGAACTCTACCATAGCCTGCTTTCCATACTGCCACTGACTGAAACTTTCTACTGTCCTTTATCTGCCTTCCGGATGAACCGAGACCACCCTGGTCCACACTGATGTATCCATATATGGGTTACCGGACTCCTTCTGGTTACTACACCCCATCGCAATCTCTAACTTCTTTCAGCGACTTTTAAAGATACCTCGACTATTTATAACTGTTCTAACCACTCTGCCACTCATACTTAATCGATGTTGCTGGAACCAGACTGCTTATCTCTCATCTGACTACTCAATTTCTAATAACTCGAGCCTTCCATCCATAAAGAAAGGTTACCTGCCTAATTATCCCTGCATATCACTTATACTTGGCAGAAAACTCAACTGATCTTGTTGAGAGGGATTTTTCATTTCAAATCAACCAACTATACCATCAACACTTGCATTCCAACACAATTACTAATACTGGCCATCACACTGCAACTACCCGAAACACTGAACTGCCTGCAATACTGAACTGCCTGAAACATTGAACTGCCTGAAACACTGAATTGACTGAAGCACTGAACTGCTATATGGTTGCTTCCCAAAATATCTCAAGACCTTCTTGGTGTCCAATCATTCGTCGGTTTCAGCAACACCGAGTTCCAGCTCAATTGTGGAGCCCAAGGACTCATTACATAGTCACTCCCATGACTTCTGAACAAAATCTTTCTCTGGAACTAGTTTCCACTAGTCATCCTGACACTGTGACTCTAACAACCTCTCGATCCAACCGACCGGATCCATATGTCGAATCCTGACATCATCAAATCCAAGACTAAAAATAATCGCTCCCAGACTAACAATAGCCCATAACATACACGAACCCAAGCGGTCTACTGCTTACCTGATCTCATAACTTTGGTGACGATCTACTGACAAATCGCCGACTTAACCATAACAGGACCATTAGGGAAATCCGAAATCTAACCCGTGGAATGTGACATCCCCAAAATCTCGGCCAGAAAAGACCGATTTTCATTTATGCTTTTAAAATAATTTCAGAGTAAATCCTTTTGATTTGAAAGAGTTGCAGAATTTGTTCCCAAAAACAAAACATGATAAAACAATGTTTACCAAAGCATTTCATAAAAGAAATGTATTTTCATTATATAATCAAAACTCGGGGTGTCATGTTCCGATACATACCAATAAGCATAAACGATAACATTACAAGTCATTCAACAAATATATACATATACAGACTTGTAAACAAAACAACTTGATGTTTCATCCATCTTATGCCCTCGCGCCACTTCCTGTAATACAAATAGAACTGAGTGGGTCAGGCTTGGGAGCCTGGTGAGCATATGGGGTTTTCAACCCACAATAAATAATCATACTTAATTTTCACCAACCGACAATAACCCAATTACCCATTCCCGTTATTCTCACTTTATGTCCCTAAGACAACTAACATAAGGGACCTAGTCTAAGAATATTTCATCGGGGCGACAACACATGCTTCGGGGGTTCCTCAGTAATATAAGTTAAATAAGGAAACCATGAGGGGGATGGAGTACAACGAATGAACACCTAAGTTCATTAACACCTACAGGTGGCAAACCTGCTAATGTTTCCACAAGACTGTCTAGAAAAGTCTGTGGTCGTCATCTAAACTCCGCTAGATGACTAAACCAAACAACAACGAGGCCTCTCCTCTGTTTATTACACACCAACTATCTACCCATGTTCTACCCAACATATTAGTAGATAAAAATATACATTTTTATACATAGATAAAAACCTGTATAGCATGCTTTGATCAATACATATTCCACATAACAGATGAGGCATACACACATAACACGTATTTCATAGAAAACAAATCAGATCTATGAGATAGAAGAGAGTGAACATACATTCACACATATAACACAAAATATACACATAACACGTATTTCATATAAAATACTTCATAATTATGCGTTAGAAGAAAGTAACCACACACTCACACCTATAAACAACAATATACTTAATACACTCGAACCAAACTTGTATTATTATCGTGTTTATGAAAGGTAGTATACACACACTTGATCAGAAGATGATCGAACAGTACTACGATTTGCAGAAGTAGTAATCCTCAGCAGATCTGGAAGATCTTCACAAAAATCAAACTTCTCGCGGGCAGAGCTTCGGCTCGGAAACCGCACTTCTCGAGATCTTCGGGATCTCGGGACTTGCTTCGGGGCTCGAGAATAATATCGGGGCTTCGGGGTATTTCCGGCACCGAAACGTCATGGCGTTCGTCATCCGAAGAACTCGAGTGCGAGGGTCGTCATGCTTCGCTGTAAGCGGGGCGTACTTCGGATCTGATCGGTGACTCCTTCGGATAATGCCGGATTTTCCATTTAAAATTAAATACAAAATATTTAATAAACTTCGGAAATTCATATCTTCTTCATACGAACTCCGTTTTCGACGTTCTTTATATCCACGCGAAGGTGAGACTACTCTCTACAACTTTTGTTTAGACTATGTCGGCTAATTTTAAATTTATTTTTATTATTTATTTTTAATAGGCCGGGACAGAAAAACTTCGTTATAAATTCATAACTTCTTCGTTTGACGTCCGTTCTCGCCTAACTTTTCATCGCTTCGATACCAACAACGAGACCTTCGATCCTCCTTTAGATTGCTTCGGCTAAAAACCGCTCGATCTCAAATCGAGTACAACTGGTAGCATACCGCTAAGCCGAAACTTCGATAAATCATAACTTTCTCATACGAAGTCAGATTTGGGCGTTCTATATATATTCGGAAACCTCGTTTCAACTACTACAACATTATCCAAAGATATCAAGTTTATTTTACACTTAAATTTTGACGCTTATTTTTATTCTTAATTAATCAAACCACATAATTAAGCAATTAAGCACAAAACACACAATACTTAAATAATACAATCTTATTATTTCAAAACGGGTTACAAAGGTTAACCTAGACTATTACATTGCTAAAAATGGCAAGCCCGGAAACACAGGCGTTACAATTCTCTCCACCTTAGAATGATTTCGTCCCCAGAATCACACATCAACAAACAAATGTGGATAGCGACTCAACATGTCACTCTCCGTCTCCCAGGTGAGATTCGGCCCATTCGTGTGTTTCCATCGGACAAGCACTAACCCAACCATTTTGCGTCGCAACTTCTTAGTCTTTCGTTCAACAATTGCCTCTGGTTCTTCAATCAACCTTTTGTTCTCATCAATTCTTAATTTAGAAATTGGAATTATATCGGGAACTTCTCCCGTGAACTTCCTCAAATAACACACATGAAAAGTGTTGTGAATTCCATTCAGTTCTTCGGGTAATTCGAGCTTGTAAGCTTGGTTCCCAACCCTCTGAAGAACTTTAAATGGTCCAATAAACCTTGTACTCAACTTTCCCCTTTTAACAAATCTTATAAGTCCCTTCCACGACGAGACTTTAAGCAACACCGAATCTCCAACCTCAAAAGTCATCGGTCTTTGCTTTTCGTCAGCATAGCTCTTTTGATGATCCTGAGCTGCTAACATTCTTTCTCTAATTATTTTCAACTTTTCAGCAGTTTGATGAACCATCTCCGGTCCCATAAACTTCTTTTCCCCAGCCTCAAGCCAACAAGACGGCGTACGACACTTTTGTCCATACAAAGCTTGATAAGGTGCCATCTTAATGCTCGGGTGAAAACTATTATTATAGGAAAATTCTACCAAAGGTAAATGTTCATCCCAATTACCTAGGAATTCCAAGGTACATGCTCTCAGCATATCTTCAAGTGTTTGTATTGTTCTTTCACTCTGACCATCAGTCTGCGGATGGTAAGTTGTGCTTAAACATAACTTGGTACCCATTTCCTCTTGTAGACTTTTCCAAAACCTTGAGGTGAAACGGCTATCACGATCCGATACGATCGTTAATGGAATACCGTGAAGCCTCACAATTTCCTTCACGTAAGAATTCGCAAGCTTTTCGATTGACCATTTCTCCTTGGCTGCTATGAAATGCGCACTCTTAGTGAATCGATCAACAACCACCCAAATCATGTCGTGACCATTCTTTGTTCTGGGCAGTTTAGTGACAAAATCCATAGCAATGTCTTCCCACTTACCCATAGGCACAGGCAATGATTCTAAACTCCCGTACGATTTCTGATGTTGTGTCTTGACTCTCGCAAATGTCATACACTCAGCCACATACTTTGCAACATCAAGCTTCATCGTTGGGCACCAGTAGTAGGGTTTCAGGTCCCTATACATTTTAGTGTTACCCGGATGAATTGAGTAAATGGTTTTGTGAGCTTCTTCCATCAGAAGAACTCTGATTCCTCCTGTCTTAGGTACCCAAATACGATCTTGGAATACCTTCAGTCCATGACTGTTTACACCGAACACCAACGTTTTACCCAAACGTTCCTCCTTTCGGTCATTTTTCTCAAGAGCTTCCTCTTGAGCTTTCTTTATACTTTCCACAATGGTCGAGACAACTTCAATTCTCAACGCTCTTGGCCTTTTCCTTTCAAGATTGTCTTTCCGACTGAGACCATCAGCAACAACATTAGCTTTACCAGGGTGGTAAAATATCTCGCAGTCGTAGTCTTTAAGTAACTCTAGCCAGCGTCGTTGCCTCATATTCAATTCTTTCTGATTAAAGAGATATTGGAGACTCTTATGATGAGTGAAAAGTTTGCACTTCGTGCCATAGAGGTAATGCCTCCATATTTTCATAGCGAAAACTACCGCTGCCAACTCCAAATCATGAGTCGGGTAATTCTTTTCATGCTCTTTCAGCTGTCGAGATGCATATGCTATCACCTTTTCTCTTTGGGTCAACACACAACCCAATCCAACCCCAGACGCATCGCTATAAACAATGAAGTCTTCAACTCCATCGGGTAGAAAAAGTATCGGTGCCTCGCATAGCTTCTTCTTTAGGTTCTCGAATGCTTCTTCATGCTTATCATTCCAAGCATAAGTAGCTCCTTTGTGGGTCAAAGCTGTCAATGGACTAGCGATCGAAGAAAAGCCTTGGATAAACCTTCGGTAATATCCGGCTAATCCTAAAAAGCTTCGGATCTCCGTGGGACTTTTCTTTGTTCCCACTTCATCACAGCTTCGATCTTCGCTGGATCAACCATTATCCCTTCTTGGTTGACCACGTGACCCAAGAATTGGACTTCACGAATCCAAAAATCACATTTGGAGAACTTCGCGTACAGCTTCTCCTTCTTCAAGACTTCTAACACTTCTCGTAAGTGTCTGCCATGCTCCTCCTGGCTTTTCGAGTAAATCAGAATGTCGTCTATGAACACTATCACGGATTTATCAAGGAACAGATTACAAACCCTATTCATCAAATCCACGAATGCTACCGGAGCATTGGTTAGTCCAAACGACATAACCAAGAACTCGTAGTGTCAATATATAGTTCTGAACGCAGTCTTCTCGATATCTTGCTCTCTTACTTTTAGCTGATGATATCCTGACCTTAGATCGATCTTCGAGAAATAGCTCGAACCTTGCAATTGATCAAATAGGTCATCAATCCTCGGAGACGGATATCTATTCTTTATTGTTGCCTTGTTCAGCTCTCTGTAATCAATGCACATTCTCATACTTCCATATTTCTTCTTCACGAATAACACCGGAGCTCCCCAGGGCGATGAACTAGGTCTAATGAAACCTTTGTCCAATAACTCCTAAAGTTGCATCATTAGCTCCTTCATCTCCGTCGGTGCTAATCGATAAGGTGCTTTTGCTATTGGCGTGGTTCCTGGTAACAAGTCTATTCTGAACTCCACTTGTCTATCAGGTGGTAATCCAGGAAGATCTTCGGGAAATACTTCCGGATAATCACACACCACTGGAATACTCTGCATCACCTTCTTTTCTTTCTTAGCATCAATCACGAATGCTAAATATGATGTACATCCCTTGGTCAAACACTTTCTGGCTTTCATTAGGGAAATGATTCCAGAATTCACTCTGCGTTTATCCCCATACACCATAAACCAATCTTTCCCAGGCGGGTTTAATTTAACTATCTTCTTCTTGCATAAAATTTCGGCATCATTGGCGCTAAGCCAATCCATTCCCAACACGATGTCGAAACCATTAAGCTCGATAGGCAATAATTCCTCGTGGAACTTATTCCCATTAAGATCAATTAAGATGTTTTTCATACGATGGCTAACAGGTACAAACTTGCCACTAGCAACTTCGACTAATAAAGCATTATCTAGTCTATCAACAGGCAAAGCTAGTTTTCTACCAAACTCATGCGAAATAAAGGAGTAGTTGGCTCCAGAATCAAACAAAATTTGAGCAGGTAGTTTGTTAACAAGAAAGGTACCTGAAGCGACATCAGCTTCATCTTTCGCAGCCTCAAGTGTCATCTGGAAGGCTCTCGCCTTCGGGTTTGGTGGAATGTTGGGCCTAGCTGCCTCCTTCTTCTTCGGACAGTCTTTCAAAATATGCCCCTCTTCATTACAACCAAAACACATCCTTTTGTTGTTCGGACACTCATTGGCAAAATGTCCAACCTTTCCACACTTGTAGCAGGTCACATCCTCGCTACATTTCGCAAAGTGCTTTTTCTTACACTTATCACACCACTTTGCTTCGCCTCCTTTTCCTCCACCAAACTTTTTCGAATCAGATTTCGAAAATTTGCTTTTCTTACCGGAACCAGATGTTCCCTCAAACTTTCTTTTCTCACCAACCTCAAACCTTGTTGGTGGTTCTCCCCTTAATCATGTTCTCAACAGACTTGGTAGCCCAGATAGCTGCCTCTAGAGTATGTGCCTGACGTACTGGCACCTCGTACTCCCATGGGAGTCCCTTCACATACCGGTCCACCTTTGTCAACTCGTCTTGGACGATACGCAAGACAAACTCCATCTTATCGGTGAAGTTATTGGTGTATTCATCAACTAACATGCTTCCTTTCGTCAATGTCAGAAACTTGTTCTCTAGTTCCAACAAATTTTGAGCCGAGCAGAACTTGCGCTTGAACTGCGCCAAGAACTCGACCCATGACAATTGCAGTGGCTCATTAGGGCTCAAAGTCTTCCCTAGAGTGTTCCACCAATGAACGGCTCCACCTCGGAACTGATGCACTGCATAGATAGTCTACAACTTACCTCTGCAGCCACAAGTCATAAAGGCCAACTCCATTTCAGAGATCCAATCCATAACCCCAATCGGATCCTCCTTTCCAATGAAGGTCTATGGTTTGCAAGTTAGAAAGTCCTTGTACTTGCATCCCATTCCATCATTCCTTCCATCGTGGTTATCTTGCCTAACTATCGGTGGGTTGGCTTGACCAACAGACCCACTAAAGTTTCCACCTTCCGAGTGCCCTTCATTTAATTCAGGCTCTTCCAGACGAATTGACAGATCTTCACGATTATGTTGAAGCAACCGTCTAGTTTCATCCATCTGACGATCCAACATCGTTTGAATCATCATTCGCACACCAGCCATGGTTATTGGCTCAGGTGCTGCTGCTACGACAGGTACTTGCTTAATCACTGGTGGTTGATTCCTGTTTTCGTCAGCATTTCCAACTCCACTTCTTGTTCTCACCATTTTTGATCTACACACCGAATAAGGTGAAATTAGATCCTCGATCACGATAGATATTTAAATCATCCTTATCACTCCGAAACGTTTACATGCTAGTTCTAATATCGTAGACGCACGCTTAGAATCCTACACACATAAGGTTTGTAGATCCAGTCGGCAACAGACCAAAGATCCGAACAAATAATATCATATATGGCAACATATAACATTTAGCACATAAAGCATTTTAGGCAACTTTCCTAAAATAAACTAATGCTCGTGTCTAAAACATAACAGACACACATCTCAACACTTCACTTAGCATTCTAAGTTTAAATCTAGAAATCCTACAAATTCCTAGTTCTCTTAAACTAATGCTCTGATACCAACTGTGACATCCCCAAAATCTCGGCCAGAAAAGACCGATTTTCATTTATGCTTTTAAAATAATTTCAGAGTAAATCCTTTTGATTTGAAAGAGTTGCGGAATTTGTTCCGAAAAACAAAACATGATAAAACAATGTTTACCAAAGCATCTCATAAAAGAAATGTATTTTCATTATATAATCAAAACTCGGGGTGTCATGTTCCGATACAGACCAATAAGCATAAAAGATAACATTACAAGTCATTCAACAAATATATACATATACAGACTTGTAAACAAAACAACTTGATGTTTCATCCATCTTATGCCCTCGCGCCACTTCCTGTAATACAAATAGAACTGAGTGGGTCAGGCTTGGGAGCCTGGTGAGCATATGGGGTTTTCAACCCACAATAAATAATCATATTTAATTTTCACCAACCGACAATAACCCAATTACCCATTCCCGTTATTCTCAGTTTATGTCCCTAAGACAACTAACATAAGGGACCTAGTCTAAGAATATTTCATCGGGGCGACAACACATGCTTCGGGGGTTCCTCAGTAATATAAGTTAAATAAGGCAACCACGAGGGGGATGGAGTACAGCGAATGAACACCTAAGTTCATTAACACCTACAGGTGGCGAACCTGCTAATGTTTCCACAAGACTGTCTGGAAAAGTCCGTGGTCGTCATCTAAACTCCGCTAGATGACTAAACCAAACAACAACGAGGCCTCTCCTCTGTTTATTACACACCAACTATCTACCCATGTTCTACCCAACATATTAGTAGATAAAAATATACATTTTTATACATAGATAAAAACCTGTATAGCATGCTTTGATCAATACATATTCCACATAACAGATGACGCACACACACATAACACGTATTTCATAGAAAACAAATCAGATCTATGAGATAGAAGAGAGTGAACATACATTCACACATATAACACAAAGTATACACATAACACGTATTTCGTATAAAATACTTCATAATTATGCGTTAGAAGAAAGTAACCACACACTCACACCTATAAACAACAATATACTTAATACACTCGAACCAAACTTGTATTATTATCGTGTTTATGAAAGGTAGTATACACTCACTTGATCAGAAGATGATCGGACAGCACTACGACTTGTAGAAGTAGTAATCCTCAGCAGATCTGGAAGATCTTCATAAAAATCAAACTTCTCGCGGGCAGGGCTTCGGCTCGGAAACCGCACTTCTCGGGATCTTCGGGATCTCGGGACTTTCTTCGGGGCTCGAGAATAATACCAGGGCTTCGGGGTATTTCTGGCACGCAAATCGATGCAAAATGGTAGAGAGAAGAGAGAAAATAGCAAAAGAACTTAGCTGCCCTCGCATCCTATTTATAGGAGGCTGGAGCCTCGGAGTACGCGGGGTGTACTGCAGTACGCGGGGCGTACTGCTCCGAAACGTCATGGTGTTCGTCATCCGAAGAACTCGAGTGCGAGGGTCGTCATGCTTCGTTGTACTCGGGGCGTACATGAGTACGCGGGGCGTACTTCGGATCAGATCGGTGACTCCTTCGGATAATGCCGGATTTTCCATTTAAAATTAAATACAAAATATTTAATAAACTTCGGAAATTCATATCTTCTTCATACGAACTCCGTTTTCGACGTTCTTGATATTCACGCGAAGGCGAGACTATGCTCTACAACTTTCGTTTAGACTCTGTCGGCTAATTTTAAATTTATTTTTATTATTTATTTTTAATAGGCCGGGACAGAAAAACTTCATTATAAATTCATAACTTCTTCGTTTGACGTCCGTTCTCGCCTAACTTTTCATCGCTTCGATACCAACAACGAGACCTTCCATCCTCGTTTAGATTGCTTCGGCTAAAAACCGCTCGATCTCAAATCGAGTACAACTGGCAGCATACCGTTAAGCCGAAACTTCGATAAATCATAACTTTCTCATACGAAGTCAGATTTGGGCGTTCTATATATATTCGGAAACCTCGTTTCAACTACTACAACATTATCCAAAGATATCAAGTTTATTTTACATTTAAATTTTGACGCTTATTTTTATTCTTAATTAATCAAACCACATAATTAAGCAATTAAGCACAAAACACACAATACTTAAATAATACAATCTTATTATTTCAAAACGGGTTACAAAGGTTAACCTAGACTATTACATTGCTAAAAATGGCAAGCCCGGAAACACAGGCGTTACATGGAGTCCCATATTCTTACTGCTGCACCCAAACTAGTGGGTATTACTCCTTTCCCCGTGTCTAGACAATGCGCTCATGCTGCTTACCAACCTGGTAAATGCTACAGTTACACCCGCAGACTTACAACTCTCTAATACTATCTTGCTGCTAGTGAATGCTACGGCTACCCCCGCATACTAACAACACTCTACTACTATCTGACTGCTAGTGAATGCTACGGCTACCCCTGCATGACTTACAAAACTCTACTACTATCTGATTGCTAGTGAATGCTACGGCTACCCCCGCAGACTTACAACATTCTACTACTATCTAACTGCTAGTGAATACTATGGCTACCCCCGTAGACTTACAACACTCTACTTACTAACTAGCTGCTGCTGGAAAAATGTTGCAGCTTTCCCGCTACTCTACCATGCTCTGAAGGCTGTCTCTGCCACTGCTCACTAACACGAAAGCATCTCTTGCTGACCGTTCTCAAGATCCTCATTTTGACACACTAGAGTCCTACAGGTGGTCCTCCAACCCTGGATTCCCAACTAGCTAATAACCATCTCGATCACATGAACTAATTGTTAGGAAGTTCCTCAAACTCCCAATTCTCAACTCCTCAATCCATCAATCACTGCTAGTATCTTTTCTTCTCAGAGGCCGCGTACTCATTCTGGATCTGCGTACTCTTACCCTTGTATACTCGGAGGGTTCTTCCCCACTTGGATCCGGCTAACTCCTTACTGCTCACTGGTCGAAAGGATTCCCCAACCATCTTTCCATGAAAAGGGGCAATCTGCTGCCCGCCCACGTGTACCTCTATTGGTGCTCCAACTAACCCTTACCAGATCCGAACCGTTCCTGCTTAACTTACTGAGCACTCTTCAATTCTTCACTGAATGTGCTTTAGTGATAGCATCCTGAGAACTTGCGTTCAGGGTAAACATTTCGAACTAAATTCCCTACTGTCCACTAGTTACTTCACTAGAAGCTTTAAATCGTCACTACTGAGGATATAACTGACCAATACCCGAATGACATCTTCCGAAAGTAGTGAGGCACTACTGAATCTTACACATACATGCTACAGTCACCGCCTCTGAAGTAACCTGATCTAGAGGGGACGACCTCCAATTCACCATTATAATTCCAAGGTATGCAAATGGTATATAACTCAACCATAGGCAGGTAATATAATACCCCAACACATATGCTTATTGATATCAGAGCAACAAAATAACAATAATATCATGAATAATAATTGACATGAAGGTAAAAGATATGTACCTCCATCATCCAGTGCTACTTGAATCCTTGTTGAAATCAACCAGAATACTTGGACAGTGGGCCTTCTTGTGGCCCCTCTGACTACAACGGAAACATATCGGATCAAGCCGCTGAGCGATGGTAACAATACAATTTCTACTAAAATGGCCAATCCGGCCGCACTTGAATCATCCAGCATCACCACCACTTCTACTCTTGCACGCACCCTCATTCTTCCTACCACACTTCTCGCATTGACTGCGGCTCTGATAGTCCCTCGATCTCGAATCCGACCCCTTAGGCCTCTTGCCCGAACCTGTGGCTACCTGAGTCTCATCCGTTTTCCTCTTCCTTCCCAACTCCCTTCCCGACTCTCGCTCATGCATTACCTCGTCGACCCCATCCAACGTCTGAACATTTGTTGTCTGATCCTGGAGCTTTGCGGTCAACCTACCAGTGACCCACCCAACGATATTGGGCAGCTCCTCGTGAATGGCTCGCGCAACCTCCTTGACTATCCAATCATGCAGAGGTCTCTCCTGGAGATAGGGTGCCCCGCTCACTCCCATCCCCTGATGGTAAGAGCTAAAAATAGGATCTCCCTCGCTGATGGTCCCTGAACTCCATAAGAATCAGGCTCTAGACGAGCCCCAAACTGCCTTGAAACTATCCTGGCCCTAAAGGCCTCAAGATGACAGTCCAAAAGCTCCATGATGGCATCCCTAACTGAACCAAATATCACGGGAGTCTGATCAATGATGTTGCACATAATCTCTGCAAAAATGACACCTCTCATTTGATCATAAAACTATCTGGCTCTAGAGCCTAATCCAGATCCTTCCCCGCACCTGAACTGCCAACTGATATCTCGCGCAACGTCACCATGCTGGAAACACATCACAAAACTGATCAATATACATACCGCTACTGAGGGATCTTTCACACGCTTTACTAGTTCCCTGGTTTTACCTCGGCCCCTCTTGAATCGTGTACGGATCCTCTGCTTTCAGTAGTACGGGCCCAAACTACCTTCCACATCTATCCGTACTTTCCTCGAGAGTTACCTCAACTCTACCAAGTCCCTTTTTTCTATGGCTAATCTTTGCTAATCTCATCCTAGGCTTGCCCTAAGGAACCTCTGACTCCACCCAAACAGTCCTTAGCTGCTAAAGGTCTCCTCGTAATGCCAATTAGCCACCACCTGAATACCATCACGTGTGGCGAGGCTCAGATAATCCTTCGAGTAAAAGACTCGTCCCCACAACGGTTAGACTCAAACAAGAGCTGCGCAGCAGGGACAAATCCAACACTCTGAGATTATTCAACCTTTTTCACATGTGATGTGGCATATTCACCTAATGGCTAACTCCCATCACTCAGAGTCCCACAAAGCACGAAGAAAACAACATTCAGACACGGAAAACAACTCAAGCAATTCTATCGTCATAATGAGGAACTGTACTAGCATACAATGCTAAGCTCATGCTATTAGGTATAACCTAAATAGGCTATCCTACTGATGTCTACTCAATTTCTAGCATGCAATTCTCATAAGGCTGAAACACATAAAACAGGCACATAAGGCATCCTCCTAGATCCTTAGTCCTATACTAGCATGCTGTTCTACTGAAACCGGAACTGAAACTGAAATTGAAAACGATAAACATAAACTTGTATGGGTAATTTGGTAGTACTTACTTGAGCTCGGCCGATTGCATGCACCACACCCTTTTTCTCTTTTCAAGTTATTTTCTTTCTACATATTCTTTTCGCTTTTTCAAAAAAACTCTTTTCTTTTCTCAAACTCCTTTTTACCAAAAATTCCTTTCAAAAATGTTTTTCTTTTGAAAAACTTTTACCGATTCCTTAGTTTGAGTCTAGAGACACTCTCAAGTGTGTCCGAATCCCTCAAACCAAGGCTCTGATACCAACTTGTAACGTCCCAAAAACCACGACTAAAAATTTCTTTTAAAAACAATACTAAAACCATATTTATAAAAACCGCATCATAAGTCATAACATAATTTCTGAGTATTAATCCAAAACATAATCTTATTATCAGAGTAAACATTCCCAGGCTAACTGTCTATGGTGTGTGCACTGCAATCTCTCCGAGCTCCTCCCTTGAAAACCGAGTACCTGAAACCAAAAACTGAAACTGTAAGCACGAAGCTTAGTGAGCTCCCCCAAACTACCACATACCATACAATAACATATAAATCACATACTAGGCCTTGCCCACTGCATCGGACCGAGGTCCGAAAACTGACTGGGACCTTGTCCCCTGCATCGGACCAAAGTCCGGACTAATTGGGGCCTTGCCCCCTACATCGAACCATAGTCCGGAAACTGACTCGGACCTTGTCCCCTACATCAGGCCGAAGTCCGTACTAATTGTATCGTACCGAAGTCCAGAACTAACTAAACATAGCATAACTAAACGCATATCAACTAGCATAACACATATATTGACTGACTGGGACCTTGTCCCATGCATCGGACCGAAGTCCGGACTAACTGCATTGGACCGAAGTCCGGAACTAACTGAACATAGCATAACATAAACATATCAACTAGCATAACACATATCATCTAGAAAAAACACATATACTGACTGACTGGGACCTTGTCTTATGCATCAGACCGAAGTCCGGACTAACTGCATCGGACCGAAGTCCGGAACTAACTGAAGATAGCATAACATAAACATATCAACTAGCATGAACACACATATACTGCATACTGCATCGGGCCTTAGCCCGGAACACATAACACATAAATCATGTCTGAGCCACGAAGGCATCAAACATACTAACTACTGCATCGGACAGAAATCTAGAAACTACTGCTAGCTAAATGGGTTGGCATTGTGGCCTTAGACCCGTTCCTACTGGAAGGAAACTCATCTGGTATAGCTGAACTTGCTGGTAACCCCTTTGGATGCTGACCGATAATTCCATGAACCGCTACTCCACTAGCTCCCTAAGCTACCAATATTAAAACATATATCACTTAGCTTAATTGATCTCCAAAAGTCAACTATGTCAACTCTTGTCAAAGTCAACCTTCCTGGTTAACCCTACTCGCCGAGTCTGCCTACTAACTCGCCGAGTTTATTAGCTCAGAATCCTTTCATTCGGGACTCGACTCGCCGAGGCAGTCCCTGACTCGCCGAGTCTACCGATTTTCGAGTCCTGACCTGTCCAACTCACTGAGTCCCCACTCAACTCACTGATCCAAGTCTTAACTCGAAGGGTTTGGGGTTTCGCGACTTGACTCGCCGAGTCCAAGAACAGACTCGCCAAGTCCAAGGAAATTCTCAACAGAGTCGCTGAGTTGTTCTTCCAACTCGTCAAGTTGTTGCCTAACTTCATCCAACTCGCCGAGTCCACCCATGTGACTCGCTGAGTCGCTTCGGTTCTTGATCCATTCAATGGCTTTTCGAGCCATTCAGGGGATCCAAATCATATATCCATATGTACAAAGTCCATTCCCCATGTAAAGTTGCAAACTTTACGTATAACTAAGGAGATCAAGGCTCAAAACACTACAAACTAGGGTTAAAGTCAAAAAGGCTTAACAACCAACCCAAAGACTGATTCTTTATGATTTTCTAGGCCAGAATACACTTAGATTTGAAGTAGTAACTTCAGATTTGGGCTCCAACTCGAAATGATTCAAGGACATGGCATAGAAGACCCAAAACTCATAACCAAGATAGATCTAAATGCAAAGGAGGAAAGATAACAGCTTTTTACCTCCAAGATGAGCACAAACTGAAATAGTTCTCGGATCTACACCTCTCCTTTGAAGCAACCCTCTAGATCTTCAAGTTCCTTTCAAAGATTCCCTCCTCCAAAGATATTTTCTCTCAAATGATGGAAGTTCACACGAAATCTAGGATTTGCAGATTCTCTAGGATGACATAGAGGCTGAGGAAGGGACATAACATCCCCTATATAGGGTACAACCCCTGGGATTAGGGTTTCTTTCTTCAGACCGGACTCTCCGAGTCCATTTTACGACTCGCCGAGTCGGTCACTTACTCCTCGATCTGGATCCCGCTCGAACTCGTCAAGTTCCTCCCTGGACTCGATGAGTTGACCCCTTTGGCTTAGGATTTTCTTTCCTTTCTTGGACTTTCTGATTTTTGGTGTTACAGAGAGGTTCGTGTGTTTTCTACAGCTATTGTTTTGATGAATAGACCAATGGCAATTTAGCAATAATTTAATCATTAATTAAATTAATAAGTTTAAATTAGTAATATATATATATATATATATATGTATATGGTGAGAGAGAGTGAGACAGAGATAAAGACAGAGAGATAGAGGTTCATTTGAGGTCATGCTAATTTTGTGAGACATGAGGACGCGATCCTAGCCACTCATTGTAAATCCCCAAAATTGCTTGTGTATCAATCAGATCCAATTGATGGTGCGGAATCCCAATTAATTGGATGATGTTAGATCATATAGAAGAGAAAGAGAAGAAGAAGAAGATGAATCTATGATGTATTCAATGATTAATGAGTGATGCTCCTTACAATAGATTCTCTCTCACACACACACTTTTTCTCTCTAGCTTTCTCTCTCTACTCTAGCCTTCTCTCCCAACCGTACACTCACATGTTCTCCTCACCCTATATATATGAGACATGGGCCACCAGCAGGACACGAGTGTACAGCTGCACACGCGTGTGCGTCCATACACAGGGTGTGCGGCGGCACACACATGTGCAGCCGTACACAGCCACAATATTACATATTATATTATAGAAAAAATAAATTTTCCTAGAAAAGCAAATTATAAACCAATAATTATGACCCAAAAATCTCCCCCTTGGTTTATAGCTTTCTTTTCTAAATGACCCAACAAGCTCCCCCTAAAAAATAGCTGGCTTTTCTTGATAATCTTCATTGGGAACTTGGCTTCAGCATTAATGTGACAACCCTATACTTTCCAAAAGCATTGTAACGCTCAAAAGTCAAATACAATGAAATTAACCTAAAAAATAAAGGCATTTATTTATCTAAGTTGTGTTGCATCAAATATCAGATATATTGAACACTCAAGCTTTCCAAGAACATAGAGAACACTCAAAACCGGGATATATTGAAGAAATTATAACCACTCGTATATTTACGACACGCCGTTAAAACATTAATTGACGTAAAAAGTAAAATCTCAATGAAATGCATTTTAGCCTTAAGTATCTAAACAAAAGTCATAGATCTCGTTGAAAGGTGAGCGTGCATAAAAAGATCGCCCAAATTGGACTTCGTATGAAGGAGTTATGAATTTCCTAAGTTTCGTAATAGTAGTAGAGGGCTAAAAACTCGAATTGAAGATCGAGTGTTAATTAGCTAACGCAACCTAAATGAGAGTTGAAGATCTCCACAATAGGAGCAAATTGATAAAAAGACAAACGAAAACCGACATCGAATAAAGAAACTATGAATTTTTAACGGACTTTAGGAGGCCCGGCCATTTAAAATTATATCATTAAAAATAAAGTCAAAACTAGCCGACGGAGTTTAAAGAAAAGTTGTAGAGCATAATTTCACCTATGCGTGGATATAAAGAACACGAAAAACGGAGCTCGTACGCGAACGTTACGAAATTTAGAAGAGGACAGGCCGGATTACGCCCCGCGTTCTCTGGGAGTACGCCCCGCGTACTAGACCCAGAGTCGAGTCCCATCGGCCGCCCAATCTACGCTTAGCTAGCCAGGAGTCGTAAGCCATGACACATTTTTACGCCCAACGTAACGAGGTACGCGCTGCGTACTCCAAAATTACGCCCCGCGTACTCACTCTTCCAGCACTATAAATAGATGGCATAAGCTTCGAGTTTTTGCACACCATTCACAATTCCTCAGTCATTCTCCCATATCACTAAGCTCCAGAGACCATTCCCTCACCTCGGTTTCCGCACTTGAGCCCCCGACGAAAGATTTACGCTGCATAGATCCCCGAAGAGCCCGACGACGCAAGTATCCGCGGTCGAAGTTCTGCTCAACCCTAGCCTCTCTCTTCAAACTTAACGGGTGAGTTCATACCCCTACTTTTCAATTCTTTTCACGTTTTAGGGGGGGGGGGAATACAAGTACATTACAAATCAAAGTATCGTTTCATAAACATAGTTATAATACCTTTCTTATAGAGCTTTGATACAAATATCTTTATGTTTAAAGGGCTATTATAACACTAAGTTGTTCTTACAAAATGGAAACATACTTTTTGAGAAACTATAATGGATATAGTTATCAAGTTATTCGTACATTATACATATACATCTTGACAAACGAAATACTTTCAAAAGAAGTAAAGTCTTTATTACCGTAAATCTGTTTATACCAAGTAATGTGAGACATTCAAACTTCACGTACGTTCGAGTATGCATTTTAAAGTCCTGTATTATATACCATAATCTCTTGGAGGGAGAGCGTGATACTTGTGTATAGATCTATACGGGATTGACAACCCCGCACCTAAACTATTAGCTATAGTTAGACCGGCAGGTCTGGGGTGACAAATGTCATAACACTACAACACCTGAAGAATGTTGTTATAGGCCATCAATTTCAATAGTATGGTTATAAAACTCACATAAAAGTATAAAAACAAGTTTGATTTACGAGAATCATTATGCATTCAGTTTTCTAGATCATTTTGGCACAAAGTTATCATTATTATTCTAGTATGAACATACTAATTTTGGAAACTATTCAAACCATTTATAGAAAATATTGGATTTTCTGAAAACCTCGTTCATCGATTTACTACCAAAAAGGACATATTTTTCAATGCAAAACAATTCATGAACTCACCAACTTAATTGTTGACACTTTTTCAAAACCACTTGTATTTCTCAGGGAATCAGTAATACAGGTAACTACCAACTTTTGGGAGAAGGAACACTAAGGATGTTTTTATTATTGAACATTTATCATCATATTGTAATATTCTCTTGATAACATGTATAACGCAACAATATACGTTTTCATTATATATATGATGGTTGTGTTACTTTCTCTACAATATTTAATTGTTGTGATACTACGTGAAGTCATCCACCCCCGAATGTTTCCGCCATTCTGGTTTGGGGGTGTGACAATTAATCTTCAAATTCTTCACAGCTTCAGGATGAACATATGAATCTTCTATGAATGACTTCATCTTGAGCGGTTGGGCATTTCTTCAAGAATTTGACATTTAACGCACATTGGTTGAGGAGGCTTGTTGTACTGATTCTTGAAATATAGCGCTTTCAGCATGATAATCTTTAGAGAGAATAGAGAGAACGAATCTTCTGGATCACTTCAGCAGGTACAAAGATAGCAGCAGACTGATTGAGGAGGATTCAATGCAATCTGTCATATATTCTTCGATTTCAGCTTCACCTTGCTTTTGGGGTTGAAGGATGGAATGTCGAAAGAATAATCTTTATTTTCGTGCTCCTTCGAATGAAAATTCTTCGTTGCTCACAGATGAAGCCTTGGCTCAAAAATCTTCAACACAAACTTCATGAGTCTTATCTATACCTGAAATCACTTTTCAAGAGAAAACAAAAATAAAAGAAAAATTAACACACAAAATAAAAATAGAAAAAAAAATATTTTTGGATTTTTTGATTTTTCTGAACAAGAAATAACAGTATTTTTGGATTATTTTTAATTCTCCCCCTAAAAATTTGTGCATATAGGAAAACTATGAAAAAATTTAACAAAAATAAAATGATATCTAACTTTGAGAATGATTTGGGATCAGAGTTTTTAGACAGCCTTTATCCGCTTGTCGGTACCCTCCATCTTCACGTCTTTGTCTGGTCGATCGCCGGTATTGTTGTCCACTTAAACACGAAAAATTGTGACAAAATTAGGACATACTATAAGTGACAAGACAATGTGATCCTAAGTTCCTAGATATCATATCTTAAGGACCATTAGCTGACGACGACCAGGGATATTGTTGTCCACCTAAATTGAGCAGCGAGATCTATAGACTATCTTTGAGTGTTCAATTTTAATTGTACAAGAACATGTTTCCCACTTCCAGATATGCCCCGGTAATCAAAGACTTCCAGAGTACTCCTTACATCGGGTGAGCAGACAATCATTAAGAGAGAAGATAGATTTAGATTATCATCACTTATAGTTTTAGAGGGAATGAGAAGTAGAAGGTTGCATATGTTGTGTACCAGGTCGGATTGTTAGTCACGCAAAGGAGACAGCATATGGCTAACAGATAAGAAGAATTTCATAGATATAATATGCAGAGATATAGATTTGCATATGTTGCAGTCCAGGTCGGATCTCTTCTAATCACGCAGAGGAGGCAACATATGACTAACAATAAGAAAGAAAGAAAATAATTTTCTACAGACCTAATTCATCAGAATTTACCAGTCGCCCCATCAATACCAGAATTAAGGACAGAATCTGCACATCGAGGAAACGTTAAACCACGGTTCCAGATACGAGATCATTTAATGTGACAAGTAGATTCCCATATCTATCTCCATGCTCAACCTATCCAAGCGTCGTATTGTCAAGCCAAACGGAACTATCTAGGTCAAGATTTATCAAGTCTCTAGATTCCTTAAGTTCATCTGCACCTAGTCAAGTCCGTTAAATTCTTCGTGCCTACCGACGCATTAAACCAGAGCATAGACCCTTCAACTTTGGGTACGTTACACAGACTCAGATTGCCCGCTATCACTTACTTCCCAAAACATCTCCCTTAAGCACATTCCATAACCAACATATTATTTTTTTTATTTTTTTAAATTAATTTTGAAATTTTGAAATTTTTGTTTTGTTTTTATTTCTCCCCCTAAATTTGTGCATAGGAGAGAAACGAAAGTAAATGCGCAAATTTAAACTATCCTAAAACAAAAATTTGTCTTTAAAGCATAATCAGCTTCAGAAAAACTCAGGAGTATAGAGAAGAAAACTCAAACCGTAAGTCACCGATTGAATTTGCATCTAGAAGGTCTGAGAATAGCACACATAAACTCAGAACAGATCCGAAAATTCTTCATGTCGTTAAGCACAAACCCCATGAGTGACCACTTCCTTTCTTCCCTTCCCGTAAAGACACATACTCTCAAACAATGTTATGAGTGCTGTACAGTTGAGAGATGCCTCCTATCATGTGCCTGGAGCAACCACTATCAACAAACCGAAGTCTGATGATATGCCTCCATAGCTGCTCCAGCACAAAGCAGGATCAGTTGGTCTTTGGAACCCAGTCCATTTTGAAACTGGGTTGACCTTTGTCATCTTTGCAGGGTACTCTCTCCCATGACATGTCCTGCTTATCACCAACAGAAGATGCGGAAATGTTAGAGTCATTAGGTGATTTGGGAGATTGAACCTTTGAAACCCATTTGTAGTTAGGTTTGACCCATTTCTTTTTCGATCCAATGGGTGGCTCAGTACTTGCTTTTGTAGTTGATGTCGGCCGTTGAGATGACTTTGATTTTAGCTTCATGGGAGCATCTCTTGGATTTGGCTTCTTGGCCGACATTCCCTTCTTGACCATGGTATTTGATTTCTTGGCCTTGGGAGTTGAACTCTTGCCCTTCGTGGCATTCCAGTTGCCATTGTCTGAACGTGACCTGGAGAGGTTTCTTTTGAAGTATCTCCCTCTTGGCATGTTCTGCCACCCTTGTGCATAGTAGGGAACGTATGCTCGATTAGGACAAATTCTGGCAATGTGTCGAGGTGTTCCACAGTGAAAGCATGTCTTTTTTCTTCACTGTGGAGTTGTTTCTTCCTGCCCCTGGTGGCATATCTTTGCCTTGTCTCTTGCTTTTCCCACACGCACAGTTGCAACAGTCACTCTGTTTAGCTTGAAATGGTGGCCTGTATTTATCAACAGCAGGTTGATCAGAAGCAATTGAGTTCGAAGCAACAGATTCAAAGTTCAAGGAGTCATTGGTTTTTTCAATAGTTTTCTCCTTGTTCTCATCCTCTACTACTTTACCTGCACATGTAACAGAATCATTAGAAACGTTCACCTCATCCTTTTCTGGCACAACCGCAACAGGTTTCCCATATTGGAGATGTGCCTCATTGTTAATTTCTTCATGTGTCATAGGGATGGATGTGTAGTTATGATTGAAAGGGGGAGGAACACTATCATACCCTAGACCCTTGTTTTGATTATCTTTGAATTTCAATTGATTTTCAAATAAGGACTCGACTGTCTTACTTGATGCAGTGTAATTTTTGAAACTAACATCTGTTTTTCCACACTTTATTTTCAAAGCGTCAAGTTCTTCAGTTACAGCAACAAGTTTGCGTTTAATGTGATCATAATTTTCACACTTGTTGCTGTAATCTTCTTGTAATTTCCTAAAGTCCTTAGTCTTGGCCTCTAATTGTGCTTTTAAAGGTTTCTGACCTTTCCTTAGAGTATAGCCTTCATATTTAAGGTCCTCATTTTCCCTTTTTAGCAAATCAATTTGTTCGCGAAGAAATTTAATCGTAGCTTTACAAGATGGAGTATATGAAACTTCATTTATCGGAATTGATGTGGAACTTATTTTCTCTTTTTTATTTTTTAAAAATTTTTTTTATATATTTTTATATTTTTAATTGCCCTTTGACTTAAAAACCGAGAAAGTCAACCTTAAAAGTCAAATTTAAAAAGTCAAACTCAAAAGTCAAACTTGAAAAGTCAAACTTAAAAGTCAAACCAAAAAGCCAAATTTGAAAAAATTAAAAGTCAAACGAGAAAGTCAAAATTTAAAGTCAAATATGAACTTTTAAAAGTCAAAGTCAAAATTTTAAAGTCAAAAGTCAAAATTTAAAAACTAAAATTTTTTTTATTGTAAAAAGGATTTTAAAAATAAAGAAAATTGATTTTTGGGTTGAAATTGTCAATTTGCGAAATTATAAACCGAGAGGGATAGCTTATGTTTTATTTTTCGAACGAATGACACAAGGAGTATTCCAGATGAGATAGTAAGGCGCTGGGTCAATAACCTTGAGGTCCAGCATTCGATCCCTGGCACCTCAACTTCGCTTCCTTTATTTTTTTATGAAAGGGCTGCTAAACAAGGTTGCGATGCGAGGACGAGATTAAGCCGCACACACCGAGCCGGCCGCACACCGAACCGAGCCTCACACTGAGGCGCACACTGAGCCGCACACACCGAGCCGGCCGCATACTCCCGAGCCACACACACTGAGCCGCACACACTGAGGCGCACTCCTTCAACCAGCAGCACACCTTCATCCGGGCCGCACACCTTCAACAGATTCGCGAAAAAACGACGTTTTTCACCCTTTTTTGCTCTAAAACTCGATCAAAAACTCGTTTTTATGAAAAATGCAAAGAAGTAACCCCCCTTAAGTTTGCGAGATCTATCAAAAAACGCTATTTTCTTTTCAAAATAAGATCAAATAAGCTCCAGATATGACAAAATTGATTGATACAACCAAGCTTTGATACCAATTGTAAATCCCCAAAATTGCTTGTGTATCAATCAGATCCAATTGATGGTGCGGAATCCCAATCAATTGGATGATGTCAGATCATATAGAAGAGAAGGAGAAGAAGAAGAAGATGAATCTATGATGTATTCAATGATTAATCAGTGATGCTCCGTACAATAGATTCTCTCACACACATACTTCTTCTCTCTAGCTTTCTCTGTCTACTCTAGCCTTCTCTCCCAACCGTACACTCACATGTACTCCTCACCCTATATATATGAGACATGAGCCACCAGCAGCACACGAGTGTACAGCTGCACACGCGTGTGTGGCCGTACACAGGGTGTGCGGCCGCAAACACATGTGCAGCCGTACACAGCCACAATATTACATATTATATTATAGAAAAAATATATTTTCCTAGAAAAGCAAAGTATAAACCAATAATTATGACCCAACACTCATCTTCGAGATCAAAAAAATAACATCAAAAATTATAAATTGCAAAATAAAAGGAAGTTTTCAAAAATTCTTATTTAAAATTTTCTTTTCGTTATTTTATTTATCCATAAAAAATAAAAAAATTACCGTTTTTATAAATATAAGTGAAATATTATAATAGAATATTACACTATAAATAATCAAATTTAATTTTTAGAATGCTAGAATATTCTAATATTCTACTAAAATTGGTAGATATGTTAAAATATTCTAATATTCTAATTGAATTGTTTGATTTGTTAGAATATTATAATATTATTTTAGAATTTTTCGAATATTTGTAGTTTAATATTCTAGTAGAATATTATAATATTCTAAAAATTCGATTTAAATATTTACAGTATAATATTCTATTAGAGTATTTCATGTATATTTTGAAAAAACGGTAGTTTTATTTATTTATTTTTCATTTTTTTAATAAAATAAATGATGAAAATAATGTTTAAAGAAAAACTTTGTTAAAATTTTCATTTATTTTGCATTTTAAAAATAATTTTTTATCTCTAAAATGAATTGTTAGGATTGCATCCCTATGTCTCACATAATATGATGGTCTATATATATATATCTATATATATATATATATATATATATATATATATATATACACACAAAAAAAAAATTAACAATTGATATCCCTTTATTTATAGGATCGGTTTTTATTTACCTATTAAAACTCTACACCATCGTTTTTTCAGAGTCGTACATTACCAACATCTTCGACCATAATTAATTCGTTTTGTTTGTTTATGTGAGAATCACAAAGTGAGTGATATGTACATAATTAATTTCTCTTGTTTAACTTTTTAAGTGATGCCTAAAGCAATAGTTTTTACGAAGTCATATGTCAGACTGTCGAAATCATCCGCCTGAGTTGGTAATACTCAGAACCTCAAGGATTTCGTGAGTGCAATGTGCCAATAGAATAAGATAAGAAGCAAACTAACGAAAATTTGGGATCTGTGATGTCGAAAAATAAAATTTTGACACAAAGGCAATTAAACCCCGGGCAAAGGTTACTTCGTTAATTATCAAGAGAAGTAATCAACAGTTTGTGTGGTTTCCCGTGAATCATAATCAAATACTTATAAAGAAGTATCGAAGGGCTTCTTTTTCAAGGCTTCGTGGGTGGCTTAAAAATTTTGTTACATATCATCTTAAACATAAGGTGAGTAATTGTAACAGAAATTCCTTGTGTGACCAGAGTACTTAGTGACACGTATGTTTTGGATTAATTTGAAAGTGACAATTCAAAGAATTGATACTCACATGAAAATCATATTTAAAGAAGAATTATTTTCAGCTGGATCCTGTTGGATAACAAATGTCGTGGGCTTCGAACATTTGATCAAGACCACTCATAAGGAAAGAATATGATTTGGAGCATCGAAAATTTGGTAATGAAACAAATGTTTTGTGAAAATCTGGAACATAGTTCCCTGTCAATTCCTTAAAAATTTAGAAAATTGGGTCTCACTTTCATTACGGCCTCATGAATCAAGATCATAAACACAGAGTTTTGATATGTCTAAGTCATGATTGGTTTGATCAATGACCTCTTGGACATACGTCATTGTGTGTGAAATGTGTTAGAAGTTTGAGATAATAAAGGTTGTTTCACGAATTCAATTGTACCTCTCTTATGTTTGGATCAAACAGAACACTCTTAACTCATTTGAGAAGAGTTAGGTAGCTCAGTAGACTAATGTGAATGCAAGCCTAATTGGGAAGAAATTTTTGTAATGAAAAATTTCATTAAGGCTTTCGAAATCACACATTGAGTCAATGGAGGCTTGGTTTGACATGCTGCAGCATGCTTCTAGGGACATTCTAACTAGTACAAAGTTTCGAAAATTTACCTTACCCTAGAAACGCAAGCATGACCTTTGTAAAACTTCCTTTGAATCTACACAAAGAAAGAAAAGACAAAGTTCAAAATAACAAAAATCTTTTTCGATTTTATATTTTTGAAAAGAAGAAAAAATATTTTTGTGATTTTTAATTTTTCGAAAAGAGAAACAAAAAAATATTTTGGTGTTTTGACTTTTCGAAAAAGATCACAACTAAACGAAAATATTTTTGCATTTTTCAAAAAATTTCAAAATGAAATACAAACAAAATTTAAGAGTGTACCAAACTAACGAAAATTTTCTTTCCCAAATGTCGAAAACGAAGCGTATCAAAGCGTTGAATATGAACAGTAACCTATGAATGGTTAATACTATACCCCTCTGAACAATTTAATAATGCCTCTGAATCGACACTTTTTTTTCTTCTTTCTTTGTTATTCTTTCGAAAGTAGTCTAGGAACCGAACTTGCTTCAATCATTCCCAATCCTATCAAAATTCTAACAAATGATTTTTTGTCCAATGCTTTTGTAAAAATATGAGCAAGCTGATCAGTTGTTTTTCAAAATGAACTTCAATATTGCCATCTTCCACATGATCTTTAATGAAATGATAACGAAGTGCAATATGTTTGGTTATCGAATGTTGTACTGGATTATGACAAATGCGTATAGCAATTTGTGAATCACAATACAATGCAATCTTTTTCATATTAATTGCATAGTCATGCATTTTACTCTGGATCCATATGATTTGCGAAGTGCAAGCGGCAGCTGCAACATACTCAGCTTTAGCAGTGGAAATTGCAACACAAGTTTGCTTTTTTGATTGCCAACTTACAAGCTTCCCATCGAACAATTGACATCCTCCACTTGTACTTTTTCGATCAAGTGTACATCCTCCCAGATCTGCATCCGAAAACACTTGAATGAAAAATCTTGATTTCGAAGGATACCACAATCCTAACGAAATTGTTACCTTGAGATAACGAAAAATAATTTTCACTATAGTCAAGTGTGGTTCTCTTGGATTTGCTTGATACCTAGCACAATTACATACAGAAAACATGATATCAAGTCGACTTGTTGTAAGATAAAGAAATGAACCTATCATACACCTGTATAAAGTATGATCAACAACAGGTGTGTCTAACGAAGGTGTTAGCCTTGTTCCAACCGCCATTGGTACTCTTAACTTCGTGCTATTTGTCATTCAAAATTTTTCGAGCAAATTCCTGGTATATTTTTCTTGATTGATGAAAATTCCTTCTCTGCTTTGATGAATGTTTAAACCAAGAAAATTATTGATTTTACCCACCATGCTCATTTCAAATTGGCTTTTCATCAAACATTCAAATTCACTAGACAAAGCAGGATCAGTAAAGCCAAAAATAATATCATCGACATAAATTTGAACAAGCATTAGATGATTCCCAACTTTCTTTCAAAATAATTTGGGGTCAACTGATCCCTGTTTAAATTTCGATTGTTTTAAGAAATTGGTAAGAGTTGCATACCAAGCTCTTGGTGCTTGTTTTAACCCATACTGCTTCATCTAAAATATAAACATGATCAAGATATTTTTCAACTATGAAACCTGGAGGTTGTTCAACATAAATTGTTTCTTCGAGTTCACCATTGAAAAAAGCACACTTCACATTCATTTGATAAACATCAAAATCTTTGTGAGTTCCATAAGCCAAAAATATTCGAACAACCTCGAGTCTTGCGACAGGGGCAAACGTTCCTTCATAATTGATACCTTATTGTTGTGAATATCCTTTAACAACTAATCGTGTTTTATTTTGAAAAATACTTCCATCCTTGTCGGTTTTGTTTTTGAAAATCCATTTTAATCTGACAATTGCAACATTTTTAGGTGTAGGAATTAACCTCCAAACTCTGTTTCTTTCGATCTTGCAACAACGTGAATTTTCAAAACAATTTTTCATTTTTGCAAACATCAAAAACCATAATTTAATATTTTGGAATCACATATGTAACAAATGTCATTGTAACAAAATACATCCCATGATCATAAAATAGTTCCTTCGTTAGTGTGTACAGATCACGTCGGCGCCTTCCCACGGTCCTCGCTAGTACCTGAAACACATAACACAACAAATGTAAGCATAAATGCTTAGTGAGTTCCCCAAAATACTACTTACGCAAATACGCCTTTCCAGGCCCTGACCTTCCGGTCCTTGTGTCTCAAGGGACTTCCGTCCCGACTCGGTAAACCTTCCGGTCCTACCTGCGTCGACCTTAAGGTCTACATCACAAAGCCTTCCGACCCGTAACATATATGCCTTCCGGCCCATAACATAATGCCTTCCGGCCCATATCAAGCATAGCATACATAGCACATACAAATGATTAACTTATCATATACAATGCATACAACTCATAACATATCCGACCTTCCGGTCACACAATAAAACCCTTCCGGGTACAGTATATATAGTGAGAAAACTCACCTCGTGGAAAGTCTAGAATCTTGCGTACTCGCTATCTCCAAACCATAACGAAGACTCAACCTCGCCTAATCATAACGAATATCATTTTAATTAATATAGACTTCCACAACTAGACTTTACCCCTTATCATCATTCCTCAGAGGGTAAAAGACCATTTTACCCTTCCTTGAATCAAAGTCCACATGTTGACCAAAATCCTAAAAGTCAACAAAAGTCAACATTCCAGTACGCGGGGCGTACAACTTGATGTACGCGGGGCGTACAGCTTGATGTACGCGGGGCGTACATCACCAACCCAAAAGTCGGGGTCTCCACCCAGTACGCTGCGCGTATTGGGAGTTACGCCCAACATAACCATCAGACCTAAACATTCTTCATTTCTGGTCTTAATCTGTTAAGCCATAACTTCAACTTCTAGATCCGGCTTTATTTAAGCATCCTTACTCATAAAGTCGAAACCTTTAAGCCTTGGCATAGCTGTAAAGGCTCCTACACTCCTTAACATCTTTCTATTTCAACTCAAGGATCTAGATCTCATGCATGGTTAATCATTCACGTCCAAGATTAGATTTTTATGAAACTACAACTCAAATAGACCAGAAATATAATGGATCTAAGCTAATGGAGACCATTTGCTCATAAAGTCTCCACCTTTGGGACCAAAACCCTAGAAAATGGTCCATAAAGCATACCACAAGAACTACAAGTCAAGATCCGAACTTTTTACCTTAGAATGAAGCTCCAACCTTTGCTAAGCACGGATCTACACTTGAACACCAACTTCTAGCCTTCAAAATGGAATCCTCTTCTCCTTTGCTACCTTGAAATGACACCACCAAGCTTAGAACACTCACCAATGAGCTAGGAACGAAGGGACACTCTCTTACGGTTTCTTTCTGAGGGATGGTGGCTGAGGAGTCAAGCCATCACATTCCTTTTATAGCCAACCACAACAATTAGGGTTTTTGGTTCTGGACCGGTTACTCCCAGCGTAACCCTAGGTACGCCCAGCGTACCCGAGGGAGGACATGTTTAAATGGAGCGCGCAAGTACGCGCAGCGTACTCCTTGTACACCCAGCGTACTCGCCCAACATGTATAACACTAAAATGACACAAATTAAAGATGAATGGCTAAATAAAAGGGTACCTGGATTTCGGGCTGTTACAATTCTCCCCCACTAGAACCAGACTTCGTCCCCGAAGTCTTACACTGAAAACAATTCCGGATACTGCTCCCGCATCTCAGACTCGGACTCCCATGTCAGCTCGGACCCCTTGCGATGTTGCCATTCCACTTGCACCAAGAGTACTTCCTTGTTCCTCAGAACCTTAACCTTTCGATCCCTAATTGCCACTGGTCTCTCAACATAGTTCAGGCCAGCATCCACCTGAATATCGTCTAATGGCACCTCTGCCGACTTGTCGGCAATACATTTCCTCAACTGCGACACATGAAAGGTGTCGTGGATCTGACCCAACTCAGCAGGTAGATCCAATCGGTAGGCTACCCTGCCTACCCTAGCGATTACCCTGAAAGGTCCAATATATCGAGGTCCCAACTTGCCCCTCTTCCTGAATCGTATCACTCCTTTCCAAGGAGAGATCTTTAGGAGCACAAGGTCACCAACCTGAAACTCAAGCTCAGACCGACGCCTGTCCTTATAACTCTTCTGGCGACTCTGAGCGGTCAACAATCTCTGCCTAACCTGTTGTATCTGTTCGGTCATCTGAAGTACAATCTCCGTGCTACCCATTACCCGTTGCCCCACCTCTCCCCAACAGATGGGGGTGCGACACCTCCTACCATACAACAGCTCAAAGGGCGGCATACCAATGCTCGAATGATGCCTGTTGTTGTACGAAAACTCTGCTAAGGGTAAATAGGTGTCCCAACTCCCTCCAAAATCCAAAACACATGCTCGGAGCATATCCTCGAGCGTCTGAATCGTCCACTCGCTCTATCTGTCCGTCTGCAGGTGGTATGCGGTACTGAAATGCAGCATCGTACCCAACTCCTCGTGATACTTCTTCCGAAACCTGGAAGTAAATCGTACGTCTCGATCTGAAACAATCGACATCGGAACCCCATGCCGCGATACCACCTCCCTCACATATAACTCTGTCAACTTCTCCGCAGAAGAGCTCTCACTGATAGCTAGAAAATGAGCGCTCTTCGTCAATCTATCTACAATCACCCAAATTGCATCGACCCCCCTCGCAGTCCTTGGCAATTTGGTGATCAAATCCATGGTAATCTGTTCCCACTTCCATTCGGGAATCTCCAGCGGCTGCAACTTACCGTGCGGACGCTGGTGCTCGGCCTTAACCTGACGACAAGTCAGGCACCTCTCGACGAACCACGCAACATCCCTCTTCATACAGGGCCACCAATACTCCTTCTTTAGGTTAAAATACATCTTAGTAGCCCCGGGATGGATCGAGAATTTCGATCGATGCACTTCTTCCATCAAAATAGTACGCGTACCGCCCACAAACGGTACCCAAATCCGACCCTGAAATGTCATAAGTCCCCGACCATCCATAACGAATTCCGATACCTGACCGACAACCTGCTCCCTCTTCTGGTTTTCTAGTCTCGCAGCCTCAGCCTAGGCCCCTCGTATGGTGCCCAAAATCGGAGTCATCACCGTCAAACTCATACAAACGTTTCGGATCGGGGCGCTCTCCGCCCTAAGGCTCAACGCATCGGCTACGACATTAGCCTTGCCCGGGTGGTACAGGATCTCACAATCATAATCCTTCACCACATCCAACCATCTCCTCTGACGCATATTCAGATTTGGCTGATCCATCAAGTACTTCAGACTCTTGTGGTCTGTGTATATGGTACATCGAACCCCATAAAGATAGTGTCGCTAGATCTTGAGGGCAAACACCACAGCCCCCAATTCCAGGTCGTGGGTGGGATATCTCGACTCATGAGGCTTCAGCTGCCTCGAAGCATACGCTATAACGTGTCCCCTCTGCATAAGCACCGCCCCTAATCCAGATATAGATGCATCATAGTATACCACAAAATCCTCCATCCCTTCCGGGAGTGCAAGCACAGGGGCCTTGCACAAATTCTGACGAAGGGTCTCCAATGAGGACTGCTCCTCCGGACCTCATGAAAATGCAACAACTAGCGATGTGCCCCTTCTTGCCACACTTGTAGCAAGCACCTGATCGACATGCCCCCTCATGACCCTTGCCGCACTTTCCGCAAGTGCAGCCCTTCTGACCTCCCGTCCTCGGATCGGCGGACTTGGTCCGCTTGGCTGCCGGCTGGGACTGAGTCGGCCGCCGATCCACCCGCTGAGACTCGACCTCCTCCCTGGCTTGAGTCTCCAACTCGATCTATCTCTTCCTGGCATTTTCCTGGAGCTCAGCAAAGGTATGGTATGACGAGTTCGATACGAACTCCCGAATGTACCTCCGCAGTACACCCAGATATCAACTCATCCGAGCCTGCTCAGTGGACACCTACTCAGGGCAAAACATCGCCCTCTCATGAAACTTCCGGGTGATCATAGTAACTGAATCATTACCCTGCTTGAGGGTCAAGAACTCCTGAACGAACCGTTCCCTCTCCACCGGGGGAACATACTGGTCTCTAAACATAGAAGTAAATCTCTCCCAAGTCACGGCTGAAATCTCCGCAAGAGTGAAGTTCACCGTCACGAACTTCCACCAATCCTTTGCTCCCAGGCGGAGCTGGTTCAAAGCGAACCGTATCCTCAGATGCTCCGAACATGAACATGTGTAGAAGCATCCCTCAATATCAGCAATCCATCTCATCGCAGCGATCGGATCCTACGTCCCGTCAAACTCGGGTGGCTTCGTGTTGCTGAACTCCTGGAATAGCAACGAGTCACCCCCCTATGGTCTGGCAGCAGCCACAGCTGCGGTAGCTGCAGCGGCTGCGGCCTCAGTCACCGCGGCATACCGCTCATCGAAAGTCTCCATCAGTGTGGTCTTGATAGACCCAAACATCTCCGGAACCTCGGCACGGATCGCCGCAGCCACCTCTTCGTGAATCATCTGATGAAGCTCCTCGTCACTCACACCGCTCGTCCCAGGTCTGTGGTGTGGCCCAACCATAATGCCTCTGAAATACAACATAAAAATATCAGAGACTCCATCGAGCATAATCGCACTCGATAACGCAACCCTACTCGGCCTCCGATACCCAAAGGATTCTTACTTGGGTTGCCTACTGAGCTGGTGTCTTCAGTAGTACGGGCCCAATACTACCAACTACACCGCATCAGCATTCACCCCAAGTCCTCCTCCCTGGACCCCGGATCATGAGTACTCTATTCTTGCTATGCACTGGCTACCTACTCGCTCTCAAAGTATCTCATAGCAGCAGGTTCCCCTAGACTAAGGCATCACAAATCAGGCCACTCTAGTCCTAATATGAATACCTAGTCTACTAGCATGCATATCATATCATAACATATCTCATAATACATATTGTAAGGGTATTTTGGGGATTTTACCGTTCGGGCGCTGGCTGACCGTACACACTGCTTCTCCTTTGGTTATTACGAAATCTCTTATAAAATTTTTATGCTTTTATTAATTGAAAATTTTCGTCAAATCCCCAGTTTGAGTTCAGTTACGCCCGAAGTTGCATCCGAATCGCTCAAACCAAGGCTCTGATACCAACTTGTAACAACGTGAATTTTCAAAACAATTTTTCATTTTTGCAAACATCAAAAACCATCATTTAATATTCTGGAATCAGATATGTAATAAATGTCATTATAACAAAATACATCCCATGATCATAAAACAGTTCCTTCGTCAGTGTGTACAGATCACGCAGGCGCCTTCCCACGGTCCTCGCTAGTACCTGAAACACATAACACAACAATTGTAAGCATAAATGCTTAGTGAGTTCCCCAAACTACTTACGCACATTCTCCTTTCCAGGCCCTGACCTTCCGGTTCAAGTGTCTCAGGGGACTTCCGTCCCGACTCGGTAAACCTTCCGGTCCTACTTGCGTCGACCTTACGATCTACATCACAACGCTTTCCGGCCCATAACATATATCCCTTCCGGCCCATAACATAATGCCTTCTGGCCCATATCAAGCATAGCATACATAGCACATACAAATGATTAACTTATCATATACAATGCATGTTGGATTAGTGTCTATGTCCATAACTATTTTGGTATGTACTTGACCCGATGATGCATGGTCCTTTTGGGTTGCCTTCACCAAAGCAACTTGATTGGAGAAATAAATAAAGAGAGAGGTTATTATGATTTATTAATATGTTATAAGAATAATATATTAAAGGAGAAATCATATTTGTTTAATTAATATTGGTCAATAATTAATTAAGAATTAATTTTGTGATCAAATGTAATTAATTAAACTAGAGGGGCTGAATTGTAATTATGTGATAGTTGCAAAATATGGCAATGGTTATCCTTGTTGATGGATGGACGAATTCAAGGATAAGGATATCCTTAAAATCGTTCAAGGTCCAAGAGATAGGGATTTTCAAGGCTTATCTTATGGTTGTTTGATGGGCAAGTAACTAGATAAGGATAAGGACTGAAACCCTAAACCCAACCCTATATAAAGACCCCTAAGGCCTTAGGATTTCGTACACTTAATCCCTAGAGCATCTAAGGACGAATTTCTACCTCTTTCCTCTCTCTTTATACCTTCTCCACTTGCTTATGGTGTTTGTAATCCATTAGAGGAGTGACACTTGTGACTCTAAGCCTTCCAAAGTCCATTCAAGGAGGAATTGGGATTGTTATTGCTACATAACAATCAAGGTAATATCATAAACCTCATTATATGTTAATATTGATTTTCATATGCTAGAATTAGGGTTTATAGTCTTGGATTCAAAGCATGTACAATAGAGAAACGTAGATCCAAGCATTAGGGTTTGTATGAGCACATAGGATGTCTTATGACCAAAACCCATCAGTGGTATCAGAGCCTGGTTGGTTTCTATTGTATTGATGCTTGATGTAACTGAATAACGTGTTTTGTCCTCACTGTTCGACCTGACTCGGCGAGTCACTCTTGAACTCGGCGAGTCAGCCCTACTCGGCGAGTTCCAGACGGTAACTCGGCGAGTTGGTGCGTCAGACAGAGGTATATTCAGGATTTCTTGCTGTTTTTGCTTATGGATGGTTATCTTATCATGTTAGATCAATATTAATCCGATTATATGATATATTTGACTATATTTTTGATCTAATTGAAGATATTTATCAATTAATAAGATAATTGTTTCCTTATGTGATAATTGTTTAAATTATTTTGATTAAATTGATAAATTGTTTTGCAAGAAATCATTAAATAAATCAAATATGGATAACTATGTGATTAATTGTTAATTTAGATTATTTGTTATTTGATCCTTGTTGTTACGAAAAGTTTCATATTTTCCCATTAAATTTTATAGTTTAAATTTGAACCCAAAACTTTTGTTGTTTTGAAATTTAAATAGTTGAAACCCAAATGTTTTGAAAAAGGTTTCAAAACTTGCCCTCAAGTTTTGGAATTTAAATTTTGATTAATAGTTTAATTTTGATGTATATTTAAATTCTAAACCCTAATGTGTTGAAATGTCTCAAAACTTGCCCTCAAGTTTTGGAATTTAAAAGTTGATTAAAAGTTTAATTAGAAATGTTAAATTCTAAAACTCTAATATAGTTTTGAAAAGGTTCAAATCACACCCTTATGGTTTTATTAATTAATTAAGGTGTATAATTAAAAGAGGTTTAATAAATCCATAAAAGTTTAGGTTTACAATTTAATTGAATTAAAAGTATAATTGTTAAATTAGACCACCTAGTATTTTGAAAGTATAAAATACACCCTATACTATATATATAACATTAAAAGTCTAACATTATATATATGTATGAGTAAAAGTCAGTCTTAAAGTTAGTAGGCCTCATTCACAAAGCTGGTCTATAAGGGGTGTTTAAGGAAATTGCCTATAAAATGGCGATTGAATCGGTATCCACTCTTACCCACCACACTCTTGACTAATGGAGGGTCGTTAGCAGAATGGGTAGGATAGGACGAAACCTTCCATTATAAGTATGATGAAGTATAAAAGTAACTAAATGTTTTCATAAAATTCCCAATCTTAGTTACTTAGGCAAAAGTGAATTGATGCAATTCCATGAAATTACACTTTGTGCCCTTGCGAAGACGTTAGTGGAGTGTGTGTGGTTAACCGGCACACTAAATGGTTCTAAGCAAAGGTAGCAAAGGGTGACTCAATGTTTGTCATAGTTCGGTGGAGCGTGTGTGGTTTACCGGCACACCGAATAGGTGACTGTAACATGTGAGGGCACCATGTAAGTTTGCATGGTTATTCACACCCGCTTTGTGATCCTCGGCATCCCAGTCACAAACAATAGGGGATATCGAGATTTAAACATGCCATTGAAATGTTCAATGAATCTCAAAGGATCTAGGAGTTTTCATAGATTTAAAACATAAATTTCTTTTTCGTTTTTCATGGTGGAAATTAGTGAATCGTCATTCACTTACCTTCAAATGTTCTGCAATTAGGGTTACGGAATCCCTCTCCCGAGTTGTAGAATATTGTGTTGGGTCCTAGCCTTAGTATCTCATTTGGGTGATTTAATAAGGACTCTATCAATCAACTAACTTGAATTTGTTTTTCTCCCGTTTTGTAGATGTCAAAGTTCGACAACTATGGTCTTTCCAAATCCCGTGGAACAAGCATTTCACATGAAGATGGTATTCCACGATTCAATCGAGGAATAAGAAATCATGCTTCACTTCCTCCTCCTCCTCGTATTGTTCTCCCCAACCCACAAGATCAAAGAATTGAAAGGTTCAATATCACTAAATCTCTATTGGAAATGAAACATGAAGATGGTAAACCCGTGTGTGCCCACGTTCTAGGAATGAAGTCACACATTGATAGGTTGATAATGTTGGGTGTGTCATTCCCAGATGAGTTGGCTATGAATTGGGTTTTGCAGTCACTTCCTGAATCATATAATGAGTTCAAAAGAAAGTATTATATGATGAATCATGACGACAACCTCATTGACCTAACTTACATGCTCATTGCTGCTGAATCAGAAATGATTTGGCGAAGCAATGGAGCGTATTTGTTGGAAAAGTCAACCGACCATGCTTCCGAGGACGTTCTAGGAGAACCGACCTACGTTTACTGCCAAAAGAAAGGGCGTTGGATACAAGTCTGCCCAAAGAGCCTGAAGAGTCTAGAAGATGGGTGAGTCAAAGAGTATAGCTGCGCTTCAGCTAAAATCCACTATCTAACTCCATTAAGTTCCTATTCCGCAGCTTTTATAAATAAAATAAATTTTCGTTTGACTTATTTATTTATTTTTTTATTTCCTTGCAATGAAATCGTTATGAAAAATTGGTGTTTGCATATTTCTACAACAAATGGATATGATTCTTATTTATGGTGTTTATGGAAAAGTCGAGAATTTACCAAATAGGGAGAGTTTCTCATCGCCCAAGTTTCAATTGGATAGAAACTTGGAATCATGCAACGTGGATGCACGATGAATGAGAAATTTCGTATTTGGAAATTAGACTAATTCATTAACAAAGTGTCAAGTGAAGGACTAGGAGATCGAGTACACAAAGTTGTGTGTTGATCAAGTCCACCATAAGAGTAACCAAGATGTTCGTCATGATTTACTAAAGGTTTAGTAAATATGATTATACTTATAAGATTAAGTGTAATTCTGAATTGATTAAAAAGGTTTAAATTAATAGCTGAACGAATAAGAAGAATCAAGTAGGCAGAAAGATAGAAGTTTCTCCATTCTAAGAAGAAGGGCGAGTACCTTTTATGCTTTATGATAGGTCTTAATGATTAAGAACCATATCTCAATTGATCCTTTAAGTGAGTCTTAGTACAATTGTATGTCTAAGAAGAGGAATCAAGAATTGAAGAAATGGTTAAATCAAGAAGTCAATCATACTTCGTTCCAAAACAAGTCTTAAAGTTAAGATTGTAACATTGAGTGAAAAAGTATTAAGAAGGTTTATAACATTCATCAAATGTGGAAATTTGTGAAGTCTTGGATAAGACAAAGACCAACTAGGATCAATTTATGAAGTGTTTTGATAAAAGCTACACTAAATCTTGAATATTTGGTTGTCAAGAAATAGTTATTGACAAGAGAATCTCATATGTCAAGGAGTCAGTGGGAGTCTTAATGGTCCTGAAAGGTTTCAAGAACAAATCAAATAAACCTTATCGATCATCACTAGCACACGAGTTGAGGTTTACAACCTATCGTGATGACATTACTTTTGCTTCTGTGCCAATCCAATCGAGTTAATTATGCATGTGAGACCTATGAGTTCTCATTTGAATGCATAAAAGGAAAGGACCTTAATCAATGGAAAGTACATTGATAAGAAAAAGGTGAGATGCTTAACTACTTGGAAGACATGGTGGGCAGCTATGCTACCATAAGGCAAGAAATCAGGATTAAGAAAATTCGGTCCATATGAGTTTGAATTTTTCGTAAACTTTGGTTTTAAAAAATTCACATGGATAGGAACACATACACCGTTTAAATCTAAGTGTCATAAGATTTCCTCCTTCATAAAAATGATTGTGAGGAAATGCTTTCACTAAGAAAGATTTTAAGAAGATAGTGACTGTAAAATTGCATTCTTGAATTCGATTATGGTTACGGTATCCCTTTCCATGATTTGAATTTGTGAGGTTTGGCAATTAGTCTTAATTGTTTAGACACATATGTAAGCTATCTAAGGAAAAGGTGTATAAGTTAAAGAGGCCTTGATAAAAGATCAAAGCATTAAGTATTAGAAACATGAACTTAAGAAATTCAATAGGTATTGTTTTTCTGAAAGTTAAGATGTTTATGAATACATGTCAAAGCTAGTGGGAGCATAAGTGTTATGTTTATAATAATCATCATGATAGTGGGAGCATAAATGTTATGATTGAATGATTATTACGGAAAGTATTGCAAGGTTAGCAATGTTAATTATAGAAAACAAGAGTCATACTTTGCAAAGTTGTAAGAGTTGAAAGGTTGTTTTGCTATAATTAAGGGAGAGAATATTATGCTTCATTTCAAATCTATAGGCTTAGGTTGAGAAATGTTAATAAACTTAGTCAAAGAAACATAGTGTGTTCTTAAAATTTCGATTATGATTACGACATTCCTCTTCACAATTCGAATTTTTGAGAACATAGCAAATAAAACATTATGGAAAAAGATTGATAAAGTATCAGATCTTTATGTAAGACATTTTGCATTGTGTCCCATACGCTTCGGTTATAGGATTGATTGCATAGGCTATAATATTTGACCATTCTAAAATTTTCCAAATGTCTAGCGCATTTTGAGGGAAAAAGGGACTAGAATCGGTTTTGACTAAAATAGCAACTATCAAAGGACAATCCAAAGTTCGACGAGGATTGGTCGCTTGTGAGTAGTTGGAAGTATAGTATTGGAAAATATGGAAATGTTTTCCATATTGGATGGACCATATCGACATTATTATGAAAGATAAGATTCTATTAAGAATAAGTCATCATATGGAAAATATGGATGTATGTCCATATTGAGAATTGAATATTGAAAATCTATGACTAGATTAGAAACCTTTATGCAAAAGGATGTTCAAAGTAATGTACTTTGAGTGAGAAACATCATATCTAAGGAATTGTCTTGTAACAATCTCCGATAGAGGACCTTGTAATATCATTGGCAATAGTCTTTGTACTTTGGTGCAGTGACATTACGAAAGGATAGTTGCATAAAATGTTAGAATCAAGCATATTCTATAAGTGGCAAGAATTTGACATTCTTAAACTTATGAAAAATGGATTTGGAGTTGTGAAATGAGAATGATTGGAAATGTGTCCAATGTGATCTATTTCACAAAGTAAGAACCATGAGTAAACATTGTGTGCATGCTAGGAGCATGGGACAAGTGTAATAATTCAAGTAAGAAGTTGATTAACCGAAACGACAAATAATGAGTAATCCATATGGTGATAAATAAAAGGTGTTTTATTTATACTCAAAGGTTTGAGGCCATATGGGATTAGTATTATTCATGTGTTTCACCTTTGCATGTTTTGACTTCCAGAATAATTGAGTTTATTAAGAATAATCGAATTATTCGAACGGGCAACATTCATTCATACGTTGGAAGTAGGTATCAATAAAGACTGTCGTAAATTGGTGTGTGGATTGCCTAAAAAGCATTAGACATAAGCAAATGTTTGCTGCAACGTTCATGAGTGCTTATGAATATGAATTTGAGCATTGGATCAAACCCACGCTCACTTGGATCTCTCCATGGATTGTATCACGAGTGATTGGTGAGACGATAACATCTTATATTCTTGAAACCGAGATGTGTGAGTTGTATCTTGCGAATCGGTTGCACATTGATAATATGTAAACGCACTAGTAACTTGGTGCTATAAAACATATTGTTGTGTGTAATTCGGTGGGTGAGTGCAAGCAAGCATTGTATCAAAGTTTATCCGTTCCTTTTATCCAAAGTAGGCTAAAAGTGATATCTTTGGGCCCCTCGATGATTTAGTGATGACAAACGTAAATGCTCGGCCGGGCTAGGGCTAATTTGATTTATTCAATTACTCAGTCGTTATAAATCGGGAATCGAGATATAGTACAAAAGAGAATGAATAGAAATCATATCTCATATGATATCTAGAATGGAGGAATATATGATCCCTTATCTAAGGAAACGCGTATCTGATATGATCAGAGTTGACAGCGGCTTTTGATATGATCATACGCAGAATAGTTATTAGACTTACCCAAGTGAGAGACTGTTGGATTAGTGTCTAAGTCCATAACTATTTTGGTATGTACTTGAACCGATGGTGCATGGTCCTTTTGGGTTGCCTTCACCAAAGCAACTTGATTGGAGAAATAAATAAAGAGAGAGGTTATTATGATTTATTAATATGTTATAAGAATAATATATTAAAGGAGAAATCATATTTGTTTAATTAATATTGGTCAATAATTAATTAAGAATTAATTTTGTGATCAAATGTAATTAATTAAACTAGAGGGGCTGAATTGTAATTATGTGATAGTTGCAAAATAGGGCAATGGTTATCCTTGTTGAAGGATGGACGAATTCAAGGATAAGGATATCCTTAAAATCGTTCAAGGTCCAAGAGATAGGGATTTTCAAGGCTTATCTTATGGTTGTTTGATGGGCAAGTAACTAGATAAGGATAAGGACTGAAACCCTAAACCCAACCCTATATAAAGACCCCTAAGTCCTTAGGATTTCGTACACTTGATCCTTAGAGCATCTAAGGATGAATTTCTACCTCTTTCCTCTCTCTTTATACCTTTTCCACTTGCTTATGGTGTTTGTAAGCCATTAGAGGAATGACACTTGTGACTCTAAGCCTTCCAAAGTCAATTCAAGGAGGAATTGGGATTGTTATTGCTACATAACAATCAAGGTAATATCATAAACCTAATTATATGTTAATATTGATTTCCATATGCTAGAATTAGGGTTTATAGTCTTGGATTCAAAGCATGTACAATAGAGAAACCTAGATCCAAGCATTAGGGTTTGTAGGAGCACATAGAATGTCTTATGACCAAAACCCATCAATGCACACAACTCATAACATATCCGACCTTCCGGTCACACAACAAAATCCTTCCGGATACAATATAGTGAGAAAACTCACCTCGTGGAAAGTCTAGAATCTCGCGTACTCGCTATCTCCAAACCCCAACGAAGACTCAACCTCGCCTAATCATAACAAATATCATTTTAATTAATATAGACTTCCACAACTAGACTTTACCCCTTATCATCATTCCTCAGAGGGTAAAAGACCATTTTACCCTTCCTTGACTCAAAGTCTACATGTTGACCAAAACCCTAAAAGTCAACAAAAGTCAACATTCTAGTACGCGGGGCATACAGCTTCATGTACGCGGGGCGTACATCACCAACCCAAAAGTCAGGGTCTCCACCCAGTACGCTGCATGTACTGGGAGTCACACCCAGCGTAACCATCAGACCTAAACATTCTTCATTTCTGGTCTTAATCGGTTAAGCCATAACTTCAACTTCTAGATCAGGCTTTATTTAAGCATCCTTACTCATAAAGTCGAAACCTTTAAGCCTTGGCATGGCTGTAAAGGCTCCTACACTCCTTAACATCTTTCTATTTCAACTCAAGGATCTAGATCTCATGCATGGTTAATCATTCACGTCCAAGATTACATTTTTATTAATCTACAACTCAAATAGACCAGAAATATAATGGATCTAAGCTAATGGAGACCATTTGCTCATAAAGTCTCCACCTTTGGGACCAAAACCCTAGAAAATGGTCCATAAAGCATACCACAAGAACTACAAGTCAAGATCCAAACTTTTTACCTTAGAATGAAGCTCCAACCTTTGCTAAGCACAGATCTACACTTGAACACCAACTTCTAGCCTTCAAAATGGAATCCTCTTCTCCTTTGCTACCTTGAAATGACACCACCAAGCTTAGAACACTCACCAATGAGCTAGGAACGAAGGGACACTCTCTTAGGGTTTCTTTCTGAGGGATGGTGGCTGAGGAGTCAAGCCATCACATTCCTTTTATAGCCAACCACAACAATTAGGGTTTTTGGTTCTGGACCAGTTACGCCCAGCGTACCTGAGGGAGGACACGTTTAAATGGAGCGCGCGAGTACGTGCAGCGTACTCCTTGTACGCCCAGCGTACTCGCCCAACATGCAAAACCCTAAAATGAAACAAATTAAATATGAAGGGCTAAATAAAAGGGTACCTGGATTTCGGGCTGTTACAGTACTCAGCTAGTTTAGATTGCATTGCTACAACCCAATCTGAGTGTTCCATTGCAACCTTAACTGTCTTTGGTTTTATTTTTGAAATGAAAACATTAAACATGCAAAATTCTTGACGAGAATTCAGTACCTCATTCTTTGCACGAATTTGAGCTCTAGTCAAAACTCCATCTTGTGGATTCCCAATGACTTGTTCTTTTGGACGATTTCTTCTCCATTTTTCCAATGGTGGATATGTTGGATCAAAATCCAATGGTGCATCTTCGTACATTTCTTCATTTTCGGATCCTGCAACAGAATTATTATCATTTAGTTCATGAAATTCATCGTTTTCATCAAGATTTATGGTTTTAGTATCATCATGCTCCCCCTCAACATAATTGTCATTCTGATGCTTCCCCTCAAAACTTTTATTTACAAAGCTATTCTCCCCCTCGAAAGTATGCTCCCCTTAACATTTGAGGGTATATGCAAGTGCCCCCCCTCCACTTGTGCATCTAGCATACTTTCAGCATTAGCAGCTATATCTGATGTGATTGCCGAATCATCAGTATGTTTCGAAGATTCAGGAGTTTGATTATCTGCAGCATGGACTTTAGCATCTACAGCCCTATCTGGAACACCAAAAATTAAATCATAATCAAAATCAGATGAATTATACCTTTCAGACTCATCTTTTTATTCATTAAGAATTGGTTTTTGTTCAAAATGTTTTTCAACTTGTTTCACATAATAATCATCAATAGTGAGGTTAAACGTTTCTTCAACTTTTCTTGTTCCCTTATTCAACACTCTGTATGCAACTGAATTATTTGAATATCCCAAAAATATTCCCTCATCAGCCTTAGCTTGAAATTTCGAAAGATATCTTCGAGATTCATGATAAAACACCTTTAACCAAACACATGAAAGAATTGAACATTTGGTTTTCAGTTATTTATGATTTCATACATAGTTATATTTAAACAACAATGAATAAAGGATCGATTCTTAGTAAAACATGATGTCAAAATGGCTTCTGTCCCTAGATATTGAGGAAGATTCATATATGTTAACATTGTTCTTGCTTCTTCGCAAAGAGACCTATTCCTCCTTTCAACCACACCATTTTGTTGTGGTGTATATGGCATTGAGAATTTATGCGAAATTCCTTTCTCAGTTAACAACGAATCAAGCACATTGTTTTTAAACTCGAAACCATTATCACTTTTGATTTTACGAACATTCTTTTTCAGACTTGTCTCAATTTTCTTGATAAATTCAATCATTGTTTGAGCAACTTCAGATTTTAACCTGAGAAAATACACCCAAGTAAATTGTGAAAAATCGTCAACAATAACCAAAATGTACTGTTTCTTGTTAAGAGTTTCAATAGTTGATGGTCCACAATGGTCAATATGAAGAAGTTCCAACGGTTCAACAGTTTTCGAATCTATGACAAATTGATGTCCTTTACGATATTGTTTTCCTTGTTTGCAAGCTACACATAAAGTATCTTTGTCAAACTTTAGAACAGGTAAACCTCGAACAAGATCTTTTACTACCAACTTATTCAGATTTTGAAAGTTTAAATGAGATAAACGTCGCTGCCACAACCAACTAACATCAGATGGAGCTTTCGAAAGTAAACAAACTGAGGGTTTCCCAACAATAGGTTTAATATCAAGAGTGAACATATCGCCATATCTTTTTGATTTCAACAAAAATTCGTTCATCTCAACAATAGAAATGATACTTCCTTCTTTGTTAAAAACAACTTGATTGCCAGTACCCACAAGTTGTGAAAAACTTATCAAATTATGTTTAAGACCTTCAACATAAGCAACACAATTCACTGTAAATTGTCCATTTGTTACTTTGTCATAACCTTTAACTTGACACTTGTGATTATTTCCAAACTTCACTACTCCTGCATTTTCCAAACTTCTAAAATCACACAAATTCTCCTTCCTTCCAGTCATGTGATTTGAGCAACCACTATTAATATACTATTTCTCATCATATTGCTCGTCACACAGTACCTACAATCATTAAAAGAATTTAGGTACCCAAGGCTGTTTGGGTCCTTGGTCATTAGTTTGAAAAAGTGAATGAAATTTAGAACCTAAAGCCCAATATCGAACTTTGGTTTTGAAAGTACCAATTAAGTCGACATCATCAGTTAAAGATATCGAAGAATAATTTTTTGATAGTTTTGGACTTTCACTGACTTTCTTCTCATGCTTCTCAGTATGCTGTACTTTTGAGATCGATTTTCATTTCTGAACTGCAGTATTTGATTCTTTCGAAGATGAACTTGCAGATGAAGTATCATTCAAATATTGTTCACATGCGTTCTTCATTTGATATTGAGAAAACTCTCCCGATTGATACTTTTCCCTTTTTCCTCAAGCCAATGATTGATTGTTTCCACCCCAAATGAACTTTTTTTGTACGAAACTTTAGTGGCTTTGTGTGTAGATGGATTCGGAAAATTTGGTTTTTATGGAATAAACTTTGCAGATGTGTTGGATTCATCATTCACAAATGTTTGATTATCTACAAACTTTCGAAAGTTTTAAAATTTTTGAACATTCTCAAATTTTAGAACATTTTCCAATTGACGAACATTAGCAAAATATCGATTTGTTCTATTTGAAGAAAATCTATTTTTATCGTTTGTTGGTTTTGGAAAAGATGAATTTGATGTTGAAAACTTTTGTTGGGTTTTTTAATGAAAATTCTTTTGTTGAACATTTGTTTGAAAAGTCTTTGAAGATGTTGATTTTGAAAACTTCGTTGAATAATTTTGAGAATCAGACGAAATTGGTTGAGCGGGATTTTCCTTTTTATCCGAACGAGTTGAAAACTTTGTTGGTACTGATTTAGACACCTCATTTTCAGACATTTTCTTGGTTGGTATTTTTGATTTTTTTTCATTCTTGTCAGAAAAAAATTATTTCGTGCCTGTCTTTTCGAGATTCCTTTTTCATTCGAAAATTTTTCAGCAAGATCCTTAAATTCTTGTGAATTAAGTTTCACATTCTCATTTGTTTCATTAGATTTTTGTTTCAACATCCCTTTTGTATTTTCTTGTTTTTCAACCCATTTTCGTTATGGTTTTTGTCTTTGAAAAACATTTGAATTCTTTGTTAGATTGTTTTCGAGAGTGCTTTGGTTTGAAAAGAATCCTTCGTCTGATCTTTTCTTGTTATCTTCTTCGACCATTTTGTTGAACTCCGGTTTGATGTTTTCAGCATTTCTAGTAGTGACAAACACCTAATTCGAAAATACAACATCATCTAAACACTTAAAATTTGGATACACAACTGTATTTGTTTCCAAATATTGAGTAGATTTTTCAGATAAGACTTTGTCAAAATTTTCAGTGTCTCCAAACACTTGATCAACAACAACTCGTGGAATGGATGTTTCATTCGAAACATTCTTTTCTGGCTCCGAATTGTTCGAAACTTTTTCTTCATTCTCATCATCACTACTATCCGTTTGACTGTCTCTTACACTCACATGATCAAAGTCACAAACATTCGAAGTATAGGGTCTATCAGTGTTATCCTCAACCATCGAATCATCACAAATTTCTTTACCTTTTGACTTAGATGTGACATTAATGACAGATAACTGAGAATAATCAATAATTTCCTCCTCCTCAATTTCACTGATTTCGCTAAAACTATCAGAATTATCATCGATATAAGAAAATTTAGATTGAGAGTCAAGTTTTGAATTCTCAGTTCTTTTCAAAATTTTGATTTGTTCACTTTTAATCAAAGTATCATTCACTATCTCAACAATTTCATCAACATTCCAATATTCGTCTATCTTAACAATACCATAAGCAAATCGATTATCAGGCACTTGATAGAATTATGCTATGGTTTTCTCCCAATCACAGAACAAACTCTCAACTATTTCGTTCTCTTTTTGTCTGAACTCTTTAAGCTCAATTATTTCGTTCTCTTTTTTTCTGAACTCTTTAAGCTCCACAAGACACTACTTAACAAAATTTATCTTCGTTTTCTTGCTTCCTTGATACTTTTCCTTTAGAGTATTCAAAATTTCCTTTGTAGTTTTACAAACACGTATGTAATTGTAAACAACAGGTGGCAAGGCACCTCACAATTCTCTCAAACAATGCTTTTCGCTGTTCTTCATCCTGGTGGATTGATCAGTAACAGAGGATGATGATCCAGATGATCCGATATTTTGAACATTTGACCGAGATTGAACTGATCCTGAAATGCAGCTCCAAAGTTCCTCATCCAATCCTTCAAGTAATCCTCCATTCGATCATCCCACTGTTCATAGTACTCTGGAATCAACATAGGAATCTTCGTAGAAGATCCCAACAGATGAGAAAATGAAGTCATCATGTTCATGTTGAAATTCGACATTAACGTACGGATGAGATCTTTCAGAAAAAAATTGAAAGAATTCAAAATTGAATGAATGAATTGATCAGAAACTCAAAATTGATTACGCGATTACACAATTCAAACACGGAATCAAATCAAAACTGTAGATCAGAGATGATTTTTGGAATCCAACAGTGCGGAAACTGTTGAGACAAACTTGTGACTCAAAAACTAGAGATTCTATTGAAAATCAGATCTTCGCAGTATTGATTCCTGTTCTGATACCAATTGTAGAAGTGTTTAATCGAGTATGAGAATCAAATTAGAGTAAATGATGGAGACAAGAAGTAAATAAGAATCAAATTCGGTGTTCTTTATATGCACGAAAAGTTATTGAAAATCCCCACAATCCTATCTAGTTGATTTTAACTTACCACAAACCAATTTAACATCATAACCCTTGCAAGAAGCCTGATTAATAAATTTCCCTTTCAACCTTCGGTCCAACATGCAAATCAAAGGGTTTGGGCTTCGCAAACAACATTATCAACCTTTAATAAGGTCTAAACCTTCCTTCCTTCAAAATCACATAGCCTTTTCATAATTGAACCTCAGACCACGACCCTAAATTAAGAAACGACCCGAAACAGGGTGTTATAACTCTCCCCTACTTAGACTAGATTTCTTCCTCAGACTCATTCGTCACTACTTCTTCTGCCACCCTAGCCAGCCCAAACAAAACATCCTGAAATCTAATTAGGGTTGCGATGTAACCTCTTACCGACAACTACTCTCCAATATTGCAATCAGAACCCTAGCCTTAGAAAAAAATCATATACCCTGTTGAAGAAACGAAACTTGTCAAACCATTTTAACCAATAAAGTGTAATCACCACTACTCTGCCCAAATTTAGGAATCCAATACCTGGTCTGACTTCCAAACAGGCAGAACCATTCCACAACTACAATGATTTCATTCTATAACCCAAACCGAACAATCTCTCTGACTCTGTATTATTCCACTGATACCGGACAAGTAGAACCTTCAGCATTCTCCGACGCCTATAACCTCATACTTGAAACAAAGGTGACTCACAACACAAGTCTCAATCATTGGTGCCAATCCAACACACAATCACATCCTGCTAACTAAAAATTTTCATTTTCAATCTACCTGAGATCTCTTGAGTTTCGAATTTATCTACAAATTATCTAAAGCACTGAATTCCCAACCGGTTGCTAAGCCTGAAGGCCTCTCACACAACCGTACCATGAGACTCCGACCGAGAGTATTTCTGGAAAAAACTTATCCTAACCTGTTTACCAATATGGCTCCGACAACCCTCCTATTCCAGCTAAGGATAACATAACCATCCAACACACTGATGCAAGATAGACCACTTAGCTCTAAGTGAGTGCTACCCGCCGAGCTGCAGACTTACATCATAATCGGCCCCAATTGCCTACAACCCTCCTCAATTCCATGGATGTTGTGGCCCTCCGACGGCTTGAAAACCCATACTGCCATGGTCTAATCCTACCTAGAGAAAAATAAGATCCTAATCATAAATTCACAACACCCTTGCAAAAGCTCATTGAACATGTGAATGCTACGGGCCGCCCTACAGTCTTACAACACTTCTACCACTACATTCCAACCTAGTGAATGCTACAACCACCCTGTAGTCTTATAACACTACCACACAGTCTATCATCCTAGTGAATGCTACAGCTACCTTGGACTCTTACAACACATCAACAACAACCATGAGCCCAATCCATTTACCATACCATACCATAATCAATCATGAGTCGGAACCTTATCCGACCTTACCACAATCAGGTATTCAGGTCATGATTCGAACCCTAAAGCCTTCATCAGACAAGAATAGGCAAAGAGACTCTAACACAACCCTCAACCTGAACCTAATCACATATATGCCATGCGTCACTGTTGATGCGCAAAGTAACCTGAATCCTCATTCCTTATGCAAACCTCAGGCCACTACAACTAGCATTGTCTCTCCACTTGACTAGGGCATGGAACTCCTTGTTTTGCAACTAGAATCATTCCCATTAATTCAAATGGTTCTCCCCCACTTGGATTTAATTCCATTCTACCAACCACAAAAGCGATGGACTTCCAATCTATCTCGCAACCTTACTACTCAAAGTTGTCGACAACCTGAACTCACAAGAATTAGCATTCCATGGCCAGCCAAAACTAGTGTACACACATTCCGAAATCGGGTGAATGCACCCTAAAATCTCAACGAACTCAATATCCCTGAGCACCTACCATTGATTGCACTTCAAAGTCCTCGAGCGTCTTGAACAGATGACGAAGAATAATTATCTTAGTTGATGAAACGGGTGGATAGCTAATCCAACGACCGACATACATTGGAGCAAATCCCATGAGAATATGCAATCGAACATTGATCTTACACCCACAATCAATCCAATCCCTTGCTTTCCTCACAACCTCGAAAGATCCCTATGAGCCTTGCATCCAAACCCAACATGCTCAGATGAGGATTCCATGATGAAACCACCAAAATTGAATCGACCGCTAATCTTCCTCTACTTCAGGCTTGTTTTGTCGTTGGTCGATGTCTCCCACATCGAACTCCTAAACTGTCTCACATGGATATCCTCTAAGAATGACTTTCGATATGTAAAATTGCATATGAAGATTCTCAAAATATAAAGTACAGATCATCATGAGGAAAATTCTAATTTCTAGGTGGAGAGTTATATAAAACAAACATAGCGTCTCACACATAATCATAAAATCATAAGAACAAATAATAAGAAAATGAAGGTAATTAATACAGTACATACCTGCGACGTCAACTGATGGAACTTAGATCTCCTTTCATGTGACCGCAATGCTCGACTCATCGCCCCATGAACCTCCACACTTCCCTGTCGAGCAAAAGTAATCCTCAGAGTGGCTGGAGTAGGCGCCCTCACTGCTCCCTTCATTAGCCCAAGACATTCGGCCTTCTTGTGGCCTACTTGGTTGCAGTGGAAACATATTGGACCTCATCCCTAGGGACAATCTCTGCTGACATGACCAAACCCACCATACTTGTAACAACCCATACCCCTAGATCGACATACCCAATCATGTTGTTTCCCGTATCTTTTGGAATGACCTTGACCCTGTTGGCCTCACTCGTTGCTCAGAAATATTGGGTCTCTTTGCAGGACACCTAACTATCAGTACCTACTCTACCTTTTTCTTCCCGAGGTGCTCCAAATCAATCTCCCGCTCTCAGGATCTAGTTATCATGTCCTCCAAAGTCTGACAAGCTAAAAAGCTAACAAAATCCCTGATATCATCTTGTAGTATATTATGGTACCTTGTCTTCTTTATCTCCTCATCCGTAGCGTACTACGCAACCAATAACTCCCTATCCTTGAACTTGGTGGTGATCTTAGGCACAGTCTCAGTCGCCTATAAAAGCTCCTAAAACTCCCTCACCAACACTTGTACCTCGATAGCTGGTGCAAACTCCAACCTAAACTAGGTCACCAACTCATCCCAAGACATCGTCTCAATGACCTCACCTCCCAAAGCGACGTCTACTTCCTTACATCAATCACGAGCTCTGTATTTCAGAAGACATGATGCACATCTGACCTTAGACAACTCGGGGTCGAAGCTCATCGGGAAACTGTTCACCATGTCCGCCAAGTACCTCCTACTACCAATGTGGTCCTTCTCCCTAAAGAACCCAGGAGCTCCACAAGCACATAACTCACACAAGGATAGAGTTCGAACTCCCATAATAGCCATAATCTCAGCACGGAACGTGCCCAGACACTTATCCAAAATCTCTATAATCCACACCTTGACCAAAACGAAGATGGCAGGAGTCTGCTCAGAAATATCGCATGTGATCTCCGACGAGATGAACTCCCACATGCCCTCATTAAACAACTCAGCACTAGTACCTAAGTGTGACAACCCTATATTTTTCCAAATCAATGTAACACTCAAAAGTCAAATACAATGAACTATTTGGAATCAACGGAATTAACCTAAAAAATAAAGTGTTCAAAAATCTAAATTTGGGATGCATCAAATGTTAGATATCGTGCCAAGGTTTCCAAAAACATAAAGAACGTTCAAAACCGAGTTATAATGAAAAGATTATGACCACTCAAATATTCACGACACACCCGGTAAAACATTATTACACGTAAAAGGTGAAATTCCAATAAAATGCATTTTAGCCTTAGGTATCTAAACAAAAGTCGTAGATTACGTTAATCCGTGAGCGTGCATAAAACGATCGCCCAAATTGGACCTCGTATGAAGAAGTTACAAATTTTCTAAGTTTCGTAACAGCAGTAGAGATCTAAAAACTCGAATTAAAGATCGAACGATTTTTAGCTAACGCAGCCTAAACGAGAATTGAAGGTCTCCACAACAGGAGTAAGATGGTAAAAATACAAAAGAAAACAGACGTCGAATAAAGAAGTTATGAATTTTTAACGGACTTTAGCAGTCCTGGCCTACTAAAAGCATAATATTAAAAATAATTTCAAAGCTAGCCGACGGAGTCTAAATGAAAGTTGTAGAGCATAGTCTCACCTACGCGTGGATATAAAGAACGCGTAAAACGGAGCCCGTACGCGAAAGTTACGGAATTTAGAAGATTGAAACACGAATTACGCCCAACATAAATTTAGAGTACGCCCAACGTACTTTGGCGTACTGTCGAGTCCCATCGGCTAACAGACTCTACACTTAGCTAGACTCGAGTCGTAAGTCATGACGCATATGAACGCCCAGCGTAACCGAAGTACGCCCAGCATAATGCGTACGCCCAGCATACTCCGATATTACGCCCAGCATACTCCCACTTTCAACCATATAAATATAGGGCATGAGCTCCGGGTTTTGGCACACTTTTCTCAAACTCTCTCTCACTTTCACTCACTTGTGAGCTCCAGAGGCCATCCCGACACCCTTAGTTCCATACCCGAGCCCCGACGAAGGTTTTACGCTACCGAGATCCCCGAGAAGCTTGAAGACGCAGCTTTTCGCAGCGGAAGTTCGGCTCGATTCTAGTTTCACTCTCTTCAAACCAAACAAGTGATTTCATACCCCTGCTTTTCACGTCTTTTCATGTTTTATGGGGGAATACAAGTGCAATACAAGAAAACGTATCGCTTTATATAGATTTAAATGCAACTTCTATATTATTATTATTATTCTATATCAACATTTTACTTTACATAAAAAGTTAGTATTTCACCGAGTTATTATCACCAAATGGAACACACTTTCGGAAAAACTATAATGGGTATAGTTTGCGATTTATTCATACATTCTTACGTAAACATCTTGAAAAACGAAATACTTTCATCTGAAGTGAAATAAAGACTTTCTTTTCGTAAATCTATTTATACTAAGTGTTGTGAGATATTCAACTTCAACGTACTCTCAAGTATGCATTTCAAGCCCTGTATTATAAACCATAATCTCTTGGAGGGAGAGCACGATACTTGTGTATAGATCTATACGGGATTGACAATCCCGCACCTAAACGGTTAGCTACAATTAGACCGGCAGGTCTGGGGTGACAAATGTCATAACACTACAACACCTGAAGAACGGTGTTACATGCAATATATGTCAATAGCATGGTTATAAGACTCACACGAAAGTATAAAAATAAGCTTGATTTACAAGACTCATGAATGCATTCAGTATTTACATTGTTTTGGGTATAAATTCACCTTTATCGTTTAGGTACGAAATATATTAACGCCCTCCAACTTTTGGGACTTTTTCAAACCATATATGGAAAATATTGGATTTTCTAGAAACTACGTTCATCTATTGTTCTTCTAAAAAAACATACTTTTTCAGTACGGAAACACTTATGAACTCACCAACATTATTGTTGACACGTTTTTGAAACTACTTGTATTTCTCAGGGAATCAGTAATACAGGTAACCAAAAGGTTTTGAAGAAGGAACACTAAGGCGTCTGTTATTAAACATTTTAAATCATCATATTTGTAATATTCTTTTGAAAACATGTATCACGCAACAATGTACGTTTTTGTTATATATATATGATGGTTGTGTTACTTTCTTTACGATATTCAATTGTTATGGTACTACGTGAAGTCACCCACCCCCGAATGTTTCCGCCATTCTGGTTTGGGGCTGTAACAGATTGGTATCAGAGCATTGTTTATAGTGAACTAAGTATATCGAACTATATAAGATATACAAACTATAAATGCAAAAGGGGCCAAAAACCCTCTGACAAAACATTTTCACAAACAAATATTTTTTAATAAATTTTAAAGAAATATACATTTTTACACGCATGCATCGGTCTTGTATCATAGCAAAGTTTTCTAAAAAGTATTAAGGCATGTTGCGACACTACGACTGGACCTCGGGGTATGTAATTAATTCGAGAATAAATATAGCCTGATCAACTATATTTATCCTGGATTTGACCAACGTACGTCGAGGAATGGTCGTAGTGGACAACAAGTCAAAAACTTACCAAATAAAAAATACTAAACTTGAAAATTCGAAATACTACAGGAGTGTTTTATAAAAATAAGGACAATAAAAATCATGCACACCTCAAGATTTGGTTAAACTTAGGATGCCGTCGAATAAAAAAAATTCTTTTCTCATAAAATTCTCATACCTCTATTCTAGTACAGACAAAATGGTCGGATTCCATATACCGGGAGATCCCTACTACCTGAACCAAGGTAACGGTGGATGGATAGAAGAAGATCCAGAAGAAGACCCAGAGGAAATCGAAGAATAAGTCGAAGTGGAATTCGAAGTCGAAGAGGAAGAGGAGCCTAGAGAGGAGGAAGAGGAAAGTACGGATATGACAGACTCTGAGCCGGAAATAATCAACCCACCAGCTCCCCATTCTCCCGTAATTAGAATGGGCTACCAAGGTCCTACTCCTATATAGCGAAGCCATCTCCACCATTGGAGCCAGCAACTGGGTGTACGCCCTCCCTTTGGTATGTATCGGGAGTTCTACGACGTCAGTGGTGGTGGTTCAGCCGATCGAGCGCTTCGTGTCCTTGTGGGAAAAATAGCCAACCAGACCTACCAGTCGGGAATTCAAGCAGCCAAAATTCATGAGATCAATGATGCTGCATAGGGTAACGCCATAGACATCCGTTGTATGGACGGACTACACGAAGATACCCAACTCCACATAGGGACGCTTCAAAGCCAAATGGAGGCAGCACTTGCAGAAATAAGAGAGGTGAGGGAACAACAAGCGGTCTTTGAGAGGCGTTTAATGGGAGTCAAAAAATCGGATGCAGAGTCTACCTCCAAACGCACAACATGCCGCAAGTAGGACTTGCCCAACTCCAGCAATTTTGATATAGAATAGGACCTCGGACAAAGTTTTTACCTTCTTTGAACTTGTAATCGGAGACCTTTAGATAGGTCAAATTTTCCTAACGACAAAGAAAAATGTAACGCACCGTACGTTTGACATATATATATATATGAAGTATTTCTTTACATACCTCTCGAAATTCATCGGGTTATCTAAATTATTATATCTGCTTCGAAACCATTAACTAAAGTCAAAAGAAATTACAGATATAACTAACCCTCTAGTGCACGATTGTCAAATCATTAAAATCTTATAGTCTTCATTGTTATTTCTCTACCAGAACATGCCTCCTCGTAGATCATCATGCATAAACACAGCTCCAACACCACCTCCACCACCCCCTCCAACTATGGATGCAGCTATGTTCCATGCTGCTGTAACAGCCGTTGTAACCGCAACGATGGCACAAATGAGTAACAACAGGTCAGGAGGAGGAATAAACAGCTTTACAAATGGCCAAAGCCAAGGCCATTCCGGGGAATGTACTTACAGAGACTTCACCAACGGCAAACCCATTCCATTTAATGGGACTGGGGGAGTGATGGCTCTATCCTAATGGATAGAGAAAACGGAAGCTATGTTCGAAATATGCGCGTGCCCTGAAGAAAGCAAAGTAAAATTTGCCGCCTGTACTTTCTCCGAACGAGCCCTAACCTGGTGGAGTCGCCACGTCAAGTCACTAACCCTGGTAGTGGCAAACTCCATGGGATGGGAAAACCTAAAACAAATGCTACTACGAGAAAACTGCCCAAGAGGCGAGATTCAGAAGCTCGAACAGGAGATGTGGGGCCTTACAATGGTAGGATCGGACATCGCAGGCTATACAAATAGATTCAGTGACTTGATAATACTTTGCCCAGGAATGATGATCCTGGAAAGCCAAAAGGTGGAAAGGTATATCTAGGGACTATCACCCCAGCTTCGAGTGAGTGTGCTAGCCTCCAAACCCACAACGTTCGACAGCGCCAAGGAACTGGCGTAATCTCTTGTTGACCATGGGGTCTGTCAAAGTGTCACGACCGTTGTCGCTGAACCAACCAAAGGAAGCAACAACAATGACAACAATGCCAACAACAATAGCAACAAGAAGTTCCGGAACAAGAGAAAAGGTAAAACTTCGCAAGAACCTTCAAAGAAACAAATAGTGGCGGTCCATGCTGCTACTGCCCCTACTACAATTCCCGCTACCCCTACGCAAACGAAGCAATATGCGGGGAACCTGCCAAAGTGCAACAAATGCAATTACCATCACCATGGTAATTCTTGAGAAATGAACTGTAAAAACTGCGACAGGAAAGGGCACACTGCCCATTTCTATAAGGCATCGGCGCGACCAATCACCCACGTTTCTGCTACTGGAGTAAGTCAGGCATGTTATGGGTGTGGAGAAACTGGGCACCACAAGAGGGATTTCCCCAAGGCAAAGAATACTGGCGGTGTAGGAAGAGTGCTAGCGATAGGACATAATGAAGCAATACCTGACCCCATGGTGGTTACGGGTACATTTCTCCTCGACAACATTTATGCATGCATAATCTTTGACTGCGGTGCGGAGAGAAGTTTTGTGAGTCATAAATTCAAACACCTACTTAATCAAAAACCCCCAACCACTCAGTAAAATATTCACTGTAGAAATGGCCAACGGTAAAACGGAAAGCGCAAGCGATATATACACAGGATGTACATTAAATTTAAACGAGCGCTTGTTTCAAATCGATCTTATGCCAATTTCAATAAGAATTTTTGATGCCATCATCGGTATGGATTGGTTAAGCCTTCACCATGCTGATATACTTTGTCACGAAAGCGTCGTTCACCTCAATCTGCCAAACGGCGAAACTCTTTTCATTTATAGTGACAAACCCAATACAAATTTACAAATCATCTCCTTCGTCAAAGCACAAAAATATCTTCACAAGGAATATCATGCCTTTCTAGCCCATGTGGTAGAAAAGAAACAAGAATCGAAGGACATTAAAAACATTCTGGAAGTCTGCAACTTCCCAGACGTCTTCCCAGAAGATCTTCTAGGAGTCCCACCAGAACGCCAAGTCGAGTTCAGGATCGACTTAATTCCCGGAGCTACCCCAGTAACAAAATCTCCGTACTATCTAGCCCTAGCCGAGATGCAGGAACTGTCCAGTCAACTAAACGAGCTGCTGAGCAAAGGCTTCATCAGACCGAGCTTCTCACCATGGGGAGCATCAGTCCTATTCGTAAAGAAGAAGGACGGATCCTTTCGCATGTGCATCGATTACTGGGAATTTAACAAACTCACGATCAAGAACCAATATCCTCTACCGCGCATAGACGATTTGTTCGATCAACTACAAGGAGAAAGCTACTTCTCAAAGATCGATATAAGATCTGGTTATCACCAACTAAGAGTGCTGGAAGGAGACATTCCCAAAATGGCATTCCGAACACGCTATGGTCACTACGAGTTTGTAGTGATGCCCTTTGGATTGACAAATGCACCAGCGGTGTTCATGGAATTGATGAACCGAGTATGTCTTCCCTTCCTAGATAAATTTGTGATCGTGTTCATAGATGATATACTCATCTATTCAAGAAGCAAGGAAGAACATAGTTAACACCTCCGCGAAGTTTTGGAAACATTGAGGACAGAAAGGTTGTAGGTAAAATTTTCAAAGTGAAAATTTTAGATTCGGGAAGTAGATTTCCTAGGTCACGTAGTAAGCGAAGAAGGGATACACGTGGATCCTTCCAAGATCAAAGCACTAGAGAATTGGACGACTCCAAGGACCCCAACAGAAATCCAACAATTCTTGGGACTCGCTGGGTATTACCGAAGGTTCATACAAAACTTCTCGAATATTGCTAAGCCGCTTACCACCCTAACTCAGAAGAGTGTGACCTTCGACTGGGGAGAAAAACAAGACATCGCATTTCAAACACTAAAGCAAGCCTTATGTAGTGTGCCAATCTTAACCTTACCAGAAGGAATAGAAGACTTCGTGGTCTATTGTGATGAGTCAAACCAAGGACTTGGGTGTGTTATGATGCAGTGAGGGAAGGTCATCGCCTACGCCTCAAGACAACTAAAGACGCATGAAGTAAACTACACGACGCACGATCTCGAGCTAGGAGCATTCGTTTTCGCTCTAAAGATATGGAGGTACTATCTCTACGGCATGAAAAGTAAAATCTTCACCGATCATAATGATGGGTTTAGGTCATAAGAACATCCTATGTGCTCATACAAACCCTAATGCTTGGATCTAGGTTTCACTATTGTACATGCAAGTTATCGAATACTATAAACCCTAATTCTAGCATACAAGTAATCATATTAACATAAGAATGGGTTTAAGATATTACCTTGATTGTTATGTAGCAATAACAATCCCAATTCCTCCTTGTATTGACTTTAGAAAGCTTAGAGTCACAAATGTCACTCCTCTAATGGTTCACAAACACCATAAGCAAGAGGATGAAGAGGAGAGAGGATGGAGGCTGCCCAAAACGTGTTCTAACCCTAGAATAAAGCTTCACCACGTTTTTGGGTCATAAGGGTCATATATATAGTGAGATGTGACAACCCGATATTTCAGCTCTTTGTAATGACCTAAAAAGTCAAGTATTGTAACCACTTTTGAGTTAATAAAATTAACTGTGATAATAAAATGTCCAAAAATTTCTATTTAAATTCCTTCTATGTTTAAATGTCATTAAACCATGATCGTACGTAAAAAGAACGCCCAAATCCGACTTCGTATACTGAAGTTATGATTTTTCCAAGTTCGGCTTAGCAGCAGACAACTAAAAACTCGAATCGGAGATCGAGCGACTTTTGGCCGGAATGACCTAAACGAGAATCGAAGGTCTCGACAATGGTATTTCAGTGGTAAAAAGTTTGGCAAAAACCGACGTCAGATAAAGAAGTTATGAATTTTTAAAGAAATTCCTTAATCACGTCATTTTAATAAATAAATAATAAAAATAATTTCGGAATTTGGCAAAAATAATTTCGTATGAAGAAGATATGATTTTTTGAAGTTTATTAAATAAATTATATATATGTTTAATTCAAAAATCCGGTAATATCCGAAGGGGCAGCGTCCTCATCCGAGGTACACGCCCCATAACCCCGTACGCCCTGCGTACCCGAGGGCCTTGGTCTCGGTCCGTCCACGTCGCCCCTATGCGAAGCTATCCAACCCGCCGTCCCATCCGACCCGCCCCATCCGATCTGTCCCATCCGAAGCCGAGGCAGTCGAGGACTCGGTCATGCATGACGTACGAGTACGCGCTGCGTACTAGCGTACGCCCCGCATACCGAGGCTTCTCAGACCCCCTATAAATAGAATGCGAGGGCTTCCGAAAAACTTGCTCATTTCTTCTCGTTTCCCTTGCGTTTTGCCTCGTTTTCCGTGCCCGTTCAAACCCGAAGCCCTGGTCATTTTTGCTCAAGTCCCGAAGGTCGATTTTACTCCCGAGATTCCCGAGAATCCCGAGAAAAATCCGTTTCCCTAGACGAAACTCTGCCCGGTTTTCCATCTCGCTATCTTCAAACTTTCAAGTGAGTTCATACCCCTTAATCAACCTTTTTAAATATTCTAAATGCTTTTATATTCTCTCAAGGGGGGGAATACAAGTAAACACACGAGTATTATCGTGTGTTACATAAAGAATTATTTTATATGCTTTTATAATCCAAATCACATGTGATTTATAAACTTTATAGGGAACTTTCATATATATACAATATGTTACAATAGCATTCTATCTTTTCAAATATAAATTGTTGTAATGCATGTATAAACTAAACTTTTCTTAGATTATATGTATACTTGTCTATCTTAGGCTCTACAAAAATCTACGCTTTCATAACAAATGATTCCTTTTCTAGGTATTTCTAAACAAACGAGACACACTTTTAGAAAACTATATTAGGTATAGTTTTACGAACAAATTTCTAACTCCTTCGTACTAGAAACATGAATTTCAAGAAGTCACTTTCGTATACAAGAACAAATGAAACATTTTAACAAGTAGATCTGTTTTTTTACCACGGTTTTGTGAGACGCTAACTTCACGTATGTTCGAGTACACATTTCAAGTCCTGTATTATATACCAGAATCCCTTGGAGGGGGAGCATGGTGTTTGTGTATAGATCTATACGGGCTTGACAACCCGCACCCTGACTGTTAGCTACAGTCCACCGTTTGGGGTGACAAACGTTATAACATTCCAACGCCTGAAGAACGTTGTGTATAGGCATTCCGAGTCAATAGTATGGTTATAAAACTCACATGGGGTATTAAAAATGCATTGATTTACAAGGTTTTCAAACACATTGGTTATTTTACACTTACATACATTTTAGAAACAAACATTGGTCTTGAGTGAAGGCTACTTTTATACTAGTAGAAAATATAGGATTTTCTAAACACAAACAAACAAAGACAAAACATTTCATTTTATACAAACATTGTCACTTAAATACTTATGAAACTCACCAGCTTAAATGCTGATCTACTCTTTCAAAATTACTTGTATGTCCCAGGGATTCAGTAATTTCAGGTACTAATATGCTTTTGAAGAAGGGATGTTGTGGCGCCAGTTTAATCTCATATTTTGACATCATATTGTAATTGGTTTTGAACATTTAACTTTTGACAAATGTAAACTTTCAATTATATATATGATGGTTGTATTGCTTTCTTTACTATGTATTCATTTGTTATGTTACCACATGAAGTCATCCGCCCCCGAACGTTTCCGCCGTTTAGGTTTGGGGGTGTGACATGAGGCTATTAGGGTTATCTAACAAGGAAACCCTAATTTGGATGCTTAAGCCCTAAGCAACCCATGGATTCCTTTCCTTAAGGGCTTGGATGATTTCCTCATGGGTTTCCCCATAGAATTCGTCCACTCCTTAATATATGGCAATCCATAGCCCAAATTGCAATTATCTTATAATTACAATTCCAGTCCCTTGAGTTTAATTAATCTCTTTTAGTCACAAAACTAATTACCAATTAATTATTGACTAATATTAATTAAATAATATGATTTCTCCTTTAATATATTATTCTCATAATATATTAATAAATCATATTTAATCCTTTCTCTCCATAATTCATCCTATCAAGTTGCTTTGGTGAAAGCAACCCAAAAGGACCATGCACCATCGGTTCAAGTACATACCAAAATAGTTATGGACTTAGACACTAATCCAACAGTCTCCCACTTGGATAAGTCTAATAACTATTATGCATATGACTTCAGATCCTGATCTGCAATCGTAGCTTTCCAAAGCCGCTGTCAACTCTAATCCTATCAGATACGCGTGTCCTTAGATAAGGGATCATATATTCCTCCATTCTATATATCATATGAGATATGATTTCAAATCATTCTCTTTGTACTATATCTCGATTCCCGATTTATGACGGCTGACTAATTGAACAAATCAAATTAGCCCTAGCCCGGCCGAGCATTTACGTTAGTCATCACTAAATCATCGAGGGGCCCAAAGATATCGCTTTTATCCTACATTGGATAAAAGGAACGGATAAACTTTGATACAATGCTTGCTTGCACTCACTTACCAAATCACACAAAACAATATGTTTTATAACACCAAGTTACTAGTGCGTTTACATATTATCAATGTGCAACAGATTTGCAAGATACAACTCACACATCTCGGTTTCAAGAATATAAGATGTTATCGTCTCACCAATCACTCGTGATGCAATTCATCGAGTGATCCAAGTGAGCGTGGGTTTAATCCAATGCTCAAATCATATTCATAAGCACTCATGAACATTGCAGCAAACATTTGCTCATGTCTAATACCTTTTAGACAATCCACACACCAATTCACGACAGTCTTCATTCATACCTACTTCCAACATATGAACGATTGTGGCCCGTTCGAATAATTTTGACTGCTTTTAACCAATTAAATTATTCAGGTAGTCAAAACATGCAAAGTGAAACACAAGAATAATACTAATCCCATATCACCTCAAACCTTTGAGCATAAATAAAACACCTTTTATTTATCACCATATCGATTACTCATTATTTGTTGTTTCGGGTAATCAACTTCTTACTTGAATTATTACACTTGTCCCATGCTCTTAGCATGCACACAATGTTTACCTATGGTTCTTACATTGTGAAATAGATCAAATTGAACACATTTCCAATCATTCTCATTTCACAACTCCTAATCCTTTTTCATAAGTGTAAGAATATCAAATTCTTGCTACTTATAGAATATGCTAGATTTTAACATTCTATGCAACGATCCTTTCGTAATGTCACCGCACCAAAGTCACAAAGACTATTGCCAATGATGTTACAAAGTCCTCTATCAGAGATTGTTACAAGACAATTCTTTAGATATGATGTCTCTCACTCAAAGTACATTCCTTTGAACATCCTTTTTCATAAAAGTTCCTAATCTTAGACATAGATTTTTCAATATTCAATTCCCAATATGGACACGCTTCCATATTTTCCATATGACAACTCATTTTTAATAGAATCTTATCTATTCGTAATAAAGTTGATATGGTTCATCCAATATGGAAACATTTCCATATTTTCCATAAGACAACTCATTCTTAATAGAATCTTTTCTATTCATAATAATGTCGATATGGCCCATTCAATACCATGCTTCCAACTACTCACAAGCAACCAATCCTCGTCGAACTTTGGATTGTCCTTTGATAGTTGTTTAATTATTTTAGTCAAAACCGATTGTAGTCCCTTTTCCCTCTAAATGCGCTAGACATTTGGAAAATTTTAGAATGGTCAAACATTAAAGCATTTGCAATCGATCCTATACCCGAAGCGTATGGGACATGACACATAATGTTTTATTTGTTATGTTCTCAAAATTCGAATTGTGAAGAGGAATGTTGTAATCATAATCGAAATTTTAAGAACACACTATGTACCTTTGACTAAATTTATTAACATTTCTCAACCTAATCCTTTAGATTTGAAATGAAGCATAATATTCTCTCCCTTAATTATAGCAAAACAACTTTACAACCCTTACGACTTAGCAAGGTATAACTCTTGTTTTCTATAATTAATATTGCCAAGACTTAATAATCATACAATCATAACATTTATGCTCCCACTATCATGATGATTATTATAAAAAAAATAACACTTATTCTCCCACTAGCTTTGACATGCCTTTAGAAAGCAGCTTAACTTCTAGAAAAACAATACTTATTGAATTTCATAAGTTCATGTTTCTAATACTTAGTTCTTTGATAATCTTTTATCAAGGCCTCTTAAACTTATACACCTTTGCCTTAGATAGCTCATATGTGTGTCTAAACAATTAAGACTAATTGCCAAACCTCACAATTCAAATTATGGAAATGGATACCGTAACCATAATCGAATTCGAGAATGCAATTTTACAATCACTATCTTCTTAAAATATTTCTTAGTGAAAGCATTTCCTCACAATCATTTTCATGAAGGAGGAAATCTTATGACACTTAGATTTAAACGATGTATGTGTTCCTATCCATGTGAATTTCTTAAAACCAAAGTTTACGACAAATTCAAACTCATATGGACCGAACTTTCTTAATCTTGATTTCTTGCCTTATGGTAGCACAGCTGCCCACCAAGTCTTCCAAGTAGTTAAGTAGCTCACCCTTTCCTATCAATGTACCTTTCATTGATTAAGGTTCCTTGCCTTTTATGCGTTCAAAACGAGAACTCATAGAACTCACATGCATAATTAACTCAATTGGAATAGCACAGAACGAAAATAATGTCAACACGATAGGTTGTAAACCTCAACTCGTGTGCTAGTGATGATCGATAAGGTTTATTTGATTTGTTTTTGAAACCTTTCAAGACCATTAAGACTCCCACTGACTCCTTGACATATAAGATTCTCTTGCCAATAACCATTTCTTGAAAAACAAATATTCAAGAGTTAGTGTAGCTTTTGTCAAAACACTTCATAAATTGGTCCTAGTTGGTCTTTGTCTTATCCAAGACATCACAACTTTCCACATTTGATGAATGTTATAAACCTTCTTAATACTTTTCCACTCAATGTCACAATCTTAACTCTAAGACTTGTTTTGGAACGAAGTATGATTGACTTCTTGATTTAACCATTTTTCAATTCTTGATTCCTCTTCTTAAACATACAATTATACTAAGACTCACTTAGAGGATCCATTAAGACATGGTTCTTAATCATTAAGACCTATCATAAAGCATAAAAGGTACTCTCCCTTCTTCTTAAAATGGAAGAACTTTTATCTTTCTGCCTACTTGATTCTTCTTATTCGTTCTGCTATTGATTTAAACATTTTCAATCAATTCAGAATTACACTTAATCTTATAAGTATAATCATATTTAGTAAACCTTTAGTAAATCATGACGAATATCTTTTTTTTTACTCTTATGGTGGACTTGATCAATACGCAACTTTGTCTACTTGATCTCCTAGTCCTTCACTTGACACTTTGTCGATGAATTAGTCTAATATCCACATATGAAATTTCTCATTCATCATGCAACCAAGTTGCATGATTCCAAGTTTCTGTCCAATTGAAACTTGGGCGATGAGAAACCCTCCTTATTTGGTAAATTTTTGACATTTCCATAACTAAGAATCAAATCCATTATTGCTAAGAATAGAAACATCCAAACATCAATTTTTTATATATGCCATTGCAAGGATAAATAAATAATATAAAATCAAAATTTATTTTATTGCGGAAAAATTTGGTCCTTACAATGCAATTCATTGAAAAATTATGTTAATACATCTTTCTTTGCAATCTAATTCTAAGTCTAAGTAGCAGCTCGAGAATCTAATCTTCAAGTAATGCGATCGAAATCCATTCTTTCACGGTTAGATTCTGCTCACTTCTTCCCTTAAGCTTCCTCTATTTTCTTTGATCCTACAAAACGTCAATTGTAATCTTATTACATTATGTATTAAGAATCTAGAATAGAAGCTTAAAAGAGTTAGTCAATGGATTTTACCTAAAGCAAAGCCATACGTTTTGACTCTCCCATCTCTTAGATCTCTTAGGTAAATTGGGCAACTTCGTCTCCAATGCCCCTTCTCTTGGCAATAAAAGCAAATTGACTCTTTTGGAACAAGACATGGAACTACTTCAAACATTGCCTTTCTCTTATGATCAAACTTTTCGATCATAGCACGTCTTTCGTTGCCATTGTCTATATCCATAGAGGTCTTGAAGGCAGATTCACCAATCAACTTTGCTTTTCTATTGCGCCAAACCATTGTTGGTTCAGCAGCAATAAGCATATAGGTGAGATCTACAAGGGTCACGTTACAATTTATCATATAGTACTCTCTTACGAACTCACTATACGAGTTAGGAAGTGACTGAAGAACCCAATCAACAGTCTTCTCCTCACAGACAATAGATCCCAACATTCTTAACTTATCAATGTGTGACTTCATCCCTAGGACGTGTGCACACACCGACTTTCCTTCTTTATGTTTACTTGCCAAAAGGGCTTGAGTGAGCTTGAACTTTTCAAGCCTTCGAACTTGTGGGTTAGGGAGAATAATTGGAGGAGGTGGAGGAAGTGAATCATGATTTCTTGTTCCTCGATCGAATCGTGGAATATCATCTTCATGTGGAAAGCTTGTTCCCCGGGTTTGGGAAAACCATAGTTGTCGAACTTTGACATCTACAAAAAGGGAGAAAAACGAATTCAAGTTAGTTGATAGATTGAGTCCTTAGTAAATCACCCAAATGAGATACTAAGGCTAGGACCCAACACAATATTCCACAACTCGGGAGAAGGATGTCGTAACCCTAATTGTAGAATATTTGAAGGTAAGTGAATGACAATTCACTAATTTCCACCACGAAAAGAAATTTAAGTTTTAAATCTATGAAAACTCCTAGATCCTTTGAGATTCATTGAACTTTCAATGGCATGTTTTAATCTCGATATGCCCCTCTAGTTTGTGAGTGGGATGCCGAAGATCACAAAGCGGGTGTGAATAACCATGCAAACTTATATGGTGCCCTCACATGTTACAGTCACCTATTCGATGTGCCGGTAAACCACACACGCTCCACCGAACTATGACAAACATTGAGTCACCCTTTGCTACCTTTGCTTAGAACCATTTAGTGTGCTGGTAAACCACACACGCTTCACTAACGTCTTCGCAAGGGCACAAAGTGTAATTTCATGGAATTGAATCAATTCACTTTTGCCTAAGTAACTAAGATTGGGAATTTGTAAAAAACATTTAGTTACTTTTGTACTTAATTATACTTATAATAGAAGGTTTTGTCCTATCCTACCCGTTCGGCTAACGACCTTCCACTAGTCAAGAGTGCGGTGGGTAAGAGTGGATACCCATTCAATCGCCATTTTATAGGCAATTTCCATAAACACCCCTTATAGACCAGCTTCGTGAATGAGGCCTACTAACGGTAAGACTTACTTTTACATATATATAATGTTAGACTTTTAATGTTATATATAGTATAGGGTGTATTTTATACTTTTAAAATACTAGGTGTTCTAATTTAATAATTTATACTTTTAATTTAATTAAATTGTACACCAAAATTTTATGGATATATTAAATCTCCTTTAATTATACACCTTAATTAATTAATAAAACCATACGGGTGTGATTTGAACTTTTCAAAACTATAATAGGGTTTTAGAATTTAACATTCCTAAATTAAACTTTTAATCAACTTTTAAATTCCAAAACTTGAGGGCAAGTTTTGAAAGATTTCAAAACATTAGGGTTTAGAATTTAAATATTTCAAAATTAAACTTTTCAATCAAAATTTAAATTCCAAAACTTGAGGGCAAGTTTTGAAACTTTTCAAAACATTAGGGTTTTAACTATTTAAATTTCAAAACAAAACTATTAAGTTCAAATTTAAACTATAAAACCTAAAGGGATTAATTTGAAATTTTTCCAAACATTGTCAAGAATATTCTAGATCACATAATTCAAATAAGGCAATTAACTATAATTGGTGGTTATCTAATTAGATCTAGTTCAAATTCTTGCAAGATAATGATCAAATAATTTTCATAACTTAACATTTATCAAATAAGGTAACAATTATCTAATTAGATGACCAAAATCTTTTATTTTGACAAGAATAATCATAAGAAATCAATAAAATTCGAATTTTATTAATTTTAAACAATTATGACAATTATCCTAAGTCAAAATAGGTAAAAATCCCGAAACTACCTCCTTTTGACACTCGAACTCGCCGAGTTCCTCTATGGACTCGCCGAGTTGGAGCTACTCGCAGAGTCCACATTGGAACTCGCCGAGTTCATCAGACAGGGGGCCAAAAATCGATTTTTTCAACTTGAACAAACTAACAAGGCATCAATACAAAAGAAACCAATCTAGGCTCTGATACCACTGATGGGTTTAGGTTATAAGAACATCCTATATGCTCATACAAACCCTAATGCTTGGATCTAGGTTTCTCTATTGTACATGCAAGTTATCCAAGACTATAAACCCTAATTCTAGCATAAAAGTAATCATATTAACAAAATAATGGGTTTAAGATATTACCTTGATTGTTATGTAGCAATAACAATCCCAATTCCTCCTTGTATTGACTTTAGAAAGCTTAGAGTAACAAATGTCACTCCTCTAATGGTTCACAAACACCATAAGCAAGAGGATGAAGAGGAGAGTGGATGGAGGCTGCCCAAAACGTGTTCTAACCCTAGAATAAAGCTTCACCACGTTTTTGGGTCATAAGGGTCATATATATAGTGAGGCTATTAGGGTTATCTAACAAGGAAACCCTAATTTGGATGCTTAAGCCCTAAGCAACCCATGGATTCCTTTCCTTAAGGGCTTGGATGATTTCCTCATGGGTTTCCCCATAGAATTCGTCCACTCTTTAATATATGGCAACCCATAGCCCAAATTGCAATTATCTTATAATTACAATTCCAGTCCCTTAAGTTTAATTAATCTCTTTTACTCACAAAACTAATTACCAATTAATTATTGACTAATATTAATTAAACAATATGATTTCTCCTTTAATATATTATTCTCATAATATATTAATAAAGCATATGTTTGTTTGGCTGCATCCGCCCATCCTTTGTTCCTTTGCACCACTGCCCTTACCCTTCGTGAATTTCCTTTTTGCCAATCCGGTTTGTCCCTTGTTTTGAAACTTGTAAGAAATAAATTGAATCAAAAGCTTTCATACTATTTGATATCAAAACAAACATGAAACCTTTCTAAATTTAATATATAATCTAGTTGTTCTAAGCATTTTCACAAGTCCATCACTAAATCTTTTAACAATATATAAATTATATCAGATAATATGGATCCTTTCATTTTACTTTTGTTAACACCTACTTAATAATTAAGAACCACTGATCAGTTGCTCCAATTTTTTGTCTTGATATCTCTTATTTGAAAAACACAGGAAACAGAGTAAACATGTTCAAAAGTGAAAACCATACGCTCATATGATGAATTTAATTTCTTACTGTCCTTATTTTTCTTTCACTTAGAAGAATCTTCTACTTATTTTTTCATATATTTTATTATTATACTCACCAAGTACTTCAGGTGATGAAACAAGCTGAGAAATAGCCATGCTCCTATGACAATGTCCATTCCTTTAAAAGGATACTCCTTGTTTTACCTGTTAACAACAATTTTCTTAACCATACTTGTTGAGCTGTACTCAGCACATTGTTTGTAACCCTAATAATTAATAACATGTCAACTTAGTTTGATTATAAATTTATAATATAAAAATAATCGACATTTATAAAAACTGACCAATAAATTGCCAATCCTGATGGGACAGATAAAGAAAAATAGCCAATCATGAGCGGAAGGAACTTGAAGATAAGAAGTGTGTTTTTTGAGTTGGATCATCAGTCTGCATTGCCAAAACAAGAAATAAGATAAAAATTCATATAAATATAATATAAGTTAAATAAAATATAAAACATATGTTTATATTCTCTGACTTGGGGTGGCATACATACTGAGAAAGAACAAGAAGTATAGGTAATTTTTCGTCAAATGGAGCTGAATAGATCCATATGAGAAAATAGAACATACACACATAAAATTACGCCATCCAGCTGGAGCTTGAGGTTGTTGTGACAGAAATTTTTCTTCAAATGGTGACTTTGTAGAGCTACATGATCTTGAGGAAAGCCACCTATACTAGTTTTCACAAAAAGAAACAAAGGTCAAGGATGATTCATAGTTTGAATATAGAGAACCTAAAGAGCTTGGGAAATAAACCATGATGTGTACCTAAGGTAAAAAAACAAATTTGAAGGGAAATGGTAAAAAAAACAGATTTGAAGGACAATGAAAGAACAGTTTAAACTTGCATAGGAGATAAGGAAAAATAGGGTACCAGCTGGGAACTACGCTGTAGATTAGAGGGGTATAAGATCTTAAAAAATGGATATGAATGTGTAAAGCTTCCAGATATTCAAAATTTTCAAACAATAACAACAAAATTAGGGTGATCTGATAACATCAAGATCAAACACAAGAGTAAAGTGATCAGATTTATGTCTCTTACAGCAAAAGAAACCTAATTTGACAAATTCATATGAATTGGGACGACAGATGTTGAACAGATAAAGTGATTGATGCACCTTGGAGAACGTATTTAGCTCTAACATCGAGAAGAAAAGTAGAAATTTTACCTACAATGAGTAGCAAACTGCCATTCTCTTCAGTCTCATGTCCTCCAGGAATGGATACGCTTTGGCAAGAGCACTCAACCATGGATGAACATCAGCTCCCCAATCCTCCGGTACTAAATTGAAATTCGAAAACCTTGGTTTCCCCTTCAAGGTCATGCTTCGAATCTGAGGAAACCTCCCGGCTACAATCTCTGCCTACACCGAGTAGCAATTTCCGATAAACACATGATGTCTGCTCCACTACTCAGCGTTGTATCAATCTTTACATACTACAGACACGGAACTGCGGTCCTTGTGAGAGTTTATCAGAGAGAACACCGGTTCTAGAATCTCGCCAGGAAACAGATACACCGGAGTTGATTCCGGTGACACCTCAGTAGGATCAACCAGATCGACTCGGTCAACCGTTTTGGTTCGTTTCTGATTTAGATCCATACTTTGCTGCAAAATTTCAATTAATGATTCAGCTCATTTCAATAAGATTCAAAGCTAAAATATTCATATTTTAGAACTAGAATTCAATGAAATTCACTGCCGAGATTTCTCCAAAAACTTCAATCAATCGTGGAACTGATTTTGGTTCAAGACTAAGAGACAAAAACTGCAATCAATTGTGGAGGCAGTTTCAGGAGTTTGACATTATCAGAGGTGGGAGCGTATTCACAGGGGAAGGCGGAGGGATAACAATCATTCAGAAGCTTGATCGGTATAGGGATAGGGGATGCATCAGGTGCAAGATAAGCACGCATCAAGCATCAGGACCTAGGGCTTGTAAGTACAACAAAAAAATCATGAGAAACCTTCATCTCCGGAAAAAAGATTGTAGATGGAAGAGAAAGTTGAGATTAGGGATGAGCATATGTTCCAGGAAACCGGCTGGAACTGGTACCGGAACCGGAACCGGCACCGGAATCGGAACCCGATGGAACCTGTCGGGCCGGGATCGGGACGTTATTTTTGTGGATTTTTGGAACCGGAACCGATATAACCGGAACCGGTAGAACCGGCAAAAACCGGTAGAACCGACAAAAACCGGAACCGTATGATACTATTTTTTGAGGACCGGTTCCAACATTTGAAGAAACGACAAGAACCGTAGGAACCGGGAAACGGTAGAACCGCCGGGCCGGTTCGGTTCTTATTTTGGCCGAAGCCGGTTCCCGGGTCGGGTCCGGTTCGGGCCGGTTCGGTCCTTTTGCTCATCCCTAGTTGAGATGGAAGTGAATGAGGGATGGAGACAGAACCAACCCTAAATCGCCATGGCGGGGTTTTCAACTTTTCTAATTTTTTGGGAATTCCTTTTCCCGCTGGAAGATGCGCATTCCATTAAACAAAATATAAAGTGACATGATTTCACGATACACTTTGTAAGATAGGTGCCCTCTGCTTTTTTTACACAAATATTAGGGCACGCAAAAGTACGCGTCCTATATCCTTCACATTTTGAAAGAACTGACATTATTTTTAGGGCACATACTTTTGCGTATCGTAAAACAGCGGGTGCCATGGTTTGCTTGTCATTAAAGGGTATTTTTCTAATAGTGCTAAACTTGTGTTACAACTAAGTATGGACCTAGAACACTTTATGGATGCAAGTATGGACCTTGAAAACACCTCGAAGGCACCTTCCATCATGAGTGTGCGGCCGCACACACCTTTAAGGTGGCCATACACCTCCCTCATGCAATCCTTTATGGTCCTAGCACTTAGTGTAAGTAGTCCCAAGCTCTTAGAGTGGTTCTCCATCACATTTAGTAGGCAAAATACCTTCATTTGACTCCTTTATGTGTCATTACATGTTAATTAGGATCAAATCGTGTTCAAGTCTTCACTTGAACATCCCACATTCCGTATCGATCCTTCATTCAAATCGCCCGAGGTGAGTTCATACCCCTATGTTTTTCCGAGTTTTCATGTTTTCAGGGGGGAATACAAGCAAATGTACAAGGAAACTTGTGCTCAAAATATATTATTTTGTTTAAGATAATCATATTTTTAGCATGCTTTTAACATGGAAAACAGTTTTTACCAAACGATTAAGAAATCAACTCGTAGAAATAGTTTTCAAAACTAGGGTAACGAACTTGTGAATCATGTAGTAAAATGTATTATTTTATAAAGGATTCATGCAAATCATAAACACGATTTTCAGTTTTATTACTTGAAAATTTGTTAGTCTAAGTTGGAGACACGTCCTTGGTAACACTCCCACAGAATCAGAGTGTAGGACTAGCCCTTATGACCAGAATCTCTTGTAGGGAGAGTGTGACTGTTGTGTATAGATCTATACGAGACTGACTATCTCGCACCTCGTTGCTAGCTATAGTGTGACCGGCAGGTCTATGGGTGACAAAGTCATAAATGATACTGGCCTCGATACGTGCCATATCAAGTTAATATATGGTTATAAAACTCACAACCCAGACAACAAAGATTTACTTTTTTAATAATGAATCAAGTGAACTAACCTCAAAAGTAATAACCGATTTGATTACTGGAGGGTATTAACAGTACCTTCAGGATTTATTTCATCACGTTTTCTTTTCATTAGTTTATTTATGTAATAAGGCTAAAATACATCACTGGAAGTAACCAGGGTTTTTAAAAGAAAACTACGTTTATCGATATAAGTATGGTAGATACTTGTACACCTCAGTTTAGAACGGATAATCAATGATCAACTTTTAGGGAAAATATAGGATTTTACCGGGATAACTCGGTTTTTCATAAACGGATTGTTTAACACGTAACTAATGGATATTCATATTCATTCCACGACTCCTTGGATTGTACATACTTTGTATGAATCTAGAAGTCATGGAAGGAATGGGTTTTCAAACACGCTTTTCATAAGAAAATATAGGATTTTCTTGAGGAACGCTTTTCAAAAGGATTAAAGAAACATTTTCCACCAAAACTAAATGCTTATGAACTCACCAACTTTGTGCTGATATTCTTTCAAAACTGCTTGTATTCTCAGGGTTTTAGTAGACAAGTACTTCCAGGTGTTTGGAGAGGTCGGTGCGTTAGAGTCACATCTTTCAATTTAACTTTTGATAAGAACAAAACTTTGTATTAAGACAATGTAAACCTTTTTCATATATGTATTCAATATTTGGTTGTGTTTACTATCATTGCTATGATACTACACATGACGTCAACCACACCCGAACGTTTCCGCCATTCCGGTTTGGGGTGTGACACATACAATCTATTCTACTTAGCTACTTAGCATACAGTGTGCCAGGAGCCACCCCATGGTCTTTCATACATAATTCCTAGGGCTAACCCTCGGGTCTTCCTATAATACATAAACTAAATGGGTCTACATTGGTTCCTTAGACCAATACACACAGTAAGGAGACTCACCTCGAATGTTGAAGCTCGCTGCCCGAACTCCCTAGTTGCTGCCCTGGCGGTTTTCCCAAACAAACAATTACAAACACAATATCCAATTAGCAACTAAGTTCTAAACCGTGAACCATAATCCAAATCTTGGGGTAAAATGACCAATATACCCCTGGCCCAACAAGACCATAACTAAGGTCTAAAACTATGTAATCCATAAAAACCCATCAATGGCCTAAGTTTCCAATTTGGGCCCAAACCCTTACATGGGCCTTTCCCTAAGCCCATTTACTTCTCTAAACCAATGATTTTTCTGATGGGCCAAAGGTCCAAACCCATTGGGCCTAATCAAGGCCTAACTACATTGGGCCCACTAAGGCCCAATTAATCATCCAAGGCCCATTAGGGCTAACCCAGCAAGGCAAGCCCAACCAGAAGTCCATTACTCTACAATCCTTACTCCATTATCAGCCCAAACCAAAGGACATGTCCAATACCAAGCTAGCCCACAATCAAAGAGTCCAAAACTTGCTTAGGGGCTGCTCACGTCATGAGGTCGCGATTACTTTCAGGAACTTCCTCAAAACGTTCTCACGTTGTGAGGCTTCATTCCTCATGTCGTGAGTAGAGAGCTGACCAAAAATGAGCATTAAGCTCCTGATCCATTAAGCCTTAACATGGGTGTGACAACCCGATATTTCAACTCTTTGTAACGACCAAAATGGGTCAAGTATTGTAACCAATTCTGAATAATAAAAAGTTACCTTCATAATTACATGTATAAATAAGTTCTACTTAATTTCCTTCTATGATTAAATGTCTTTGAAACATAATCGTACGTGAAAAGAACGCCCAAATCCGACTTCATATAGCGAAGATGTGATTTTTCCAAGTTCGGCTTAGCAACAGACAGCTAAAAACTCGAATCGGAGATCGAGCGACTTTTGGCCGGAATGACCTAAACGAGAATCGAAGGTCTCGACAATGGTATTCCAGCGGTAAAAAGTCTGGCAAAAACCGACATCAGATAAAGAAGTTATGAATTTTCTAAGAAATTCCTTAAACACGATGGATTTTTAATAAATAATAAAAATATAATTTTGGAATTTGCCGACGGAGTCTAAACGAAAGTTGTAGAGCGTAGTCTCACCTACGCGAGGATATAAAGACCATCGAAAACGGAGTTCGTATGAAGAAGATATGGATTTTTGAAGTTTATTAAATAAATTAATTATTTATTTAATTCAAAATTCGGATATTATCCGAAGGGGAGTCAGCATCCTCCTCCGAAGTACACGCTGCGTACTCCTGTACACCCCGCGTAACCGAGAGGATTGGCCTCGGATCGTCCACGTCGCCATATCCGAGGAATCCGATCCATCCGACCCGCCCGACCCGTCCGACCCGACGTCCCATCCGACCCGGCGTCCCATCCGACCCACCTCCCCAGCAACCCGTCCCATCCGACCCGAGAACCCAACAACCCGTCCCATCCGAACCGAGGCAGTCGAGGCTTCGGTCATGCATGACGTGCGCGTACGCAGCGCGTACGAGCGTACGCCCCGCGTACCGAGGCAGACCAGCCTTCCTATAAATAGAATGCGAGGGTTTCCAAAGAAAGGGTTCATTTCTCTTCTCTCTCTCAACTTTGCCTCGTTTTCCGTGTCCGTTCAAACCCGAAGCTCTGGTCTTTTTGGCTCAAGTCCCGAAGGTCGATTTTACTCCCGAGATTCCCGAGAATCCCGAGGAAAATCCGTTTCCCGAGACGAAACTCTGCCCGGTTTTCCATCTCGCTATCTTCAAACTTTCAAGTGAGTTTCATACCCCTAAATCAACCTTTTTAATTATTCTAAATACTTTTATATGCTTTCAAGGGGGGGGATTACAAGTAAAACACACGAGTATTATCGTGCGTTACATAAAGAAATTCTTTTATATACTGTTATATATTCAAATCACATGCGATTTATAAACATTTAAAGGAACTTATATATATATGTATATATGTATATATATAACATATGTCACAATAGCATTTTACCTTTTAAAATATAATGTTGTTGTAATGCATGTATAAACTAAACTATTCTTAGATTTTTCTTGTCTATCCTAGACTCTACACCCAAAAATCTATACTTTCATAAACAAGCGATTCCTTTTCTCAATGTTTCTAAACAAACAAGACACGCTTTTTGGAAACTATAATAGGTATGGTTTTACGAAACAAATTTCTAACTCTTATGTAGTAGAATCACATATTTCAAGAAGTTCACTTTCGTGTACAAGAACAAACGTAACATTTTGACAAGTAGATCTGTTTTTATACCACGGATTTGTGAGACACTAACTTCATGTACGTTCGAGTACACATTTCAAGTCCTGTATTATATACCAGAATCCCTTGGAGGGGGAGCGTGGTGTTTGTGTATAGATCTATACGGGCTTGACAAACCCGCGCCCTGACTGTTAGCTGCAGTCCACCGTTTGGGGTGACAAACGTCATAACATTCCAACGCCTGAAGAACGTTGTGTATAGGCATTCAGAGTCAATAGTATGGTTATAAAACTCACAAGGGGTATTAAAATGCATTGATTTACAAGGTTTTCAAATTCATTGGTTCTTTTACATTTACATACATTTTAGAAACAAACATTGGTCTTGAGTGAAGACTACTTTTATACTAGTAGAAAATATTGGATTTTCTAACCACAAACAAACGAAGATAAAACATTTCAGTTCATTCAAACATTGTCACTTAAATACTTATGAAATTCACCAGCTTAAATGCTGATCTACTCTTTCAAAATTACTTGTATGTCCCAGGGAATCAGTAATTTCAGGTATTCATTTCGCTTTTGATGAAGGGATGCTGCGGCGCCAGTTTAATCTCGTATTTTGACATCATATTGTAATTGAGTTTTGAACATGTAACTTTTGACAAATGTAAACTTTCAATTATATATATGATGGTTGTATTGCTTTCTTTACTATGTATTCATTTGTTACGTTACCACATGAAGTCATCCGCCCCCGAACGTTTCCGCCGTTCAGGTTTGGGGGTGTGACAGATTGGTATCAGAGCAATGTTTATAGTGAACTAAGTATATCGAACCACATAAGATATACAAACTATAAATGCTTAAGGGACTAATACTCTCTGACAAAACAAATTTTCTTTTTACACTTAAGCAGCATTTCGTTCAACTTAAATTGGTAGTTCATTTAAGTACAAATACATACATACCATGAACTATTTTCATGTTATACAACTATACAAGTATTTAGACAAGTTGACACTACGATTGGGACTCGATATATGTAATCAGATTTTGGACAAATATAGCGTGATCAACTATATTTGCCCAAGATTGGACCAACGCATATCGAGGAATGATCGTAGTAAGCAACAAGTCAAAACTTACCAAACCATTACAAGAATCAAACACAAGCACTTAAATACTATAGGAGTATTTGCTATCTAAACTAGTTTAACTTACATGTTTTACATGTTCCGGCTTTACTCAATTCTTATAACCCTTTTTCTCGTACAGTCAAATGGCTGGATTTCACCACCCTGGCGACCCCTACTTTCCCAACCAAGGCAACGGAGGATGGATCGAAGATGATCCCGAAGAGGACGAGGAACCCATAGAAGTGGGTGATGACTCCGGTACCGACTCAGAGCCGGAAGTTATCAATCCACCACCCATTCAACCTCCCGTCTTCGTAAGGAACTTTCAAGGACTGACTCCCGTCTGGGGAAGTCACCTCCACTTCTATGATGTCCGCGGCGGAGGTTCGGCTGATCGAGCACTCCCGGTAATGGTGGGTAAGTTAGCCAATCAGTCCTATCAGTCTGGAGTACAAGCTAGCCGACTCCGGGATATCAACGTGGAAGTGCAGGTTCACACTTCTGACATCCGTAGGCTGGACAAGATGCAAGACAACGCTCAATTCCAAACCGAAGCGTTTCAAGCGCAAATGATTGCAGCCCTCGCCGAACTAAGGGAACAACAAGCCGCTTTCGATAGGCGTCTAATGGAGTCAAAGCAATCAGATACGGAGTCAAGCTCCAAGCGCAACCTTCGACGCAAGTAGTGCTTGTCAAGGACTCAAATTTTGTTATAGCTTAGGACCTCGGCTAAAAGTCTTTAAATTTCTCGAACTTTGTAATCGGAGACCCTTATAGGGGTCAAATTTTCATGATCGTTGTAACAACTTTTATATTAATATAAGTGGCACTATTACTACTATGTTGAGTATTTCGTTCGAACCTTGAATGGTCTTTGAGAACCCAAATACTTGTTTCATACCTTCAGTCTTACAAATAACTTTCATTCTTCTATTGTAAGACTCATACTATCATCTGTTGTTGAACTATAGCGATTTAGTTCATGAGACACATACATTTTCCATTCTATGAAATTCTCATCCTTGTCTTTTCAATCTATAGTTGAAGGATGCCTCCGCGTAGGAATCCAAGGCGAAACAACGGTGAGGAAGCACCTATACCACCACCACCTCCACCACCTCAATTTGATGCTGTTATGTTTCAAGCAGCAGTCACCGCGGCAGTGGCAGCTGCCATGTCACAGATCAATAACTCGAGTACTAATGGCTCGGGATCTGGCACACACCTATCCAACCATGGCGAGAGTCATGGACCACCTCGGGAATGCACCTATAAGGACTTCACTAATGCCAAGCCCCGAATGTTTTATGGTACTGGTGGTGTGATGGCCCTGAGGCAGTGGATCGAAAGGACGGAGGCAGTCTTTGAAATATGCTCCTGCCCCGAGCACAGCAAGGTCAAATTTGCAACTTTCACCCTTCTCGATAAAGCTTTAACCTGGTGGAATGGCCACGTTAAAGTACTTACCCTAATCGTGGCAAACTCCATAAGCTGGGAGAGCCTGAAGACCATGATGATGAGAGAATACTGCCCACGGGGGGAGATTCAAAAGCTTGAACACGAGCTATGGACTCTCGGAATGGTTGGTACCGACATCGCTACTTATACCAACAGATTCTGCGAGCTGGCAATCCTTTGTCCAGATATGATTGCTCCCGAGAGCAAGAAGATAGAAAGGTACATCTGGGGACTGACGCCGCAAATGCGATCAAGCGTGTTAGCTTCTAAACCTGACACCTTTGAAAGTGCTAAGGAACTGGCACAATCTCTGATCGACTATGGAGGTCATCAGAACTCAACCACTTCTGCACCAGCACCATAGAAAGCAAACAACAACTACAACAACTACAACAACAACAACAACAACAATGGCAGGAAGAGAGCATGGATTAAAGGGAAGGGTGGATCTTCCCAAGAATCCGCGAAGAAACAACTAGTGTCAGTAAATGCTGCCATTGTACCTACTACAGCCCCTATAAATACCTACCCAACAAAGCCTTATATAGGCAACCTCCCAAAATGCACCAAATGCAATTACCACCACCATGGACCTTGTCGAGCTATGCAGTGCGCCAACTGCAGCCAGAAAGGGCACACAGCCCGTTTCTGCAAGGAACCCGCAAAGCCGATCACTCAAATTCCCGGTGCGGGTGTAGGGCAGGCTTGCTACGGTTGTGGCGAGGTGGGCCACTACCAGAGAAACTGTCCTAAGGCAGCAGGCACCGGAGGTGTGAGACGAGTTTTGGCAATAGGCCACGACGAAGCTGTAGCTGACCCAACTATTGTTGCTGGTACGTTCCTTCTCGATAATTCATACGCATGCATATTATTCGATAGTGGAGCGGAGAGAAGTTTCGTGAGTCAAAACTTTATTCATTTACTTAAACCTAAACCTAGCAAGTTAGAAAAAGCATTCACTATAGAGATGGCCAATGGAAAAACCGAAAACACAAATTGCATATACATGGGCTGTACGTTAACATTAGACGGCCATTCTTTCCCAATCAATCTCATGCCTGTTCAAATTAAAAGTTTCGACATCATCATCGGCATGGATTGGTTGAGCCTTCTTCGCGCCGACATCATGTGCTTTGAGAAAGCAGTCCGTCTTAACCTCCCAAACAACGAAACATTAGTTGTCTACGGCGACAAATCTAGTACAAACCTTCGCATCATTTCGTGCATCCAAGCTCGAAAGTGCTTGCGGAAGGATTGTCGAGCATTCTTAGCGCACATCGTCGATACAAGTCAAGAACTGAAGGACATCAAGAGCATCTCGGTAGTACGCGACTTTCCCGATATCTTTCCAGAAGAACTACCAGGATTACCACCACAACGCCAAGTCGAATTTAGAATCGACTTAATTCCAGGAGCTACCCCAGTAGCGAAGTCGCCTTATCGTCTTGCACCAGCAGAGATGCAGGAACTTTCCAGTCAACTTAATGAACTCCTTCACAAAGGATTCATAAGACCAAGTTTCTCACCTTGGGGAGCACCGGTCTTGTTTGTAAAGAAGAAAGACGGATCGTTCCGTATGTGCATCGACTACAGAGAGCTGAACAAACTTACTGTCAAGAACCGCTATCCTCTACCCCGTATCGACGACCTATTCGATCAACTTCAAGGGGCGAACTACTTCTCCAAAATAGACCTGCGATCCGGATATCATCAATTACGAGTTCTAGTGGGGGACATTTCAAAGACAGCCTTCCGAACTCGTTATGGACACTACGAATTCGTAGTGATGCCGTTCGGATTAACCAATGCACCAGCAGTATTTATGGACCTAATGAATAGGGTATGTCGCCCTTACTTGGATCAGTTCGTCATCGTCTTTATCGATGATATACTTATCTACTCTCGAAGTGAGGAAGAGCATAGTCAACACCTACGAAAAGTCCTAGAAACACTACGAACGGAGAAACTATATGCGAAGTTCTCTAAATGCGAATTTTGGATTCGAAGAGTCGAATTTTTAGGTCACGTTGTTAGCGAGAAAGGTATACACGTGGACCCTTCCAAAATTAAGGCTATTGAGAACTGGTCGGCACCAAAGACACCTACAGAAATTCGTCAATTTCTAGGTCTAGCTGGCTACTATCGCAGATTCATAAAGAACTTTTCGAGCATTGCGAAACCTCTTACTTCATTAACCCAGAAAGGAGTGGCCTTTGACTGGGAAGCGAAACAAGAGAAGGCATTCCAGACACTAAAACAGGCCTTGTGCACCGCACCGATACTATCCCTCCCCGAAGGGATAGAAGACTTCGTAGTGTATTGCGATGCTTCAAATCAAGGACTTGGTTGTGTTCTTATGAAGAGAGGGAAGGTTATCGCTTATGCCTCCCGACAGCTTAAGACACACGAAGTGAACTATACGACACACGACCTCGAGTTAGGAGCAGTGGTATTTGCTCTGAAGATCTGGAGGCACTACTTATACGGAACAAAGAGTACTATATTCACCGATCACAAGAGCCTTCAACACATTTTCGATCAGAAGGAACTCAACATGCGACAACGACGATGGGTTGAGTTACTGAATGACTACGAATGCGAAATTCGTTATCATCCTGGCAAGGCCAACGTAGTAGCCGACGCCCTCAGTCGAAAGGAATACACTGGTCAGAGGGTCAAATCTCTGACCATGACTATCCATTCCCACCTATCCACACAAATTAAAGAAGCACAAATGGAAGCTTTGCAACCTGAAAATGTGGCGGGTGAATCCCTGCGAGGAATGGAGAAGAATTTAGAAGTCAAGGGTGGCGGAGCCTACTATCTCATGGACCGAATCTGGACCCCAAATCATGGTGGTTTCAGAAACGTAGTCATGACCGAGGCTCACAATTCAAGATATTCCGTTCACCCGGGTTCAGATAAAATATATCTGGATCTTAAGAAACTGTACTGGTGGCCTAACATGAAAGCAGAAATTGCTACCTTCGTGAGTAAATGTCTTACTTGCGCTAAGGTTAAGGTCGAGTATCAGAAACCGTCAGGACTACTACAACAACCCGAGATACCGGAATGGAAATGGGAGCGGATTACTATGGACTTCATAACCAAGTTACCCAAGACGACAGGTGGACTCGATACCATATGGGTCATTGTCGACAGATTGACCAAATCCGCACATTTCCTACCCATCAAAGAGACTGACAAAATGGAGAAGCTTACAAGAACTTACTTAAGGGAAGTAGTGCGACTGCATGGTGTTCCAATATCCATTATCTCCGATCGATATAGTAGATTCACTTCAAGATTCTGGCAGTCACTACAAAGTTCCCTGGGAACTAGGCTAGACATGAGTACAACCTACCACCCACAGACAGACGGACAAAGTGAGAGAACAATACAAACTTTAGAAGACATGCTGAGAGCCTGCGTGATTGACTTTGGTAAGGAATGGGATATTCATTTACCCCTTGTCGAATTTTCATACAACAATAGTTATCATACAAGCATAAAGGCTGCTCCGTTTGAAGCCCTCTATGGTCGAAAGTGCAGATCCCCTCTGTACTGGACTGAAGTTGGCGATACCCAGTTAGCTAGAGGAAGAGTTCCTGAAAGCACACTCACAGGTCCGGAGATCATACGTGAAACAACAGAGAAGATCGTTCAGATTCGTGAACGATTGAAGGCCTCAAGAGACCGACAGAAAAGCTACGCTGACCAAAGGAGAAAACCTTTAGAATTCCAGGTATGAGACCACGTCTTATTAAAGGTCTCACCGTGGAAGGGTTTAATACGATTTGGAAAGCGTGGGAAACTAAATCCAAGATACATAGGGCCTTTCGAGATTCTTGCCAGAATCGGCCCTGTGGCTTACAAGCTTAACCTACCGCGCGAACTTAGTAACATCCATCCAACCTTCCACGTCTCAAACTTGAAAAAGTGTCTGTCCGACGAGACTCTTGTTATTCCACTCGACGAGATCGACATCAACGAGAGCCTCAACTTTGTGGAAGAACCAGTAGAAATCATGGACCGAGAGGTCAAACAAACAAAACAAAGTCGCATACCCATCGTGAAGGTTCGCTGGAACGCCAAGCGGGGACCTGAATTCACATGGGAACGCGAAGATCAGATGAAACAAAAGTACCCTCATCTCTTTCATGTTCACTAGTATCTTTACAACTTTAAATTTCGGGACGAAATTCTCTCTAACGGGGGGATGATGTGACAACCCGATATTTCAACTCTTTGTAACGACCAAAATGGGTCAAGTATTGTCACGAATTCTGAATAATAAAAAGTTACCTTCATAATAACATGTATAAATAAGTTCTACTTAATTTCCTTCTATGATTAAATGTCTTTGAAACATAATCGTACGTGAAAAGAACGCCCAAATCCGACTTCATATAGCGAAGATGTGATTATTCCAAGTTCGGCTTAGCAACAGACAGCTAAAAACTCGAATCGGAGATCGAGCGACTTTTGGCCGGAATGACCTAAACGAGAATCGAAGGTCCCGACAATGGTATTCCAGCGGTAAAAAGTCTGGCAAAAGCCGACATCAGATAAAGAAGTTATGAATTTTCTAAGAAATTCCTTAAACACGATGGATTTTTAATAAATAATAAAAATATAATTTTCGAATTTGCCGACGGAGTCTAAACGAAAGTTGTAGAGCGTAGTCTCACCTACGCAAGGATATAAAGACCATCGAAAACGGAGTTCGTATGAAGAAGATATGGATTTTTGAAGTTTATTAAATAAATTAATTATTTATTTAATTCAAAATTCGGATATTATCCGAAGGGGAGTCAGCATCCTCCTCCGAAGTACGCGCTGCGTACTCCTGTACGCCCCGCGTAACCGAGAGGATTGGCCTCGGATCGTCCACGTCGCCATATCCGAGGAATCCGATCCATCCGACCCGCCCGACCCGTCCGACCCGACGTCCCATCCGACCCGGCGTCCCATCCGACCCACCTCCCCAGCAACCCGTCCCATCCGACCCGAGAACCCAACAACCCGTCCCATCCGAACCGAGGCAGTCGAGGCTTCGGTCATGCATGACGTGCGCGTACGCAGCGCGTACGAGCGTACGCCCCGCGTACCGAGGCAGACCAGCCTTCCTATAAATAGAATGCGAGGGTTTCCAAAGAAAGGGTTCATTTCTCTTCTCTCTCTCTCAACTTTGCCTCGTTTTCCGTGTCCGTTCAAACCCGAAGCTCTGGTCTTTTTGGCTCAAGTCCCGAAGGTCGATTTTACTCCCGAGATTCCCGAGAATCACGAGGAAAATCCGTTTCCCGAGACGAAACTCTGCCCGGTTTTCCATCTCGCTATCTTCAAACTTTCAAGTGAGTTTCATAACCCTAAATCAACCTTTTTAATTATTCTAAATACTTTTATATGCTTTCAAGGGGGGGGGGGATTACAAGTAAAACACATGAGTATTATCGTGCGTTACATAAAGAAATTCTTTTATATACTGTTATATATTCAAATCACATGCGATTTATAAACATTTAAAGGAACTTATATATATATGTATATATGTATATATATAACATATGTCACAATAGCATTTTACCTTTTAAAATATAATGTTGTTGTAATGCATGTATAAACTAAACTATTCTTAGATTTTTCTTGTCTATCCTAGACTCTACACCCAAAAATCTATACTTTCATAAACAAGCGATTCCTTTTCTCAATGTTTCTAAACAAACAAGACACGCTTTTTGGAAACTATAATAGGTATGGTTTTACGAAACAAATTTCTAACTCTTATGTAGTAGAATCACATATTTCAAGAAGTTCACTTTCGTGTACAAGAACAAACGTAACATTTTGACAAGTAGATCTGTTTTTATACCACGGATTTGTGAGACACTAACTTCATGTACGTTCGAGTACACATTTCAAGTCCTGTATTATATACCAGAATCCCTTGGAGGGGGAGCGTGGTGTTTGTGTATAGATCTATACGGGCTTGACAAACCCGCGCCCTGACTGTTAGCTGCAGTCCACCGTTTGGGGTGACAAACGTCATAACATTCCAACGCCTGAAGAACGTTGTGTATAGGCATTCAGAGTCAATAGTATGGTTATAAAACTCACAAGGGGTATTAAAATGCATTGATTTACAAGGTTTTCAAATTCATTGGTTCTTTTACATTTACATACATTTTAGAAACAAACATTGGTCTTGAGTGAAGACTACTTTTATACTAGTAGAAAATATTGGATTTTCTAACCACAAACAAACGAAGATAAAACATTTCAGTTCATTCAAACATTGTCACTTAAATACTTATGAAATTCACCAGCTTAAATGCTGATCTACTCTTTCAAAATTACTTGTATGTCCCAGGGAATCAGTAATTTCAGGTATTCATTTCGCTTTTGATGAAGGGATGCTGCGGCGCCAGTTTAATCTCGTATTTTGACATCATATTGTAATTGAGTTTTGAACATGTAACTTTTGACAAATGTAAACTTTCAATTATATATATGATGGTTGTATTGCTTTCTTTACTATGTATTCATTTGTTACGTTACCACATGAAGTCATCCGCCCCCGAACGTTTCCGCCGTTCAGGTTTGGGGGTGTACCTAAATGGGTCTAGATCTCTTTTCTCCAAAGGCCCTAAGCCTTATGATAACCAATCTTTAGGCCACATTCCCGAATTTAGAAAGAGTTTCGGAACAGGGCGTTACAGTTGGAGACTACTCAAATTTACGTGCCCTAGGCCCGATTAAGGTATTGGAGAAGTCACTTGAGCTTGGTGTTCCTGTTGAAACGATTAAGGAAAAGTCAACTTCCCCGATTGGCTAGAGAACTAAGTAATAGAAGAGAAAGATTAGAAGAAAGTCGAAACGAGGGGAAGAAGCACCTAGTAGCCATGAATCTGATGATAAATTGAACAGATTCAAGGGTTTCTCACCTTCTGAAGCTTCTCAAGTTGAACACAAGGTAACATTTCAACAATAACCGATGCTCTTGGTTGGGTTTTCTCCTCATGTATATGCTTGCACTTAGTTGGGTTTTCTCCTCCAATTGTCGATTATAGCTGCTCTTTTCATGGTTTCGTCTTGTGTAAACTTCCATGGGAGGTGAATGAACTCGGTCTCCATAAAAATGAAATCATCCTATAAATTAAAAAAGAATCTAACTGGTATCTCCTCGATTTCCTAAACTGCAACACCGGGTCATCTTCCGGTATGATATGAACACCTCTCACTTTCTCCACCACTCGCATTGTTTCTGAAAAGATAACGGTGAGATTATTCCCTAGAATACATGTCAAAGATAGAACCATGCATGGGTTTAACACTCCATATGATTTTACTAAACGTGTTACATAGTGTCCTCCAGTGATTGGACTTCCCACACATGAAATCACAGCCTTTTTTCCAAGAAAACTAGATAACATACAAGGTATTTCACAAAAAAAAATCATGGCGTAAAAATGCTCCACAAATAGAAAATATTTTTCATTGGGACTTTGTCTCCTTGTTTCTTTTGGATGATGCTAAACATGAGGAGTCGGTGAATAAATCAGTGGATCGGTGACCGGATGTAAATTTCTTGAGAAGATTTTGACTCATACCACTAATTGGAAATTTGATGCCAAAACAAAAAATCTTGAACACTGGGTGTAAAGCCTTATCGAGTAACTTGGTAAAACAATGCAAATTAAGGTGACATAATTGTATCCCTACCATACAAGCCCATACACCATGAAAACTCTACAATACTACACTTGTGGTAATACCCACCAAGTCTAAAGTGATCACTCTCGGGTACAACATGTTCATTGTGCTCACCTCAAAGTTAACGGTAGTAAAGAACTCAGTTGATAGGTCCTCATAAACGGGTTCTTATAGGGCAAATAAATTCCACCACTCGTTACAAACAAATGAGAATCCATCACCCTCATAAATATTGTCCAAATATTAGTTTATTTGATCCATAATTTCATTATATGTAATCCAAACCCAGTGAATCACAGGATCAACCACAAAGTCCCTATTATATAGCCATCCCAAAACACTGTTGAATCGTTCCAAACCTTCTTGCAGAATATTTCGTGGGAACCTATAGAACGGATGCATGCTTGACAGATCACCTTGGGCTTGCTTATAACCTCTCTTTGGTGTCATTTTTTCTAAAATAAGAACAACCACAAACCAACCAAAAACAATACCCAACATATTAGAAAATTAGAAAACTAGCAGATCCTCGAATCCTAAAAATCATGTCGTGACCTATAGGGCCACGTCGTGATGATTTTTCGAAAATAGTTCGTCACTTTGGGGCATGTAGTGGTCAATTCCGGTTCATAATACTCAAAGGGTTTCAGTTTTCTACAAAGCCAAACACAATAATCAGACATGCATTCACCATTTCACAGTAAAAACAAGGAATTTTGACAATCTAAACCCTAAAATTGTCCCTAATCTTCAAATCAAGAATAATATAACAAAATTATGTGCAAAGGAACAAAAGAATCATACCTTGGAATGGATTAACACTAAAATGAGAAGGAATTGAAGAAATACGCCGAAAATGAGAGTATGGGACAAAGATAATGTCGCACATCGTGAGTTCTAAGAAAGTGGTGTGAAACTTATCTATTTTAGGTTAAAAACGGGAACCGATCCCCCCCCCCCCCAAATACCACATCGTGACATTATAAAAGGCCACGTCGTGATTTTTTTGGCAAGTCTCAAATGATGGGATATTTCAAATCACCACGTCGTGGTTTTAAATAACCTGTAAAACCCAAAATTTTCAACAAAAAGTTAATCCATTTTCATCACAAGCAGGTTTTCATTACCCCACACTTGAATATACATGGGAAACAAAGACAAGAAGATGAATTATCCTAGACACAAATCAAAAAGAAAAAAAAAACAAAGTAATTAAAGACAATGAAAGAAAATAAAAACAAAAATGATCGGGTTGCCTCTTGACAATCGCTTCTTATGCAGGAGTCGTTAGTTGGACTCCTTCCTACTCTACGTTGCTATGGGTGGGAGTGGGATCTCCCTATTCTCTTTCATTTCCATTCACTTTCTTTTGTAGGCCGCAACACGTCCTTTATACACCTTACTTGTGTTTTTTTTTCTTATTTTTGTTGGTGTTTCCTTCATGCTTGTATTTCTCCCCTTTGCTTTTTCCAATTATCTTAGTCCTCTTTTCCTCTTCTCTTTGTCCTTTTACTTCCACGTCCACCTTATAAAGTTTAAATTCTTCATTATTGATTTCCCCTTCTTTCTGAAATTCAACCTTGGGTGTAGTGAATGCAAACGCTTCAAATGTCATGGTAGTTGATGCTCAAGGTTTCATGAGCTTCCCATCTTCTTTTGGTGTAGGGCTTTCCCAAACTAGAATTTCGTCCTCCATTATTCTTTTTATTTCTTCTAGCTCATTAACATCTTCTGCTTCTTCTTTGTTCTCCACCACATCATTTGAACCATTCACACATAATACTTCATCCATATATTGTTTGTGATTTGCTTTTTGCTTCACTCCAAATGTAACTTCTTCATCTTCCACTCTAAGTTTAAGCTTGGAGTCATGGATGTCAACAAGAGCGCTAGCGGTGCTTAGAAATGGTATTCCCAAGATTATGGGAAGGTCTACACCTTTTTTCATATCTAGTACAACAAAGTCTACTGGAAAAACAAATTTCCTGACATTCACTAATAAGTCTTCCACAATCCTGCAAGGATAGGTAATCGAGTGATCCTCCATGTGGATGGTCATCTTCGTGCTCTTCAATTTGGTCAATTTGATTTTCCTGTAAATTGATTAAAGCGTTAGATTGATACTAGCCCCCAAATCAGCTAAAGCATTTGTTTTAGTAGAATTGCTGAATTCGCAAGGAAATGTTAAACACCCCGGATCTTCCAACTTTGTTGCAAACCCTTCAATTATTGCTGCAGAACATTGCTCATTAAGCATAATGGTAGACACCTTCTCCAACTCCTTATTATTTCTCATCACATCCTTAGAAAATTTAGGAATTTTAGCAATGGCTTTGATGAAATGCGTGTTAATAGAAAAGGGATAGAACTTTCTCCGTCAATTTCTTTTAACTCCGAATGCAATGGGTTTTGTTTTGCTCGGCATGAGTATAGAAATGGTGGTTGATAAGGTTGAACAAAAGATGAATCAACACCATTTTCCATAGACCATGACGTGGCATCATGGTCGTCGTGTTGTGAAAACGAGGTTGTTCGAGTTTCCTTCTACTCCTTCAAGTTGTTGATCAGGGTGCTTCTTTGATTCTTCACGAATAATCAGAGGCTCCAAAATGGCTCCATCACCAGTAAAGATTTCCATAACATGGGGTTTTGATTTTGGATCGACTTTGTTAGGTAGTAAACGCTCATTCATGATTTTGGTCAATTGCTCGACTTGAGTCTCGATGTTTGAGATGGAGGCTTGTAGATTCATCAACGTGGCATCAGTTGTGTCGTGTCTCTTCTCAGAAGTGGTTTTAAATCATTCAAGCATTGAATCAAAATCAGTTTTTCTACTCAGGCTCTGGTTGCTCTTTTTGATAAAAACCACAACCTGTTTGCCTATGCTTCTCCTCTTTCGACTTCTTGTATTCATCATATCGCAACCACTACTTCATAAGACTTTTCCAATATTCATCATACTTATCTCCTGTGACATCCCGGAATCTAGGGCTGAATCTATAAACGGTCGGTGATATAAACCGTCAGATCACCGCGATCCTTTTGTATATTGACCGATTGAATTTTAATGCATATTTTAGCAGAATTATAACGTCACTCCAAATAAAATAAGATATGAAATGGTATCTAATCTCAAATTATGGAGAATGTTAAACAAAACTTAAAGCACAAACTGTAACTTTGGTTAAGGACTGAAAAACTAAAATTTTGTATCAAGTGCCTGTGAACAAAGAAAATACTCCAGGCTCGTAGTACATGTTTCTCTGATCGTGGATATATAAAGAATGTCCAAAACGGAGTTAATATGCAAAAGATATGATCGTTTGAAGAAACCAAACCGGTATAACATTGATTTTATTTGATTTCAAAAACTGTATTGATCCGTAGAGGTACTTGCCCACCTCAGATAGAAATTCTAAGAGCGTTTGTCACAACGTAAATTTTCAAAAAAAAATTTTCATTTTTGCAAACATCAAAAACCAACATTTAATATTCTGAAATCACATGTGTAACAAATGTCTTTGTAAAAAAATACATCCCATGATCATAAAACAGTTCCTTCGTCAGTGTGTACAATCACGCCGGCGCCTTCCCACGGTCCTCGCTAGTACCTGAAACACATAACGCAACAACTGTAAGCATAAATGCTTAGTGAGTTCCCCAAAATACTACTTACGCACATACTCCTTTACAGGCCCTGACCTTCCGGTCCATGTGTCTCAGGGGACTTCCGTCCCGACTCGGTAAACCTTCCGGTCCTACCTGCGTCAACCTTACGATCCACGTCACAACGCCTTCCGGCCCATATCATATATGCCTTCCGGCCCATAACATAATGCCTTCCAGCCCATATCAAACATAGCATACATACCACATACAAACGATTAACTTATCATATACAGCGTATACAACTCATAACATATTCGACCTTCCGGTCACACAATAAAAACCCTTTCGGGTACAGTATAGTCAGAAAACTCACCTCGTGGAAAGTCTAGAATCTCGCAAACTCGCTATCTCCAAATCCCAACAAAAACTCAACCTCGCCTAATCATAACGAATATTATTTTAATTAATATAGACTTCCACCACTAGACTTTACCCCTTATCATCATTCCTCAGAGGGTAAAAGACCATTTTACCCTTCCTTGACTCAAAGTCCACATGTTGACCAAAACCCTAAAAGTCAACAAAAGTCCACCTTCCAGTACGAGGGGCGTACAGCTTGATGTACGCGGGGTGTACATCGTCAACCCACAAGTCGGGGTCTCCACCAAGTACGCACAACGTACTGGGAGTTACGCCCGGCGTAATCCATCAGATCTAAACATTTCTCATTTCTGGTCTTAATTGGTTAAGCCATTACTTCAACTTCTAGATCCGGCTTTATTTAAGCATCTTTACTCATAAAGTCGAAACCTTTGTGGCATGGCATGGCTGTAAAGGCTCCTACACTCCTTAACATCTTTCTATTTCAACTCAAGGATCTAGATCTCATGCATGGTTAATCATTCACGTCCAATATTACATTTTTATGAATCTACAACTCAAATAGACCAGAAATATGATGGATCTAAGCTAATGGAGACCATTTGCTCATAAAGTCTCCACCTTTGGGACCAAAACCCTAGAATATGGTCCATAAAGCATACCACAAGAACTACAAGTCAAGATCCGAACTTTTTACCTTAGAATGAAGCTCCAACCTTTGCTAAGCACGGATCTACACTTGAACACCAACTTCTAGCCTTCAAAATGGAATCCTCTTCTCCTTTGCTACCTTGAAATGACACCACCAAGCTTAGAACACTCACAAATGGGCTAGGAATTAATAAACACTCTCTTAGGGTTTCATTCTGAAGGATGGTGGCTGAGGAGTCGAGCCAACACATTCCTTTTTGATTACGCCCAGCGTAACCCTGGGTACGCCCAGCGTAACCCTGGGTACGCCCAGCATACCCGAGGGTGAACGCGTATAAATGAAGCGCGCGAGTACGCGCAGCATACTCCTTGTACGCCCAGCGTACTCGCTCATCATGCAAAACCATAAATGACATAAATTAAAGATGAAGGGCTTAAATAAAAGGGTACCTGGATTTTGGGCTGTTACAATTCTCCCCCACTAGAACCAGACTTCGTCCCCGAAGTCTCATACTGAAAACAATTCCGAGTACTGATCCCGCATCTCAGACTCGGACTCCCATGTCAGCTTGGACCCCTTCCGATGTTGCCACTGCACCTGAACCAAGGGTACTTCCTTGTTCCTCAGAACCTTAACCTTTCGATCCTTGATAGCCACTGGTTTCTCAACATAGTTCAGGCCTGCATCCACCTGAATATCATCTAATGGCACCATTGCCGACTCGTCGGCAATACATTTCCTCAACTGCGAGACATGAAAGGTGTCGTGGATCTGGCCCAACTCTGCAGGTAGATCCAACCGGTAGGCTACCCTGCCCACCCTAGCGATTACCCTGAAAGGTCCAGTATATCGAGGTCCCAACTTGCCCCTCCTCCTGAATCGTATCACTCCTTTCCAAGGAGAGACCTTTAGGAGCACAAGGTCACCAACCTGAAACTCGAGCTCGGACCGACGCCTGTCCGCATAACTCTTCTGGCGACTCTGAGCGGTCAACAATCTCTGCCTGACCTGTTGTATCTGCTCGTTCGTCTGAAGTACAATCTCCGTGCTACCCATTACCCGTTGCCCCACCTCTCCCCAGCAGATGGGGGTGCGACACCTCCTCCCATACAACAGCTCAAAGGGTGGCATACCAATGCTCGAATGATGGCTGTTGTTGTACGAAAACTCTACTAAGGGTAAATAGGTGTCCCAACTCTCTCCGAAATCCAAAACACATGCGCCGAGCATATCCTCGAGCGTCTGAATCGTCTGCTCGCTCTGTCCGTCCATCTGCGGGTGGTATGCGGTACTGAAATGCAGCCTCGTACCCAACTCCTTGTGAAACTTCTTCCAAAACCTGGAAGTAAATCATACATCCCAATCTGAAATGATTGACATCAGAACCCCATGCTGCGATACCACCTCCCTCACATATAACTCTGCCAACTTCTCCGCAGAAGAGCTCTCACTGATAGCTAGAATATAAGCGCTCTTCGTCAATCTATCCACAATCACCCAAATTGCATCGACCCCTCTCGTAGTTCTTGGCAATTTGGTGATAAAATCCATGGTAATTTGTTCCCACTTCCATTCGGGAATCTCTAGCGGCTGTAATTTACCGTGCGGACGCTGGTGCTCGGCCTTAACCTGACGACAAGTCAGGCATCTCTCGACGAACCATGCAACATCCCTCTTCATACAGGGCCACTAATACTCCTTCTTTAGGTCCAAATACATCTTAGTAGCCCCGGGATGGATCGAGAATTTCGATCGATGCGCTTCTTCCATCAAAATAGTACGCATACCGCCCACAAACGGTACCCAAATCCGACCCTGAAATGTCATAAGTCCCCGACCATCCGTAACGAATTCCGATACCTGACCGACAACCTGCTCCCTCTTCTGGTTTTCTGGTCTCGCAGCCTCAGCCTGGGCCCCTCGGACGGTGTCCAAAATCGGAGTCATCACCGTCAACCTCATACAAACGTCTCGGATCGGGGCGCTCTTCGCCCTACGGCTCAACGCATCGGCTACGACATTATCCTTGCTCGGGTGGTACAAGATCTCACAATCATAATCCTTCACCACATCCAACCATCTCCTCTGACGCATATTCAGATTTGGCTGATCCATCAAGTACTTCAGACTCTTGTGGTCCGTGTATATGGTACACCGAACCCCATAAAGATAGTGTCGCCAGATCTTGAGGGCAAACACCACAGCCCCCAATTCCAGGTCGTAGGTGGGATATCTCGACTCATGAAGCTTCAGTTGCCTCGAAACATACACTATAACGTGTCCCCTCTTCATAAGCACCGCCCCTAATCCAGATATAGATGCATCACAGTATAGCACAAAATCCCCCATCCTTTCTGGGAGTGCAAGCACTGGGGCCTCGCACAATTTCTGACGAAGGGTCTCAAATGAGGACTGCTGCTTCGGACCCCATGAGAATGCAACACCCTTCCGGGTCAACTTGGTAAGTGGCACGACGATCTTGGAGAAATCCTTGATAAACCTTCGATAATAGCCGGCCAATCCCAGAAAGCTCCTGATCTCAATGGGCGATCTCGGCACTTCCCATCTCATCACCGCCTCGATCTTGGCCGGATTGACCAATATCCCTTTCTGGTTAACAAGGTGCCCTACGAACTGGACCTCTCGTAACCAGAAATCACACTTGGAGAATTTGGCATACAGCCTCTCCGATCTCAATACTCCAAGAATCTCCCTCAAATGTTCCTCATGCTGCTCCCTAGACCTCGAATATACCAAAATATCATCAATGAATACGATCACCGACCGATCCAGCATCGGCCTGCACACCCTGTTCATAAGATCCATGAACGCAGTCGGGGCATTGGTGAGCCCAAAAGGCATCACCACAAACTCGTAATGTCCATAACGAGTTCTGAATACAGTCTTCTGAATATCTTCATCCCAAACCCTCATCTGATGATAACCCGACCTAAAGTCTATCTTCGAGAACCAAGATGCCCCCTGCAATTGATCGAACAGATCATTGATCCTAGGTAATGGATGCCAGTTTTTAACCATCAACTTGTTTAACTCCCGGTAATCGATACACATCCGGTGTGAACCATCCTTTTTCTTGACAAAAAGAATCGACTTTCCTCAAGGTGAGCTACTCGATCGAATAAACCCCTTTCCCAATAGCTCCTAAAGTTGCGAGGATAACTCCTGCATTTCTGGTGGAGCGAGGCGACGGGCGCCGCTCCCGGAACCAGATCGATACGGAACTCCACTTGCCTTTCTGGAAGCACACCTGGTAGTTCTTCGGGAAACACATCCGAAAACTCGCACACTACTGGAACCTCGTCAACCGAGTTTGGCCTCCCCGTGGCCACTCGTGTGTCCATCACATAGGCTATGAATCCACTGCAGCCCTGCTGCAAACCCTGCCTTGCCCTGGCAGCCGAACAAAACGCTGATCCACACCGGGTTCCCTCACCATACACAGTAAGAACTCCCCCACTAGGGTCTCGTATAGTCACCAACTGTCTCTCGCAGTCAATGACTGCCCCAAACTTACTCAACCAGTCAATGCCCACAATGACGCAGACATCTCTCATGCAAAAGGAAAGGTCATTGCCTATACCTCAAGACAACTTAAGACACAGGAAGTTAACTATACAACACATGATCTTGAGTCAGGAGCATTGGTAATTACTTCGAAGATCTGGAGACACTACTTGTAGGGTACAAGATGTACTACTCTCACAGTCCACAAAAACATTCAACATACGTTCGACCAAGAAGAGTTATCATGCCAGTGAAGTCAAACGAAGGGAGCAAAGTCGTATCCCGATACTGAAAGGTTCGCTGGAATGCCAAGCGAGGAACCGAGTTCAATTAAAAACATGAGGAGCAAATAAAACTTCTATCCGTAGCATGAACTCTAATTTCGGGGCAAAATTCCCTCTAACGGGGGGATGATGTAACAACCCGTCATTTCAGGTCCTTGAAATTCGAGTCTTGTAACCTCTTTGAAAAAGTAATTAGAATATCATCGAAAAAAATGAAGTATTCAAAGGCTCTGTTTGGAGTACGCTACATAGTAGATATCGTCTTAAGGTTTCGAAGCATATAAAGAACACTAAAATCCGAGTTATAACGAAGAAGTTATGACCATTCTAAGTTTTCCGACAAAAACCGGCAATACGAAGTTACGTAAAAACGCAAAGTTTCAATAAAATACTTTTTGACCTTAGGCGTCTAAACGAAAGTCATAGATATCGTTAAACTGCAAACGCACATAAAAAGAACGCCCAAAACGGACATCGTATGAAGAAGTTATGAATTATTAACGAATTTTCTTACCCCGACCTTATAAAAATAAATAATAAAAAAAATAATTTCGGAATTTGCCGACGGAATCTAAACGAAAGTTGTAGAACTTAGTCTCACCTACGCGGGGATATAAAGAACGTCGAAAACGGAGTTCGTATGAAGGAGATATGAATTTTAGAAGTTTATTTAAAATAAATATAAATTTAAATATAAACTCTTGGTAATATCCGAAGAGGAGTCAGCAGATAGGACCGAGGTACGCCCTGCGTACCCTCGTACGCCCCGCGTACTCAAATCAAGGGTCCTGGTTCGTCCACGTCGCCCCTACTCCTCTATGCCCGCCCATCCGAAGTACGTAAGCGATGACGCCCCAGTACGCCCCGCGTACCCTCGTACGCCCAGCGTACCGAGGCGGTTCAGCACCCCTATAAAAGGAATGCGAGGGTTCCGGGGAAACTTGCTCATTTTCTCTCGTTTTTCTTGCGTTTTGCCTCGTTTTCCATGCAATAATTATCCCGAAGCCCCGGTTCCCATACTCGAGCCTCGAAGGAAGTTTTACGCTCCCGAGATTCCCGAGAATCCCAAGAAAATTCGCTTTTTCAAGTCAAAGTTCTGCTCGGTTTTCGTCACACCTTCTTCAATCTATCAGGTGAGTTCATACCCCTACAACCACACTTTAAATACTTTTTAAATGCGTTTTAAACAGTTTTAAGGGGGGGGGGGGGAAATACAAGTAAACACATGACTAAAATCGTGTGAAACATCGATCTTTTGCTATACTTTTCATACTGTTGTTTTAACTATCTTATGAAATCATCATCATGCAAAACACCTCACAACACAGCTTTACCCTCTTGGGATACAATATGTTTTATAAATAGAAATATGTTTTATTTATACATTTACATACAAATACATCATATCAAGGGTAACCATCGTTGCTAAACCGTTTTATACATTCAAAGAACTTATGATTTACGCTTTGTCAAATATTGTGAAAAGGATAAACTTTGCATACAAAACTGCTACTTTAATACAGACTTAGTTGAGAATCCGTGAGACGTGTACATCTTCAAATACTACCTTTTGCTAAAAGGTATCGCTACAAGTCCTGTCTATAACCAGAGTCTCCCGTTCGGAGAATGTGTCAAATGTGTGTAGATCTATACGGGAAGTCATGATCCCGCGCCCTGACTGTTAGCTACAGTCCGTCCTTTGGGGTGACAGTTTGTCATAACGCTACGACGCCTGAAGAACGTCGCTACAGGCATATTATGTTTAGTATGGTTATAAAACTCATCGGATATACAGTTATTATGGTATTATGTTTTTATGAACGAGTAGCTATTAAAACTATTCTTCACCTAACAAGTGCGATCTTCGTATAGCTTTATTATATAAAACTATGCCACACCTTTTAAGCACGTCGGTTGCTTGCGATTTTCGGTCTTAGAGAATGCCAGTTATGTTAGGAAAATAAGGGTTTTTCCTGCATCCTAACCAAACAACTAATAGGAAAATAAGGGATTTCATACTTTTATAAGAAAATAAGGGTTTTTCTTGGAAAACACAACAATTCATATCTCAACTATTAGGGAAAATATAGGATTTTCTGGATCTAATACATTCATTTTCAACACAACGAATCATAACTCTTTACATTTGAAATACTGCATTTTGTGGAAAACATACACGAACTTTCGAATGGCGCACATTTTCTCAAAACACTACTCATGAACTCACCAACTTAATCGTTGACACTTTCTCTTTGAAATAACTTGTATTCTCAGGGAACCGCTAAGCAGATTTGGAAATCAACTTTTGGGGATTAACATGCTGACGTTAATTACTTCTTTTGAAAGATGCTTATGTATTTAACTTTTAAACATGTAACGAATACAATTATGTAAACATTTTGGAAACTTTAATATATATGGTGGTGTGTACTTTCCTTTCTATGAACTGTTATGATACTGAATATGATGTCCTCCGCCCCCGAACGTTTCTGCCGTTCTGGTTTGGGGGTGTGACAGATTGGTATTAGAGCATTGTTTATAGTGAATTAAGTATATCAAAACCATTTTGGTATACAACTATAAACACAACTGGGCAAAAACGCTCTGAGTAAGAGTCATACTTTTAATATTAAATTTATTTAGTTTTTGTAAAGTAGGCATGCATTCATTTCATATTAATAACATGGTCAGTATCATAATTAAAACAATATAGAAGTATTATAAATAAGTTGTGAAGTGCAGGTATGCCTTGGGACATGTAATCGGAACTGGGAAGAATATAGCCTGATCAACTATATTTGTCCAAGAGCCGACTAACGTATGCCAAGGAGTGTCTGCAATGGACAACAAATTTAAAACTTACCAAAAGCATATCGTTAAAGAATACTAAGGGAGTATTCGAGTGCCTTCAACCATTAAACTTAAGAGTAAACTCCATGTGCTTTAGCTTATAGTCAATTCTTAACCCTATTCTCGTATAGACTCAAATGGCTGGATTCCATCACCCCGGTGACCCCTACTACCCCAACCAAGGTAATAGAGAAGGGATAGAGAATGATCCTGAAGAAGGAATGCAAGAAGAATCAGACTCAAATCCCGAGAACAATAACCTACCCTTAACGGCTCCAATTCAAAATCCTAATCCTCGACCAGAATTTCATGGCTCGACGCCCCTTTGGGTAACTAACCTAAATAGGTGGAGCCGCGAGCAGGATCAACCCCTTCCATTCAACGGAGACCGAAGCTTCTACAACCTAAGCGAGGGAGGCTCAACAGACAGAGCCCTTCCTATATTGGTTCGTCGGATTTCTCGCATTGGTGAACAAGGACGGACGACCATCCATCGAACTGAGGAAAATGATGCGAACACTGGATTCAACACAGTTCGCATCCGACAGTTAGGATTAGCTCATGGGAGAATCGTAAATCGAAATGAAGCATTGCAGAGAGAGCTAACGGCAACTCAAACCGAAGTGATAGAACTTCGGGCACGCCAGGCAAGACATGAACTACGTATGCTCGAGATGGAGCGTCAGTTAGCAGAATCTAAGGCCCTTATAGCCAGCTCACGTAACAAATAAAACCTGTCTGACTTCCAAAATTTTGTCATAGCATAAGACCTCGGATAACCTTATTTTTCTTAACCTTGTAATCGGAGACCTTTAGATAGGTCAAATTTTCCTAACTACAAAATGTAACGCACCATGTTTTATAATACATGATGTATTTCCTTTATTAAACCCTTTGCATACCCCTCAAATTCATGAATTTATCTACTCTCCTCATGAGTCGAACTCAAAACCCTATTCAGGGGTAAACCAAACTTCTGATATAACAAATCACTAATGCGCGACTTTCGAATCATTAAAACTTATAGTTTTTCATGTTATTTCTGTTGGATTAATGTCTAAGTCCATAACTATATTTGGTAAGACTTGACCCGACCCGGCATGGTCCATTTGGGTTGCATACCATCATGCACTTGGATAGACTATAATGAGAGAAATAAGACACTTATGGTTATTAATATATTATAAGTTCTAGTATATTAATAATAAGAATAATAAGATTATTTAATTAGTATTGATCAAGAATTAATCTAGGATTAATTAAGTGATCAAAAGAAGACTAATTAAATATATGGGTTGATTGTGTAAATCATCCATACTTGTATAGTGGGCTAATGCTCCATGGATAATCAAGTTGGGCTAAAACCCATAGGATGGTCCATGGATGCTCCATGGTGTATTTGTACCCATGGATCCAAGGAAATGGAAAGTCATGACAGTTAGGATTTACCCTAATTGTATAACTATATAAGCATCTTATTATTGAGGAAAAATCGGCCACTAGAGACACTAGTATTATTCTAGAGAGGGCTAGCCGATTTCATGAGTTGTAAGAATTCTCTCAAGTCATTCTAAGTGTTTTGATGATTGTGATTCCATTTGAGGTGTCACACTTGGGGCACTAGGCACTCAAGCTTCATGAAGACTTTCTACACCAAAGAGGTATGTATTCTATCTTGCTATAGTTATTGTTTTGTATGCTAGATTAGGATAATACCTTGGAAGTTCTTATTTGCATGTATAATAGAGAAAACATAGATCCAAGGTATTTAGGGTTGCATGTACACTTAGGAGTGTTAGAATGCTCAAAACCTAACAGTGGTATCAGAGCCCAGGTTTGCTTTCACTTATACATGTAATTAAAAGTTGAAAAAAGTCGAAAACTTGCTGCCTGACGAATGGAATCGGCGAGTCCATGGGGGGGACTCGGCGAGTTCATGTGTATCTTCAACCTACTCAGCGAGTAGGTTCATGCAACTCGGCGAGTAGGGTCGACAGAGTGCAGATTTTCGACTTTTGTTGCTGGAAATGGATTGGAAACATTACCCTAAACTGTTTTGGTACTTGAAAAACTTGTTTTAGCTGGTGTAATGTTTTTGCTAATTCATTTACAACAACTGGTTATCAAAATTACAAAGTTTAATGTGATTTTGATTCTTGAAAGTGTTCATTTTCATGTTCTTGTTCATATGAAGTTTAGATGATCATAGGGATTATTTGTAACCTATATGGTAGTTTAATTCTTGATCATAATGTGTTTTAATGGAGTCCATAACTTTTCCTCAAGTTATGGAAAACCAAAAGTCTCTTGGATTAAAAAAAAACCATTAAAAGAACACAAGAGTTAGAAAAATGAAAAGTCCTCATTTTATTACTCTATTAAACTCATAAGTTACAAGAAATGAAAAGTTTTGAATAGTTTCAAAACTTGCCCTCAAGTTTTGGAATTTGTAAAGTTTTCACATATGAATACTTTAATTCCAAGTTAGCCCTTAGAATTTTAAAAGTTAAAATTCAACCCTTATACTTTATAATATTATAAGTTAATAATATATATATGTATAAGAGTAAAGTCAGTCTTACCGCTAGTACGCCTCATTCACGAAGCCGGTCTATAAGGTGGGTATAAGGTTGTTGCCTATAAAATGGCAACTTAATGGGTGTCCACTCTCACCCACCGCTTGCTTGACTGGTGGAGGGTCGTTAGCCGAACGGGTTTGACAGGACTAGGATTCTCCCTTCATTAAAAGTATTAATGAAAAATACTAAGTAACTAAACTCTTAATAATACCCAATCTTAGTTACTTAGGAAAAATGTGAATAAGGTGCTAATCCATGAAATTACACTTTGCACTTTGTTTAAGTCGTTAGTGGAGCGTGTGTGGTTAACCGGCACACTAACTTGGACTTAACAAGGTTAGTAAAGGGTGACTTAATATTTATCATAGTATCGATGGAGCGTGTGTGGTTAACCGGCACATCGATTGAGGGGTAATTTATTAAGGGTACCAAGTGATTTGCATGGTTACTTCACACCTCGTTTTGTGATCCTCGGCATCCCAGTCACAAAACTTGGAGGGCACACTCGAGATTGAAACATGCCATTGAACAGTTCAATGAATCTCAAAGATCTAGGAGTTTCAAAACCAATTAAAACCTAATAATACTTTTCGTTTATCTTGGTGGAAATTGGTGAATCATCATTCACCTACCTTCAAATATTTTATAGCTTGGATTACGGCATACCTCTTCTAAGTTATAAAATAGTTTGTTGGGTCCTAGCCTTAATATTTCATATTGGGTGTCATATTAAGGACTTAAAATCAACTATCTTGAATATCTCCCAAAACATGTCTGGTATAGACATTTATGATCTTCCCAAATCTCTTGAAACAAGCTTTCCTAATGAAGATGATGTCCCATGGATATCATACTTGTTTCTCCTCCTCGAATTATTCTCCCTAACCCACAAGTTCTTGAAAAATTTAAGGTCACTCAAGCCCTATTGGCAAGGCAAGGTCTAGGTGTGATCACATCTTGGAGATGTAGTCACATATTGACAAGCCGGGAGAGTTGGGTGTCAAAGTCCTGAGAAAGTTGGTGGTTCAATCACTTTCTAAGTCACATAGTGAGTTCTTTTGGAACACCTATGAAACAGACTATGACAATACCCTTAATGGTCTTATCTATTTGTTAAGATCAACTTCCTTAAAACTTGATGGACATTGACAATAGTGACACAGGAAATCCAGAAAAGCATTCTCTTCCCAATGGAAAGGGATCGGCCATAGTCAACTCGGTTGATCAAATGGTAAAGAGAAAAGCTAAGTCTGTGATAGTCTCGTGTACCATTATCAAAGGGTCCACATGTTTATATTGCCAAAGGGAGGGGCATTGGTTGCGAAGCTGCCAAATTTACCTAAGGATGTTAAAGTCAATAAGTTTGACTCTACTTCAGGTAAAGTCCACTATCTAACTCTGTTAAGTTTCTATTATGAGATTCTTGATACATGATGTGACTGGGTCACATGGTGATGTTTTAAGAGTCAAAGAAAAGTGAAGAAACTTAAAGAAAGAATATGCTGAATCTGATCGCATAGATGGATTTCTATCGCATAGTTTGAAGATCGGATTCTTGAGCTACTTCTTAGGAGTTATGAGATATTGCTTAAGGAATAGATAACAACAAGTTTTCATATGGATTGTGAGGATAAGTTTTCCGCAAAGTTTAAAATAAAAGGAAAAATTTTGATTTTATTTATTTTTAAAATATCCTTACAATGGCATTTGAGGAAAAATTGTTGCTTATAAGATTCCATTAATAGCAAGAGTGGAAGAATGAAATTGATTCTTTCATTTGTGGTAATGTCTAAATTTACCAAATAAGGAAAGATTCTCATCACCCAAGTTTCATTTGGACCGGAACTTGGAATCATGCAAGTTGTATAGCATGATGAATGAGAACCTTCAAGTTTTGGAAAATTAAGACTAATTACCTGTTCACATGGATGTGTGAGTCAAGTAAAGGACTAAGGGATCGAGTACACATTCTTGTGCACTGATTAAGTCCACCACAAAAGTTTGATAAGACTATTTGTCATAGTTTACTAAAGCTCAGTAAATATGATTATACTTACATGCTTAAGTGTAACTCTGAGACATTGGATAAGGTTCCAATGTATGGCAGAGCGAATAAAAAGAATCAAATTAGGCAGAAGGATAAAAGTTTCTCAAATCTGAAAAGATGGGAGAGTACTTTAGTATCAGTTTTGTGATCATCTTAATGATTAAGAAACCATAGCACAATTAGTTCTCTAAGGAAGTCTTAGTGCATTCTTATGACTAAGAAGAGGAACTTGAATTGTTGAAGTGGTTAAATCAAGAAGATGAGTCATACTTCGTTCCAATACAAGTCTTAGAGTCCTACTCCAAGATTGTAACTTGAGTGACATGTCTTAAAGAAGGTTTAAAACACTTGTCAAATGTAAGAGTAAAAGTTTTCTACTCTAGTACATTTGAAATTGGTAAGTTGTGATGTTTTGGATAAAACAAAGACCAACTTAGGCCAATTGTGTGAAGTGTTTGTCTTGATTAGAATCCGCACTATCTCTTGGATATTTGACAAGGGAGTCTTATAGGTCAAGAGGACAGTGGGAGTCTTAAAGGTCTTGAAAGTCTCAAGAACTAATCAAGAATAAAACCAGAAGTTCTTCTCTAGCACATGACTTGAGGTTTATAACCTATCATGTTGACATATTCTGTGCCCATTCCAGTTAAAGTTGGCTTTGCATATGAGTTCTTAGAGTTCTCAATTGGTTGCACAACAACTTGGAAGCAATGGCAGGCCCTTGAGCTGCCAGGTGGCAAGAAGTTGAGATTGAGTTCAGTCCATATGAGTTTTGGTTTGTCATTATCCTTGTCTTGTGACTATGATTTTGACCATTCACATGGATAAGAACACATACACCAGTAAATCTAAGTGTCATAAGGTTTCTCTCCGATTCATGAAAATGATGGTGAGGAAACACTTTCACTAAGTAGATTTTAGCTAGATAGCAATTGTGATATTTGCATTCTCAAAGTCGTTAGTGGAGCGCGTGTGGTTAACCGGCACACTAACATGGACTTGTGAGAAGTGGCAAAAAGGTCTAACCATTATGATTACGGCATACCTCTTCATAATTGTTTAGACTCACAAGTGTGCTATCTAAGGGAATGTGTATGAGTTTTTGATAAAGTTTTATCAAAACAATCTAGTATCAGAAATCTGAACTTTGGTAAGAAAATCAATGAAGTATTGATTTCTAGAAGTCCAGCTGATTTCTGAGTACATGTCATGCTAGTGGGAGCATAAGTGTTATGCTAATAATCATCATGTTAGTGGGAGCATGATAATTATGTTAAGTATTGCAAGCTAGCAATGTTAATTATAGAAAACAAAAGTTTCAATTGGGAAAAAGTTGTTTTGCTATAATTAAGGGAGAGGAAATTATGCTTCATCTCAAATCTATAAGCTTAGATCGTGAGGTTTTAATCATTTAGTCAAGGATACTTCATCTCAAATCTATAAGCTTAGATCGTGAGGTTTTAATCATTTAGTCAAGGATATATATATGAATTTCATGTTGGAATGGCTCAACCATGTTGGAATGGCTCAACATAAGGAAATTTTGTATATGGGTCCATTATTTGCGTTCTAAAATTCGATTATGATTACGGCATCCCTTTTCATAATCTGAATTATGAGAACTTGGCAAATTGAAATGGAAATGTTATAGCAAAAGACTGGTTTAGTCTTTATGTGAGACATCATGAATCGTGTCCCATATGCTTCAGATATAGGATCGATTACATGTGCTATAATCATCCGTTCTAAAATTTTCCAAATGCCTGGGGCATTAAGAAGGGAAAAGGTTTAGAACTGGATATGACTAAAAGGATTAAACAATTGTCGAGGACAATCTAAGGTTTACCAAAGATTGGTTACTCAAGGACAATTGGAAGTATAGTGATAATTCTGGAAGGACCATATTGACATAATCTGTAAAGAGGCAACTCTTGTTCAGAAGTGATAGTCAAAAATGGAATCTGGAAATGTTTCAAAGTTAGAATATTCAATCTGTGTAAGATTAAGGAAACTTAATGCAAGAAGGATGTTTCCAAGGAGTTGATCTCCTTTGGAATGCTCTGTAATGTTTGTTGTCAAGTCTTTATGACTTTGTGCATAATCATTACAAGAAGATCAATGCATATAAGTTTAGAATCTAACAGATTACAGTAAATGGCATGAATTTGGAATTCTTGTATTTGCAGTAAGGATTTGGGAGTGTGAAAAGAGAATCATTGAAGTTATGTTCAATGGATCTAGTTCACAAAGTAAAGATCATAGACAAACATAGTATGCATACTTGGTGTATGGCATGACTAGTGTTTAGAAAACATAGTGCACATGCTTGGAGCATGGGACAACTATTGTTTTAAATTCAAGAATAAAGTTGATAGCTGAAACAGTATACAATGAATAATGTGTAATCATATGGTGATAAATAAAAGGTGTTTTATTTATATTCATAAGTTCTGAGACCATATTGGATTCGATTATTATTGTGTTTCATTTTGCATGTTTTGACTTCCCGAATAAACTAGGTTATTCTTTCGGAATGACTAAGTTATTCAAACCATCCACAGTCGGTCATATGTTGGAAGTAGATATGAATTAAGACTGTCATGGGTTGGCTTGTAGAGGTCTAAGGTGTTGGACAAAGGGCTACAACACTCATGATTGCTCATAAGTTCTGAGTATTGGATTCAACCCGCGCTCATTGGAATCACTTCATGGATTTTATCACGAGTGATCATGAGACGATAATATCTTATATTCTTCAAACCTAGAGATATGAGTTGTTACTATGAGTTGATAGTACATTGATTGCACGAAACCGGATTTGGTAACTCTGTGCTATAAAACGTGCCTTTGTGTATGATTCAACAAGTAGTAGAACAAGCCATATGAGTCGAAGTTTATCCGTTCCTTTTATCTTCGGGATAAAAGCGATATCTGTGGGCCCCTCGATGATTTGATGATGACAAATGGAAGTGCTCGGTCGGGCCAAGACTGATTTGATTTGTTCAATTAGTCAGTCGTCATAAATCGGAAATTGGGAAACAACAAATGGACAGAGAGAATGATTATAATCCATGTCTCAGTCCATATGATATCTAGAATGGAGGAATATATGATCCCTTATCTAATGGACAAGTCATTGACAAAGGTTAGAGTTCATCTACAAGGTCAGAGTTCGACAGAAGCTTTTGAGAGCTACGATTACCGGTTGGTTCCTAAAGTCATACGCAATAATAGTTTTAGACTTATCCAAGTGGGAGACTGTTGGATTAATGTCTAAGTCCATAACTATATTTGGTAAGACTTGACCCGACCCGGCATGGTCCATTTGGGTTGCATACCATCATGCACTTGGATAGACTATAATGAGAGAAATAAGACACTTATGGTTATTAATATATTATAAGTTCTAGTATATTAATAATAAGAATAATAAGATTATTTAATTAGTATTGATCAAGAATTAATCTAGGATTAATTAAGTGATCAAAAGAAGACTAATTAAATATATGGGTTGATTGTGTAAATCATCCATACTTGTATAGTGGGCTAATGCTCCATGGATAATCAAGTTGGGCTAAAACCCATAGGATGGTCCATGGATGCTCCATGGTGTATTTGTACCCATGGATCCAAGGAAATGGAAAGTCATGACAGTTAGGATTTACCCTAATTGTATAACTATATAAGCATCTTATTATTGAGGAAAAATCGGCCACTAGAGACACTAGTATTATTCTAGAGAGGGCTAGCCGATTTCATGAGTTGTAAGAATTCTCTCAAGTCATTCTAAGTGTTTTGATGATTGTGATTCCATTTGAGGTGTCACACTTGGGGCACTAGGCACTCAAGCTTCATGAAGACTTTCTACACCAAAGAGGTATGTATTCTATCTTGCTATAGTTATTGTTTTGTATGCTAGATTAGGATAATACCTTGGAAGTTCTTATTTGCATGTATAATAGAGAAAACATAGATCCAAGGTATTTAGGGTTGCATGTACACTTAGGAGTGTTAGAATGCTCAAAACCTAACAATTTCCTTATCAGAACAATGCCTCCTCGTAGATCAGCATGTAGAAACGCAACCCCACCACCACCTCCTCAATATGACCCCAACATAGTGCAATCTGCTATCGCTGCGGCAGTAACAGCTGCACTGTCTCAAGCAAACTTTAGCGGCGCAGCAAGGACTGGAAATAATCAACTTACCAACGCAACCCCATTCCTACGATTGGACACCGCCACTTTGCAAGCTACAGTTATAGCCACAGTGGTAGCCATTATAGCATACAATAACTCTGTCAACTCAAGTAGGGAAGGAAATGATATCAAAAATCCTAATCAAAGAAACAATCGAAACCACCTACCAGTAGATACCTACAAGAATACTGCAAGGTGCGAACACAGGAACATGAAACGAAAAACCTAGAGCAAGAGAGGAGGCAATCAACTCAAAAAAACGCCAAAAAGCAATCAACAAACCATACCCCTACACCCTAAAGGTCGTACAACGGCAACCAGCCTAAGTGCAACCGATGCAACTTTCATCATCACGGATCCTGTCGTGAAATGTATTTCGTTAGGTGCAATAGAAAGGGACCACCGTCCGCTACTGCAGAGAACTAGCCTAACCAACTGCTACAGCCACAAATGTAGGAGTAGACCGTGCTTTTTATGAGTGCGGAGAAACGGGACACTTCCGAAGGGACTGCCTGGAGTTAATCATCATGAATGCTGGTGGAGAACGCCAAGTATTCGCAATGGGCCAAGAGGAGGCTATTGCAGACCCCACGGTTATTCTGGGTGCATTTCTCCTTGATAAGTTATTTGCATACATTCCATTTGATAGTAGGGACGCAGAAGAGTTCCGTGAGTCAAAAGTTTAAAAATCTACTCGAACAAACACCCTAATCATTAAACAAAACTTTCATAGTAGTAATAATAGAGAGAGACTAAAAAGCACTGAAAACACACACGTAGAATGCACTATTCCACTAACGAACGTCTTACAATGAGAAGTACCGACATAAGCATTCGACATGGATTGGTGTGGCCCTACCCATACCAGTTCCATGTGTTATAAAAGACCCTTTCACTTTAACCATCGACTAATGAAACACGATCGATTCATAATGACAAACCCGGCACAAACTCCAATTGGTTTCTAGTTTCAAAACCCCGAAGTACTCATATGAGGAATCTTTACAACCTTCCCGTAGTATCCCCAACGGATCATTTAGAAATACCACGCATACAACAAGTCAAATCCAAGCTCAAAAACTAGTAGTGAATTCAACCATGAACTTCAAAACGTAGCTGCCCTAATGCATCGAGTGAATATGCTAACATTTAGAAGAACATAAGTAATTAAACCCAAAACCACACGATCCCAATCAGTCGAAGTGATAGGCGGAGTAATGAAGGTCCGCTGAAACACACACATTAGGATCTAGATTCATAAAGGAACAAGAGGAACAAATGGACCAGAAGCACTCACTCCGGAAACAATCAGCCAAGCAACGAAACCCCCATCCTCCATATCGACGCCGCTACATTATATGCTGCAGTAGCAGCTGCTGTGACAACTTTCCTTACACACATCAACTCAGGCAACATAAGCAAGCCCTAAAGGAGCGGAAGAGATCCCAAAGACTTGCCATGCCACAACAAGTGGCAACTCCTGCAGAGCGCCTTAGGAAGCAATTTCCAAGGTGGGGTATTGAGGAAGGCACTCGTGTCCACATAACACTGGCTAAACACCTCACTCCCGCCACTAAGGCTAGCACTAGCCAGTCATGCCACCAATGCGAGGAGATAAGGGCACCTCAAGAAGGATTTCCCTATCACAAAGAATTATGGCATAGACGGTAGGATTCTCAGGACCACAGTTGTAGGAGAACCTACTCCGAACCCACATTAATGTAATTTAGGCGTTTCGTTGTAACAGACTTATAAACCATCCAAAACTAGTGCAACCAGAGCCTTCTCTTTTGCGGGATCCCATCGGTATAGGGATGCTCATGCTGCGTATACTTGCCTTTGTAGTATACGTTATTCACAGCAATAGTCTTGTAGTAGTCTAAAGTACTGTAACTCTGTTGATGGTTGCACGGTTGTGTTTTGTCGGTAAACGTCTTATGTTCAAATCTAATGTCTTTAAGTTTCCTTATAATTCCGACATTATCATACGACTTGATTCAATTTGATTCTCACAAAAACAGTTTCATACGTACATCTCTTTCTTCGAAATCGCCTTTCCAGCGAAGCCTTCATATCAGAACACCAATTACTCATGAATGGAGTACCTCATAATTCTTTTCCTTTCCGAAGAAATTCCTGAAGTGCCACTCGTACAGTACGTCAAGTTCAAATCCAAAGATCCATACGGTTGATCTGTCACTGATGAATGTATACGTAGGGGTGATATATAATCAAGGTTCTACAGGTTTAGAATTGACGATTCCACTTTAACTTCTTTTTCCCCAATGGGATGTGAGCTTAAAGAAGAATCAGTTATTCGACTACCTTTTCAATCTTAATTATATACAACTCGTATACACGAGATTATGATCGTTGAACCATGTATGAATTTCTAATATGAACTTCAGGACGGAGACTGCCTAAGACTACGAGTGATCGTGCTGCCATACAAATAAACTTAGAAGCGCAACACATGCCCTTTCTGTCGATTGGTTCAAGAGAGACAGATAGAACAAAAATACCCATCCTTTTTCCTTAATTCGGGAGTAATCATACATTCTTTTAGATCTTCATGACATCTAATCCACTTCCAAGATTTTGACATCATAATCAGTATGAATTGGTTGTGTTCTCATGCAAAAGGAAAGGTCACTGCCTATACCTCAAGACAACTTAAGACACAGGAAGTTAACTATACAACACATGATCTTGAGTCAGGAGCATCGGTAATTACTTCGAAGATCTGGAGACACTACTTGTAGGGTACAAGATGTACTACTCTCACAGTCCACAAAAACATTCAACATACGTTCGACCAAGAAGAGTTATCATGCCAGTGAAGTCAAACGAAGGAAGCAAAGTCGTATCTCGATAGTGAAAGGTTCACTGGAATGCCAAGCGAGGAACCGAGTTCAATTAAACACATGAGGAGCAAATAAAACTTCTATCCGTAGCATGAACTCTAATTTCGGGGAAAAATTCCCTCTAACGGGGGGAAGATGTAACAACCCGTCATTTCAGGTCCTTGAAATTCGAGTCTTGTAACCTCTTTAAAAAAGTAATAAGAATATCATCAAAAAAAATGAAGTATTCAAAGGCTCGGTTTGGAGTACGCTACGTAGTAGATATCGTCTTAAGGTTTCCAAGCATATAAAGAACACTAAAATCCGAGTTATAACGAAGAAGTTATGACCATTCTAAGTTTTCCGACAAAAACCGGCAATACGAAGTTACGTAAAAACGCAAAGTTTCAATAAAATACTTTTTGACCTTAGGCGTCTAAATGAAAGTCATAGATATCGTTAAACTGCAAACGCACATAAAAGGAACGCCCAAAACGGACATCGTATGAAGAAGTTATGAATTATTAACGAATTTTCTTACCCCGACCTTATAAAAATAAATAATAAAAAAAATAATTTCGGAATTTGCCGACGGAATCTAAACGAAAGTTGTAGAACTTAGTCTCACCTACGCGGGGATATAAATAACGTCGAAAACGGAGTTCGTATGAAGGAGATATGAATTTTAGAAGTTTATTTAAAATAAATATAAATTTAAATATAAACTCTTGGTAATATCCGAAGAGGAGTCAGCAGATAGGACCGAGGTACGCCCTGCGTACCCTCGTACGCCCCGCGTACTCAAATCAAGGGTCCTGGTTCGTCCACGTCGCCCCTACTCCTCTATGCCCGCCCATCCGAAGTACGTAAGCGATGACGCCCCAGTACGCCCCGCGTACCCTCGTATGCCCAGCGTACCGAGGCGGTTCAGCACCCCTATAAAAGGAATGCGAGGGTTCCGGGGAAACTTGCTCATTTTCTCTCGTTTTTCTTGCGTTTTGCCTCGTTTTCCATGCAATAATTATCCCGAAGCCCCGGTTCCCATACTCGAGCCTTGAAGGAAGTTTTATGCTCCCGAGATTCCCGAGAATCCCAAGAAAATCCGCTTTTTCAAGTCAAAGTTCTGCTCGGTTTTCGTCACACCTTCTTCAATCTATCAGGTGAGTTCATACCCCTACAACCACACTTTAAATACTTTTTAAATGCGTTTTAAACAGTTTTAGGGGGGGAATACAAGTAAACACATGACTAAAATCGTGTGAAACATCGATCTTTTGCTATACTTTTCATACTGTTGTTTTAACTATCTTATGAAATCATCATCATGGAAAACACCTCACAACACAGCTTTACCCTCTTGGGATACAATATGTTTTATAATTAGAAATATGTTTTATTTATACATTTACATACAAATACATCATATCAAGGGTAACCATCGTTGCTAAACCGTTTTATACATTCAAAGAACTTATGATTTACGCTTTGTCAAATATTGTGAAAAGGATAAACTTTGCATACAAAACTGCTACTTTAATACAGACTTAGTTGAGAATCCGTGAGACGTGTACATCTTCAAATACTACCTTTTGCTAAAAGGTATCGCTACAAGTCCTGTCTATAACCAGAGTCTCTCGTTCGGAGAACGTGTCAAATGTGTGTAGATCTATACGGGAAGTCATGATCCCGCGCCCTGACTGTTAGCTACAGTCCGTCCTTTGGGGTGACAGTTTGTCATAATGCTACGATGCCTGAAGAACGTCGCTACAGGCATATTATGTTTAGTATGGTTATAAAACTCATTGGATATACAGTTATTATGGTATTATGTTTTTATGAACGAGTAGCTATTAAAACTATTCTTCACCTAACAAGTGCGATCTTCGTATAGCTTTATTATATAAAACTATGCCACACCTTTTAAGCACGTCGGTTGCTTGCGATTTTCGGTCTTAGAGAATGCCAGTTATGTTAGGAAAATAAGGGTTTTTCCTGCATCCAAACCAAACAACTAATAGGAAAATAAGGGATTTTCCTGGTGCAATTATTTACCACTTATAAACACGAACATCCATATGCATTTCATACTTTTATAAGAAAATAAGGGTTTTTCTTGGAAAACACAACAATTCATATCTCAACTATTAGGGAAAATATGGGATTTTCTGGATCTAATACATTCATTTTCAACACAACGAATCATAACTCTTTACATTTGAAATGCTGCATTTTATGGAAAACATACACGAACTTTCGAATGGCGTACATTTTCTCAAAACACTACTCATGAACTCACCAACTTAATCGTTGACACTTTCTCTTTGAAATAACTTGTATTTTCAGGGAACCGCTAAGCAGATTTGGAAATCAACTTTTGGGGATTAACATGCTGACGTTAATTACTTCTTTTGAAAGATGCTTATGTATTTAACTTTTAAACATGTAACGAATACAATTATGTAAACATTTTGGAAACTTTAATATATATGGTGGTGTGTACTTTCCTTTCTATGAACTGTTATGATACTGAATATGACGTCCTCCGCTCCCGAACGTTTCCGCCGTTCTGGTTTGGGGGTGTGACAAAAAGCGACAGATACAAAAGACCGACTCACACCCGAGTCAAATAATACCAAAGCGGGTACATAATTCACAAGAAAAGTACCTATGCATATCATAATATAAGCACAATATCTCAGCATAAAAGTAAATACACGAAAGAATACATACCAGCCACGACATCGGGCGCTGCGCGGACCTCCTCCGCAGTCAACTGAAAAGCTCTCCCACGAGCCTTCGGAGCCTCGGCTTTTACCGGCCGAGTCTAAGTAACCCTAGCAGTAGGCGCAGATCCCTGGTGAAGCTGAGGACACTCGGCCTTCCGATGGTCGGTCTGGTTGCAATGAAAGCAAACCATAAATCCCTTGGGGCAATCCCTAGCGATGTGCCCCTCCTTGCCACACTTGTAGCAAGCACCTGATCGACATGCCCCCTCATGACCCTTACCGCACTTTCCGCAAGTGCAGCCCTTCTGACCTCCTGTCCTCGGATCGGCAGACTTGGTCCGCTTGGCTGCCGGCTGGGACTGAGCCGGCCGCCGATCCACCCGTTGAGACTCGGCCTCCTCCCTGGCCTGAGTCTCCAACTCGATCTCTCTCTTCCTGGCATTTTCCTAGAGCTCAGCAAAGGTCTAGTATGACGAGTTCGATACGAACTCCCGAATGTCCCTCCTCAGTACACCCAGATATCGACTCATCCGAGCCTGCTCAGTGGACACCTGCTCAGAGCAGAACATCTCCCTCTCATGAAACTTCCGGGTGATCACAGTAACCGAATCATTACCCTGCTTGAGGGTCAAGAACTCCTGAACCAACCGTTCCCTCTCCACCGGGGGAACATACTCGTCTCTAAACATAGAAGTAAATCTCTCCCAAGTCACGGCTGAAATCTCAGCAAGAGTGAAGTTCGCCGTCACGAACTTCCACCAATCCTTTGCTCCCAGGCGGAGCTGGTTCAAAGCGAACCGTACCCTCAGATGCTCCGGACATGAACATGTGTAGAAGCATCCCTCAATGTCAGCAATCCATCTCATCGCAGCGATTGGATCCTGCGTCCCGTCAAACTCGGGTGGCTTCGTGTTGCTGAACTCCCAGAATAGCAACGAGTCACCCCCCTGTGGTCTGGCAGCAGCCACAGCTGCGGTAGCTGTAGCAGCTGTGGCCTCAGTCACCGCGGCGTACCGCTCATCAAAAGTCTCCATCAGTGTGGTCTTGACAGACCCAAACATCTCCGGAATCTCGGCCCGGATCGCCGCAGCCACCTCCTCGTGAATCATCTAACGAAGCTCCCCGTCACTCACACCGCTCGTCTCAGGTCTGTGGCGTGGCCCAACCATAATGCCTCTGAAATACAACATAAAAATATCAGAGACTCCATTGAGCATAATCGCACTTGATAACCCAAACCTACTCTGTCTCCGATACCCAAAGGATTCTTACTTGGGTTGCCCACTGACCCGGTGTCTTCAGTAGTACGGCGCCAATACTACCGACTACACCGCATCAGCATTCACCCCAAGTCCTCCTCCCAGGACCCCGGATCATGAGTACTCTATTCTTGCTATGCACTGGCTACCTACTCGCTCTCAAAGTATCTTATAGCAGTAGGTTCCCCTAGACTAAGGCATCACAAATCAGGCCACTCTAGTCCTAATATGAATACCTAGTCTACTAGCATGCGTATCATATCATAACATATCTCATAACACATATTGTAAGGGTATTTTGGGGATTTTACCATTCGGGCGCTGGCTGACTGTACACACTGCTTCTCCTTTGGTTATTACGAAATCTCTTATAAAATATTATTATTTTTTATGCTTTTATTAATTGAAAATTTTTCTCAAATCCCAGGTTTGAGTTCAGTTACGCCCGAAGGCGCATCCGAATCCCTCAAACCAAGGCTCTGATACCAACTTATAACAACGTAAATTTTCAAAACAATTTTTCAATTTTGCAAACATTAAAAAATAACATTTAATATACTGAAATCACATGTGTAACAAATGTCTTTGTAACAAAATACATCCCATGATCATAAAACAGTTCCTTCGTCAGTGTGTACAATCACGCCGGCGCCTTCCCACGGTCCTCACTAGTACCTGAAACACATAACGCAACAACTGTAAGCATAAATGCTTAGTGAGTTCCCCAAAATACTACTTACGCACATACGCCTTTCCAGGCCCTAACCTTCCGGTCCATGTGTCTCAGGGGACTTCCGTCCCGACTCAGTAAACCTTCCGATCCTACCTGTGTCAACCTTACGGTCCAGGTCACAACGCCTTCCGGCCCATATCATATATGCCTTCCGGCCCATAACATAATGCCTTCCGGCCCATATCAAACATAGCATACATAGCACATACAAACGATTCACTTATCATATACAGCGCATACAACTCATAACATATCCGACCTTCCGGTCACACAATAAAAACCTTTCCGGGTATAGTATAGTGAGAAAACTCACCTCGTGGAAAGTCTAGAATCTTGCAAACTCGCTATCTCCAAATCCCAACGAAAACTCAACCTCTCCTAATCATAACGAATATTATTTTAATTAATATAGACTTCCACAACTAGACTTTACCCCTTATCATCATTCCTCAGAGGGTAAAAGACCATTTTACCCTTCCTTGACTCAAAGTCCACATGCTGACCAAAACCCTAAAAGTCAACAAAAGTCCACCTTCTAGTACGAGGGGCGTACAGCTTGATGTACGCGGGGTGTACATCGTCAACCCACAAGTCGGGGTCTCCACCCAGTACGCACAACGTACTGGGAGTTACGCCCGGCGTAATCCATCAGATCTAAACATTTCTCATTCTGGTCTTAATTGGTTAAGCCATTACTTCAACCTTTAGATCCGACTTTATTTAAGCATCTTTACTCATAAAGTCGAAACCTTTAAGCCTTGGCATGGCTGTAAAGGCTCCTACACTCCTTAACATCTTTCTATTTCAACTCAAGGATCTAGATCTCATGCATGGTTAATCATTCACGTCCAAGATTACATTTTTATGAATCTACAACTCAAATAGACCAGAAATATGATGGATATAAGCTAATGGAGACCATTTGCTCATAAAGTCTCCACCTTTGGGACCAAAACCCTAGAATATGGTCCATAAAGCATACCACAAGAACTACAAGTCAAGATCCGAACTTTTTACCTTAGAATGAAGCTCCAACCTTTGCTAAGCACGGATCTACACTTGACCACCAACTTCTAGCCTTCAAAATGGAATCCTCTTCTCCTTTGCTACCTTGAAATGACACCACCAAGCTTAGAACACTCACAAATGGGCTAGGAACGAATAAACACTCTCTTAGGGTTTCTTTCTGAGGGATGGTGGCTGAGGAGTCGAGCCAACACATTCCTTTTATAGCCAACCCAACAATTAGGGTTTTTGATTCTGGACCGATTACGCCCAGCGTAACCCTGGGTATGCCCAGCATACCCGAGGGAGAACGCGTATAAATGAAGTGCGCGAGTACGCGCAACGTACTCCTTGTACGCCCAGCGTACTCGCTCATCATGCAAAACCCTAAATGACATAAATTAAAGATGAAGGGCTTAAATAAAAGGGTACCTGGATTTTGGGTTGTAACAACGTTTTTGGACCCAGACTATGTTCTACTTTTTTATGCACAAGTCGAAATAATTTTAGTAGAAATATTTGTAAAATTCAGAAAAATCAGACAACTTAGACCAATTAGACGCAAAACTTTAAACACAAATTCCGAGAGTTCTACAACTCGAAAAATTTATCCTTCCTAGTTTTTAGAATCCTAGAATTAAAATCTATCGATTGACACTATAAAAAAATTACCCGATATCGAGAATTGGACACGTGAAACTAGATCCATTTTTAAAATTTAATGAGATATTATATTTAGGTCAAAAATAAAATAAACTAAACTAATATAATAATAACGAACAAATAGACAGCCCATTTACGTGTCTCCCTCTCAAAAGTCAAACTTTCAAAATGAGAAAAACACCCAAGTTTACTTTCTTCCGGATCAGAAAGTACCATACGTAAATGGTGAAAACATTGGGCTGTCCTTCCCTTCATTGATAAGAAAAGTTCAGCCACCCACTAACCTCTCTATGTCTACTAATGCTGCTAGTTGCTTCCCTTGTGACTGTGTATCCACCAAGAACCATAGTGGTTCCCTGTATCTTGTCACTGATTGGAGTAATCCATCAGACACAACCCAACACCGCCTTCCTTTGTCACTTTCAAACTTCCCCGGCGAAGAGAGCCACCACTCTCGATTGTGGTAGCTCCTCCACTCCCCATGTCACGACCCACCAACAGCAAACACCCTTCCAAAATACCTTCTAACCATAAGCTTGCACCTCCCTACCTGGTCTCTCATCGAGCTCGCCTAAAAAGAAAGGAAACGAAGGCAGTGAAGCTGCCACCGATGGTCCGTCACCACCCACCATTGGCAAAACCCATTTCACCTCCGACCACCGCTTTGACTATTGGAACACCTCCATACCGGCGACTACCACCTGAAACCCAACTGGTGCACCTCCCTACCTGGTCTCTCATCGAGCTCGCCTAAAAAGAAAGGAAACAAAGGCAGTGAAGCTGCCACCGATGGTCCGTCACCACCCACCATTGGCAAAACCCATTTCACCTCCGACCACTGCTTTGACTATTGGAACGCCTCCATACCGGCGACTACCACCTGAAACCCAACTGGCATTCCTTCCCTCTCGTCAAAACCGTCGGAACTAGAAAGCAAACGCAGAGAAGCTTCCATCGCCGTCTACTGCCGCCAAACATTGCCACAGTGCACCACCATCATCAACCTCCGTGTTCATCACCATTCTCCGCCGATTCTGCTATCACCGGTAAGTGAAATATATATATATTTAAATATATTTTTTTATTATTAAATGTGCTTATAGTCATGCTAAATACATATATCCGCTATGAAATATGCATATAAAACATATATCTAGTTTTAATACTTAATATTGTCAAAATAATATATTATAAACCGATTTCTTTACGATATACATGCGTTTAAAAATATTATTAGTCGTGTGCATAATTTATTTCACTTACATCGAGTATGTACAAACACATTTATCAATTATATATGTATAATTTATAACAATTATATCTTGGAAATTATTCATGCATGTGAAGAAACATTTTATCTATTTAAGCGAGTGACATACATTTTTAAGGATTTATTGAACTTATTCAGCTTTTATAGTGAAACTTTACCGTATAACCTAGTTAATGGCCTCTATAGTGAGACAATATTCATTACCTAAGTTTAAGGACTTAGTATTCCCATTTAACTATAACCATTAATCCTCGGAGCGACATAAGTATGTAAAGATCCATACGGGTTGACACCCCCACCTGCGGTTGCTAGATACAATCTCGACTGATCAATCGAAGCGGGTGCATATTTATCTTTAGTATAACTACGACATCTAATGAAGCGTCGTGCAGGGATTATAACTGGTCACATAACTCGGTTGTAGGACTCACTATAGGCATCAACCAGACTCTTCAACTAGAAACCACAGGTTCGATTTCTCTGTTTATCAAGCATTTTATGTATGAATTTACTTATGGTTTAACTCTTTATCAAGCATTTTAAGTATGGATTTACTTATGGTTTAACTCTTTATCAGGCATTTTAAGTATGGATTTACTTATGGCTTAACTCTTTATCAAGCATTTTAAGTATGGACTTACTTATGGTATAACTATTTATCAAGCATTTTAAGTATGTATTTACTTATGGTTTAACTCTTTATCAAGCATTTTAAGTATGGATTTACTTATGGTTTAACTCTTTATCAAGCATTTTAAGTATGAATTTGCTTATGATTTAACTCTTTATCAAGCATTTTAAGTATGGATTTACTTATGATTTAACTCTTTACCTAGCATTTTAAGTATGGATTTACCTATGGTTTATCTATTTATCAAGCATTTAGAGTATGGGTTTAGTTATGGTTTATAGCTTTATCAAACATTTGAAGTATGGATTTACTTATGATTTATCTCTTTATATATCAAGTATGGATATACTTGTGATTTAACTCATTATCAAACATGGTTTTAACCACAAAAGAAATACTTTCTAGACTAATAAAGTATCATTAATGCGGTTAGCTAAAAACCTGTAAGTCTCACCAACCTTGTGTTGACCCTCAAAATTTCATGTGTTCTTAGGGTATCACCAAACGAGCTTTCAGTCAGAAGATTAGTCATGGATTTCAAGCGACCTAGTTTTATCTAGCTTTTGTTATGTTGTCCTATCTGTTAAGGCAAATTTATGAATATAATATTATGAACCTTGTATTCAAACCTTAAAGTGTAATGTAACTGCTACATGTTGTTATTGTTGCAACTTGTGATGTATATTCAATTTGCTTGTGATCCATGAACTAAGACGCACAGCCCGGCGTATTCCGCCGCCTCGGCCGGGGTATGACAGATTGGTATCAGAGCTAAATTGGTATAGAGAACTCGTATCCTCGAAAGAAGAAATACAACTATAGCTACAGGCTCCTAATAAAAGTATTAGTAATAAATATACTATTTCGCTACTGCTCACGGGAGAGGCAGCTAGTTTGAATGCCCGCTAGGGTTACTGGACTTCAAAATGGCTTAATTGCCACAATGGTCCTGGCCCCCGGTGTTTCCTGTCTGACCCTCATATGTGCTTAGTAGTCTTGGAGTACAAACCAAAATTTTGATAATACTACAAACCTCACCAACAATAATATATAGGAGTTATATATATACTCTGATCCGCGATGAGAACACTTAATAAAAATTCTGACATGCCTTCAACTAAAGCTACCAACTCAATCCTTTAGGTCAAAAGCCTCAACTAAGGTTAGTATCGTGCATAGGTCATACCATAAATAAACCTGGAACGCGCGCCTATGTTTTTTATGGTCAGGCTGGTGAACAACCAACCTTGAGCGACGAGTTTGACAAAGTACTACAGTTGAGAGCTTTAGAGATTCAAGGATGTTCTCAAGACTCGATACATATATGTAATACCTAACATCCTTGTATCAACTCCCAGACAACACATACATCTTAAAAATCATAAAAGTACTTAAATATCTGGGATAACACCCAGATTATCCTGATTTACCTAAATTCGAAGATGAACAAACAACCAATAGCTTCGTGAAAAAGAAACCTATAGTTCCCAGTCGATCGTTCAGTAGTCTCCAAACTTCTATCTCCCCTATCTTCCAAAGATGAAAATTCGAAGACGAACCATGTATAGAACCCACTAAAGGGGAGGAATCTAAAGAAGAGAATGGGAATGATCGAAGATAAACAACCAGTTGAAGAAAACATGGAAAGAGAAGGACTAATAGATGAAGAGTCCACCATTCAAACGGCACCTATGTACTACCTCTATCGATCAATTTCAGGTGGAACGCTCTGCACGGTACCCATAAGAAGAGGATTCCCCCTCATTCCCGATGTGATACTTCCGCCAAAAGGAAGCAAACGTCGTTACAAGATCTGTGATGATTCATGAACACTCTAAAAGAGAACTAATAGTCTTGAGGAACAAGAATGACAAGGCATCACTCCCCAAGTCTCTCAATGAATGAAGCTTTTTCATTACTAACCCTACCCATGTCTGGAAACTGGGTCTAACAAGATGTAACTAATATGACAGTGTTTATGTCATTGAGTGCTTCAAAGTCGTACATATTATCAGTCCTCGCTCTATCATTTGGATATCTATGGGGTTTCCGGAACCGATCACTATTTCTCTATCGTTTGGAATCAGCAGGATTCCAATTCTCTCTTTATCATTTAAATTGGTAGAATTTCAGTTCTCTCTCCCTTATTTGAAAACGCTAGGATTTAAACTCTTTTTCTCTCTCTAACACTTGGAAACATGTAGGATTTTGGAAATCAACCTCTCTCTCTATCAATAGGAAATCTATAGGATTTCAGGAACAAGTATGCTATCACACGATACGAATCATACGTGCTCGTTTATAACAAAATTGTTATTGGTACATTTCCTATCATCGAAATTCATGCATCTGTACTATTTAATACTAGCATCAATGAAAGCTTCATTGACTATAAGTCTAGAAACATACTAAACTATAAATCCGAAAACGACCAAGTAGAAGGCATCTTAGGAATACTTACCAATTGCCTTCTCACCCTGAATAACGACGTCTTTCCCGTTAACCTTATACCCATGACCATTGGAATTTTTGATGAGATTATCGGAATGGATTTGTTATCGCCTCTCCAAGCCGAAGATCTATGCTTTGAGAAAGTCGACCGACTACCCCTACCCAACTATGGAGCCCTTGTGATGCACGAAGATAAATCAGGGAAGAATCTAAGAGTCATTTCTTGCATGAAGGAAAGAAAGTCTTTACGGAAAAGATGCCTCGCTTTCTTGGACCACATGATGGATAAGAAAGGCAAGGGTAAGGAAATCTAAGATATTCCGCAAGTGTGCAATTGCCCGAATGTATTCCCAAAGGATCTACTTAGACTACCCCCAATCAGGCAGGTTGAATTCTGAATCGACTAAATTCCGGGTGTAACGATAGTGGCAAGATCTCCTTATCACCTAGCACCATTGGAAATGCAAGCACTATTCGGTCAACACCAAGAACTATCGAAAAAGGATTTATCTCGCCAAGCTTCTCACCCTGGGGAGCTCTGCTGCTGCTTATCAAAAGAAGGATGGATCGTGCAGGATATGCATTGACTATCGAGAGTCTAATAAAATCACCACAAAAAAAAAACAATACCCACTCCCGAAGATTGATGACATGTTCGACCAGCCACAAGGGCCCTGTTACTTCTCTACGACCAACGATTATCATCAACTCAGAGTTCATGAGCAAGACATTTCAAAGATGAAATTCAAAACTCGGTACGACCACTACAAATTCCTGGTTAAGCCCTTTAGGCTGACCCATGCACCGACAATACTCATGGACCTTATGAACCAAGTGTGTAAACCCCATTTGTACAAGTTTGTGAGCGTCTTTATCGATGATATTCTTATATATCCACAAACCAAGGAATAATATGGCCAACACTTTAGTTTGATTCTGGAACTACATGGAAGGAGATACAATAAGAAAGGTTCTCAGAATGTGAATTTTGGAACAATGAGGTGCATTTCCTCGATCATGTGGACAATAGCGAAGGAATTCATGACGACCCTGCAAAGATTGAAGCAAATACGGATTGGAAAGAGCCAATGACATCAACCAAAGTACGCTAATTAATAAGGCCTATGGACTATTACCAGAGATTCATCGAGGATTTCTCTAAAATAGCCAAGCCTCCGACTACTCTAACCCATAAAGGCAAGCAATCTGATTGCGAAGACAGTCAAGAGTCTGCCTTCTAGAGATTGAAACATTCATCGTGTAGTGAACCGATCTTGCCTTTCCCAGAGGGAACGGAAGACTTGGTAGTATTCTGCGATGCCTCTTGCTAAGGATTAGGATGCGTGCTGATGCAAAGGAATGAGGCCATTGTATACATATCCAGAAAACTTAAGCCAAACGAGACAAACTACTCCACCCATAACTTAGAATTGGGAGCGGTGGTGTTTCATTAAAGAATTGGAAGCACTACCTATAGGGAACGAAGTGTGTCGTGTTCACTGACCACAAAAAGCCTCCAATACACCTTCTATCATAAGGAGCTCACCAAGAGTCAACGAAGGTGGGTAGAATGGCCAAACGATCACCAATGCGAAATTCATCATCATCCTGGTAAAGCAAATGTCATAGCAGATGCTTTGAACAGGAAAGAACAAGCAAAACCACTTTGCTTGAAGGCTCTAACCCAAACAATCCACTCCAATATCATCACCCAAATTCGATACGCTTAACTATAATCCCTCAAACCCCAAAATATCATGGAAGAAAACTTGCGAGTATGGACAAGCAGTTCGACGTCTAGGTAGATGAAACACAATATTTCATGAACCGAATTTGGACACCGAGGTTTGGTGAAGTCAGGAACCTAGTTTTAAACGAAGCTCCTAAGTCAAGATATTCGATGCATCTCGGGATCCGAAAATGTGTATCCCGACCTTAAGAATCTTTAAATGTGGCCCAACATGAAGGCAAAAGTTGCCACATATGTCAGTAAATGCTTGACTAGCTCCAAAGTCAAAGCAGAGTACCAGAAGCTATCAGGACTGCTGCAACAGCCATCGAGTCCAGAATGGAAATGGGAGCAGATAGCCATGGACTTCATAACAGAGTTGTTGAAGACTTCGAATGGTTATGACCCCATCTGAGTAATGGATAACCGTTTGACCAAGTCTACATATTTCCTAGCCACTAAAGGAACTGATAAGATGGAGAAACTCACCAGGACCTATATCAAGTAAATAGTCAGATCGCATCGAGTACTAATATCTATTATCTTGGACTGAGATGACAAACTCAATTTCAGGTTTTGGCAAACATTGTAGGGATCCCTAGAAACCAAGCTCGACATGAGTACTACGTACCATCCTCAAAAGAGATGGACATAGTGAAAGGACGATACAAACTCTGGAAGTCATGTTCAGTGCTTGAGTTATAGACTTCGGTAATGCATAGGATATTAATTTACCGCTAGTCGAGATTTCATAAACCAATAGCTATTACCCTAGCATACAGGCTTCCCCATTCAAGGCCTTATATGGATGCAAATGTCGCTTTCTGCCATGCTAGGCAAAAGTTGGAGATATCCACCTGGCTAGAAAGCATGTTAGAGATACTTTATATGTTGTCCTCGAGGCCACTCAGGAAACCATGCAAAAGATCGTTCAGATCAAGGAAAGGTTAAAGCCACACACCTATATTAAAAGTCCAATGGAACTCTCGTAGAGGGCCGGAGTTAGTTGGCAACGGTAAGACCAAATGAAACACAAGTATCCACGACTGTTCAACGGTGATACCTCCACTAGTGGAATGAAATAGTTGTAGGAACAAGATAATTTCGGGACGAAATTCCTTTAACGGGGAGGTAATGTGACATCCCGGAATTTAGGGCTGAATCTATAAACGGTGAGATCACCGCGAACCTTTTGTATATTGACCGATTGAATTTTAATGCATATTTTAGCATAATTATAACGTCACTCCAAATAAAATAAGATATGAAATGGTATCTAATCTCAAATTATGGAAAATGTCAAACAAAACATAAAGCACAAACTGTAACTTTGGTTTAGGACTGAAAAACTAAAATTTTGTATCAAGTGCCTGTGAACAAAGAAAATACTCTAGGCTCGTAGTACATGTTTCTCTGATCACGGATATATAAAGAATATCCAAAACGGAGTTAATATGCAAAATATATGATCGTTTTAAGAAACTAAACCGGTATAACATTGACTTTATCTGATTTCAAAAACTGTATTGATCCGTAGAGGTACTTGCCCACCTCAGATAGAAATTCTGAGAGCGTTTTTGGACCCAGACTATGTTCTACTATTTTATTCACAACTCGAAATAATTTTAGTAGAAATATTTGTAAAAGTCATAAAAATCAGACGATTTAGACCAATTAGATGCAAAACTTTAAATGCAAATTCCGAGAGTTCTACAACTCAAAAAATTTATCCTTCCGAGTTTTTAGAATCCTATAATTAAAATCTATGACGCTATAAAAAAATTACCCTATATCGTGAATTGGACACGTGAAACTAGATCCATTTTTAAAATTTAATGAGATATTATATTTTGGTCAAAAATAAAATAAACTACACGAAATATAATAATAACGAACAAATAGACAACCAATTTACGTGTCTCCCTCTCAAAAATCAAAACTTTCAAAATGAGAAAAACACCAAGTTTACTTTCTTCCGGATCAGAAAGTACCATACGTATATGGTGAAAACATTGGGCTGTCCTTCCCTTCATTGATAAGAAAAGTTCAGCCACCCACTAACCTCTCTATGTCTACTAATGCTGCTAGTTGCTTCCCTTGTGACTGTGTAACCACCGAGAACCATAGTGGTTCCCCGTATCTTGTCACTGATTGGAGTAATCCATCAGACACAACCCAACACCACCTTCCTTTGTCACTTTCTCACTTCCCCGGCGAAGAGAGCCACCACTGTCGACTGTGGTAGCTCCTCCACCTCCCCATGTCATGACCCACCAACAGCAAACACCCTTCCCAAATACCTTCCGACCATAAGCTTGTACCTCCCTGCTTGGTCTCTCATTGAGCTCGCCTGAAAAGAAAGGAAACGAAGGCAGTGAAGCTGCCACCGCAGGTCCGTCGCCACCCACCATTGGCAAAACCCATTTCACCTCCAACCACCGCTTTGACTATTGGAACGCCTCCATACCGGCGACTACCACCTGAAACCCACTGGCATTCCTTCCCTCTCATCAAAACCGTCAGAACAGGAAAGCAAACGCAGTGAAGCTTCCAGCGTTGCCTACTGCCGCCAAATGTTGCCACAGTCCACCACCATCATCAACCTCCGTCATCATCACCATTGTCTGCCGATTCTGCTATCACCGGTAAGCCACCGCCACCCTCACTTATTTCTTCCTATTTCGATACTATGGACGACTGAAATTGAGGCCAAGAGAGCCAACGAAGGGGTATCGTGTTCGTCCGATCTCATACTCCACTGATTGGAGTCGCCTACAAATGTCACGTAACTTAAACGACGAAAAACTGTTCAAACCTTGAATCATTTTAATTAAATATAACCCTAGAAGTTTTTGACTTATTTAATTTAAACCCTTACGTTTGTTAATTTTACAAAATAAGTCCCATTCTTGAAAATAGTTCACCATTTAGGTCAAACTGCCAAGTAAAATGACAATAATAGTCCCTCTCTTCGAAAAATATTAACAACGTAAGTCTGAAATCGTAACTTATGCTCAGAATGCGCACTTTTAGTCTCTGCCATGCAAAAAATATTACAAGAACAGTCCCTAGCTAAATAATTTTAAAAAAATAAATCTGTAGAATCTATTTACTTTATCAAAGACCACCCTATACTTAATAATTAATACCAAAACTACCCTATTAGATGCCATATTATGCATCTTATAGGGTATTTTTCATTATCATTTTAGCATCATATTTTTTACATTTTCATGTCATTTAGATAAATAATGTTCGGCTCATGTATTTCGTTAGAATTCTCGTACTGCTCGTGTTTTTATGTTGATTTCAGATAATGCTTTGGAAGCAGCTAGATGCGCGTTTGGAGCTTAAAACAGAGCTTGAAACGTATGGAGTATGTCGAGGAATGTTTGGAAGATGCTTTGGTAGAGAAACATTCAATTGAATTGATCACACGAAGATAGAATATGCAATCTAAAGTTAGAGGATGTAGCTGGCAGCTTTGACCCCCTGTCAGTATTTTGACCATATCTCGAGAACTGTAACTCTTACTGACGCAATTCAAAATGATCTGAAAAGTAGATGAAATTTCGAACGTCATAGGCACAACCTGCAATCGTAGGTGACCTTTTTGCGATCGTAAGTTTGGTCGTAGGTTGCCTTCGAGGTTCTTTTGTGCCCAAAATTCATCCGGAAGTGAAAACTCAAAACCTGCGATCGCAGGTTGTCTCCTTGCGATCGCAGGTTGGCCAAAAAGTGTCAAAACAGCATCCTACTTCATTAAAAAGGCACCAGATGCGTTGATTTCAAAACCTGCGATCGCAGGTTGTGTACATGCGATCACAGGTGCGTCGTTTTTGCTGTTGGACGTATAAAAAGACCCTAATAGCCTTCCAGTAACCTAAGTTGGCGATTCCAGAGGTAGCAGACGACGAAAATACGATTTTGGAAGAATTTCTTCTCTGATTTCATCAATTTCTGAAGATGTGAAGGCTGTGGATCATCTCCTTCAAGTAGATTAGTAAGATTAGTTGTTTGATGTCTCTTTTCATCTGTGTTTATCACATTTTGGCCATGTCTGGCTAAACCCTAGTTTTCAGTTTTGCATAAGACAAGTACTTTTCATGTGATTGATTATTAGATCTGGTTTTTGATTTGTGTTTCTATCTAGATTCTTTAGTTTTGTTCTTAATGAATGTTTGATTTTGATTCTTGTTACTTTGATCACCTAGCTATGGTTTTATCATTCTGGTTAATCAGTTAATAGAATCTGCAATTGTTCTAATTAATTGGTAAAAGTAACAAGTATTAGATTGGTTCCGTTTTGGGATTTAACTCTAGTATAAACTGTAAAAATCATACCTTTACGCTTCCGAGCTTGTGAGAAGTATTGAGTATTGCTGGGAATTTTACAAAGAGATTAATGGAACTTTTCTGATCTTAATTAGGAGCTTGTTTAATTGAACAGTAAAAAGTTAGGGTTAATTGAAGAGCTTGTTTTGATTAACTAATTTAGGTAAAAGAGAAATTACTAGAGCTTGTTAGTTTTTTTCAGTACCAGTTTAGATAGAACGCATCTCTAATAATCAGATCTGGATCAATTACATGATTAGGAAAGTCATAGCAGAACTGAAATCGTTTTATTATTGATTTTGATTTAGATTAAAATCACTTGATTTTTAGTTTTTAGTTAAATTTAAAATCCCCCTTCTATAATTTCTATTTCTTGACTAGATGTGCCTGATGTAAAAAGGCATTGACCATTAGGCTGTGTCCCTGAGGATTCGACCCTGCTTCCCTGTGCTATATTTTTAGTGCAACCAGCAATGATAAATTTACTTGTTTAATATGTGCGCGATAGCGTGTTAACAAATTGGCGCCGTTGTCGGGGACACGGTACTGCTAATTGTTTTGTGCCAAAATCTTTACGTACAGGTAATCTAGTTTTCAGGCATGGTCGAGCCAATGACCTTAAAAACGGGCGGCTTTCCGGGAGGCAACCCGATGAGTAGTTTTTAGTTTTTATGCTTTCAATAAAGAGATGGTCGCAGTCCCAAGCAAGCTTGGGAAAATCAGAGGATCGACAGAGTTGCTGAAATTCAAATTTATCGTCAACATTCATCGTCAAAATCAGAATTTCTGCAATCTATCAAGTACATTCATTCCTAGCTGCATATATATATATATATATATATATATATATATATATATATATATATATATATATATATATATATATATTGCTTTTATATTTTTTATTGAGCTGTTCATTCCTCTCTGAACATTGAGGACAATGCATCATTTTAGGCTTGGGGAGGGGGTTAGTGTAAACAAATTTATTTGCATTTTTGTTAAAAAAATTATTTTTTTACTTTTTCTTTTAAAATTTTAAAATTTTGTTTTTTCTGTTTTCATTTTATTCTATTCCATTTGCACATCAAAATTCGAAAATCCAAAAAAAAAAAAAATTCTGTTTTTATTTTTCTGCATTCATAACAAAGAAAAACCGAAAAAGATTTTATTTCTAGTTACTTTTATTTTGATTTTCTGCATTCCAAAACAAAAAAAAAAATTACATGAGATGAGGATATCTTTTTTCATTCGATAACTCTGTTAAGATGAAGTGTGATAGTTACTGAAAATAATAGTCTCATTACAATCAATTTTAAGAATTATATTTTCAAGTGCTTTAAATGTTTTCAATATAAACCAACATAAGAGCGAGATAATTTTTACAATGGAAGTGTGGGACGGAAAAACGAACAGTGTTTTGAAAATAATTTCCTTGAATGCCTTAAAAAAAACCTAGATTAGATAACCCTTATCATTCCTTGAAATATTGAACCCTATAGTTTCTACGCCTTTTGAGGTTGGGAGGGAACTCTTGTTATACCCATAATTTGTTATCATTTTTGAAGTATTGAAGATATGGTGGGCCTCAATGTAAAATCCGTGCCTGATCTATATATATGTTAGAAATGGTATATCAAGCAACTTGAAGAAATCTGCAAGTTAAAGTCAAATCCAAGTCAAGTTCAAGTCGAAATCAAGAAGCAAGCAAGTTAAATCTAAAGATTTGATCAAGACAAAGAAGATGTGTGGTATAATGAGATTGATCCCTCAATAGTGGAATCATAGGGGTAAGCTTGGATTTTCTGTCCATAATGGAGCTTATCGCGTTTACTGGACGAGTTCGGAAAAAAAGTAGGGGTTGGTCAAGCTAAGTTTTTATAAACAAATTTTCGTGAAATTGTTTTTTAAAAATACACTGTTTTCACAAATTAAATTTAGTGTAAAAATTATTTGCTCAATCTTGGTTTAACTTATTAAATATAATTGTGAATCGTTAATATAAAGTATTGACAGTGTTGTCTAGGTAGTGATTTCATTGGAGCTTACTCGTTGTGAAATCTGATCATGTGACAAAAAAAAGTGAAGTACATTAGTTTAAGTTTTTATTTTATTGTATTTTAAGTTATTTTTGGGTCATCTACATCTTTCCATTTGTTTATAATGTTATTCCTTTTCTTACTTGAGGGCAAGTAAGGTTCAAGCTTGGGGAGATTTGTTAGATGCCATATTATGCATCTTATAGGGTAGTTTTCATTATCATTTTAGCATCATATTTTGTAAATTTTCATGTCATTTAGATAAATAATGTTCAGCTCATGTATTTCGTTAGAATTCCCGTACTGCTCATGTTTTTATGTTGATTTCAGATAGTTCGAGTGGAGCAGTGCTTTGGGAGCAGCTGGATACGCGTTTGGAGCTTAAAATGGAGCTTGAAACTTATGGAGTATGTTGAGGAATGTTTGGAAGATGCTTTGGTAGAGAAACATTCAATTGAATTGATCACACGAAGATAGATTATGCAATCTAAAGTTAGAGGATGTAGCTGGCAGCTTTGACCCCCTGTCAGTATTTTGACAATATTTTGAGAACTGTAACTCCGATTGACGCGATTCAAAATGATCTGAAAAGTAGACGAAATTTCGAACGTCATAGTCACAACCTGCGATCTCAGGTTGTCTCCTTGCAATCGCAGGTGACCTTTTTCACGTCATAGTCACAGGTTGCCTTCGAGGTTCTTTTGTGCCCAAAATTCATCCGGAAGTGAAAACTCAAAACCTGCGATCGCAGGTTGTCTCCTTGCGATTGCAGGTTGGCCAAAAAGTGTCAAATTAGCATCCTACTTCCTTAAAAAGCCACCAGACGCGTTTATTTCAAAACCTGTGATCGCAGGTTGTGTACATGCGATCGCAGGTGCGTCATTTTTGCTGTTGGACGTATAAAAAGACCCTAATAGCCTTCCAGTAACCTAAGTTGGCGATTCCAGAGGTACCAGACGACGAAAATACGATTTTGGAAGAGTTTCTTCTCTGATTTCATCAATTTCTGAAGATGTGAAGGCTATAGATCATCTCCTTCAAGTAGATTAGTAAGATTAGTTGTTTGATGTCTCTTTTCATCTATCTTTATCTGATTTTGGCCATGTCTGGCTAAACCCTAGTTTTCAGTTTTGCATAAGACAAGTACTTTTCATGTGATTGATCATTAGATCTGGTTTTTGATTTGTGTTTCTATCTAGATTCTTCAGTTTTGTTCTTAATGAATATTTGATTTTGATTCTTGTTAGTTTGATCACCTAGCTAGGGTTTTATCATTCCGGTTAATCAGTTAATAGAATCCGTAATTGTTTTAATTAATTGGTAAAAGTAACAAGTATCATATTGGTTCCATTTTGGGATTTAACTCTGGTATAAACTGTAAAAATCATACTTTACGCTTCCGAGCTTGTGAGAAGTATTGGGTATTGCTGGGAATTTTACAAAGAGATTAATGCAACTTTTCTGATCTTAATTAAGAGCTTGTTTAATTGAACAGTAAAAAGTTAGGGTTAATTGAAGAGCTTTTTTTGATTAACTAATTTAGGTAAAAGAGAAATTAATAGAGCTTGTTAGTTTTTTTCAGTACCAGTTTAGATAGAACGCATCTCTAATAATCATATCTGGATAAATTACATGATTAGGAAAGTCACAGCAGAACTGAAATCGTTTTTATTATTGATTTTGATTTAGTTTAAAATCACTGCATTTTTAGTTTTTAGTTAAATTTAAAATCCCCCTTCTATACTTTCTATTTCTTGACTAGATGTGCCTGATGCAAAAAGGCATTGACCATTAGGCTGTGTCACTGAGGATACGACCCTGCTTCCCTGTGCTATATTTTTAGTGCAACCAGCAGTGATAAATTTATTTGTTTAATACGTGCGCGACAGCGTGTTAACATACCCTATTTGGTTTATTAGGTAATATAAATAGACCCGCTCATTCGTTTTAAGGGCATAAAACATCACGGAACAACATTCACAACAAATTCACTCTCAAGCCTCGTTCACGCTTCAAGGGTGAGTATTACGACCCCTTTTTATGTTTTATTTTTTTTTGGGGCGGGGGGGGGGGGGGGGGAATACATGTGAAATATATATATTTAAATATATTTTTTTATTATGAAATGTGCTTATAGTCATGCTAAATATATATATCCACTATGAAATACACATATAAAACATATATCTAGTTTTAATACTTAATATTGTCAAAATAATATATTATAAACCGATTTCTTTATGATATACATGTGTTTAAAAATATTATTAGTCATGTGAATAATTTATTTCACTTACATCGAGTATGTACAAACACATTTATCAATTATATATGTACAATTTATAACAATTATATCTTGGAAATTATTCATGCATGTGAAGAAACATTTTATCTATTTAAGCGAGTGACATACATTTTTACGGATTTATTGAACTTATTCAGCTTTTATAGTGAAACTTTACCGTATAACCTAGTTAATGGCCTCTATAGTGAGACAGTATTCATTACCTAAGTTTAAACACTTAGTATTCCCATTTAACTATAACCATTAATCCTAGGAGCGAGATACGTATGTATAGATCTATACGGGTTGACACCCCCATCTGTGGTTGCTAGATACAACCTCGACTGATCAATCGAAGAGGGTGCATATTTATCTTTAGTATAACTACGATATCTAATGAAGCGTCGTGCATGGATTATAACTGGTCACATAGCTCGGTTGTAGGAATCACTATAGGCATCAACTAGACTCTTTAACTAGAAACCACATATTCGATTTCCCTGTTTATCAAGCATTTTAATTATGGATTTACTTATGGTTTAACTCTTTATCAAGCATTTTAAGTATGAATTTACTTATGGTTTAACTCTTTATCAAGCATTTTAAGTATGGACTTACTTATTGTATAACTCTTTATCAAGCATTTTAAGTATGTATTTACTTATGGTTTAACTCTTTATCAAGCATTTTAAGTATGGATTTACTTATGGTTTAACTCTTTATCAAGCATTTTAAGTATGAATTTGCTTATGATTTAACTCTTTATCAAGCATTTTAAGTATGGATTTACTTATGGTTTAACTCTTTAGCAAGCATTTTAAGTATGGATTTACCTATGGTTTATCTATTTATCAAGCATTTAAAGTATAGGTTTACTTATGGTTTATAACTTTATCAAACATTTGAAGTATGTATTTAATAATGATTTATCTATTTAACAAATATATCAAGTATGGATATACTTGTGATTTAACTCTTTATCAAACATGGTGTTAACCACAAAAGAAATACTTTCTAGACTTATAGAGTATCATTATTGCGGTTAGCTAAAAACCTGTAAGACTCAGCAACCTTGTGTTGACCCTCAAAATTTCATGTATTCTTAGGGTATCACCAAACGTGTTAGGGTTAAAGTGTTGTAATTGTCGAATTTTGTATTTAGGGTGTTCGAAACTTTTTGTATTTTTATTTTACTAATGCATAATATTCGAAGCATAATGTTTTAGTCCTTAGTATATTTTTTGTACACTTTCCTCTCCTATAAATAGGAGAAGTTACTAGTATCTTGGTAACGAAGTCTTTATAGAATATTGATTGTACTCTGTAAACTTAGAAAAAGCGTAATAGAGCCAAACAGATCATTTTTACATCGGTGTTCAAATCTCGCATACTTACTTTGAATTAACTCTATAATTCATTCTATACTTGATTCTTTTATTCATCAATCGGTATCAGAGCAGGAATTACATCTCTAATCTGATTTTCACTTTGTTCAAAAGGTTTTTGAATCAACTTTTTGATTTAAAAGTTTCACACTTTTTGGAAGTGAAAAATTCTTTAGATCTAAGATTGTAATTAGATTCTGCACTAAATTCATTGAATCGAGTGTTCAAAGAGTGATTGTGATCTGAGTGATACAGTTTGTTGTCAAATTCTCATAGTTTCTTCTAAAAATCTCAAGTATTTCTTCCGTAAAAAAATGGCGTCCTTCAATCTGAATTCAATGACTTCATTTTCTCATCTTCTAGGATCTTCCACCAAAATTTCTATGCTCATCCCTGAGTATTACGATCAGTGGGCTGATCATATGTAGGATTATCTTAATGGATTGGATGAAGATCTGTGGAATTGTATTTCCAGCAATCGCAATCCACCATCGAATGTTCAATCACTTGGTTCTTCCTCTGGAAACTCTGAAGTTGAAAATCAAGCTGATCGTCTGAAAAAGCTGGAGAAAAGATGTATGAGAGAACTAAGATGAGCTTTTAGTCAGAAGATTAGTCATGGATTTCAAGCGACCTAGTTTTATCTAGCTTTTGTTATGTTGTCCTATCTATTAAGGCAAATTTATGAATTTATTATTATGAACCTTGTATTCAAACCTAAAAGTGTAATGTAACTGCTATATGTTGTTATTGTTGTAACTTGTGATGTATATTCAATTTGATTGTGATCCATGAACTAAGTCGCACAACCCGGTGTATTCCGCCACCTCGGCCGGGGGTGTGACATGTCCATTCGAGTAACTAACTTGAGCCTTTCAGTTTCCACTTTCATCCAAACTGCAATCCTTAGTCAAATGTGCCTCGTTGTAATTTTCACATCTCACTAGTATGATGTGTATGGATTGACCCATTATGATAACTATTTGATCCATATTATCCAGTTTTTCAATTATTGCAACTAAGTTCTCATTTCGTCTGTCTTCATTTACTTCACCACTTGTAATATCTTCACGAGGGTTGTGGTATTCCCGTGAATGCTTTGCAAACTCTTTTATTAACGCTTTGATTGCAGTTGGATCTTTTTTTCCGTGGGTCCTTGAAAGTCAAGGAGTTGCCTCATGGTCGCGTTTATCCCATCATAGAATATTGATACTTCTTGTTGCACGTTCAGGTCACATTGAGGGCAATTCCTTAGCATTCCATTATATCTCTCCTAAGATTCGTATAAAGATTCACCATTATTTAGTTGGAAGTTAGTTATGCTCTTCTTAAGTTTGGCTATATTCAAGGGAGGGCTAAGTTTTTCATTGAATTCATTATGAAGGTTGGTACATGTTCTGAGCGTTCTAGGTACAAGTGACTTTAACATAACTTTAGCAGCTCTTGTAAATGTCACTGAATGCATCCTTAGTAACATTGCATCTTGTGAAATACATGGAACATAAGTAGTTTGTAATGTCCAACTCCTCATCAATATGTTTAAAGGCATATTAATGATCCTTCCAAAAATGGAATATCTTTGAGCATCGAAAGAATGTGGCACTTGAGCTCAAAAATTCGTCGTGGCAGGATTTTTGGTGAAATGAGACTCAGCCCATTTTCATTACGTATCCGCCTTTTGTACTCCTCCATGGTTATTGTTGTGATGCCCACCATCTCTTCTACCTTGCTTTTGATTTTTTCTTCTGATTTATTCTCTGTTTCTGGTTCGTAATTGATTTCTTTCTTGTTGGAGTCTTATCAAAGATTTCGAGTTTGTCTGATTACAAGGTGCTACTCGACTCGGCGACCTTTTTATCTTTGTTCTTGTGAAATACGGATTCAGGATCTTCTAGTGGTGGTACGATCGGAAAATTTGATCCCCTGTTCATATATTACTGAAACAAAACAAAAGAGACCCATAAAAATGAACTAAAACAGAATAAACGAAAAACTGAAAATGAAGAGTGCCCCGTCGTGGCAAATAATTCCACACGTCGTGGGAGCCGGTTTCATAGAAAAATAAAATAATGCATAAAAGTAACTTTTGTGGTTTTTATCCCACAAAAAGGATCGATTGACCAAAATTAATTCAACTAAAACTAAATTAAGCCACTCCCCAACAATGAAGCAAAAAACTTGAAGTGCACAGATTATACTTCATAGTTTTATAAGGTTAACCTTACAAAACTTAATTAACTAATGCATATAGGCATTGTACCTAGTTTTTTTATATTATAGAAAAGTAAGTTGGGTTTTGAACACAGAGAATGGAATTTAGATAATAAATAAGTACTAAACTTAAAAGAACATTTAAAATGGGGGGGGGGGGGGGCGGGGGGTACAGATTTTTCAACACCAACAACTTAAATCAATCAACTATTAGAACTAAGTAAGCAAAGAAAAAAATTATTAATTGAATTTTTTAATAGTACATCTATTTAGTTCTGAATTCCCCTTCTCCCATGGTTGATTTCTATTGGATAACTTGTATTGATTACCATTTCATTAAGTGACTAGTTATCATGATCTAATACCTACTTTTGCCAATTTATGAATTACCATGCAATGATCAAGCACAAGTTAGACACAAAATTGATATAAGCATGAATTAGACTACGAATCATAAATCTATGAATTACCATGCATCAAGACAAGTAAATCAAGCATAAATTAATGAATAATTATGCTCCCTAACACAATCAAAGTAGCTAACCATTATTTACCTAACTCTAGGATTGTTTAATAACTAGATCTAATTATTTAATGTTCATAAACAGTTGGACAAAAAATTCATACAAATAGAGTGATCATTTACTATACAAAACTTGGATAATAAGTAATTTAAGTTGTAACTTCAACATGTAAGGGTTGTGATTTATCAAACACTAGTAAGATCAATAGAAAAGATGCATAAATTTGAAATCAACACATAGCTTATGGGTTCATCTTCACCAAAACAAAAGTATTGGATGATTAGCCCATGATAAAAACAGAAGCAAGCATAAAATAAAAGCTAACTGTACTTGACATGGTAAAAGCTAGCAAATCGAATTATTGAATGATGTTTTTCTTCTAATATCTTCAAGACTTAAACTCCAAATGAATTCTCCTATTCCAAGGGTTCTCTATAGTTTTTTAGTCGCAACCTTTAACTAAATCCTCAAGCTAACCTCTGAATTTCGACATAAAGTTAAACTTAATTGGTCACCACATCGTGAGAATTAAACCTCAATGTCGTGGCCCTCACTTAAAACGTGTATGCCCTAAGTCTCAGAAGCCTCTGTATCAGGAAAGGCGCCCATGTTGTGGCCTTGATATTGCCACGTCGTTGCATGCATTTTACACAACTTCTTCTTTCTTTTCTCGAATTTTAGCTTCAATCCTCCAAATATCCAACTTTCTTCAAGATCATGACTTTTTCCTCGAGAATTTCCTTTTTGGCTGTGAAATACGATTTAACATTATAAGTACTAAATATCTTTATATTTTACCAAAATATAGCTTAAATGTATTAAAATAATGCCTAAATAAGTGTATAAATATGAAAATATCAAAAACCATTTATACAAAAAACACAATTTTAAACGTTTAAATTTTCTTTTTTTATTAAAAATAAACTAATTTGTAAACGTCTTACGTTATAATTTAAATATTTATTTCTAAAACTCCAAGCGATGTTAATTTATGATAAAAAGTTATTTAACATATAAAAACCATTTTCATACATACATCATAACATATAACAACATAAAATAAACATAAAGATCATGCATCTAACGTGTATAAACAAAGCCATTTTCTATTAATAATTTTTGTGAGCCAATCCCAGAATTATTAAGTCTTTCCTAAAAGATATAAGGGACACTTCAAAAGGTCTTCAAGCTCGCACTTGCCAAGAAAATCTTGCTTGCAAAAAGGACTTCAAGACATCATGTGTTGTAGAGGTTATGACACTTAAACCATTAAGACCATAATTAAACCTAAAACCAAGAGTAAAAGTTCAAAGATGGGATTGTAGTCTCAAGTTCGTAAGACATAGAAAAGCTTCAAAGTTGGTCATTTTTTCAACTTGTTACATTTGTTAAAAGGAATAAAACCAGTCTAACTAAATTATTACATACAAAATACACAAATGAAAAAAATCAATATTTATCTATTACATCTCATGAATACATAAATAACATGTAATAACAACACAATGGTCCTAATGGTTTGTTTATACACCACAAAATCATATGAAGCATACAAAAAAACTTTGTTTTTCTAAGTCAACTTTATATAACCAAATGCATGAAAAAATTGGTTGCATATAAAATACTAATTAAAAAACTATGAGTTGTCAAAGAAAATATATTTTGTGATTTCTTTGCCGAAAGAAACATCAAATATATTTTATAAAAACAAAGGTTATCAAACATATAAATACATCTTTCGAACATGTGGAAAAGGCTCTGATACCACTGATAAGTTTTGGAAAGCTAAAAACGATCTTTTTTTATAAACAATTTATATGACAAACAGAAATATTTAAAAATGTTTTAAGACCATTTTTAACAAAACCACCAAAAGGATCCATATATTAGAGATAGCTCGTGATATTTTATTTATATTATTGATCTGTATAATCTTCTATGTTTAGATAAGATAATCCTTCCTTGTTTGTAGATTCCTTAGTTTGTATCATGTGTATATATTGTACGCTTATTGAATGAATTAAGCAGAGGATTGGCCATCCTTTACGGTATCAAAGCTACAATCCTTCAAACCCTAAAAGAACAGGAGGTGCCCTCTCCGATTGCTATGACAATCAAACACCACAATGTCAACCAATGATCCACCATTAAAACCTTCATCTCTTCAACTAGTTTATACAATCATGAACATTCAGAACAAGATCAAAACTCTGGATGGTACAGAAGTAACTTATTCCTCCTAGGTGAAACTATTCAAACTCCATGCTCGGGGTTACAAGGTCCTTCATCATATAGATGGTACTATTGCACCCGGCATGACAAAATCAACATATGAAGCTTGGCATGAGATCGATGCTATTATTCTACAGTGGATCTACGAAACACTATTTGATGAAATTTTGGTCCGTGATCTTGACACCGACGCCAAAGCTTAGGAAACTGGAAACGAATAAAAGAAATTTTCTTGAACAACAAAGGATCTAGGGCGACGGCCCTAGAGCAGGAGTTTACCAACTTGACCTTGAACTCATGCACATCCATGGATAACTACTGCTAGCACCTAAAAGACTTAGCCGACCAACTCACAGATGTTGAAAACTCGGTGAACGAACAAAGGCTTGTATTACAACTAGTTTGTAGCCTTCCTGCAGAATATGACATAGTAGCGTCTTTCTTCAACCAATGTCTTCCATCTTAGGACACTACTCGAAGTATGTTACAACTTAAGAAGCACCTTCAAACATCACAACAAAACATTACCACCATTCGATAACACCAATTTTAAAACATTTGCCATAAATCAAGGTCTTATTTTTCGGTTTTCATGCCCTCAAACCTCGTCCCAAAATGGAAAAGTTGAACGCATGATAAGTCGTCTCAATGACATTATTTGAGCCCTTCTTGCTCACACCCGCTTACCACCATATTTTTGGATCAATGCCCTTCACACCGCCACCTACCTCCATAACATACTTGCCAAAAAAATTCTTCATTTCAATACCACAACATTTTCTCTCTACCTTAGGCATCCCACATACAATCACCTTCGCATTTTTGGATGTGCATACTACACCCACCATTCAACAACAAACGTTACCCACCCCCAAATAAACCCCATCCTATTGACAACTGAAAAACTAGCCCCTCCTCACCAACTTCTCCTCCTGAAATCCTCACAACAAATAACCCCACCAACAATACACCCGATATCCTCCTCTCTACTGCTATACCAGACCCCGTTTTACCTCCAGCAACCGCCCAACCACCACATCCTATGACTACCAGATCAAAACATGGTGTATTCAAACCTAGACAACTCCTAAACCTTCACACAACCTCTACCAAACCCATCTCCGCAACCCCTAAAACGTATTCGCAAGCCTTTAAGGATCCAAATTGGTTACTTGCCATGAAGCATGAATTTAGTGCATTATAGGAAAATGATACATGGGAACTTGTCCCTCGGCCTGCAGACCACCCGATCATTCGATGGATGTGGTTATTTCGCCAAAAATTTAATGCCGATGGGGCATTACAACTGTATAAAGCCCGTTTAGTAGTTAATGGAAAATCTCAAATGGTTGGTGTAGATTGTGACGACACATTCAGTCCGGTTTTCAAACCCACTACAATTCTTATAGTGCTTAGCATTTCCATCTCAAGATAATAGCCTCTCCACCAACTTAATGTCAAAAACTTCTTCCTACATGGCGACCTTCATGAGATCGTGTTCATGCAGCAACCTCCGGGCTTCCTTGATTCCACCAAACCTCATCATGTTTGTCGCCTACGAAAACCATTGTACGGGCTCAAGGAAGCCCCATGGGCGTGGTATCTTCAGTTCTCCAACTTTATCACCGCCAATGGGTTTCGTAGCAGCATATGTGACAATTCTCTATTTGTCTATAAAAAGGGATCACATATCCCATGCCTTTTGCTTTATGTTGATGACATCATACTTACCACATCGGACTCCACACTACTAAAAGATATCATCGCTACTATATCTCGTGAATTCCCCATGACTGATACCGAGCTACTACATCATTTTTTGGGTATATATGTTTAGCAAAATAAATAAGGTTTATTTTTATCACAAGCATAGTATGCTCAAGATATTCGCGAACTAGCTTACATGACATCATGTAATGCAACAAACACACATGTTGACACTTCATCCAAACTAAGTGTGACAACCGACCCCCAGTGCCTAGTCGGAGCCCTCCAGTACTTAACTTTCATTAGGCCCGCCATCACCTATGCTGTCCAACAGATGTGTCTCTTCATGAATGCTCCACGCAAGCCTCATCTACATTTTTTAAATGTATCTTGCGTTATATAAACGGTACCCTTCATTAGGGATTGCATCTTAACACCTCTCCTCGACTAAAAAATCACAGCCTACTCTTACGGTAATTGGAGGGGTGTTCGGACTCTAGACGCTCTACATTAGGATATTATGTCTACCTTGGTGACAACCTAATATCATGTTCATCCAAAAGACAACCCACCATATCCCGTTTTAGCGCTGAAGCAGAATAAAGGGGTGTCGCAAATGTCGACGCTGAATCTAGCTTGGTTCGTAACCTTTTACATGAACTTCACATCCCGGTTCGTCAAGCTACTATGGTCTACTGTGATAATGTCTCAGCAGTATATTTGTTTGAAAATCTTGTTGGACATATTCGGGTTCTCCATGTCCCAGCTACTTACCAGTACACTAAAATTTTTACAAAAGAACTCCCACAACACTTATTTGAATCCTTCCACTCCAGTTTGAACGTCTGCTCTACTTCCGCTCCAACTGTGGGGACTATTCGAGATAGCTCATGATCTTGTATTTATATTATTTATCTGTATAATCTTCTATGTTTAGATAAGATAATCCCTCCTTATTTGTAGATTCCTTAGTTTGTATCATGTGTACATATTCTGTGCTTATTGAATGAATGAAACATAGGATTGACCGTCCTTTACGATATACATGAACTAGAGAGATTATAAGAACACATTGGATGTTAAGAAGACAACGTTTAGAGTCTTTGATACCACTTTGGAATTGAAGAGTTGATGAAGATAGCAAAGAACAAAAAGGATACTTGTAGATGGTCAAAAGGAGGGATGGTACATAGCTTATAAAGCAAGACAAGAAACAACGGATCTCTTAGTAATGGGTTCAGCCAAACTATTTCAAGAGAGAGATAAAAGAGTGTTCAATAGTTTATCCAATATAACTAGTGTATATATAAATTTAAGGTGATATCCAATGTACCCAAAATATTTACATAACTTATTAAATCATACTATATGATATAATAACTAATTATGATCTCTTAGACATATTATTTACATGAAATAATAATTTTACCTAATTAAATACAAAAGTAGACTCTTGTTCATATAGATGTGACCCTATAGATCATCTGTTATTAGCAAACGTTATTCGATAATGATTCTTGTGCATATAGATCCAAAAGTAAGGACCCAAAGTAGAATCCCTCTGATGGTATCACACCTAAGAACACCGAAAGAGAAAACCTGCAAAACCTTAGGAGTGGGTACATAAAATCCCGAAAACCAAAATCCTAGAAGGGTTGTTTTGCGTCACCTAGGAGAAAGAAAATGATGGGGACAAAATTTAGGGGTAAAAATGAGCATCTAGGGTTTAATCCGCTAGCTCCCAATTTTTAGTCTTTTAATTGCTTAATCCCAAAGCAACTCCAAAACCCTTATAAAGCTTATCCTAAAATCGTCTCGTATCACTATCTTTCCTGAATGTTCTAATGAATTAACATTTAGTCCCTTTAAGTAATTAATTCTTAATTAATTCCAAAATAGTTTCTAATAAATTTATCATAACACGACAAATTAATAAACTAGTTTCTCCTAAGCCCTAAATCCTTTTTTTATTTTAATTGCTTAGTTGGGTCTTAAGGGAAACCCAAAAGGACCATGTTATTATTAGAATTATTACCAATAGTTATAAACCTGGACACTTATTCCAACAATCTCCCACTTGGACACATCATCACCTATACGAGGTCTAATATTCCTCAAATAATCAACATAGAGTATGCCATCCATTGTAACTGCCGAACTCTGATCAAATCAATATTCGATCCTTATATAAAAGATCAACTATTCCTTTGTTGTACAAGATATCGTTATAAACCTGAGATGTGAATAAGATTTAATCTCAGTTTTCTAGATTATGTTTTTTGATAAAGAGTTGTGACGACCACATCAAACTACTAAATTGAACATATCATTTTTAGTCACAATTTAGTGAAACCCTTTTAGACAACAAAAAAAATCATCAAGGAGCCATATATAACGCTTGTCCTGTTAAGGCGGAAGGAACAAATAAAATTCAATTACGTAGTTTCTGTCTACTCATCATATAACATAGCCAAACTTTATATTACTGGCAATTACGAACAATGTTAGAGGAGACTACTGCATAATATATTTGTAAAGAAAAATCTCATGTATCTTTGTTTGAAGAAAAATAGATATTATCATCTTAAAATTACTTTTGACTTTATCCATAAAGTAATCCCTAAGTGTAGGTCGTTCCAATGCTTAAATCTCCATTAAATACTCATGAGTGTCAATTACAGCCTCTATGTTATGTTTATCAGCATAGACAATATACTAATATTCCATGAAAGTCTTAAATCACATGAAAGAGGAGACCACTATGATAAATTAATGAAATGACTAATCTTTATCATATATTAAGATCTCAACTTACTAATCATCAAATTAGATAAATACTTATACTAATTAAGTTTCCAAATCTAAAACTAACTAAACTAAATATTCTCAAGCAATTCATTTGCAAATCTAATGCCCTCTTACCATGGTTGCCTATCAAACTTGGTTATTGAGATTGGCTTAGAGAATGAATCGAAAAGCGTTTCTTTCGATATAACTCTATTGACTATGACGTCTTCACATTCTACTAACCATCAAAATGTGATGAGACTTAATAGTATGTGTAGCTTGTGTTACTTGGGATCCTTAATCAAGATAAACTCACCTTTATAGTCGTAGGAAACTTCAAAAAGGCTACCATGGATTGAATTTAATCACTGATGTCACCAATGAATCTCTTTTAGTCACAAAATTTTCCTTTACATTTTAGCTAGCTACATCACTTAGTACTCTTCAAAGCTCCCACTTCACCATTTAGTAAATGCACAAATATCGATTATGAACAAAATCATTTCTATTAGGGTGGAACTTAGCATCACTTTAACTCTTATATTGATCTCTTCCATACTAAGAAGATCACTCCTCTGTCCTCTGAGGATACTTAGGAATGTACTTGATTTTGATTCGTTGATTCTTTCCAAGTTGATATGATATGACTTGCCACACTCAAGGAATACGAGTCATCAGACCACATGACACATATGATTGATCCCATAACAAAAGCATATGACACTTGAATTATTTTCTCTAACTCAATAGTATGTCTAGGACATTAGCAATGCTTAATCTTATGTGACGCTTTATAAGCACAAACTCTCTTGGAGTTCTGCATGTCGAGTTTCCTTAAGATTTTATATACTTTGGCTAAATCCAATGAATTACTCAGATCTATCTCCATTGATCCTTACATTATACACATGTGTTGCTTTTCCCATGTCTTTTCATAGTCAAACAATTCCCAAACCAAGCCAAGCTTTTAAACTTACTAAGTTAAAACATTGTTACCAATGAATTGTATATTATCTGTATATTGACCAAGGGTGAGAACATTGCTCCCACTAGCATTGACACACATACATATACATACACACCCACACACAAACATACATACATACACACACACACACATATATATATATATATATATATATAGAGAGAGAGAGAGAGAGAGTGAGAGAGAAAGAAAGAAAGAAAGAGAGAGGGGAGGTTTCAATTGAGAAAAAAAAGGTTGTGAATGAGAGAATGCATCTGAGTCACTCATTTCAAATCTGCCGCTAAAGGGCTCCAGCGTACCAGGCCGACGGAACATATCATATTAATATATGAGTAAGTTTATTAATATATAAACACGTATATTCATATATTAATAATTAAAAAGGAACTGATTATTAGAATATAAATATGAGGGCGATGGTTGGTGGTAGAGGTAGCGGTGGAGGTGATGATGGTGTCACACCCCAAAACCAAGAACGACGGAAACGTTCTGGGGCGGAGGACGTCATGTACAGTATCACAACAATGAAAAGTAGTAAACAAGCAACAACATCATCATTTGCATTAATAATATAATTTTAATACAAGTGTGTTCTGTCAATTTATAACAGACACTAAAGTATAAACAAAATGAAAGATGAGTCTTGAACGAGCTCCATCTTCTCTAACCTTGCATCGGAACCTGTCTATGGTTGACCTGAGGATACAAGTAATTTGGAAAGAGAGTATCAACTTTAAAGCTGGTGAGATCATAAGTATTTTAGTGTCTTATTTTGTGTGTAAATACTTGTATGTATTTGAAATGTAAGTATTTGTACGAATGAACTGTAAGTATTTGTATGTATACGAATTGTAAGTATTGAAAATGAATATGAACTGTAAGTATTAAAATGTTTGTAAAACAACTATAAACGTTTGAAAAACCCTAGAAATCCCTATGATTCCTACTATTATAAAAGAGTGTTTTCTACCAAGACCTAACCGCTCTGAATGTAGCCTTCTACCAAGACCTAACTGCTCTGAATGTAGTCTTCTACCAAGACTTAACTGTTCTAAATGTAGCCTTTTACTAAGGCATCTAGTGTATGTGTGTGTTTCTTGTAAGAGTGTATTTTCCCAAATCTGACTATCATTAACCAAAAATATAGTTTCTACATTACCGTGCGTCGTGTGAATGTTCACGAAGTGAATGTAATGGGAAAATGAAATAGTACTATGGTGTAGTGTCGAACTACATCCATACCAATTACCTCAAGTCTAGGGTAATCTTGTGAGTACTGTAGTATTTGTAATAAATAACTACATCGATACTCTTTTTGCCTTATTTGAGGGATAAGGTATAATGTGATGGCTAGATCCCAGGCTATACGCTCCCCTGTCAAAGGGAATTTGGGACCTACACACGACCCTTGCATGTATGCAAGCAGTGAACATCCACATTACTATGATCATGTATACCCGATATAACTATCACAATTGCGTTGTGATTCATCGATATAGTTAGATCCTGAACTTGTTCCATGCTATAGCACCCAGTGATGTCTGTCCTATGTATATGTAAGCATACTCATGTAAGTGTGATCATGTATTTGTACTCATGTAAGTGTGATCATGTAACTATACTCATGTAAGTGTAATCATGTAAAAATATCTATGTAATAGTATAGTAATGTGCTGTAATGGTCTCCATGTGCTAGCTGTAATGTGTGTTCTCTCTCTGTCTAGCATGTATAGTAATGTATTGTGTGTACTAGCTGTAATGTGTTTTCTCTCTCTATCTAGCAAGTATTGACTCATGAATGAACTGATTCATTGTATGATATCGCGTTCTAGTAATAGTTCTAGTATCTTCCTAAACTATCCATATGGTAGCTTACTAGTAATGTAACTGGTACGTATGAACATGGGAGTGTATACCCTTGCTACCCAAGGGTACTGAACGAACTGGAAGAACCTTTATGACTATATATGTACACATGATATATAACTAATATTTAAAGGACCTTCGGACGGATACCCGATATCCCACCAGACCACATCTCAAGCGCGAAAAGGAAATAGGGTGGATAGCCTTCCTAAGTCTTTTAAACATTCCTCATATAAATATACATATATAGGCATGCAATTTATAATATAAAAGCATAAAGTAAGTTTTGTAAAACCTTTGCACATAATTATTATCTAAGAAAAGATTGACTTGTTGTCAATCTAGAAAACGTTTTGAAGGCATGGGTTTGATAAAAGAGTTTAGTATAAAGAAACATTTGTTTGAAACACAATTGTAAATGAGTTTGAAATGAAACATACAGAGTAAAATGTACAGTGTAATAAGGAGTTTTAAACACATAAAGTGTTTAAGAAAAACATTTGATGTAAACTGTTTGGTAAAACAGCTAATGAGTAGCCAATCATTTGAATGCTGCTTACTAATCATATGTGATTGATATAGTAACTACCATGATTCTACTTGTATCCTCCCCATAAAACATTCAAAACATTGATTAAGAGGTATGAACTCACCTGTTGTGGGTGATACGGATGAACTTAAGAGGTAGGACTGCTAGGTGTCAAGTGAAGACTTTAGACACACACAATGGTCCTAATTACATATGAAGAAATATGTATATAAACAATTAGTGATTATAACACTAATTAAACATGTATAAACATCCTAATGCGAGGAAAACACTTTGGTAGTGTGCTAGGAGGCTAATGGGTTGCAACAAAGGAGTGCAAGACCTCATACGGAAGTTTATGGCCTAAAGACCATGTGTGTTGGAGTTTACGGCCCAGGGGAGTAAACTCCTAGTCGTAAACTCTCCATTAGAGCTCTAAATGAAGCTCAAAGCTATTACAACTTAAGTGGTTAAGTGCTTCTAGGCTTAAACAAGTGTTTAGGCTTCTTTTTAACTCCTTTGAGGAGTTCACGGCCCATGGACCAAATCCCATGGAGATTATGGCCGCAATCTCCCTTGGATGGGTGTTTGTGGTGTTTTTAAGTCCCTAATTTAAATAGGAACTAAACTATGCTAGTGTACAAGGCTTTAGAAGAGTTTATAGCATCATTTGGCACTATTGTTTGGAGTTCACGGCCGTGGAACTTCTTGGGTCGTGAACACCTTACTCTTGGTGTTCTAATGGTGTTTGCTAGTCCTAAACTCATTAGGGTATATGTCTAAATTCAAGCCTAAGCCTTAGGAAGTGTTTGTGGCATCAAAACACCCCTAACTTGAGTTTTTGGCCCATGTACCATTTGGTCATGTGTTTGCGGCCGTAAACACCTATGGGTGTTGGTATTTTGATTGTTTTGGGTCCTAGACACATCAAGGTAATGTCCTATGCTAGTCTCTTGGTTCAATGAAGGCATTTAGGGCATTTTGGCACCTAAAAATGGAGTTCACGGCCAAAGAACTTCCTTGGCCGTGAACTCACTTTCAACCCTTGATTCTTAATGTTTTGGATGTCTAAACCAGTTATGGGTAGTCTCAAGGTTCATTTCTAAGGTTTGGAGGCACATTGGGCACACTTTGGCCCTTATAAAAGAGTATACTCTCCAAGTGTTCTTGGGTGGTAAACTCTCAAATCTTGGGGTTTTGATCCGATTTTGATGTCATTAGGCACAATCTAAGCTATATATTACAACTAGATAGAAGTACTCACGATTTGGGATGAAAACCCAAAGATCCGTGAGAGAGAAAATGGCTTTTCTCTAGTTAAAAATGTGACTAATGAATAAATATGGTTCAGATTTCTATATATAGTCCTGAAATTTTTTGGCAGAAAATATTTTTATTCCCGAAATGAACTCTAATATCATAAAGTTTTGGAATAACAGTGTTGTACAAAACCCTAGTGCATCCACTCTCCTGATATCTCCTTAAGTGAAAATCCTGAAGAACTGTCAAACTTATACCCAAAAGTCTGGAACCTAACTGTAACTGTTCTAACTTCTATTAACTTGATATGGTTTGTACAGAATGGAAATTTCGAGTTGTCACAGGTGGCGGCGATGGTAGTGGTTGGTAGCGGATAGGAGGTGGTAGATTCATATGTCAATACACTTACATTTATATTCATATGTGAATATTACTCATTCTCTGTTGTGCCTGTACCTCAGAGCGTTTCGCAACAAAAATAAATGATTGGTTAAGAATGATTCTCTTATTCTCTAACCTTTTTTAAATTCTCAATTGAACTTATCTTTGTCTTTCCCTCCCCCTCCCCCCCTTCTCTCTATCTGTCTCTGTCTCTCTTTATATATATCTACCATAATAAATGAAAATGTTATTGCCACTTGTCATTCTCTCATTTATTTGGCCACATGTCATTTTGTCATAATTTTGAAATATATTTATTTTCCACTTGTTAATTACTTCATTATTCATTTCTACTATATCATTAATTTAATTTCCATAAATTAACCTACTATAATAATTATTAATTTCAATTTAAATTTCAAATAAATTTACACTTTAAACGTTTGTATTTAACATTTTATTATAATAACTCGTTTAGTACACGGGTCTAACAATTAAACACATAATTTTAATTAATTTATTTTTTGCACGTTTTTTTTCATAATTTTCATTTATTTTATATTTCAAATTCAAAATAAACTTTTCATCTAATCGCTTATGTTTAACATTATGTTTTAATTAACCCGTATAATATACGGGTTTCACAACTAGTATATATATATATATATATATATATATATATATATATATATATATATATATATATATATATATATTGTAATTTTATGCTATATAATGTTGATTTCTTGAACATTTTAACTTTATACTATATAGAATACAAAAATTGTTAAATTGTTTAAACTAAAAAGAGTAAAAAGAAAAATTAGTCCTATGGTTTATCAAAAAATGTAGTTTCAAGCAAAAATAAAAATAAAAATAAATTATCGCATGGTTCATCTAAAGTGGAAAATATTGTACAAATTTTGTCCCTCAGAAAGTTTGAATGCACTTGAAAGAAATATTTTTCTTTCCTGATTTTCTTTTATTTCATCGAATATTTTTATAATAAAAAAGAAAAAGAAAAAAGAAAATAAATCTCCTAATAACACCACCCAACCTTTTCTCTTTCAATATATTAGTTTTTTCTTCTTCTTCTTCTTCTTTTCTCTCTCTCTCTCTCTCTCTCTCTCTCTCTCTCTCTCTCTCATGGAGCATCACTGCCACTCGTTATCACCGGGCACCATTATCTTGTTGGAAACCACTACCACCGAGGAACGTCGTCGGGTCTGGAAACACAGCCATCATTTGAACGTCGTTGGGTCTGGTAAAAATAAATGATCGACTAACAATAATTTTTGTAGATTAGTTTGACTGAGGAGGTGGACAACAGTTGATCTTGACATGTCTGTGTGGAGGTAGGCGGCGGTGAATATGGACGAAGGTGAACAGAGATGGACGACAGTAGATCTGTAGACAGAGGTGGCCGACGGTGGTCGATGGTGGTGCTCCGGGAAAGAGATGAGTAAGAGAAGAAGAAGTTGGTTTATTTAAAGATAAAGTGTTAGGAGGGGTTATAAGGGATTTATTTATTTATTTATAAAAATATTTATATAAATAAAAGAAGTAAACTAGAATCAGAAAAACAAAATAGTATTTTTTAAATATATACTAAATATTCCTTTTTAAATAAATACTAAATATTTAAAGGACCAAATCTATACCATATTTTCAATTTTAAAGTAACTATCCTATAGAAAAAAATATTGGCCTCAAACCGTAGTTTTTGGTGTTTTTTTGGTAAAGTATAAGGAGCAATTTTCCAATTTACTCAAATAAAAAACTCTATTTCCTTATACATTTAAAAATAGGAAAACTGCAATAAAGTCCTTACATAATGATCTCATAATCGATTTAGTCTTTATATATTTTTTTTATTCAATTAAGTCCCAAATACCGGTAATCGTATTCAATTTAACCCTTTGACCCGGTCAACATGTCATCCAACTTTTAAAAATTACATTTTTGGCCCAAATTTCAAATTTTATTACAAAGTTGGTCCAAAATTTACACTTTTGGCTCAGATTTTAAATTTTTTTACAAATTTGGTCCAAAATATACCTTTTTTGCCCAAATTTTAAAATTTTATTATGAATTCATCATAGCTTTAGTTTCTTTACAACTTTTTTTCTCAAAAAATTGTTTCTAATATGTTTTCTATTTATAAACTCATATTTATACAAGAAAAAACATATTTTCACATAAAAATCTTATTTTTTCTATATAAAAACTTTTTTTAAAATGTTTTTTGTATATAAAATATCTAGTTATAAAAATAAGTTTGGATTATTTGTGTAATATCTCTTAAAAAATCAATTAAGAAATTAAAAGTAACCCTAAATTATAAAAACAAGTTTGGATTATTTGTTCTTTAATCACATTTATATGAAAGTTTAAACTAGTTACAGTATATAGTTACATTATATTTGAAAGTTTAATATATATAATATAATAATATTATATTTTATTCGTAACAATATTTTTAGGAAAAAAGTTAAAATCATAACTTTGATATAGTTTTTATAACTTTTTAATAAATATATTATCTAAATAAAACATATTCATTCATGACAAGTGTCCGATCTAGGTTGTGATTTTTTATTGTCAATCAACCTCTTCTTACTTGGATTATTTATAATCTTGTATTTCCTTTCTTTTTTAATATCTGTTATATGGAATATCGGTTGCAATTTATTATCGATAAATATGTTTTTAGGGGAGTGAGAAATGACCAAAAATACAATAGCAACATAAATATATAAAATATTATAACTATCAATAACACAATAGAATACTTTAACTAAAGTTCTAGAGAATTTACACATGAGTTTGGTTAAAAAAATTCGTTGTGAAGCTCAACTCAAGCATTTTTCAGGTCTTTAAGTAATTTTTTTTAAACCAAACTCATGTGCTAGACTTGTATATTTTATATATGTAATAGTAATCATATTTTTAAATCTCAAAGGTATACAACAGACAAGGAAATATGCTAGGACAGTGTGAACATGTATTTTTTTGAAGTAAACAAAAATAATTAATTCCTTCATATTGGTGCTTGGGCTTTTACCCGAGAGATTCAGTAAAAACTAAACGCATTAAACAAACACAAACACCTTTGTACCAGTAGAATCGGTTAAAAGATTTAAATTGGTTTTACAGGGGAAACCAAATCTGTGGTAGATCAGTTGGCTACCTGCGCGCCTTTTATTTTCCGTTAAAAGAAAAAAAAACGTACAAAAAGGGGAAACCAAGTCTCTTTGAGACAAAAATAAATATAAATATTCTTTAATAAATGATGGTATTTTTGCCACTTGTCAATTTCACATGGGTTTTGACATTTGTCATTTTATGGTAATTTTGAAATAAATATTATTTATTGTCAATTTTTGGTTTGTTTTAATTTTTAATTAAAATCATATATTTATATATGTAAAGTATTAAAAATCATATATATGATATTAAATTGTAATAAATACGTTTCTTTCTTTCTTGTTTTAAAGTTGTATATTAAAAAATATTTCATTTTTATATTTTAAGTTTAATCATTTTTTAAATCAACCTGTATAATATATGGATCTCACACGTAGTAAATAAATAATAAATAAAATGTGATTCTTACTCCTAAACGAAATTTAATAATCTTTTAGTCCCATGAAATGCATTCCCCGATAACACAAATGCTACTTTTCTTTTTTTCTTTTGGGTAGTTCCATATGGCTTTTTTAAAATAAATAAATAAATAACAAAAACAAAAAAAACCTAATTATTTGTCTATATGTAGTTTTAAAAAATACATAATAATAATAATAATAATAATAATAATAATTATATTATTATTATTATTATTATTATTATTATTAAAAATATATTTTATTATTCGTTCAGACTATTTTTTGTTATTTTTTAAGAAAAAACATCATAAATAGTCCCTGTGTTTTTCCAGATTCTGAAGTTAGTCTCTGTGGTATGAAAATCTCATAGATGGTCCTTGTGTTTTCAAAACTTTTGACAGATGGTCCTTATTCCTCACACCGTTAGAACCCCACCGTTAACCCTTATTTCATTAAAATAATATAAGGGTAAATCGGTCTTTTCACTTGTGCCCTCTTTATAACCAAATGCATGTCTATATTTTGAAAACCCCTCTCGCACCCACCCTCTTCTACTCTCACTCTATTGTGCATCCAATTGCAAAACGATTTCTGCGAGTGTCCAAGATGGCAATTTGTAGATGTGGAATGGAAACAACGAAGTTGACCTCATGGACAGATCGTAACCCAGGAAGGAATTTTTTGAATTGTTCAAGATGTGGATTCGTAAGGTGGGTTGACCCTCCGATGTGTGGAAGGGCATTGGTGGTGATTCCAGATTTGATAAGATCAACTCTTCATCAACTATGTCATTACCTATGCTTTCGTTTTGCTTGTTTAAAATTCCATGTTCATCTACATCCACGACACTTTGGAATTCACTCATGTCTACATCCACATTAAATTGCAAGTTAGACTCATGTACAATGTAGTCATTATCATCAGAATCATCTCCACTATAATCAAAACCATCTTCATTCTGACTATAGAAAGCATCTCCACTATCATCAATTATCATGCCCTCTAGAATGTCCATTTCTACTTGATTGTGTTAAACGTTTGGTACATTGTACTCAGCATCAAAGTTAGCATAAGTTGAATAATCATCTGTAAATGCTTCAAATTCATTGAGTCTTACACTTTGTTGTCCATCAATATCTTCAAAAATTGGTTCCTCTGCAAGATTGCCTAAATTACCCTTACACACTTCTTCTATGTGGCCCATGATCAATCCTTCATTCACATCAATGACATTACTTCGTTGCCTAACTTGAGACATAACATATGGAACAATAGTCTTTGAATGATCCTGACTTTCATCCATATCTATTACCTGTGACTGGTCAACAACATGGTTGGCAGGGTGATCTAACTTAAGCTTTTTACTACACGATCCTACTTCTCTTCTACAAGTTTTTTTTCTATTAAGTTCCGGTGAAACACTCTCAGGTTCCAGTTCCTCAATAACAACTTTGGAAGGAGACTTAAAATAACTAGCTACCTTAGTCTGACCAATTTCAATATAGACCTTTACAAGTCTATGCTTAGGGACATACGAAACAATTTAAGAACGTCTTGGTCATTACCTAAAGGCAATAACCCGTAGTCTAAGGGAAATTCAGGGATACATAAATGGTAGTAAAGAGTTTGTTCACCTTTATACCCTAATTCTCAAACCATGTCATCGAGTTAATGGACTGAAAATAAATCAGTGTAAACAGCATCTACGTATGATACAGTACCGTCGATGTATTTCCTTCTAGGTGACTTGGTGAAGACACCACTATAGTGTATCTTCAACATGAAATAGTTATCATATCCCTCTGCAAACACAAAAATAGAAAGTATAAAGAAGACGATTTATCTTCACAAATACATTAAAGGAAAACAAAAACTTAAGTTTTTTTTTGTTTTTAATGAAAAATCTTACTGTATCTCGATTGCAAGTCCTTCAAGCACGCATTTTTTTTCATGCAAACACCATATTGATAGAACCATTGTCCTTTGGTGTTGTGTAACCCTAAACCCCAATTTCGTTTCTTGGATGAGAGAGTGATGTGTTGAAGACGAAGTCATTGTACTCTTGGGAGATGAAGAGTGTTTCGGAGTTGACGTGAAGAAGACAATGGCGTAATCATTTCCCTCAGTAAAGAAGAGGGCACATGTGAAAAGACCGATTTACCCTTATATTATTTTAATGAAATAAGGGTTAACGGTGGGGTTCTAACGGTGTGATGGATAAGGACCATCTGTTAAAAGTTTTGAAAGCACAGGGACCATCTATGAGATTTTTAAACCACTGGGACTAAACTTCAGAATCTGGGAAAACACAGGGACCATTTATGAATTTTTTTTCTTTTTTTAATCAAATTAATATATTTTTTTTTCGTTCGAAGTAATATTGTGTTCTTTTCGTTCCAACTAACTTTGTTTCAGACTATTTATGTATTATTCTTTTATTCAAATTATCAATATGTTTTCTTTTCGTTCTTACTATCTTTGCATTGTTTTTTTCGGTTTAACTATTCAAGGTTATTTTTTTCATTTAGATTATTCATGTGTTATTTTTTTTTCATACAGACAATTCTTGTTTTATTTTTTTTTGTTCTGACTATCTGTAAGTAATTTTTTTTTTGGACTATTTATATTTTATTTTTTTATTTAAACAACTTTGTGTTATTTTTTTATTCTGACTAAATATAGGATTGTAAAAATGAAATAACAACAACAACAACAACAACATCAATATCAATAGATAACAAAATTAAATAAACTAGAAAATGAAAAAAAAATCAAATCAAAATGTTTTATTTATGTCGAATTAGGAAGGGGTTTTATTTATGTCAACTGTTGACAGGGGAAACAAAAATAACACCCTATGATGTTGGGTACTTAAGTCACCCACACGAATATAATATGTAACGCCCCATTCCTGGTACGTTGTTTCTGTGGCATTTATTTAGAAGTTTTTGGAGAAGGACTCGACGAGTCTATGGCCCGACTCGTCGAGTAGGGACGAGATTTCGAGCACGTGTTAGTCGGCGACTCGGCGAGTCTATATTCGGGACTCGGCGAGTCTGCCTGCCAGGTAGAAACCCTAAATCCCCGGGTTTGCACCCTCTTTAAACCACCTTATGAGCCCCCAAACTTGTCCCCTTCACCCTCAGAGCATCATTTAGCAAACCCTAATCGTTTCCTTGTGTAATTGAGCATTTCTTGTGTGAATCATGAAGTTTTGAAGAGAAGAAGGAGGCTAGATCCAAAGGAGAAGAAGAAGATCCAAGGTCTTGCACCCATTTCAGAGTTTATTGAGGTATTAACCGAATTCCTTCTGTTTCTATGATTGATTTCTCTTTAACAAGCATATATAGCCTATTTTAGCCATTTCTTAGCTTGTTCTTGGTAGAGAGATCACATTAGATTGATTAGCCTTCGGATCTAGCCATGTTTCAGTTCCAAAATCGTAGATCTATCACCTTTATGGAGCCATTTTGCATGATAACCCTAGATCTACTCTTCTAAGTGCCTTTTTAGCCTTTATCTCCTTTTTCATGCATGTGTACACGTAAAGTTGGAAACTTTACATGGTAAATCAGCCTTAGAAACTCAGATCTATATATTGTATGCGGTGGTTTTGATCAGAATCGAGTTTTTAGGATCTGCATGCATGTGACTCGGCGAGTCATTCTTCGGACTCGGCGAGTCAGGTCGCGAGTCCCCGATCTTTACCCCTTTGAGTGATTCCGAGTGGAGGCCAGTGAGCAGTAGGATGGACTCGGTGAGTCGGAGGGTAGACTCGATAATGGTGGGACTCGACGAGTTGTTCATACAACTCGGCGAGTCCAAGACAATCTTCTTAGATCGAAGAACAACTCGTCGAGTTGTTCATATGACTCGGCGAGTCGGATGCAGATTGCCTGAGCTTTTGAATCAAGAGGGTACTCGTCGAGTCGATGCCATGCTTGATGAGTAGCCACGAGTAGGGTTGAGAAGTGAGACTAGGGACTCGGCGAGTCAGGTCAATTGTAGGTTGACTTTGATCGGGAGAGTTGACTTTGACCAGGGGTAAAAGAGTCATTTTACCCAATGCAGTGATTAGCATCTGATTGAGTGTGTTTATGGATTGTAGCCGGGGAGATATCGGAGCTGCAACAGTTAACTTCCAGAGCCATACACACATCAGCCTATTCACGAGGTGAGTTTCCTTTCAGTAGGAACGGGTCTAAGGCCACAATGCCGGCCCATTCAGTTAGCAGTAGTTTCTAGACTCCGGTCCAATGCAGTAGTTAGTATGTTTGATGCCTTCGTGGCTCAGACAGGATTTATGTGTTTATGCTACATGATATGTTATGCTATGCCATGTTCAGTTAGTCCGGACTTCGGTCCGATGCAGGGGACGGGGTCCCAGTCAGTTACGGACTTCAGTCTGATGTAGGGGACGAGGTCCCAGTCAGTTTCGTACTTCGGTCCGATGTAGGGGACGGGGTCCCAGTCAGTTTTCGGATTTCGGTCCGATACAGGGGACGGGGTTCCAGACAGTTAGTCCGGACTTCGGTCCGATGCAGGGGACGGGGTCCCAGTCAGTGGGCAAGGCCCAGTATGTGCTTCTTATGTATTGTATGGTATGTGGTAGTTTGGGGGAGCTCACTAAGCTTCGTGCTTACAGTTTCAGTTTTGGTTTCAGGTACTTCCGCAAGCAAAGGGAAGAGCTTGGGATGATGGCATCGCACACACCACAGCTTCAGTTTTGTCCTGGGAGTTGATTCGGTTTTCTTGATATGTTTGGATACAGTTGTGTAACAGTTTTTCTTACAGTATTTTATTATGGTTTTTGAAACACGCAACGTATGGTTTTATTATGTGATACTCAGTTTCATGGTTTTATTATAATAAAAATTGAAATTTTTGGGTCGTTTCAAGGTGGTATCAAAGCCTTGGTTTGAGGGATTCGGATACACCTTCGGGCGTATCTGAACTCAAACTAAGGGAAAGGTAAAAAGGATTTTCAAAAAGGAAAAATGTTTTCGAATGAAATCTTGAAAAGCACTTAGAAAGAAAAGAATTTTTAAACAAGATAAGGGTGTGGTGCATGCGATCAGCCTAGCTCAAGTAAGTACTCCAAAGCTACCCATACAAGTTTATTTATTATAATAAATTGTTTCAGTTCCAGTAGAACAGCATGCTAGTATATGACTTAGGATCTAGGAAGATGCCTTATGTGCCTGTTATATGTGTTCCAGCTTTATGAGAATTACATGCTAATATTGAGTAGACAGCAGTAGGATAGCCTGTTTAGGTTATGCCTGTAGCGCGAGCTTAGCATTGTATGCTAGTATAGTTTCTCGTTATGAGAGTAGATTTGCTTGAGTAGTCTCCGATGTTCGAATGTTGCTTGCTTCGTGCTTTGTAGAACTCTTGGTGATGAGAGTTAGCCATTAGGTGAATACATCACGTCACATGTGATTAGGGTTGAAAAATCTCAGAGTGTTAGATTTGGCCCTATTGCGCAACTCTTGTTTGAGTCTAACCGTTGTAGGGACGAGCCTTTTACTCGAAGGATTATCTGAGCCTCATCACATGTGATGGTATTCAGGTGATGGCTAATTAGCATTGTAGGGAGGTCTTCAGCAGCTGAGGACTGGTTTGAGTAGAGTCAGAGATTTCCCTAGGGCAGTCCTAGGATAAGAGTAGCAGAGATCAGTAGTAGTAGAAGTGACTTGGTGGAGTCAAGGCAGTTCTTGAGGAAAGTACGGATAGATGTGGAAGGTAGTATGGGACCATACTACTGAAAGCAGAGGATCCGTACTCGAATCAAGGAAGGCCGAGACAAGACCAGGAAGCTAGTAGTAGTATCAATGATCCCTTGAGATATTTCAGTTTTCTGATGTTGCTATGATGTGTTTCAGATGGTGGTTTTGCGTTCTAGGCCAGCAGCCGGCAGTGGAGGTGCCGGGGAGGGATCAGGATCAGGCTCGGGGGGCGAGCGCATGGACGAGCAAACCAGAGAGTTTCTTTCTTCAGAGATTACCCGTATCATTTTGGAGCAGACTCCTATGATCTTCGGTTCGATCAAGGAGGGTATCCTAGAGCTGATGGATGAGAGGTTGGGCACCTTCCGTGCCTTGGTAGCGGCCATGATGGGGTCGCTCACACTTACGTTCAGGGAGTTCAGGGCATGTGGAGCTCCAGATTATCACGGGGCGCGAGACCCCATAGCGAGTACTAGATGGTTAGCGGATGTGGCCAACGCGTTCCGCACGAGCAGGTATCCCGAGGGGGACAAGGTTAGATTGGTGTCCTGTCTCCTGAAGGACAGGGCACGAGATTGGTGGGAAGAGGTCGGACATACCATTGGAGCTGATGCAACGTTAGATGCCATGACCTGGGCTGACTTCTCTACCAGGTTCAGGGCGGAGTTTGCACCGGTTATTGAGGTGCAGCAGTTAGCCAGAGAGTTTCGGGACCTCACCCAAACTACAGAGACCGTGGCGGAGATCACCGCCAAGTTCAGGGAGAGGGCTCTTCTTGTTCCTCAGTATGCAGCCGATGAGGAGATGAAGAAGGCCCGTTATCATGAGATGTTGTGGAGCGATATTCGCCAGTTTGTGAGCCGGTCCATCTGTAAAACGTTGGACGACATGATTGCTAGGGCTTGAGAGAGGGAGATTGATCTCGAGATGGAGAAGAAGAGGAAACCGGAGGCTGTTTCGGGTTCAGGAGGTTCGGGCAATAAGCCCAAGGTTTCAGATCACAGATCCAGGATTCAGCCGAGCCACGGTCGATGTGGCAAGTGTGGGAGGATGCACGATGGGGTGTGCAAGGCAGGGAGTTCTGACTGCTTCAAGTGCGGTCGGACTGGGCATTTGAGCAGGGATTGTATGACCCCTGCTACTGCCATTGCAGCATCAGATCTGATTTGCTTTCAGTGAAATCAGAGGGGACATAAAAAGTCCCAGTGCCCGAGTTTAGCTGCAGTAGGGAAGGTGGCTGCACCTGCCCCTGCTAATTTGAGGATTACAGATGGCCGACAGGGCCGAGCCGAGGCGCCAGTGGCGAAGAGTAGTGCTTTTCAGATGACAGCAGAGGAGGCGTGAGCGACTCCTGATGTGGTGGCGGGTATGTATTTTTTCCCTTCATCTCTTTATTATTATTGATTGATTATTGCTTATGATTATATGTTTTATATAGGGTCGTTCTTTGTGAACGACATTTCTGCTATGGTATTATTCGATTCGGGGGCTACCCGATCATTTGTATCACTTGCGCTTAGCAAGAGATTTAGTAGAGCTCCAGGGGAGCTGGATTGTCCACTGGAGGTTGAGATAGCAGATGACAGGACCGTGAGGGTCGTCAGAGTGCATAGAGGGTGTTCTCTTTAGTTGTTCGACGAGCAGTTTTCGGTGGACCTGGTTCCTATTCCCCTGTGAGGGAATAAGGTTATAGTAGGCATGATTTGGTTGAGTCTCAATGGGGCGGTGATTGATTGTGAGCTGCATCTAGTGAGGGTTCGCACTTCCAGTGGGGGAGAGTTAGTGATTCCGGGCGAGAGGCCACAGCGCGGGCCGACCTTTTGTTCCGCCGCAAGGGCGAGGTGCTATTTTCAGCAGGGTTGCGCTGGTTATGTAGCTTATGTCTTGGATGCCCGGGAGAAGGTAAAGACGTCAGTTGATGATGTTCCGGTAGTGCGAGACTTCCCGGATGTATTTCCCGAAGATTTACCGGGAATACCTCCTGAGAGGCAGGTTGAGTTTAGGATCGACCTGATTCCTGGTGCGGCTCCGATAGCCAAGGCACCGTACCGTCTAGCTCCCCTTGAGATGCAGGAGTTGTCTACGCAGCTGCAGGAGCTGCTAGACAAGGGTTTCATTCGGCCGAGCAGTTCTCCTTGGGGAGCGCCGATCCTGTTTGTGAGGAAGAAGGATGGGTCGCACCGTATGTGTATAGATTACCGGGAGTTGAATAAGGTAACAGTGAAGAACCGCTACCCACTTCCGAGGATAGATGATTTGTTTGACCAGCTTCAGGGAGCGTCTTGGTTCTCCAAGATCGACCTACGCTCCGGATATCATCAGATGCGGGTTAGGGATGAGGATATGCAGAAGACTGCTTTCAGGACCAGGTATGGTCATTATGAGTTTGTGGTGATGCCATTTGGGCTCACCAATGCTCCAACTGCGTTCATGGATCTCATGAATCGCGTGTGCAGGCCGATGCTGGATCGGTCAGTGATAGTAATCATAGATGATATCTTGGTGTATTCCAAGACGCAGGAGCAGCACGAGGAGCATCTGAGGGAGGTGCTAGAAGTTCTGAGGAAGGAGAGACTTTTCGCAAAGTTCTCCAAGTGCGAGTTCTGGTTGCGCGAGGTGCAGTTCCTTGGTCACCTCGTCAACCAGAAGGGTATTTTGGTGGATCCGGCCAAGATAGAGGCCGTGATGCAGTGGGAGGTCCCGAAGTCTCCATCCGAGATTCAGAGCTTCCTAGGGTTGGCAGGGTATTACCGGAGGTTCATTCAGGATTTCTCCAAGATAGCAGTGCCGCTCACCCGACTGACCAAGAAGTCGGTGGTATTTCGTTGGGGGCCTGAGCAGCAGGCAGCGCTCGAGACTCTCAGGCAGAGATTGTGCGAGGCTCCAATCCTTACATTGCCAGAAGGAGTAGAGGACTTTGTAGTCTACTGTGATGCCTCAATCACAGGTATGGGAGTAGTGTTGATGCAGCGAGGCCATGTGATAGCTTACGCCTCGAGGCAGTTGAAGCCTCACGAGGCTAACTATCCTACCCATGATTTAGAGTTGGGGGCGGTTGTGTTTGCCCTCAAGATTTGGAGACATTATCTTTATGGGGTCCGTTGTACTATCTACACGGATCACAAGAGTTTGAGGTACCTTATGGATCAGACGAGTCTGAACATGAGGTAGAGGAGGTGGTTGGATGTGCTGAAGGATTATGATTGTGAGATTCTTTACCATCCAGGGAAGGCCAACGTGGTGGCCGACGCCCTAAGCCGCAAGGTGTCGGCAGCCCCTATCAGAGATTTGTGTTTGAGGATGACAGTGATTACTCCGTTGTTGGAACGGATCAGGGAGGCTCAGGTTGAGGGCCTCAAGGAGGAAAGACAAAAGTGTGAGAGGATAGTGGGCCGAGTAGCTTCGTTTGATTATGATATTCGGGGATTGCTGACGCTTCATGGGAGAGTGTGGGTACCGTACTGGGTTGGGGTATGGCAAGTGTTGATGGACGAGGCTCATAAGTCTCGATTTTCTATCCATCCAGGGGCGACGAAGATGAATAGAGATCTTCGACCCGATTATTGGTGGCCCTGCATGAAGCGGGATGTCGCCTGGTATGTTTAGAGGTGCCTGACCTGCAGGAAGGTCAAGGTGGAGCACCAGAGGCCTCATGGCAAGATGCAGCCGTTAGATATTCCCGTGTGGAAATGGGAGGACATCACCATGGATTTTATCACCAAGCTTCCTAGGACCGCACGAGGAGTAGATTCGATATGGGTAGTAGTGGATCGGTTGACGAAGAGTGCTCATTTTATCCCGATCCAGGAGAGTATATCGGCAGAAAGGTTAGCCGATATCTATGTGCGTGAGATCGTGGCACGTCATGGAGTGCCGGTATCGGTGGTGTCAGACCGAGATGTCCGTTTTATATCCAAATTCTGGAAGCGGTTTCACGACGAGATGGGTACTCGTCTCCATTTCAGCACCGCTTTCCACCCTCAGACAGACGGGAAGAGTGAGAGGACGATTCAGACTCTCGAGGACATGCTCAGGGCATGTGTTCTAGACTTCGGTGGCAGTTGGGATACGTATCTTTCGTTAGCGGAATTTTCGTATAACAACAGTTATCATGCGAGCATTGATCGACCTCCCTTTGAGATGCTTTATGGGAGGAAGTGTAGGACCCCGATTTGTTGGGGCGAGGTCGGTCAGAGAGTCGTTGGGAGCACAGAGGTGGTGCTCAAGACGACCGAGTTGATTCAACAGGTCCGTAGTAGACTGCAGACTGCGCAGAGTCGGCAGAAGAGCTACGCCGATAGGAGGCGTTCAGACTTGGAGTTCCGGGTGGGCGATATGGTCCTTCTGAAGGTCTCACCCTGAAAGGGTGTCATCAGGTTTCGGAAGAGGGGCAAGCTAGGCCCCAGGTTCATTGGTCCTTTCAGGGTTTTGGCCCGGGTGGGTCGGGTTGCTTATCGGTTGGATCTTCCAGTAGAGCTTAGCCAGATCCACAACACTTTCCATGTGTCTCAGTTGAGGAAGTGTTTGGTGGATGAGTCAGTAGTTGTTCCCCTAGAGCATATTCAGGTTGATAGCAACCTGAATTATATTGAGAGGTCGGTCGCGATTCTGGACCGGAAGACGAAGACCTTGAGGAACAAGGCAATTCAGTTAGTGAAGGTGCAGTGGCAGCACCGGAAGGGGTCTAAGTGGATGTGGGAGGCTGAGGAGGAAATGAGAGAGCACTACCTGGAGTTATTTGCAGATTCAGCCGTAGCAGACTTCGAGGACGAAGTCTGAGACAAGTGGGGGAGAATTGTAACGCCCCATTCCTGGTACGTTGCTTCCGTGGCATTTATTTAGAAGTTTTTGGAGAGGGACTCGACGAGTCTATGGCCCGACTCGTCGAGTACGGACGAGATTTCGAGCACGTGTTAGTCGGTGACTCGGCGAGTCTATATTAAGGACTCGGCGAGTCTGCCTGCCAGGTAGAAACCCTAAATCCCCGGGTTTGCACCCTATTTAAACCACCTTATGAGCCCCAACACTCGTCCCCTTCACCCTCAGAGCATCATTTAGCAAACCCTAATCGTTTCCTTGTGTAATTGAGCATTTCTTGTGTGAATCTTGAAGTTTTGAAGAGAAGAAGGAGGCTAGATCCAAAGGAGAAGAAGAAGATCCAAGGTCTTGCACCCATTTCAGAGTTTATTGAGGTATTAACCGAATTCCTTCAGTTTCTATGATTGATTTCTTTTTAACAAGCATATTTAGCCTCTTTTAGCCATTTCTTAGCTTGTTCTTGGTAGAGAGATCACATTAGATTGATTAGCCTTCGGATCTAGCCAAGTTTCAGTTCCAAAATCGTAGATCTATCACCTTTATGGAGCCATTTTGCATGATAACCCTAGATCTACTCTTCTAAGTGCCTTTTTAGCCTTTATCACTTTTTTCATGCATGTGTACACGTAAAGTTGGAAACTTTACGTGGTAAATCAGCCTTAGAAACTCAGATCTATATATTGTATGCGGTGGTTTTGATCAGAATCGAGTTTTTAGGATCTGCATGCATGTGATTCGGCGAGTCGTTCTTCGGACTCGACGAGTCAGGTCGCGAGTCCCCGATCTTTACCCCTTTGAGTGATTCCGAGTGGAGGCCAGTGAGCAGTAGGATGGACTCGGTTAGTCGAAGCGTAGACTCAGTAATGGTGGGACTCGACGAGTTGTTCATACAACTCGGCGAGTCCAAGACAATCTTCTTAGATCGAAGAACAACTCGTCAAGTTGTTCATATAACTCGGCGAGTCAGATGCAGATTGCATGAGCTTTTGAATCAAGAGGGTACTCGTCGAGTCGATGCCATGCTCGACGAGTAACCACGAGTAGGGTTGAGAAGTGAGACTAGGGACTCAGCGAGTTGGCAGCCCAACTCGGCGAGTCAGGTCAACTGTAAGTTGACTTTGACCGGGAGAGTTGACTTTGACCAGGGGTAAAAGAGTCATTTTACCCAATGCAGTGATTAGCATCTGATTGAGTGTGTTTATGGATTGTAGTCGGGGAGATACCGGAGCTGCAGCAGTTAGCTTCCAGAGCCATACACACAGCAGCCTGTTCACGAGGTGAGTTTCCTTTCAGTAGGAACGGGTCTAAGGCCACAATGCCGGCCCATTCAGTTAGCAGTAGTTTCTGGACTCCGGTCCAATGCAGTAGTTAGTATGTTTGACGCCTCCGTGGCTCAGACAGGATTTATGTGTTTATGCTACATGATATGTTATGCTATGCCATGTTCAGTTAGTCCGGACTTCGGTCCGATGCAGGGGACGGGGTCCCAGTCAGTTTCGGACTTCGGTCCGATGTAGGGGACGGGGTCCCAGTCAGTTTTCGGATTTTGGTCCGATACAGGGGACGGGGTCCCAGACAGTTAGTTCGGACTTCGGTCCGATGCAGGGGACGGGGTCTCAGTCAGTGGGCAAGGCCCAGTATGTGCTTCTTATGTATTGTATGGTATGTGGTAGTTTGGGGGAGCTCACTAAGCTTCGTGCTTACAGTTTCAGTTTTGGTTTCAGGTACTTCCGCAAGCAAAGGGAAGAGCTCAGGATGATGGCATCGCACACACCATAGCTTCAGTTTTGTCCTGGGAGTTGATTCAGTTTTCTTGATATGTTTGGATACAGTTGTGTTACAGTTTTTCTCACAGTATATTATTATGGTTTTTGAAACACGCAACGTATGGTTTTATTATGTGATACTCAGTTTCATGGTTTTGTTATAATAAAAATTGAAATTTTTGGGTCGTATTTTTGGGTCGTTTCATAATATCACTCATCTCTTAATTATATCACATCAGCATTCGTAAATACCCATGTATTAATGCAATATCACAATTTTCAAAATGGGACCCCACTAATAAATCAACTACTTTATATTTTTTAATAACTCATGTTAATTACTGTTAGACCGTTGTAGAGAACAATATAAGAAAATAAAATTTTCACTGCTGGTTACACTAGGTGATAGCACTGGGAAGTAGGGTTTAATTCTCAGAGACAGCCTAATGATTAATGTCTTTTTACATAAGACACATACTAGTCATTTAAATAAAAAATATAAAAACAGGGTTTAGATTACTAACTAAACTAAATAGCAATGAAAGTAAACTAACAAATTCAATAATAGAAACGAATCCAGCTCTGCTGCGACTTTCCTAATCACGCAATCAGCTAAAATCTTGTTATTCAAAATATGTTTAATCTAAGCTGGTACTGAAAAAAACTAACAAGCTCTATTATGATCTCTTTTACCTAGTTGAAATCAACCAAAACAAGCTCTTCAGTTAACCTTAACTTTTTAAAGCTCTTAATTAAGAATGAAAAGTTTCATTAAGATCTGTGTAAAATTCTCAATAATACACAATACTTCGCACAAGCTAGGAAGCGTAAAGGTATGAAATTTTAGTTTATATCATAGTTAAATCCCAACACGGAACCAATCTGATACTTGTTACTTATCACCAGTTGACAAGAACAATCTGAGACACAATACTTCTCACAAGCTAGGAAGCGTAAATGTATGAAATTTCAGTTTATATCATAGTTAAATCCCAACACGGAACCGATCTGATACTTGTTACTTATCATTAGTTGACAAGAACAATTACAGATTCTATTAACTAATTAACTAGAATGATTAAACCCTAGCTAGGTGATCAAAATAACAAGAATTAAAAACTAGACATTCTTTAAGCTCAAAATTGAAACAACTAGATAGAAGCACACAAACAAAACCAAATCTGATAACTAATCACGTGAAAAGTACTAATTTAATGTAGAACTGAAAACTAGGGTTTTAGCTAGACATGGCCTAAAATGAATTAAAACTAATAAAAAGAGAAAGAAACTGATTAATCTTGATAACTAAGTGTAAGAGATGATCTTCAGCTTTCAGATCTTCAGAAATCGCTGAAATCAAAGAGAAATTGCCTCATAAATCATCGTTTTTGTTGTCAGGAGCTTCAACAATCATCCAACCCTCAATATGATAAGAGAAGCATCCCATATATATGATCCAGAATCTTCGGGATTGTCTGAACTATGAAGTGTTTATTCGATTAAATTTTTTTATTTAATCAAATTTCAAGGCAAAATTTGATCAAAATTTTTCGTTTACTCCTTTTTTCACAAACACAAAAGTCATCTAGAATTTTGTCTAGTTTTTGGAACATTTTAAATCACATCAATCGGAGTTAAGAGTCATGAGATATTGTCAAAATACTGACAGGGGGTTAAAGCTGTCAGCAACATCCTTTAGGCTTTAGAATGTAGCAATCTATCTTTGTAGGATTAATTCGATCGAATTTTTCTTGACCCAAAACAACTTCCAATCATATCTCAAAATTCTTCTTAAGTTCCAAGCTCCAATTAACCCCGATTCTCCATTAAATGCATCCAAAGTTGCACCCAAAATACTGTTCTACTTGAATTATCTGAAAGTGACATAAAAGCGCTAGCAGTACGAGAGTTCTAACGAATAACAGAAGTTGAACATTATTTAAACTAATAACATGCAAATATGTAAAATATGATGTTAAATACTAATAAAAACTACCTTAAAATGCATAAAATGATATCTATCAATTACATATACTTAATATTTATTTTTTAATTTATTTTATTAAAAGTTCTTATTAAAATTCGTAAAATAATAAAAATATAATTCCATTTGTGTTTTGACTGAAGTTTGAATATTATTTTTAAAAGATATCCAAATCAAGTGTTGGTTAAATTTGTCCATAAATGTCATTTTAAACGAATTCATTTAAATAAAAGTATAAGCATTATAATTAGTTTATGAAGTCCATAAATTCAATAAATTAAATAGTAAGCAGTCATATAAGATTTGTTTGTTGATACAAATCTAAGCATGTCCCATTTGTTAAGCTTATAAGACTTTTAAATGGTGAGATAACATAGATGATGTGGCCTTTCAAACTTGAATTGCAATGCAGTTGAAAGACCTTTGTGGAAAGTCTTACATACTATTATTGTGTAATAGTTGTGAGACCCATCTTTCATATGAGTTAATTAAAAAAAATTAAATATGAAGGCCTAAATAATTGACAACTTTGAATGTATAAAGAAAAATAAGAAAAATAATGAATTATTAAAATTAAAATGTTTTTTATCTTTTAAATTTAAACAATTAGATTAAATAAATAAACAAAAGAAACTAATAAACTTTAATTTATAAACTTTGAAATTAGAAGATAAGCTAATTAATGAAATTGATATCCATTTATTCTTATATTTATTGCAATTATTACATTAAAATATTATATGTAATTTAATAAAATAGGAAAACCCATAAAATGAAATGTGGAAAAAAAATCAATTCAAAATTACCACAAATTCACATTTGTCAAATTGAAGGAGAGCATGCTATATGACAAAAAAGTTCTTTATTTATTAGGGAGGATTAATTATGTGGTTGATGAGAAAACACCAGAGTTGCTAGATTTTTACAAGGATGTAATTCACGTGCAAGATCCCTACATTGTAAACTGAATACCTTAAATTTAGAGTTAGTTACATGATTCATCCTCGGTTCAAGTGCCAAATCCAATGTTTAATCTATGTTTTTAAAAATTAACAAGGACAATCCCTTGTATTGCACGTTCTGTCACTGAAATCGTTTACCATAATTAAAATGTCTATTTTCCCTTATCCATTTATTTTTGATCAACTTTTGAATTGTTTATTTATGAATTATATTTTTTCAAAAAGAAAAAGAAAACCGGCTCATTGCTTTTTTGATGGGTTTTATAAGTTACATTAAACATATTTTCACATCAAAATTAACACATAGTCTAATTATGGGCACATGAAACCTATAGATGTATGTCTTTACATATTATAGCAACATACTATTAAAACTACTAGAAGCCATAGGTACAATCGAAATTTATATAATGGAATACATACTTTTGTGTTATAATCATATATAACACTTTAGAATCCTTAGATCTACTTCAGAAAGTTAGCAACAAAATTATAGCTGCTTCTAATGGCTCACACCTAAACCCATGAAACTAGAAATCGATTCTAAAAAGAGAGGGAGAGAGATAGAGAGAGGGAGAAAGAGATGAGAAAGAAACAGAGAGGTTGAATTGTTGGCCTAGTTTATAAGAGAGTCATATGGTCAAAAAGTATAACCCTATCAGTCCTTTTATAGCTACCACATGTCAAAGGATAAACACTAATTTGAATATTAAAAATAATTCATTTTTATCATTATTCAAATTAGTTTCCTTATATGCATTTGGAGACTTGAAGAAATCCTTGGAGAGCCTCTTAAAACCGTCCAAGCTAAGGAGGTTCTACAAACTCTCCATTGCTCAACTTTTAAGCAATTGCAACTTAACCCTTGTACCTTTAGTTAATTCCCATTAACCAAAAATTAATTCCCAATTAATTCTATGTAATTCTAAATTAATTATAATCACTATTTAATTAATTTATTAAACTTATAATAAATTAATGAATTAATAAATTATTTTCTCTCTTTACTAATATCATTTCTGACTATTTCTAGATATGAGGCAGCCCAAAAAGGAGTTCGCTTATATTCATAAGAATATACCACTTTAGTTAAGATTTTATATACCTTAATCCATCATTCTCACACTTGGATAATTGGTCAACTACAACTGCAAATATAGAATCTAAATAACGAACAAAGTGTGCTTTCTAATGCCACTTTCTAACTCTAATCTCATCAAAGGTTGGTTCTAAGATAAGTGATAAACTATTCATTCTTTATATAAGATATCGCATGGACACAGGACATTAACAAAAGTCAATCTTATAGTCTCATATTCTGTTTCTCGATTTCCGATTCGTGATGACCTTATTAGACAACGAACTGAAAACATCAATTTACTCTAGCTTAGTCCTAGCACTATAATCTTAGCATCGAATAACCAAGGGTCCCAAGTTACGGCTAAACATAGAACTATATAATTGCAACTTTCACTCATTGTGCAATACAAGGAACTACGTTTTATAACATCAAGTTATAGATGAGTTTTTGTAATACTAATGCACAACATACTTGTAAATTATAACTTATGTATCTCCATTTGAAGAATAGATGATATTATCGTCTTAGGGTTACTTTCGGTAGATTTCATGAATTAATCTCTAAGAGTAGGTGTAACCAATAATCAAAATCTTCAATTTTAAGCACTCATAAGCATTGCAATAATCTCTATGTCATGTCCAATCTCCATGAATACTTTGCTAATGTCCATGACAGTCTTGAATCATACTTAGTCCCTAAAAGTATGCCATGTCCAATATCCATGACAGTCGAAAGAAACATCAGGATTGTGATACCAATGTTGGATCAGAGTTAACAACACATATTGAATAATACAAGGATTTACAATAACTTTACATTCTTTCATAACACTAGTACTAAGAATTAATTCATTAACAATCCAAAAGGAAACCTTTACAAGAACAAATTTAACTAATTTGTAAGATAACATAACACAAAAAGGCCTAACATATCGGCGAACCATTAAAAAAAGTATTATTCCATGACACCCATTGTTTGTCTTCCAGCTCCTAAGTTCCTAAAGATACATACATTCGAAGATATTACGTCAACAATAATGTTGATGAGATTTGCAGGTTTAACTATGTATGTTTTTGTAATGAAAAAGTATGTTTAGACTAAAAAATTTCAAAAGTAAAATGCAACATGTTTTACCCTTGTAAACCTATATATGTAAAAGTGATTTTTTATTTTTCTAACTCTGTGTGTTTTAATAATCCAAAGCATGTTTAGACTAATAATTATAAAAGTTTAAAGTAAAACATGTTCTTCCCTTGTAAACCTATACAAGTGAAAGAGATTTGTTTATATACATAACTTATCAAACGTAAGATTATAATTCGATAGAATGTCGTGTCGAGTTAAAGATTTATTTGTTCAATTAATTAAATATTTGACATTTAAACATTTAAATAAATCCTTCTTATATCATTTAGGCACACTCTAAAATGACTTTCCAGGGTTTTATAATGAACATGTAATCGAACGATAGAAGAGAAAGCCTCTGAAGAACACAATGAGTAGATGTTGATGTAACAACTAAATAATAATCAACAAGTATGTGATAGTGTAACGCCCCAGTTTTTCTCGGTACGTTTGGTTATTTTAATTTAATTATCCTTGTAACCATGGGTTAATTTATTTAACCAATGCCTGATTTCTTATGTTATTAGACTCTTTTGATCATCTTGTAAACTCCTTTTATTGAAGTCCATGGACTATGGGCCTATTTGCAAAGTCCATCTAGTAAATAGTACTTAATGTGTTAATTGAGTCATTTGGAACACACACAAGAAAAACACTCTAAACCTCCCTCTCTCTCTAAAATCGTCCTCTAAGTCTTTGGGATCAAGAGCAGCCAAGGGGCTGTTGTTTGGAGCTTACTTCTTGTTCATTTACAGCCTTGATTCATATTGGTATGAACCTCCTTATCATTTCTTACAACTTGATTCATAACCTTGTTCTAGTTTTATGATTCCATCTTCACTTCTTCTCCTTCTTATTTGATTTGTAATTGTATGTTATACATCATCTCAAGATGCTATCTTCACCCCATCTATGGTGGATGATGGATCTAGGGGATTACATGTGGCAAAAGATCATGAAAACCCTAAAAGGGAGAATGATGATTTTATGTGCTTTATGTTCATTTTCATGTTGATTGTTATTACAATCTTGTGGAAAAATGAAATCCTAATGATAGCTAACCCTTTTTAGTACCACCATGATCATGGGGACTAAATTGGGATGATGAACACATCTTAAAATGTGTTTCAAAGGGAGAAGGATGGATAAGCCAAAAAGGAATCACGGGTGGCTACGATTCTGTTTTCCATCAGATCTGTAGTCATTTTGTAAAACTCATATCTTGAGCTCTAAACTCAAACGGACCCCAAACCAGTTCCAAAAGTTCAAAAATTGAGTTGGATAACTTTATTAAGAAGGCCAACCTCACTGATAAGGACTTTATCTTTGGGAAAGAATGGCATCTTTGCTGTTAGGTCTGATCCGGGTTTGTTATGATATGTCATTTTGTTTTCATCATTTCTAAAGCTTGGAAAAGGATCCAGAGTGGTCCCAAGTTTCTATATGTTCCTTATATTATTAATTTAAGATCTGGAGAATAGGGAGTGTTATTTCCAATTATAAATTGGTTAGAATGGATCCACACTCCAGATTAGTGGGCAGTCACCAGCTTTTGCTAGTGCTGTGATTGTCCACAATGTGAATTTTATATCTGGAGTTTGGGAGATGATTTTCATTCAATTCCAACTCTGAGACTTTCATTTGTATGTCCTTTACTTCTATTAATTTTGGTTTGGACGAATTCTACTCACAAGTTAGGTAGAATTGGCCAACATCACTTGACTGTATTGTTGGAGACAAAAGTGATACACCATTTTGTAAAATTCATACTTAATTCATCTTTTAGAGTTAGAATGAGTTATTTATAGTTATGGAATCCTGAGAAATCATAGTTTGCTATAAAATTTAGTTAAAGCTATGTTTCTATTTTAGATTTTGGAGTAAATCCGTTTTAAACAGAGGGTCTGTTTTAGAGACCTTGCTGTGATTACTCTTTTCTCAACTCATAGCTTCATTACTTCTCCTTTCTAACCTTTAGTCCTTCTTAGGTGAGGTTTTGAAGTTTGCTCAAGCCTGGTAGAATTATTTGATTCTTAGCTATCCTTACTACTCACTCAAGGTGAGTTCTCTCACACCGTTGTATTGATGATTGTGTTTGGTAGTTAGCTCGTGTGTGATTATTTGAATTTATTATAAAAGCATGCTATATAAGTATTGTTTAAATTCGTACATGTGCACTGTATGTAACTAATCATGGATATGGGGACACCACCAAAGGATACAGATTTACCCCGTGCGGTGGGTAGGTAAGATCACCAACGTAATACTCATCGTGAGGTGCATTGATTAGGGCCAAGTGATACGGGATCTTCCCGGTGCGGCTCAAACCTACAAGTCCTTCTTGTATTATTGGCGTTGATTCGTTCTTTGCCCTTATTATAAAAATATAATTGGAAAATGGATTAGGGTTAGTAAATATGAATGTTAGTACAATGTTTGTGTTTGAATTCACTAAGCTTTGTGCTTACGGTTTCCCTTATAACTTTTCAGGTGTTAATATTAAAGAGGCTAGGGCTTGACATGGAGCACCGGGACATCACTACTAGTTATTTTGTTGGGACCTTGTTATTATTATTATTACTTCCGCACTTATTTTATAAGATTATTAAGTAGATGGATTATGTTATGACTATTTCAGTTGTTTTAATTTAATGTAAGATGGGTTTTAAAAGTTTAAATTTTTGCAAAAAATTTGGGTGTCACAAGTTGGTATCAGAGCCACAATTTGAGGGAACTAGGCATTCTTTTGGATGTTCTAGACTCAAATTTGAGGCTCTATAAGAGTTTATTTTCTTTTTAAAATATTTTTTAAACCTTCTAAAGACTATTAGTGGAGGATGTCGCGGTGTGCCAGTCAGCCAGCCAAGTAAGCCTTATTTCTTATGTTAAATGTTTATGTTAAATTGTTGACTATGAATTGGATTCTACAAGCCTTAAAATATTAGATTACACACTTAGTTAGTATTAACATGTGAGAGAGTTGTAAAATTAACGGCTAGAGCGAACTGGAAATTTTGAAACTAGACGCGAATGCGAAATTTGAACTTGTGTGGAAGGTAGTAGATGGGCCCCTACTATTTGAAACATTGGTGCCGGTTTCGGGTCGGGCAAGGTTGAAAGATTTTCAGCAAGCTGAGTATTTTATCTTCCTAGAAATATCTAGGCTGAATTGTTTCTAAGATTTTCCTTCTTCTGTGGATATCAATGGCTCCGCCTGCTCGACTTAATCAACTCCAAATGGTGCAAGTTAGGGATATTGTCGCTGAGGAATTCAATAACACTTTCAACGAACTAATCCAGGGTGTGACCAATGACATAATCAACCAAGTTGGTTCTCTTCTGGATGAGCGCCTCGCGGCTATTCTCGGGGGAGCATTAACGGCTTTGCCTGTTCAGGATTCGGCATACTACTTCGAGAAGTTCAGCAAGTGTAGCCCTCCTCTTTGGAACGGTGAATCCGACCCAGTTTCTGCTAAGCACTGGGTGTCAGATGTTGAGGGCGCCTTCATAACTGTTGGGTGTCCGGACCAGTACAAAGTAGTGATCGCCATGAATCAGCTACGAAAAAGGGGAAAGACATGGTGGAACACCATCACCGCTCTATTGAACGAAGAAGAAGTGAGGGCCATGTCTTGGGCCCAATTTGTGGAGAGGTTCGAGGCACAATATATGCCTAAGGTGGAGCAGCAGCGGATGCAGCAAGAGTTCATGGCCTTACAGTAGACTACGGAGTCCTTTAGTGACCTGAACGCCAAGTTCTTGGAGATGCTATCTTTTTGCCCCTCGTTTGCAGGGAACGAGGCCTGGTTGGTCAGCCGGCACACGGTTATTCTACGTACCGAGATTCGGGAATTCGTTAGCATGAAGAAGTTCCCGACTTGATCTTATCCCTATTATGATGCGAAAGCTCTGCGTTATCGTAGACATGGATTGGCTTGATGCGTTTGATGCGGAAATCCACTGTCGTAAGAAGGAAGTTCGTGTTCGAAATCCTAGAGGTGGAGAACTTATTATTCAGGGGGACATTCCCCGCCTGGCTATGGCTTCTTGCTCTTCTGCTATAGCACTAGACGACGTTCCTATCATTTCCGACTTCAACGATGTCTTTCCGGAGGAACTCCCTGGCTTGCCACCTATTCGGCAAGTGGAGTTTCACATTGATTTGGTTCTAGGTGCGACTCCGGTAGCGAAATCTCGTTACCGCTTGGCACCACCTGAAATGAAAGAGCTCCAAGATCAACTTCAAGAACTAAGTGATAAAGGGTTTATACGGCCAAGCTGCTCGCCTTGGGGTGCTCCTATTCTCTTTGTGAAGAAGAAAGATGGATCCCAGCGAATGTGTATTTATTATAGGGAGCTAAACAAGCACACGATAAAGAATAGGTACCCGGTGCCACATATTGACGATCTTTTCGATCAGCTTCAGGGAGCATCTTGGTTTTCCAAGATTGATTTACGTTCCGGTAACCATCAGATGCGGGTTCGTGAAGAAGACATTGAGAAAACAGCATTACGTACTCGCTATGGGCATTTTGAGTTCGTGGTGATGCCTTTTGGGCTCACCAATGCACCCAAAACGTTTATGGATCTCATGAACCGGGTGTGTAGCCCGATACTTAACCGTTCGGTCATAGTGTTCATTGATGACATCTTGGTCTATTCTAAGACCAAAGAAGAGCATGAGCAACACCTTCGGGAGATTCTGGAAACTCTGGAAAGAGAAAGGCTTTATGTTAAATTCTCAAAATGTGAATTTTGGTTAGAAATAGTTTATTTCTTGGGGCATGTGGTAAAAAAAAACACCGTATTAAGGTCGATCAAGCCAAGGTTAATGCGGTTAAACAATAGGAGATTCTAAAAAAACCTTCTGAAATTCGTAGTTTCTATGGTTTAGCCGGTTATTACCATAAGTTCATTGGAAAAATCTATAAAATTGCCTTGCCACTCACCCGATTGACCAAGAAATCAGTGAAATTCATTTGGGGTCCAAAGCAACAATTTGCGTTTGATGAGCTGAGGAAGCGATTGTGTGATGCTCTGATTTTGGCCTTACCTGATAGGGTTGAGGATATGTTGGTTTACTGTGATGCATCGCTTCAGGGTCTTGGTGCCGTGTTAATACAACGGGACAGGGTGATAGCCTATGCCTTCCGACAGCTGAAACCCCACGAACGGAACTACCCCACTCATGATTTAGAGCTTGGGGCTATTGTTTCGCTCTTAAGATTTGGAGGCACTATCTCTATGGAGTGAAGTTTATCATATACACTGACCATAAGAGTCTGAAATATTTGTTCCAGCAGCGGGATTTGAACCTGAGGCAGATTCGATGGTTGGATATGGTAAAAGATTATGATTGTGAAATTCACTACCACCCCGGTAAAGCTAATGTGGTAGCTGATGCTCTCAGTCGTAAACAATCTGCCGAACCGATTTGAGCTAAGTGTCTCTGGATCACGATGGTGTCGTCTTTGTTAGATCTAATCCGGGACGCCTATAAGACGGCAATACTAGAGGAAAACATCAGGCGTGAGAAGATTAGGAAATAGTTGCCTAAGATGGAACGAGACGGGCGGGGTTTGCTGACTCAATACGGTAGGGTTTGGGTTCCATATACCGGGGGAAATCAGAAAACCCTAATGGATGAGTCTCATAAGTCAAAATTTTCTATCCATCCTGGTGCTACTAAAATGTATCGGGACCTTCATGAGGCTTACTGGTGGCATGGAATGAAGAATGATGTGGCTCGATTTGTGGAAGAATGTATGACCTGTCGGAAGGTCAAGGCGGAACACCAGAAACCGCATGGGAAGTTGCAAACATTGGAGATTCCTGAATGGAAATGGGAGCATCTAACCATGGACTTCATTACAAAACTTCCTAGAACTGCCCGAGGATTCGATACGATATGGGTGATTGTTGATCGTTTGACTAAGAGTGCTCACTTTCTGGCTATAAAGGAGAGCTCATCGACGGAGAAATTAGCCGAGATCTTTGTTCGGGAGATTGTCTCATTACATGGGGTGCCCGTTTCTATCGTCTCCGATCGAGACACCCGATTTACCTCTCGGTTCTAGAGGAAGTTTCAAGAGGAATTGGGCACACAATTACATTTTAGTACCGCCTTCCATCCGCAGATAGATGGGCAGAGTGAGCGGATGATTCAGACCTTGGAGGACATGCTTAGGGCATGTACGATTGATTTTAGGGGTAGTTGGGATGACCATTTACATCTAGCTGAGTTTTCTTATAACAACAGCTATCACTCGAGCATTAAAATGCCTCCGTATGAAGCCTTGTACGGGAGGAAGTGCAGGACGCCCATTTGTTGGGGCGAGGTTGGGCAGAGGGTACTTGGGAGTACCGATATCATGCTACGGACTACGAAGAAAATCCAAGTGATTCGGGATCATTTGGTCATAGCAAGCAGTCGTTAGAAAAGTTATGCCGACAAAAGATGCTCCAATCTTGAGTTCTAGGTGGGAGATTATGTGTTGCTTAAAGTCTCCCCCTGGAAAGGTGTGATTCGATTTCTGAAGTGGGGAAAGCTCGGACCCCGATTCATTGGACCCTACAAGGTCATAGCCCGTGTGGGGAAGGTGTCTTACCGTTTAGAGCTTCCTGACGAGCTTAGTCTAATTCATAATACATTCCACGTGTCTCAGTTATGAAAATGCGTTGTTGATGAGACCGCTGTGATACCACTGGAGGACATACAGATTGACGAGCGTCTCAATTATGTTGAGAAACCAATCGCTATTCTAGAACGAAAGACGAAAGCTCTCTGCAACAAGACTATAAACCTGGTTAAGGTGCAGTGGCAACATAGGAAGGGTTCAGAATAGACTTGGGAACCGGAATGCGAGATGCGGGCTCATTATCCGGATCTATTTCTAGGTGTAGACTTCGAGGATGAAGTCCGTTCTTAGTGGGGGAGAGTTGTAACGCCCCAGTTTTTCTCGGTACGTTTGGTTATTTTAATTTAATTATCCTTGTAACCAAGGGTTAATTTTTTTAACCAATGCCTGATTTCTTATGTTATTGGACTCTTTTGATCATCTTGTAAACTCCTTTTATTGAAGTCCATGGACTATGGGCCTATTTGCAAAGTCCATCTAGTAAATAGTACATAATGTGTTAATTGAGTCATTTGGAACACACACAAGAAAAACACTCTAAACCCTCACTCTCTCTCTCTTTCTCTCTAAAATCGTCCTCTATGTCTTTGGGATCAAGAGAAACCAAGGGGCTATTGTTTGGAGCTTAATTCTTGTTCATTTCCAGCCTTGATTCATATTGGTATGAACCTCCTTATCATTTCTTACAACTTGATTCATAACCTTGTTCTAGTTTTATGATTTCATCTTCACTTCTTCTCCTTCTTATTTGATTTGTAATTGTATGTTATACATCATCTCAAGATCCTATCTTCACCCCATATATGGTGGATGATGGATCTAGGGGATTACATGTGGCAAAACATCATGGAAACCCTAAAAGGGAGAATGGTGATTTTATGTGCTTTATGTTCATTTTCATGTTGATTGTTATTACAATCTTGTGGCAAAATGAAATCCTAATGATACCTAACCCTTTTTAGTACCACCATGATCATGGGGACTAAATTGGGATGATGAACACATCTTAAAATGTGTTTCAAAGGGAGAATGTAACAGCCCAAAATCTCAAGTATTGTTAAATTGCAATTTGGGGTGTTTTAAAGGGGAGACTCGGCGAGTAGAAGCCAGAATCGCCGAGTAGGGTCGCAGTTTTGATCGCGGGTTCGCGACTGGACTCGACGAGTCCAGGTATGGACTCGGCGAGTCGACGCTGTTCAGCAGAAACCCTAGCCGTTTCGACCCTGGATCGTATATAATGTCTTTAGGGCCGTCATGTCTCGTCTTTTGGCCGATTGAAGATAGCCTAAACGGCTGTGGGCATCTGGAGCAAGGGTGGAGGCTAGTGGAAGCTTAAAAAGGTTGTTAAGCAAGGTGGTGATCAAAGGAGGATCAAGGGGTTGAGCTCTGAAGGTTGGGGACGCAGGGATCACGTTTTCCAGGTAATCCTCGGATCATTTCTGTGGTGTTGGTGTTGTACACGAATCTAGGGTTTAGGAAACCCATTTAAGGATTTGATAGATTATAGAGTTGTTGCAAGTGTTTAAATCCCAGTAATAGTATGTGTAAAGGACCAGGAAGTCCCATATCTATATATTGCGGAATCATGCGAATTACAGGAGGCAGTTGGCTGACTGCATGGCGTGGACTCGCCGAGTCGGATGATCAGACTCGGCGAGTAGCTTGAAGATTCACTGAAACTCGCCGAGTTGTTCTTCAGACTCGGCGAGTAGCATGAAGATCTACTGGAACTCGTCGAGTCGTTCTTCAGACTCGGCGAGTGGTGTCAGGATGCTTATACTCGTCGAGTTACCCTTTGCACTCGACGAGTCCAGTCAAGATTGACCGTTGACCTGTATATATCTTAGAGGGGTCAGTTGCCTTGTTTGATAAGATCATTACTAAGGCTGTGGTATTATAGGGAACCTGCGGAACTAGCGGATTGTGTGCGAGTAGCTCGAAGAGGTTATAGCCTGCGTACCGAGGTGAGTCTTCTCACTATACCTCACTCGGAAGGGTTTGATTGTGTGACCGGAAGGTCAAGTATGTTGTGTGTTATGTTTATATGCTATGAATGGAAAGTTAGCTGCTACGCGTGTTACACATGCTTGTATATGGGCCGGAAGGCAAGGTATTATGTGACAGAAAGGTCAGGTATGATATGTGATATATGTGCTTTATGTGTTAGAGTATTTGTATTATGTGATATATATGTGTATGGGCCGGAAGGCAATTATCTTGTGGACCGAGAGGTCTGGGCCGGAAGGCGATATTATGTGGATCGAAAGATCCGGGCCGGAAGGCGATATTATGTGGATCGAAAGATCCGGGCCGGAAGGCAATGTTATGTGGACCGAACGGTCTGGGCCGGATGGCGTATGTGCGTAAGGTATATTGGGGAACTCACTAAGCTTCGTGCTTACGTTGTTTATGTTACGTTGTTTCAGGTTCTCACAGTAACGCGGGATGGCAACGGTTCGATTGTACACACTGAAGAAAGAATTGTGTTTTGGAGGATCCTGGTCTTCTTTTATAATGAAAATGAAACTACGTTTTGTAATTTGAATGTGAATAAGATTTTAAACAAGTGTTTTTAATATTAAAGTGATTAATTAAATAAAAATTTTATTTCTGGAAATTTTGGTGTTACAAATTGGTATCAGAGCCAGGTTTGAGGGATTCGGACACGCCTACGGGTAAATCTGGACTCAAACTGAGGAAGTAAGAAAAAGTTTTTCAAATAAATGGTTTTCTAAAAGTGAATAAGAGTTCAAAGAGAAAGCAAGAAAGAGCAGTGTGTACAATCAGCCAGAGCCAAACGGTGATTTCCCAAAATACCTTTACTTTTGTATTATGAAATATCTATTATGCATTTTATGAGACATTATTGCATGCTAGAGACAGGCTAGGTACTTCACATCTTAGGACTAGAGTGGCCTGATTTGTGATGCCTTAGTCTAGGGTTTGCTGTTATATGTGCGTTATGCTTTTATGTGTATGTGATGAGTGAGAGTATCTAGTTAGAACGCACAAGGGGTAAAGCTACGGAGTACAGAGGTACTTCCGAGGATGAGTCGAGAAGGTGGAGCTACCACAGATGGGGAGTCCTATGTATGCTTCAATGCTCGAATGCTGCTTGCTTTGTGCTTTGTGGAGTTATCGATGATGGGAGTCAGCTACCAAGTGAGTATGACGATACTCAGGAGGTAGAGGGCTGGCATCATTGGGAACTCTTCAGCAGCTGATAGCAAAGAAGTGGGAGGACAGCGGAAGGGACTAGGGAGTAAACCTAGCCAGATGAGTGCGCTGGTAGAGTAGAGGATTTCGCTGGAAAGCGAGCACGCGCGATGAGATTGGTGAAACAGCAGGTTTATCAGCTACTTAGGAACTCTGGAATGGTCCGTGTGGAAAGTATGGGTAGATGTGGCAGGTAGTATGGGCCCGTACTACTGAAAGCAGAGGACCCATACTTGATACAGGGGGCATTCTGAAGGTCCTAAGGATCAGATTGAGGGGTGATGTTATGGTTCGGATACCATATATCGGAGCGGATACAGAGTGATGTTATGGTCAGGGCACCATACATCGTAACAGATTGAGATAGATGTTGTGGTTCGAGTGCTATTCATTGGAGCAGGTTGAGGAATGGTGCTATGGTTCAGGTACCATACACCGAAGCATGTTGAGGAAGGATGTCATGGGATGAGTACCATGGTTCGTAGTGGATGATGCTTGTGGCTATCTTCTTATCCGGTTATCGATCGGACGAGCACGAGCGAGCGGGATGCGAGGATTCGCGAGATCCGGCGATGAGGTTGCTGCATTGTTGCGGGGTGAGTCGCCAGAATTGTTTGGGTCGATCAGGACCACTATGATTGAAGTAGTTTGATGAGCGATATGCGGCTTTCGCAGAGACGGCTGCCGCGGCGGGTACAGCGGCTGTAGCAACGGAAAAGAAAGGGACTAGTCGGGGTTTTCAGTATCGGGACTTCTATTACGCGAAGCCTCCCACATTCGATGGAGTTCAGGACTCGATTGTTGCTATGAGATGGTTATCAAACATGGAGGGGTGTTCCTCCACGAGTTTATGCCCTGCTGATCAGAGGGTGGGGTGTGCTCTGAACCTGTTGAGGCTCGGGGCGAAGGATTGGTGGAGAGTGACCACGAGGTTGTTTTCCGATGCGCGGAGGGCTGCGGTTTCATGGGATCAATTCTGAGGGATGTTCAGTACTCGCTATGTTCCGCGGGATGAAAAGGAGAAAGTGACTCGGAAGTTCTTTAGCTGAGGCAGGATTTGGAGTCGGTGACTGAGAGCACCGGGGTGTTTATTGAGAGGGCGATGTTTTGCCCTGAGTTCGCTTCGGAGCAGGCTCAGATGTCCCGAAATTCGAGTATGCTCAAGAGGGGGAGTATCAGACAGTTCGTGTCTGCGCAGAGACGCGAGACCGTGTTGGTATCGCAGGAGGCCGCCATGTGGCGCGAGTTAGAGGTTGAGTTGCAGTAGCGTGAGATGAGGCAGGCCCCGATGCAGTCGCAGTCGGCGCCGAAACGGTCCATGACCGTAGACGTTGAATAGCAGGTTGGGTTATAGTGGTAGCAGTGAAGAGTTCAGACGAGTTTTGCAGTGCGGAGAGTTATCGTCTGTATTGAGAGTAAGTCCCTGTTCTTGGGACAAATCCGGCGTTGGATACGGGTTGATGAGTTGAGATGAGAGGAACGATGATGATGCGGTGCAGTCTACGAGCCAGATATGTTCTCGAGCAGTGCAGGTGCTTAGTATTAGATCAGTATGGGATTTGGAACGATTAGAGGCAGCTGTGATGAGAAGTTCTTGGAGAGTTAGCTAGAGGATCAGAGTATAGGGGATTGATTGACTTCATAAGGGGAGGGACTATCGGGTGTTGCACAGCACTTTTCTGGAGCAGGTACGACTTCGCTGGTGAAAGAAAGTCGTGGGTTGATTGTATACCAATTGGTGTTGGTTCGGACTCTAGTGGGGGAGAACCGGGTGCAGTATGTAAGAAAGCAAGAATTGTCAGGAGTAGTAATAAGTGGAGTATAGAGATGCAGTAGGAGAGCATGAGATCATAGGTGTCGATGATCGAGTAAAAAGGGGTTACATCGGAGCTTGCGGGTCCGGTGGTACATGTCGCAAGTGCGGAAAGGAGGGGCACTGTGCGCGGGACTGTTGGCAGTCAGTGCCAATTCGGGATTTGAGGAGGACAGAATGAAGCGGAGCCCCAGAGGGCTCAGGGTCGTGTTTATCTGCGTGCGACAGAGGGAGACGGAGCAGTGCTGGAGGCAGCGGCAGGTATGATGCTTTCGGGATGTCTTAATTGTCTTGCATGGATGTGGCGTATTGTTTGTGCTGGTATCTTGTATGGATTTCGATGCGGTATTCGTTGTTTTGCGGGTCGGGCATGGTTATGGATTGGTGCTTCAGGTTTTCGCTTGGCTTTCGTTGTTCCCTGATGGTTTAGTATGATTGTAGTTTGGTGTTTTGGTGCCGGTAGCCTTGTGTGGTTGATGCGATATTCAACCTTTGACAGGTTGTGGGTTTGGTTATGGGTTATTGCTTGGGAATTCTGTTGGTCATCGTTCGTGAGGGTTGATAGTGGAGATGCGGCACTGGGTTGAATGACGGGTAGCATCTGCAGTTGTGGAGTGTATAATTGAAAGATCGGATTCTTTCGAGCAGATTGATCAGGGAGGAGATGTGTTTTGCTGAGGGTTGCTTACGCTTGTGGGAAGCAGTCAGTGGGTAAATGTTCTCTTTGTGCAGGATGGTTCTGAAAGGTCGTTAATGACGATCGGTGGCAGCTAGTCAGTGCTTTGGTGGGGGAGAATTAGAAAATTCTCCGGGAGATCGATGAGTATGTGAGGGTGCTTAGCTGCCGGGATTCAGCAGTGTTTGTCAGCGCAAAGTATAGGCCGACGAGAGCGAGTGTTGGGTATGCAGGGCGAGATACAGACCTAGGGCATTTGATTGTGGAGGCCTGAGAGGAGGTCGGGATCGAGCTTGAGTAAGTAAACGGAATTTTGCGATCAGAGTGTTGGTACGTTGAGGTACGTGATGGTTGTACTGCATTAATCCCACGGGATTATGTTGTGCATGTTTCTAGAGCTGGAACCGGAAGGTTCCCAGAGTTAGAACCTGAGGGTTCGCAGAGTTGGGTGTACGGACCCACAGAGATATAGCCTCGAGTGGCTAGTATGTGTTATGAGAGTCGGTCCAGTCATACTGGAGACTCTGTTGGTATTGCTGGATTAGTTTGAGATTTGCGGATCACGAGTGTTGCAGTGTGATTGCATTGGAAGGTCTGGCCCCGGGTTATTGATCTTGTTTAGCGGAGACAGTGATTATGATGAGTGGAGAGAGTGCATGGGATTGAGAGCCCCTGCAATGGGAACCGGAGTATGTGAATAGCGGTTCCACAAAAAGGGTGGTGTCGCTTGGGGCGAGCACTGTGGCACCGGTTGGAGTGGCATTATGTTCAAGGGAGTTCCGTGGAAAAGGAAAAGAGGAGGGTATGTAACTCCGAAGGGGGTGCAAGTTCACGAAAGTGAAAGCTGCAGAGCAGAGTTGTAATTAGAGTATTTCGAGTATGGTTTTGAGCATCGTGTTCGCGGCAGTGGAGTAGGAACCCATTCGGTTGGAATGTCTGTTGAGGCTCAGAAGGGATGCATGGAGAGAGAAAATTTTAAATTCTCAGTGTGAATCTGATCAGAGTGTAGGGTGGATGTAGTGGTTCGTCTTGGGAGATGTTCGAGGATATCATCAGTGTATCGGGTCTTTCCACCTGCGGGTGTTGGGACTAGTTCTGTATGTGTATGGGATGGCAAGAGGGAACTTGTGAGAGTTGGTCTGAGAGGGAGAATGGATCTCTCAGTCGGTTCGGAATGGACAAAGTGGACTTTGGATCGGGGATCCGGTGGTTCAGGGCTTCCTAACCCTTGTTGGTCGAGTGATTGTTGGGGTTTAAGAGCAGAGTTGCATCTTGGGTGGTTCTCGGTTTCAGAGAGTGTTGAGCAGTTCAGAGTTCGTACTTTAGTTGGCAAAGCAGACTCAGCAGGTTAAAGAGAGTTAGTGATCGTCTAGAGTTAACAGGAAAGTTATGCAGGCAGACGTCTATCCGAGCTTGAGTTTCAGGTCAGCGACTTCGTATTTCTGATGGGGTGTTTCGATTTAGGAAGAGGGGTAAATGGGGGGCCCCGGTATGTTGGGTCTTTTCGTGAAGGTGCGAAGGTAGGAAGGGTGACCTATCGTTTGGAGCTGTCAACGGAATTGGGACGGATCCATGACGCTGGTATGTGTCGCAGTTGAAGAGGTGTGTAGCGGATGAGTCAGCAGTGGTTATACTAGAGAACGATTAGGTGGATGCGAGCCTGTGATACGCCGAGATGCCGGTGGCTGTCGGAGATCGGAAGATCAAGGTTCTGAGGAACAAGGAGGTACCTCTGGTATTGGTTCAGAAGCGACCTTGGAAAATATCGGAAGTGTTTAGGGAAGCCGAAACGTGTGATGCGGGAGCAGCATCCGGAACTATTTTCAGAGTGAGACTTCGAGGGCGAAGTCTAATTCTAGTGGGGGAGAATTGTAACAGCCCAAAATCTCAAGTATTGTTAAATTGCAATTTGGGGTGTTTTAAAGGGGAGACTCGGCGAGTAGAAGCCAGACTCGCCGAGTAGGGTCGCAGTTTTGATCGCGGGTTCGCGACTGGACTCGACGAGTCCAGGTATGGACTCGGCGAGTCGACGCTGTTCAGCAGAAACCCTAGCCGTTTCGACCCTGGATCGTATATAATGTCTTTAGGGCCGTCATGTCTCGTCTTTTGGCCGATTGAAGATAGCCTAAACGGCTGTGGGCATCTGGAGCAAGGGTGGAGGCTAGTGGAAGCTTAAAAAGGTTGTTAAGCAAGGTGGTGATCAAAGGAGGATCAAGGGGTTGAGCTCTGAAGGTTGGGGACGCAGGGATCACGTTTTCCAGGTAATCCTCGGATCATTTCTGTGGTGTTGGTGTTGTACACGAATCTAGGGTTTAGGAAACCCATTTAAGGATTTGATAGATTATAGAGTTGTTGCAAGTGTTTAAATCCCAGTAATAGTATGTGTAAAGGTCCAGGAAGTCCCATATCTATATATTGCGGAATCATGCGAATTACAGGAGGCAGTTGGCTGACTGCATGGCGTGGACTCGCCGAGTCGGATGATCAGACTCGGCGAGTAGCTTGAAGATTCACTGAAACTCGCCGAGTTGTTCTTCAGACTCGGCGAGTAGCATGAAGATCTACTGGAACTCGTCGAGTCGTTCTTCAGACTCGGCGAGTGGTGTCAGGATGCTTATACTCGTCGAGTTACCCTTTGCACTCGACGAGTCCAGTCAAGATTGACCGTTGACCTGTATATATCTTAGAGGGGTCAGTTGCCTTGTTTGATAAGATCATTAACTAAGGCTGTGGTATTATAGGGAACCTGCGGAACTAGCGGATTGTGTGCGAGTAGCTCGAAGAGGTTATAGCCTGCGTACCGAGGTGAGTCTTCTCACTATACCTCACCCGGAAGGGTTTGATTGTGTGACCGGAAGGTCAAGTATGTTGTGTGTTATGTTTATATGCTATGAATGGAAAGTTAGCTGCTACGCGTGTTACACATGCTTGTATATGGGCCGGAAGGCAAGGTATTATGTGACAGAAAGGTCAGGTATGATATGTGATATATGTGCTTTATGTGTTAGAGTATTTGTATTATGTGATATATATGTGTATGGGCCGGAAGGCAATTATCTTGTGGACCGAGAGGTCCGGGCCGGAAGGCGATATTATGTGGATCGAAAGATCCGGGCCGGAAGGCGATATTATGTGGATCGAAAGATCCGGGCCGGAAGGCAATGTTATGTGGACCGAACGGTCCGGGCCGGATGGCGTATGTGCGTAAGGTATATTGGGGAACTCACTAAGCTTCGTGCTTACGTTGTTTATGTTACGTTGTTTCAGGTTCTCACAGTAACGCGGGATGGCAACGGTTCGATTGTACACACTGAAGAAAGAATTGTGTTTTGGAGGATCCTGGTCTTCTTTTATAATGAAAATGAAACTACGTTTTGTAATTTGAATGTGAATAAGATTTTAAACAAGTGTTTTTAATATTAAAGTGATTAATTAAATAAAAATTTTATTTCTGGAAATTTTGGTGTTACAGAGAAGGATGGATAAGCCAAAAAGGAATCACGGGTGGCTACGATTCTATTTTCCATCAGATCTGTAGTCATTTTGTAAAACTCATATCTTGAGCTCTAGAACTCAAAAGGACCCGAAACCAGTTCCAAAAGTTCAAACATTGAGTTGGATAACTTTATTAAGCAGGCCAACCTCACTGATAAGGACTTTATCTATGGGAAAGAATGGCATCTTTGCTGTTAGGTCTGATCCGGGTTTGTTATGATATGTCATTTTGTTTTCATCATTTCTAAGGCTTGGAAAAGGATCCAGAGTGATCCCAAGTTTCTATATCTTCCTTATATTATTAATTTAAGATCTGGAGAATATGGAGTGTTATTTCCAAATATAAATTGGTTAGAATGGATCCACACTCCAAATTAGTGGGCAGTCACCAGCTTTTGCTAGTGCTGTGATTGTCCACAATGTGAATTTTATATCTGGAGTTTGGGAGATGATTTTCATTCAAATCCAACTCTGAGACTTTAATTTGTATGTCCTTTACTTCTATTAATTTTGGTTTGGACGAATTCTACTCACAAGTTAGGTAGAATTGGCCAACATCACTTGACTGTATTGTTGGAGACAAAAGTGATACACCATTTTGTAAAATTCATATTTAATTCATCTTTTAGAGTTAGAATGAGTTATTTATAGTTATGGAATCCTGAGAAATCATAGTTTGCTATAAAATTTAGTTAAAGCTATGTTTGTATTTTAGATTTTGGAGTAAATCCGTTTTAATCAGAAGGTCTGTTTTAGAGACCTTGCTGTGATTACTCTTTTCTCAACTCATAGCTTCATTACTTCAACTTTCTAACCTTTAGTCCTTCTTAGGTGAGGTTTTGAAGTTTGCTCAAGCTTGGTAGCATTATTTGATTCTTAGATATCCTTACTACTCACTCAAGGTGAGTTCTCTTACACCGTTGTATTGATGATTGTGTTTGCTAGTTAGCTCGTGTGTGATTATTTGAATTTATTATAAAAGCATGCTATATAAGTATTGTTTTAATTTGTACATGTGCACTGTATGTATCTAATTATGGATATGGGGACACCACCAAAGGATACGGATTTACCGGTGCGGTGGGTAGGTAAGATCACCAACGTAATACTCATCGTGAGGTGCGGTGATTAGGGCCAAGTGATACGGGATCTTACCGGTGCGGCTCAAACCAACAAGTCCTTCTTGTATTATTGGCGTTGATTCGTTCTTTGCCCTTATTATAAAACTATAATTGGAAAATGGATTAGGGTTAGTAAATATGAATGTTAGTACAATGTTTGTGTTTGAATTCACTAAGCTTTGTGCTTACGGTTTCCCTTATAACTTTTCAGGTGTTAATATTAAAGAGGTTAGGGCTTGACATGGAGCACCGGGACATCACTACTAGTTATTTTGTTGGGACCTTATTATTATTATTATTATTACTTCCGCACTTATTTTATAAAATTATTAAGTAGATGGATTATGTTATGACTATTTCAGTTGTTTTAATTTAATGTAAGATGGGTTTTAAAAGTTTAAATTTTTGCAAAAATTTTGGGTGTCACAGATAGATGTTGTAATAATGAATGAGTATAATTAACACAAGACCATATTGTTATATGAGGAAAGCCTTTAATCATTTTGGATCTGCAGCATAAACCTTGGGAGGTGATAAACTCACCTGCCTTAGAACGTATATTAATTCGATAAAAATAATTACTAATGCTTGCTGATCTTAAAGAGAAAGTGTTTGTGCTCAAGATTGGAGAGAATCATGGAGAAGTGAGAAGTGAACTTTTATGTGTACATGCGATCAGTTAGTCTTTTGAACATAACGATAACAACTAAAATTCTGAGAATCTTTAGCTTCTCCTTGATCTTCATTTGACATGTCTTTATCGATGGTCTTGAACATTTCTTTGGCATTGACCACATGATATTGTACTACTACATAAATACCCTTTAATGACACGCAATGTATGTCATAAAAGCCACAGATGACACACAAATGTGTGTCAACGAAGGGCCTATCTTAAAGGAAGACGACATGTATTTGCGTGTTGTAACCTTATGATGTGCATTTACGACACATTTGTCAAATTGAAGGAGAGCATGCCATGTGGCAAAAAAGTTCTTTATTTATTAGGGAGGATTAATTATGTAGTTGATGACAAAACACCAGAGTTGCTAGATTTTTACAAGGATGTGATTCACGTGCAAGATCCCTACATTGTAAATTGAATACCTTAAATTTAGAGTGAATTACACGATTCATCCTCGGTTCAAGTTCCAAATCGAATGTTTAATCTATGTTTTTAAAAATTAACAAGGATAATCCCTTGTATTGCACGTTTTGTCACTGAAATCGTTTACCATAATTAAAATGTCTATTTTGCCCTTATCCATTTATGTTTGATCAACTTTTGAGTTGTTTATTTATGAATTATATTTTTTTAAAAAGAAAAAGAAAACCTGCGCATTGCTTTTTTGATTGGTTTTATAAGTTACATAAAACATATTGTCACATCGAAATTAAGACATAGTCTAATTATGGGCACATGTGTGACAAGCCGAAAAAGTTTTGCTTTGAAAAACTCAGTCAGTCAACTCAACTGAGTGTCAGACTTGTTGATAATGAGTTCCATCCTTGTTAACGGTCATTCTAAGGAGTTTTAGCCTAGTACACTTAAGGAATAAGTGTTGGGAAGTACCTGCTAAAGCAACTGTGGAATAAATCAAGCCATAAACCCCGTCACAAGGAGTTCACGGCCAAAAGATAGAGTTTATGACCGTAAACTCTATGTGGACCGTAAACTCCCCCTATAAGACTCCTTCCCTTCACTTTTCTTTCATTATTTCATTTCCACCTCAAGAACACTTTGAAATCCTCTCAAGTATCATCGGGTTCTTCATCTATATTTTCATATATGTAAGTGTTCTAACCTTCAATTAGGTGATATCCTTCATTAACTAGTATCATTCCATGATTTCATCCATGAAATCATTCTACTTTGTTACATCTCCAAGAACACCAAGAACACACACTTGTTCTTGGTGGCCGGAAACTCCTCAAAGACACACCAAAGTGTGAGTATTCCATCTATCATCTGGTTGTACATGTTAAACACTAGATCATAGCCTTAAACTTCATCAAACTCATCATCAAAGAGAGTTTGCGGCCAGGACTTTACACCTTGGCCGTAAACCCTTATAAATGTGATGTTGTGAGCCTTAAACACTTCTAGACCCTTGCCAACCCTTAGAACACTTGAAACTTTGAAACTCCTTGCCTTTATGACCGAAGATGAGACCATTTGGAGAGTTTACGGCCATAGGGTTTACCGTAAACACCTCAAGACCCTCCAATAAGATAGTTTTGCTCATCCTTGTGAAGAGAAATGGTCCCTAAGGTTTCCCTAGCATTCAAAATACCCTCTTATGTACATTACCATGAGTTTATGTCCATGAGTTTACACCTTCCGGTAAACACCTTTTCTTGGCCTTAAACATCCTTTAGTTGAATCACATGTGATTCCAACACTTGGTCAAAGTGTTTCCTAGTCCCGTGAGGTGTTTCCTTGCATTTGGTTGCTTCTAAACCCTATATTTATGTCAATATATGCCATTATATGTCATTTAGGATTTGTTAAGGATCAGGACTTCATTTGTAGAACTTCTCATCCTTATGCGCACATTCGTTTGAATCGCCCACATAAGGTGAGTTCATACCCCGTAATCAATCTTTTAAACTGTTTTAAATGCTTTTAAGGGGGGGGGGGATACAAGTTGAAAACAATGTTAAATGTGTAAATGTTTTGTCAATAAACATATTTTAAAGGATTACTTATGTACTATTAAGTGATCAAAACTTTTCAAAAACTCTTTTAAAGTTATGTTACTTTATAGTTTACAAAACTATATTTTTAAAGTACAATCATAACTTAGTAGATAAAAAGAGTCTTTTCTTCAAGTCAGTGTCAGTTTGACTAAACATACTAGTAAACTATAATAGGTATAGTTTAGAGGTTCAGTTCATAATATATCAAGTACAGGGAGGAACAAACTATAACAAGTACAGGGAGGAAGATACTATAACAAGTACATGGAGGAATATACTATAGCACTAACAGACGAACAATTCAAGAACTACACACTTATACGATGCTCCTAGTACTCTAGGAAGAAATCGTATCCTTAACTTATTGTTTGTAACAAACTAAGGTGTTAATATATCTTTCCGGGTTTACGTTAACACTAGTACGGTTACACGTACAGAGCTTAGCAGGCACGAGGTTATAAAACTTAATAATATATCTTTCCGGGTTTGCATTAACACTAGTATGATTACTTGTACCTGGGTTAGCAGGCACGAGGTGATGAAACTTAATAATATATCTTTTCGGGTTTGCGTTAACACTAGTAAAGTTACACGTACCTGGGTTAGCAGGCACGAGGTGATAAAACTTAATAATATATCTTTCTGGGTTTACGTTAACACTAGTACGATTACACGTACCAGGGTTAGCACGCACAAGGTGATATCAATATATTAAATCAAAATTATTTATACAGATTTACATAAGTTATTCGTAACATGAACATTAAGTGGAAAGGGACCTATAATGCTAACTTTATAATTCTGTTGTGTATACATCAGGGATATATATATATATATATATATATATATATATATATATATATATATATATATATATATATATATATATATATATATATATATATATATTAGTCAGGTCTAGGAGATAGTAGGACGTGTGCTTTCCGCCTTACTTCTTGTTCCTTGTTTGGTTGTGGGCTTACGGTAGATGCACCCAGTGTACTATCTATCCAATCTTAGTTATATATGTATTCCATATACACCAAGTAATCATAAGGAGTACCAAGTATAGGTCAATTCATAGTAAACTAATTCAAATACATTGTTTTCTAGTACATGAACATAGTTTTCAGAAAGAACACGAAGTAGACTAAACTAGAAACTTACCAGTAAAGGTTTAATCCATTTTATTAAACCAGTATAACTTAAAGGATCTTAGGTGGTTAATACTATAATACATTAGTTTATACATCAGAGTTGTATATAATTAATACCCGATAGGTAGTTGGTTGTGTGCTTTCCGCCTTACTTCCTGTTCCTTGTTTGCTTGTGGGCTTAGGGTAGATTCACACAATTAACTATCTGTTCGATATTAGATTATCTACAGCTAGTATAAGCTAAGTTCTTATAGAAGGAATCACTATGGTTACTATTTTATTATAAGAAATAAGGGTTTTCTTAAAGAATCTTTTCATCAAATATAAAGGAACTATTACAGTTAACTCTGTAAGTACCAAGGGAATACACCAGGGTTACATACAATAAAGATCTAACAACCAATGGGATCTGTGTCATCCGCCTCATTCCATGTTCCTTGTTTGGTTGTGGGCTTAGGGCAGATACACATAATCGATTGTTTGCTTACTCTGAGTTTTATATAACTTGTATCCATTTAGTACTCATAGAAAGGATTGTAGCGTCATTTTTCCTTATCTTTCATCAAATCAGGAAATATAGGATTTTCTGGAGGAATAGACGAACTTTTCTAAACAAAACTTACAATTTGCTACAACTTACTGTGACAAGCCTGAATTTCCATTCTGTATAAACAATAACACTTCAATAGAAGTTATATCAGTTACAGTAAACTTTCAGACTTTTCTGTATAAGTTTGAGTAATTTAGGGTTTACACTTCAGGAAGTATTAGGGGAGTGGATGCACTAGAGTTTTGTACAACACTGTTATTCCAACACTCTATTATATTAGAGATCATTTCGGGAATAAAATATTTTCTGACAAAAATATCAGGACTATAAATAGAATTCTGAACCAAATTCATTCATTATTCGCATTTCTAACTAGAGAAAACCCATTTTCTCTCTCACGGATCTTCGGGTTTTTATACCAAAATGTGATTAACTCTTTCAAGTAGTATTAGAAAGCTTTATATGTGTTTATAACATGATTTAGAAGGCTAAATCACTAGATTTAGGAGTTTACTCCCCAAGGTGTTCTTGGGCGGTAAACTCCCGAAACAATGCCTATACCTTCCCTAATGATATGATACAACTTAGGACTCGTATATATGTGTGTTAGGGACATGAAATCAAACAAGAATCACCCAAGTTTTGGAGTTCACGGCCCAAGAGGATCTTGGACCGTGAACTCCAAAAGTGTAACGACCCAAAATTTAAGACCAAAAATTTCTTTTAATAAAACATTACTTTAAGCAAAGTCATCATTCCAAAACATAATCTGAGTATAAGTTTTCAAAACACATGATCATTATCAGAGTAAACATTCCCAGGTTGTCTAATCTATGGTGTGTGCCATGCGATCACCCCGAGCTCTTCCCTCCGCTACGGGAAGTACCTGTAACCAAAACTGAAAACCATAAGCACGAAGCTTAGTGAGTTCCCCACCCTACCACATACCATGCATAACCACATATTGCATATACTGGGCCACACCCGCTATCTTGGGCCTCGCCCCCTACCTCGTGCCTCGCCCGCTACAACGGCCCCACCGCCCCAGGCCCCGCTTGGCTTCGAGCCCCGCTCGGATACAAATCTGTTTTACTTAGGCCTCGCCTGTCACAGGGCCTCGCCCGCCAACAAATAATAACACATAACCATATCACATCACATAACTAAACACATACAACTGGTTCTTTCCTAAGGCCTCGCCTATCCTGGGCCTCGCCCATGTCCTGCTACTGATGAGTCATGGAACCCCGTCCATGCTCCTAATGGTAGTGAGATACGGGCCCAGCCCACTCTCACTCCTTCTCTAGCTTGGGCCTCGCCCCTGTTCTGCTACTAATGAGATGTGGAACACCATCCACACTCTGCTATTGGTGAGATACGGGACCTCGACCACACTCACCTCCCTACCAGGCACATACATGTATCACACAGGCAACAAGTATAGACTATCATATAAACAAATCCTTGGGCACCTGCCTGCTATTAAGGGACCTCTTCCTGAAAATCCTACTAGCATACTGTGCCTAGGGCTAACCCCCGGGTCTTCTACTCATAACTACATGGGCCGGAATTGTGGCCTTAGACCCACTCACACAAAGGGAAACTCACCTGCACTGGCTGAACTTGCTGATGATCTCACTAGCTGCTGCCCGGCAACTCACTGAACTCCTGCTCCTCTTGCTCTCCGAACTACCAATATCAAAGCAACACTGAGCCTAACTGACCCCCGAAAGACAACCAAATCAACTATGGTCAATGTCCTGGCCAAAGTGAACCTTCCAGGTCAACCCTACTCATCGAGTCACCCTACGGACTCGCCGAGTTCAAAAGTTCAGATTCCTTCCATTCGCGTCTCGACTCGCCGAGTCAGTCCATGACTCGCCGAGTCTACCGATTTCTGAGTCCTGACCTGTCCAATTCACCGAGTCTCCACCCGACTCACTGATTCGAGTCTTAACTCGAAGGGTTTGGGGTTTCGCAACCTGAATCGCCGAGTCCAAGAACAGACTCGCCGAGTACAAGGCAATCTTCATCTGACTCGACGAGTTGTTCATCCCACTCGTCGAGTTGCTCCTCACCTTCATGCTACTCGCCGAGTTCACTCAAAGGACTCGCCGAGTCCATTCAAATCCCTTTACATGCAAAGGGCTTTTGAGTCATGCAGGGGTTCCAACTCATAGATCCGTACTCCCAAAGCTCAATCCTCACGTAAAGTTGCAAACTCCTCATCTTTCGATGCTTTATGACATATTAGACCATCCCAATACTAGATCTGAAGTGGCAACAACATATCTAGGCCCCAAACTCGAATTGGGTCTCAAACAACCATAAAACCCCCAAATCTTATAACAAAAGTAGATCTAGATGTAAAGGAGGGAGGATAGCAGCTTGTTACCTCCAAGATGAACACAACTGAAGTAGATCTCGGATCTACACCTCCTCCTTTGAAGCAACCTTCTTGATCTTCAAGTTCCTTTCCAAAGTTTCCTTCCTCCAAGCTATTTCTCTCAAATGATGGAAGCTCACACCAAATCAAGGGTTTACTGGTTCTCTAAGATGATATGGGGGCTGAGGGAGGGACATAACACCCTTTAAATAGGATCCAACTCCCAGGATTAGGGTTTTCCTCGTTCAGACCAGACTCGCCGAGTCACCTTGGCCGACCCGCCGAGTCGGTCACTTACTCCTCGACCCGGATCCCGCTCGGACTCGTCGAGTCGCCCCTTAAAATTAGGGTTTTCTTTCCTTTCTTGGCCTTCAAAACTTTGGGTGTTACAAAAAGCATGCTCAAAATGGTGCTTTTCAGGCACCTAAAGCCTTAGATTTTTACCTAGACTTGTTCCCATTTAATCAAGGGCCTTAAACACATCAAAAACACCTTACAAAGTGAGTTTACGGCCATGACATGGTTCATGGGCCGTAAACATGATTAAAGGACACCAAAGTGTGTCAAGGGCCTTCATATGCTTGGAATAAAAGTCTAGAACTCATCCCACATGTGCAAGAGACTTGAAAGCATCAAAAACACCCATCCTTAAGAGTTTACGGCCGCAAACTCTAAGGGAAATGGCCTTAGGGCCGTAAACTCCTCAAAGGGGTGTTTCTATACCTTAAACCCTTCCAAGAATTGAACCACCAAGTTGGAATAATTCTAGGGATCATTTAGAACTTCAAAACACAAAATACCACCATGTTTGGGAGTTTACGGCCGTAAACTCAAGAGTTTACAACCATAAACTCCATGTGTGATGGTATATGGAGAGTAAACTCATATATGGGGTCCTTTGGAACCCTAAACCTAAGTACCTTGTCCCACAATAGATCAGATGCAATCCTTAGGGCTTAAAACACTTATATAAAGTGTTTATTATGTTCTAGGATGTCTTAACATTATCAATTAGTAATTTAAGTCTAATTGAGTGCATATATGTGTGATTATATGTTCATTAGGATCGCAGTGTGTGTACAAGTCCTCACTTGACACCTAACAATCCGACACCGTCTAGTTCATCCAATTCACCATCTACAGTTGAGTTCATACCCCTTAATCAATATTTTAAATGATTTTAAATGCTTTAATGGGGGAATACAAGTAGAAAACAGTATGTTATTAAATCAATATTATGTATTTTATAACTGTGTTTTCACTCAGTAGATTTCACATACTTCAAAAGGTGACACATGAAATGGTTTTCTATTTTAAAATACCTTGATAACAAAAGTATTAGTTTTGAAATGTTTATTAAAATGACATCAAGTCACTCTTAATTATTGTTGAAAACTCCTAGATATCTTGCAAAACCATTATTTTTACCTTCTTGAGCAAAACTACACTTACACGCATATGTTCTTATATATGTATTAATGTTATAGTTTCCATCCTTCGTTCAGTTTCCCATACCCTGGTGTATCGAGGGTGCAGAAATCTACTTGAACAATCAATTACCTTTCAGTTAATTATCATAGGGATAGTTAGATGAAACAAAACATTATTCCTATTACAAGGAATCACACAAGATTCAGTTCATTCATGAGTCTATACCAGTACATTACATGATATATGAGTATGTTTACCTAGGATTACATGATACATGAGTACGTTTACATAACTACATTTATCTGAATACGCTTACATGAATACCATACATGAATACTATTACTTAGATACATTATCCTATATTCACTTACCTGGATACTTGTAACTAGAGTTATTAGGAAGATTTATTCGTACCTTCTGTGTAAATTTTCCTGCCTATCGCTGTTCAATGGGATGTCTATACGGGACTAACCATTCCGGCACCCAGCTGTTAGCAACACTGGGTAATGTACATCTACGGATGTCTAAGGTTGTTTATGATATTAGGAGTCAGTTACGGAACTAACCATTCCTCCATCCACTGTTGCAACAGAGGATGAGATGAAAGTCTTCGGATGATTATTAGGTTATGTAGATGTAAAATTGTAAACGTCGAATATAGTGTTTTGTATAGTTTCGCTTTTTATGTTATTTTACTAAGTCATCTTTGTGCGAAGTGAAATGTCTAGACTTAGTATATTTTTTGTACACTCATGTTCCCTATAAATAGGGACTGAGGTTAGAAGTAGAAGAGAGACTTTTTCGTAACAAATATCTCTTTTCTGCTTATGTTGTAATCAGTCTTTATCAATATGAGATCTGATTAATATTTACTCTTCGTATTCTAAATCTTCAATTACTCAAATCAAACTTTGCTTTCTAAAATCTCGATAACAGTTCACTTCAATTGGTATCAGAGCAGGATTCAAACAGCTTCGATCTAATTTTCGTATTAGAATCATTTGCTTTTTGAGTTGCAACTTTACTCAAAATTTTCAGCGCATTTTGCTTTTGAAAATCACATTTGATCTTCAGATTTGAATTGATTCTGTTTTTGAATTGTTAAGTCGAGTAATCGATTAGTGATTTGTGATCAATTCAATTGATCAAATTCTCTATTTCATCAAGTTTTTCAAGCTTTCTGAAAATTTCTGTGTTCATCAATGGCGAACTTCAACATGAATACAATGACTTCCTTCTCTCACTTGCTTAGTTCTTCAACCAAAATTCCGATGTTAATTCCAGAATACTATGATCAGTGGGCTGATAGAATGGAAGATTACTTAAATGGAATTGATGAAGAACTTTGGAATTGTATCGATGGAACAGTGCAAGCTCCTGTTAATGTTCAACCAATTGGTTCATCTACTACATCTACTGAAGTTGCTGATCAAGAAAAACGGTTGAAGAATAATGAAAAGAGGTGCATGAGGGAACTAAGAGGTGCTCTACCTCCTGTGGTTTACAATTACATCCATAGTTGTAAAACAACCAAGGAGATCTGGAACACTCTAAAAGAGAAGTATCAAGGTAGCGAAAAGACGAAGATCAACTCTGTGAAGCAATGTCTAGTTGAACTGAAGGAATTCAGACAAAAGGATGCAGAAACTCTTGAAAATTACTATGATCATCTGAATGAGCTTATGTTTCGCTGCAATAGGTATTGAATCACTGGGTCTCTCATGGAGTTCAATTTAACTTTCATTATGGGTCTTCGCAAGGAATGGCGAAGCGTGAGCATGATGATTAAGAATCAACAGAGTTTTGATACAACTAAATTGAATGATCTCTAAAATCAACTGAAAACACATGAATGCGAGGTTTCAGAAATGTATGAAGAATCAAAACAAAGTATTGGAGGTCCTTTGGCTCTTGTTTCAAAGGTATCAGAAACTAATGTTAATGAAAAAGATGGTTCAGATGATGAAGGATTTTTTATGAACTCTGATGATGAAGCTGTGGCATTCTATTCAAACAACAGAGTTAAGAAGTTTTTCAAAAAGCCTTTTAATCTAAAAGGAAAGGCTAGTGATGTGAAAAATGCAGTCACAAGAACTGGAGGGGAGGAGAGGAAGAAATTGGAGAAAGCTGATGAGAAACAAAAAGATGCGAAAGAAGAGAAGAAGCTGAAAGGTGATTCAGGAATTTACTGTCACTACCTCAATGGTGCGAATCATTTTGCAGCTGATTGCATGTTGCGAAAGAAAGAAGAGAAGAAGGAAAAAGTTAAAGATGAAGCATACTACTCTGAAAAGATTGAAGAGATACATGCAAAGACCAAAGGAGTGTTTTTGGTTGCGAAAGGTGAAACTGATAATGAAGAAAGTGGTACGTATCAGATCTGGTCTTCAGGATCTGATGACGAGGAAATGAGGCATCCGACACATGGAGCAATGTTCGCAAGTTTTGAAGATTGCGAAGAGGAAATTTCAGGAAGGTGTTTCTTATCCAAATCCACGGACAAATCACCCATGACAACCAAGGTACGTGCAATACTTGAATCTTTTAATATTCCTTTATCTGCTTATGATGCTGAAATTGTTTCATTTGATGAAACTGTGGCTTATTTTGATTCTGTTATTGTGTCTGCTAGTACTGAACCTCAAAAATTAAATTTGCAACTAGGTGAGACACAGAGAGAATTAGAAATAAAGAGGAGCAGAGTAGAAAAACTTGAAATGCAGATCAAAAATATAGATTGTGATAGGAATAATCTTACAAATGATGTTAGGTTGTTGCTAGCACAAAGGAACATATATTGTAATTCAGCCAAACGGCTATATGCAAAATTAACTTCTTTACATCATTCTTCTGACAGTAGCAAAGAACAGCATAGGAAACTGTTACCTTTTCTTGAATATGAACGTGAAAAAGTTGATGTTGTTTCTTATGATTGTGAAAGTACAATTGCTCAATTTGACAAAATACCTGATGATAGATATACATATGGTATTGTCAAAATTGATGAATTTCCGAATGCTGATGAGTTAGTTAACATTGTCAATGAAAGTTTGACAAAGAGTGAACAAGTGAAAATCTTAAAGAAAACAAAAACTTCAACTCTTGCCTCTCAATTCAATTAAGCTGATATTGATGAAAATTCAGATAATGTGAGTGAAATCAGTGAGATAGAAGAGGAAGAAGAGGTAGATTGTTCTCAATTGTCAATAGTTAATATCACATCTAAGATTAAAGGTAAAGAAATTATTGTTGATTCGATAGTAGAGGATGAAATTGATAAACCTTTAACTTCACAACATTGTAAGTTTGATAATGTGGAAGTTGAAAGCTGGAAATCTGATGATAATGAAGAAAACAGAGAAGAGAAGAAAGATTCAAATGAAACACCTCAACGAGTTGTGGTTGATCAAGTGTTTGAAAATACAAAAGAATTTGAAAAAATTTTAAATGACAAAGGCGCACATTATTTGGAAACCAACACAGTGGTATATCCAAATTTTGTATGTACTGATAAAACCATTTTTCCAAATCAAGTTTTTGTCACTACTGGAAATGCTGAGAAAGTTCATCCTGAATTCAACAAAATGATTGAAAAAGATAATCTAAAGTCAACCACAGAAGGTTTTTTCGCAAATCAAAACACAGAAGAAAACAATTTAACTCAAAATTCTTATGTGTTTCAAAAACAAAAATCATTACAAAAATGGGTAGTTAAAGGTGAAAAATCAAACAAAATTTCTGAAAAAGTTGAAAAATCAAAGGCTGAAGTGAAATTAAATTCTCATGAATTCAAATTGATGGTTGGAAATTATTCAACAGAAAATAATGTTTCAAAAAAGAAAAGCAAGAAAAGCAGTTTTCTGGCAAATTGTGTCAAATGACAAACCAAGAGATGAAAAAGAACAAATTTCAAAAACAAAATCATCTAAATTTCAGAGCAATAATAAACAAACAAATTTTGTTGATAAAAGTCCATATGTTCGCAAATATGACAACAATCGAAAATTTGAGAATTCGCAAAAATTTGCAAATAATCAAAAGTTTCAAAATGTTGGCAAATTCACGAAAACTTCATCAAGTTTGACAAATTCAACTCAAGCAAAAATAAAATTTTCACCAAAACAACCAAATTTTCCAAATCCTTCAGTTTCAAAACAGACCAAAGTTTCATATACAAAAGGAAAATCTGATGTAAGTACAATCAATCGATGGTTTGAAGGGAAAGGATGAAAATATCAAAGTGGGAAGTTTTCAGAGCAACAAATCAAGAATGCATTTAACAAGTTCGCAAATAACTCTTCCACTGCTAGTTCATCATCTCATCATTCGCAAGTTCCAGTTCAAAAATGGAAACCAGTTATAAAAAATATGAATGTTGTGAAGGATAAGATTACAATCAATGGAAATCCAAAACTATTGAATGACTATATCTCAATATCTAGATCTGATGATGTTGATATAATGGATTCTGTCACAAACAAAGTGAAAACATGGTTTTTAAATTCAAAGAATTTGTTTCATTCTACTAATGATGGACCCAACAAGTCTTGGGTTCCTAAATTCTTTCAATAAATGCAGGTGATGTGTGACGAGCAATATGATACGAAATGGTATATTGATAGTGGTTGCTCTCGTCATATGACTGGAAGAAAGGAAAACTTGCGAGATTATAGAAGCTTGGAAAATGCAGGAGTAGTCAAATTTGGAAATAATCACAAGTGTCAAGTGAAAGGCTATGGGAAAGTCACAAATGGAAAATTCACTGTGAACAGAGTTGCTTATGTTGAAGGACTTCAACATAATTTGATAAGCGTGTCACAACTTGTTGTTGGTACTGGAAATCAAGTTGTATTTAATGAAGATGGAAGTATCATTTCAAATGTGAAGTCAAATGAAATACTTCTCAAATCCAAAAGATATGGTGATATGTTTACACTGGACATCAAACCAATTGTGGGAAAACCTGCTGTGTGTTTACTATCAAAAGCATCTAATGATCTCAGCTGGCTTTGGCATAGAAGATTGTCACACTTGAACTTTCGAAATATTAATAAACTTGTCACTAAAGATTTAGTTCGAGGGTTACCAGACTAAAATTTGACAATGATTCTTTGTGTGCAGCTTGCGAACAAGGAAAACAACATAGAAAAGGTTATCCGATTGTGATAGATTCAAAAATCATAGAACCATTGGAACTTTTTCACATTGACTTATGTGGACCATCGACTGTTGCTACAATCAATAAAAAGCGGTATATTTTAGTTGTTGTAGATGATTTCTCTCGATTCACATGGGTCTTTTTTCTCAGGTTGAAATCTGAAGTTTGTAACACCGTAAATTTCAAAACAATTTTTCATTTAAAATAATCGTTTAATTCGTAGGAACACTTGTTTAAAATCTCATTTATAATCGAATTACAAAACGTAACTCCATTTTCACTTGTATAGAAAACCAGGATCCTCCAAAACATGGCTCTTCTTTGGTGTGTACAATCAAGCCGGTGCAGTCCCGTGAACCTGAGAAACCTGAAACACATAACACAAAACACTGTAAGCACAAAGCTTAGTGAGTTCCCTAAAATACCACACATAACACATATTAGCCACTCGAGGCTATAACTCTGTGGGTCCGTGGACCCTGCTCTGTAAACCCTCTAGTTCTAACTCTGTGAACCTTCCGGTTCTAACTCTGGGAACCCTCCGGTTCCAACTCTGTAAACATGCACAACATAAATCACATAGAAATAATGCAGTACAACACATAACATACATAGCATACAAATACTCTGTGACATAACTCTGGTTACCTACTCAAGGTAAAGTATAGTGACAAGACTCACCTCGCGTATCTCGATAACTAGCAAAATCCCGGAAATCACTCGTGCTCGATCCTCCGAGCTATAATCCTCCTATAACACAATATACCTCTAATTAACACTTTCTCAACTAGGGTTGACTACCCCTATCAAGTCAACACTGGTCAACTCTGGTCAACGGTCAACGGTCAACTTTGACCGGACTCGGCGAGTGCACTAGGCGTGTCACACCCCCAAACCTTGAACGGCGGAATCGTTCGGGGGCGGAGGACATCATATTCAGTATCATAACAGTTCATAGAAAGGAAAGTACACACCACCATAATATAAATATGTTTGAAAAGTTTACATGATTGTAGGTATTACATGTTTGCAAAAGAGATCAAATATAAAATGGTGATCCAAAATATGTTACTAACGCCAATACGTTAGTCTTCAGAAGTAGTTGCTACCTGGCTAGCGGTTTCCTGTGAATACAAGTTATTTCAAAGAAAAAGTGTCAACATTTAAGTTGGTGAGTTCATAAGTAGTGTTTTGAGAAGATGTATGCCATTCGAAAGTGTTTGCATGTTTTCCAGAAAAACCCTTATTTTCTTATAAAAGTATGCAATGCATATGAATGTTCGTGATGTAAATTGCAACTAATTGTACCGAGAAAATCCCTTATTTTCCTATTAGTTGTTTGGTTTGTATACAGGAAAAACCCTTATTTCCCTGACATAACTGGCAGTCTCTAAGACCGAAAATCGCAAGCAAGCGACGAGCTTGTAAGTTGTGTCATAGTTTTACATAGTAAAGCTATACGAAGACCGCACTTATTAGATGAAGAATAGTTTTAATGACTACTCGTTCATAAAAGCATAATACCATAATAATTGTCTATCCGATGAGTTTTATAACCATACTAAACATAATATGCCTGTAGCGACGTTCTTCAGGCGTCGTAGCGTTATGACAACTGTCACCCCAAAAGACGGACTGTAGCTAACAGTCAGGGCGCGGGATCATGACTTCCCGTATAGATCTATACACATTTGACACGTTCTCCGAACGGGAGACTCTGGTTATAGACAGGACTTGCAGCATTATTTTCTAATAAAGAAAGTAACGTTTGAAGATATACACGACTCATGGATTCTCAACTAAGTCTGTATTAAAGTAGTAGTTTGTATGCAAAGTTTAACCTCTATCACAATGTTTGACAAGGCATAAATCATAAGTTCTTTGAATGCATAAAATGACTTAGTAAAGAATGTTACCCTTGATACGATGTATTTGTATGTAAACGTATAAATAAAACATATTTCTATTTATAAACATATTATATCCCAAGAGGGTAAAGCTGTATTGTGAGGGGTTTTGCATCATAATAACTTCATAAGATAGTTAAAACAACAGTATGAAAAGTATATGAAAAGGTTAATGTTTCACACGATTTTAGTCATGTGTTAACTTGTAATCCTCCCCAAAAAGAGTATAAAACATTTAAAATGTATTTAAAGAGTGTTCAAAGGGGATATGAACTCACCTGATAGTTTGAAGATTGTGAGGTGGAAAACCGATCAGAGTTTCGTCTCGGGAAACTGATTTTTCTTGGGATTCTCGGGAATCTCGGGAGTAGAATCGGCCTTCGGGACTTGAGCCAAAAAGACCAGAGCTTCGGGTTTGAACGGACACGGAAAACGAGGAAATGCTGAGAGAGAGAGAAGAGAAATGAACCCTTTCTTTGGAAACCCTCGCATTCTATTTATAGGAAGGCAAGTCTGCCTCGGTACGCGGGGCGTACGCTCGTACGCGCTGCGTACGCGTACGTCATGCATGACCGAAGCCTCGACTGCTTCGGTTCGGATGGGACGGGTTCTTGGGTTATCGGGTCGGATGGGACGGGTTGCTGGGGAGGTGGGTCGGATGGGACGCCGGGTCGGATGGGACGTCGGATCGGACGGGTCGGACGGGTCGGACGGGTCGGCTTCCTCGGATATGGCGACGTGGACGATCCGAGGCCAATCCTCTCGGTTACGCAGGGCGTACAGGAGTACGCAGCGCGTACTTCGGAGAAGGACGCTGACTCCTCTTCGGATAATATCCGAATTTTGAATTAAATAATTAATTAATTTATTTAATAAACTTCAAAAATCCATATCTTCTTCATACGAACTCCGTTTTCGATGGTCTTTATATCCACGCGTAGGTGAGACTACGATCTACAACTTTCGTTTAGATTCCGTTGGCAAATTCCAAAATTATTTTTATTATTTATTTTATAACTAATCGTTTTTAAGGAATTTCTTTGAAAAATCATAACTTCCTCATGCGAAGTCAGATTTGGACGTTCTTTTTGTGTACGCTCACGGTTTAATGTTATCTACGACTTTCATTTAGATACCTAAGGCTAAATGTTATCGTATTGAAACTTTGCGTTTTTCGTTTGATCGGTGTTGTCGGTTTTGACAGAAATCTTAGAATGGTCATAGCTTCTTCGCCATAACTCAGATTTTAGTGTTTCTTTATTTAATTGGAACCTTTAAGACGATATCTACTACATAGCGTACTCCAAATCAGAGCTTTTGAACAATTCATTTATCGATGATATTCCCATTACATTCAAAAGGGGTTACAAGACTCGGTTTATAATGCCCGGGATAACGGGTTGTTACATCATCCCCCCGTTAAACGGAATTTCGTCCCGAAATTTAATACAAGGTAAGAGTTTTAGGGGCTGAGGAAGAGATGCGGATACTTCTGTAGCATTTGGTCTTCCCGTTCCCAGGTGAATTCGGGTCCTCTCTTAGCATTCCATCGAACTTTTACTATTGGAATGCGACTCTGTTTGGTCCTTTTAACTTCCCTATCCATGATCTCGACGGGTTCTTCCACAAAGTTGAGATTTTCGTTTAACGCGATTTCATCGAGTGGAATTACAAGTGTTTCGTCGGACAAACACTTTTTCAGGTTCAACACGTGGAATACTGGATGCACTTTGTTAAGCTCGATTGGAAGTTGGAGTTTGTAGGCCACTGGACCAACTCTCGAAATGATTTCGAAGGGTCCAATGTACCTGGGGTTTAGCTTTCCACGCTTCCCAAAGCGTATCATGCCTTTCCATGGTGAGACCTTCAGTAGCACACGGTCGCCAATCTGGAATTCCAAGGGTTTACGTCTCCTGTCGGCATAGCTCTTTTGCCTATCCCTTGAGGACTTCAGTCGTTCTCGTATTTGCACGATCTTTTCGGTAGTCTCTCTGATGATCTCTGGGCCAGTAAGGGTGCTCTTAGTGACTAGACCTTTTGCCAATTGGGTGTCGCCCACTTCCGTCCAGCACAGGGGTGATCTGCACTTACGGCCGTAAAGGGCTTCGAACGGAGCGGTCTTGATACTAGTATGATAACTATTGTTATAAGAGAACTCGACCAAAGGCAGGTGAATATCCCATGCCTTGCCAAAGTCGATTACACATGCTCGCAACATGTCTTCCAAGGTTTGGATCGTCCTCTCACTCTGTCCGTCAGTTTGAGGGTGGTATGCTGTACTCATGTCCAACCTTGTTCCCATGGATTTTTGCAGTGATTGCCAAAATCTGGAAGTGAACCTGCTGTCTCTATCTGAGATGATGGACATTGGTACTCCATGAAGTCGTACGATCTCCCGGATGTAGGTTCTTGATAGTTTTTCCATCCTATCGGTTTCCTTGATAGGTAAGAAATGGGCTGACTTGGTTAATCTGTCGACGATTACCCAAATAGTATCTTGGCCACTCTGAGTTTTGGGCAGTTTGGTTATGAAGTCCATGGAAATTTGCTCCCATTTCCACTCAGGTATTTCAGGTTGTTGGAGTAGGCCTGAGGGTTTTTGGTGTTCTATTTTTATTTTGGCGCAGGTTAAACACTTGCCCACGTACGTAGCGATCTCCGCTTTCATGTTTGGCCACCAGTAGAGTTGCTTGAGATCTAGATACATCTTGTCTGACCCTGGGTGCACGGAGTATGGGGTCCTGTGTGCCTCGCTCATAACTACCTCTCTGAATCCCCCAAACTTTGGTGTCCAGATCCGGTTCATGAGGTAGCGTGCTCCGTCACTCTTGATTTCTAAGTTCTTGTCCATTCCCCTAAGGGCCTCACCTGCCACGTTTTCGGGTTTCAAGGCCTCTAATTGAGCTTCCTTGACTTGCGTTGATAGGTGCGAATGGATCGACATAGCTAATGACTTCACTCTCCGGCCTGAGTACTCCTTTCGACTAAGGGCATCGGCTACTACGTTTGCCTTTCCCGGATGATAGCGAATATCGCATTCGTAATCACTGAGTAGCTCGACCCATCGCCGTTGTCTCATGTTGAGCTCCTTCTGATCGAAAATGTGTTGTAAGCTCTTGTGGTCGGTAAAGATAGTGCTCTTCGTTCCATACAAGTAATGTCTCCAGATCTTCAGGGCAAACACTACTGCTCCTAGCTCAAGATCGTGGGTCGTGTAGTTAACCTCATGTGTTTTCAACTGTCTCGAGGCGTAGGCGATAACCTTACCTCGCTGCATCAGAACACATCCGAGTCCTTGGTTTGATGCATCGCAATAAACTACGAAGTCTTCTATTCCTTCAGGAAGGGATAGTATTGGTGCGGTGCACAAGGCTCGTTTGAGCGTTTGGAACGCCCTTTCTTGTTTCTCTTCCCAGTCAAAGGCCACACCCTTCTGGGTTAGGGTTGTAAGAGGCTTCGCTATTCGTGAGAAGTTCTGAATGAACCTGCGGTAGTAACCAGCGAGACCTAGAAATTGGCGAATTTCTGTAGGAGTCTTCGGTGCTGACCAGTTCTCAATGGCCTTAATTTTGGATGGGTCCACGTGGATTCCCTCTTCGCTTACCACGTGTCCTAAGAATTCGACTCTTCGGATCCAAAATTCACATTTCGAGAACTTCGCATAAAGTTTCTCTTTTCGTAATATCCCTAGAACTTGTCGCAGATGATCGCCATGCTCTTTCTTACTTCGGGAGTAGATCAGGATGTCGTCAATGAAAACGATGACGAACTGATCCAAGTAAGGTCGGCATACTCTATTCATCAGATCCATGAAGACTGCGGGCGCATTAGTCAATCCGAATGGCATCACCACGAACTCGTAATGTCCGTAACGAGTTCGGAAGGCGGTCTTCGGCACATCCTCCTCTAGCACTCGTAACTGGTGATACCCGGACCTCAGATCAATCTTAGAAAAATAGTTCGCCCCTTGCAGTTGGTCGAATAGATCATCTATGCGCGGTAGAGGATAACGATTCTTGACCGTTAGTTTGTTGAGTTCTCTGTAGTCGATGCACATTCTGAACGATCCATCTTTCTTTTTCACAAACAACACGGGTGCTCCCCATGGTGAGAAGCTCGGTCTGATGAATCCTTTTCCCAGTAGTTCATTCAGTTGACTGGATAGCTCCTGCATCTCTGCCGGGGCTAATCGATAGGGTGCCTTGGCTACTGGGGTAGCTCCGGGAATCAGATCGATTCTGAATTCGACTTGTCTTACGGGTGGTATCCCTGGAAGGTCCTCGGGAAACACATCGGGAAAATCGCATACGTCGGGCACATCCTTGATGTCCCGGACTTCGCGTTCCACGTCTACAACATGTGCAAGAAATGCGTGACACTCCTTTCGTAAGTGCTTCTGAGCTTGGATACTTGAGATGATTCTAAGAGTGGTACTAGGTTTGTCGCCCAAGACAAGGAAGGTTTCGCCGGTTGGCAGATTAAGGCGAACGGCCTTATCGTAGCATAGAATGTCCGCACGATGTGAACTCAGCCAATCCATGCCAATGATGACATCGAAACTCTTAATCGAGACTGGCATGAGGCTGATTTGAAAGGGATTATCGTTTAGAGTTAGGATGCAGTTTAAGTATATCTCTTTAGTGCTTTCAGTTTTCCCGTTGGCCATTTCTACTATGAACGGTTCACTTAATGATTGTGGTAATGGTTTTAGCATGCTTTTAAAGTCGTGACTCACAAAACTCCTTTCCGCTCCACTATCAAACAAAATGCATGCATACGAGTTATCAAGAAGAAACGTACCCGTAACAACAGTAGGGTCCGCAATGGCTTCATCTTGTCCCATTGCGAAAACTCGGCCTCTTCCGTCGGTATTCCTGTTGTTTGCCTTCGGGCAGTCCTTGCGGTAGTGCCCTGTGCTCCCGCACTCAAAGCAAGCGCGGCTTACTCCGGTATTAGCAGTGGGGGCGGATTGTTGGGTTGGCTCCTTGCAATAGCGGGCTGTATGACCCTTCTTATTGCACCTGGTGCATTGAAGGCCATGACAGAGACCGTGATGGTGGAAGTTGCACTGATTACATTTCGGTAGCTTTCCATTGTATGAACCTGTGGGGGCAGAGTTGGTGGGTACAGTAATGGCGTGGGTCGCTATCACTTGTTGTTTCTTAGGGTTCTCCTGGAGGATTTGTCCCCTCCTCTTGTTCCAAGGCCTATTCTGTCCCTGAGCCTCCCTAGGTGGATTTGTGGTTGTTGTGATGGTACTCTGTTTCGCTCCGTGATCGATGAGTCGTTGTGCCAGGCGTTTAGCGCTGTTGTAGGTGATAGGGTTGGAGGCTAGGACATGCCCTTGAATCTGGGGTGACAACCCCCAAATGTACCTTTCGACCTTCTTTGTTTCTGGGTTGACCATGGTAGGGCACAAAGCAGCGAGATCGTTGAACCTAGCTGTGTAAGCGACTAGGTCAGACCCGACCATTTTCAAATTCCAGAGTTCCTGCTCAAGCTTTTGCACTTCACCCCTTGGGCAGTATTCTTCCAGTAGTAGTACCTTCAGTTCTTCCCAACTCATGGCGTTAGCGACAGTGAGCGTCACTGAGTTCACATGGCTTTTCCACCAAGTGAGGGCTCGATCTATGAAGGTGCAAGCAGCGAACTTAACCTTGCTCGTTTCTTGGCACGAGCAGATCTCGAAGACCGTTTCGGTCTTTTCGAACCACTGCATTAGTGCAATGACTCCTCCTGTTCCATTAAAAGTTTTTGGTTTAGCGTTAGAGAACTCCTTGTAGGTACATTCTCTTCCTTGGCCATGACCAGTGCCATGATTTGGATGATTCGTGCTGCTTCCCGCCCCTCCATTCCCTTGGGAGTTTATTTGCGAGAGGGCTGCGGTTACCGCTGCTGTGATAGCAGCCTGAACCATTGCCGGATCATAAGCTGGTGGTGGAGGTGGTGCCGTGCCCGGCCTGGGCCTTAAGTTTGGACGAGGAGGCATCTTGCTGCCAAAAGAAAAATATGGAAGAAAATTATAAGTTTTGGCAGTTCAAAGTTGAATGATATTGAGTTAACTGCCTTAAATAGATTAAGAATTTGGTTTGATCAACAATGGGTTTTGAGCTTGATTTATTAATAACGTTTGAATGGATGCACTTATGAGTTGAACGGAATACACATATTTAAAATCAGAGAAGGGGGGGTATGCCCCATATATATAAAACATATAGTCGTGTTACATCCGAGTTTAGACAAAACTTTTTGACCTTTCTAAAGGTCTCCGATTACAGAAAGTTTTAACGAAACGGAAAATTCTTATCCGAAGTCCTAATTTATAACAAAATTTGAAATCCTGGCAGGCACTACTTGCGACGTAGGTTGCGCTTGGAGCTTGACTCCGCATCCGATTGCTTCGATTCCATTAGGCGTCGATCAAAAGCGGCTTGTTGCTCCCTTAACTCGGCTAGGGCTGCAATTATCTGTGCCTGAAATGCCTCAGACTGGAGTTGGACATTATCTTGTATCTTGTCCAGTCTACGGATATCGGAAGTGTGAACCTGCACTTCCACGTTGATATCCCGGAGTCGGCTTGCTTGTACTCCGGACTGATAGGACTGATTGGCTAACTTACCAACCATTACCGGGAGTGCTCGATCAGCCGAACTGCCACCGCGTACATCGTAGAAGTCCCGACACATGCCGTAGGGAGGGCGTATGCCTTGTTGTTGGCTCCAATGATGTAGGTGACTTCCCCAGACGGGAGTGGGTCCTTGGAAGTTCCTCACATGGACAGGAGGTTGAATGGGTGGTGGATCGATCACTTCAGGTTCTGAGTCAGTACCGGAGTCATCACCCAATTCTATGGGTTCCTCATCCTCTTCTGGATCATCTTCGATCCATCCTCCGTTGCCTTGGTTGGGAAAGTAGGGGTCATTGGGGTGGTGAAATCCAGCCATTTGACTGTACGAGAAATAGGGTCATAAGAATTGAATAAAGTCGGAACATGCAAAACATGTAAGTTAGTTTAAATAGCAACTACTCTTATAGCATTTAAATTATTGTGTTTGATTCTAATAACGGTTTGGTAAGTTTTTAAAATTTGTTGTCCACTGCAGACACCCCTCGGCACACGTTAGTCGGCTCTCGGACAAATATAGTTGATCAGGCTATATCCTTCCCAGTTCCGATTACATGTCCCAAGGCGTACCTGTACTGCACAACTTATTAATAATACTTCTAATATGGTACGATGTGGAACTGTTATTTATTACTAAATGGATGCATGCTTACTTACAAAAACTAAATAGATTAAATTTCAAAAGCATGACTCTTCTCAGAGTGTTTTTGCCCAGTTGAGTTTATAGTTGTATAAAAAAAATGGTTTTGATATACTTAATTCACTATAAACGAAGCTCTGATACCAATCTGTCACACCCCTAAACCTTGAACGGCGGAATCGTTCGGGGGCGGAGGACATCATATTCAGTATCATAACAGTTCATAGAAAGGAAAGTACACACCACCATAATATAAATATGTTTGAAAAGTTTACATGATTGTAGGTATTACATGTTTGCAAAAGAGATCAAATATAAAATGGTGATCCAAAATATGTTACTAACGCCAATGCGTTAGTCTTCAGAAGTAGTTGCTACCTGGCTAGCGGTTTCCTGTGAATACAAGTTATTTCAAAGAAAAAGTGTCAACATTTAAGTTGGTGAGTTCATAAGTAGTGTTTTGAGAAGATGTATGCCATTCGAAAGTGTTTGCATGTTTTCCAGAAAAACCCTTATTTTCTTATAAAAGTATGCAATGCATATGAATGTTCGTGATGTAAATTGCAACTAATTGTACCGAGAAAATCCCTTATTTTCCTATTAGTTGTTTGGTTTGTATACAGGAAAAACCCTTATTTCCCTGACATAACTGGCAGTCTCTAAGACCGAAAATCGCAAGCAAGCGACGAGCTTGTAAGTTGTGTCATAGTTTTACATAGTAAAGCTATACGAAGACCGCACTTATTAGATGAAGAATAGTTTTAATGACTACTCGTTCATAAAAGCATAATACCATAATAATTGTCTATCCGATGAGTTTTATAACCATACTAAACATAATATGCCTGTAGCGACGTTCTTCAGGCGTCGTAGCGTTATGACAACTGTCACCCCAAAAGACGGACTGTAGCTAACAGTCAGGGCGCGGGATCATGACTTCCCGTATAGATCTATACACATTTGACACGTTCTCCGAACGGGAGACTCTGGTTATAGACAGGACTTGCAGCATTATTTTCTAATAAAGAAAGTAACGTTTGAAGATATACACGACTCATGGATTCTCAACTAAGTCTGTATTAAAGTAGTAGTTTGTATGCAAAGTTTAACCTCTATCACAATGTTTGACAAGGCATAAATCATAAGTTCTTTGAATGCATAAAATGACTTAGTAAAGAATGTTACCCTTGATACGATGTATTTGTATGTAAACGTATAAATAAAACATATTTCTATTTATAAACATATTATATCCCAAGAGGGTAAAGCTGTATTGTGAGGGGTTTTGCATCATAATAACTTCATAAGATAGTTAAAACAACAGTATGAAAAGTATATGAAAAGGTTAATGTTTCACACGATTTTAGTCATGTGTTAACTTGTAATCCTCCCCAAAAAGAGTATAAAACATTTAAAATGTATTTAAAGAGTGTTCAAAGGGGATATGAACTCACCTGATAGTTTGAAGATTGTGAGGTGGAAAACCGATCAGAGTTTCGTCTCGGGAAACTGATTTTTCTTGGGATTCTCGGGAATCTCGGGAGTAGAATCGGCCTTCGGGACTTGAGCCAAAAAGACCAGAGCTTCGGGTTTGAACGGACACGGAAAACGAGGAAATGCTGAGAGAGAGAGAAGAGAAATGAACCCTTTCTTTGGAAACCCTCGCATTCTATTTATAGGAAGGCAAGTCTGCCTCAGTACGCTTCGGTTCGGATGGGACGGATGGGACGGGTTCTTGGGTTATCGGGTTCTTGGGTTATCGGGTCGGATGGGACGGGTTGCTGGGGAGGTGGGTCGGATGGGACGCCGGGTCGGATGGGACGTCGGATCGGACGGGTCGGACGGGTCGGACGGGTCGGCTTCCTCGGATATGGCGACGTGGACGATCCGAGGCCAATCCTCTCGGTTACGCAGGGCGTACAGGAGTACGCAGCGCGTACTTCGGAGAAGGACGCTGACTCCTCTTCGGATAATATCCGAATTTTGAATTAAATAATTAATTAATTTATTTAATAAACTTCAAAAATCCATATCTTCTTCATACGAACTCCGTTTTCGATGGTCTTTATATCCACGCGTAAGTGAGACTACGATCTACAACTTTCGTTTAGACTCCGTTGGCAAATTCCAAAATTATTTTTATTATTTATTTTATAACTAATCGTTTTTAAGGAATTTCTTTGAAAAATCATAACTTCCTCATGCGAAGTCAGATTTGGACGTTCTTTTTGTGTACGCTCACGGTTTAATGTTATCTACGACTTTCATTTAGATACCTAAGGCTAAATGTTATCGTATTGAAACTTTGCGTTTTTCGTTTGATCGGTGTTGTCGGTTTTGACAGAAATCTTAGAATGGTCATAGCTTCTTCGCCATAACTCAGATTTTAGTGTTTCTTTATTTAATTGGAACCTTTAAGACGATATCTACTACATAGCGTACTCCAAATCAGAGCTTTTGAACAATTCATTTATCGATGATATTCCCATTACATTCAAAAGGGGTTACAAGACTCGGTTTATAATGCCCGGGATAACGGGTTGTTACAAGGCGACTCGGCGAGTCTAGACGTTTTCACCAACTCTCTAAGATTCCCTTGTTACACGTCGAGTACTCCCCCTGAATCGACGAGTTCCACCTGGAAGAATCGCGGGGCCATCCCGACTCAACTCGCCGAGTCTCAAGAACAACTTGGCGAGTCCCAGTTCGACTCAGTCCTCCTGACAACTCTCTCTAACTCGCCCTGACTCACCGAGTCAACCCATAACCCGGCAGGACCAATCTAAGGCAATCTTCAAGCTACTCGCCGAGTCTGTTCATCAGACTCGGCGAGTCCATGCCATGCAACCACTCAAACTTGCATCTAAGGTCAGATCTGCTCCGACAATTCATAGATCTGGCCTTCCTAGACTGATTCATCACGTAAAGTCCTTATCTTGGTGTTCATAACACACCCCATGGCTCATAAATGGTGTTTTGACCTAAGGCATAAGGATTCCAATCCAAAACCTCCATTGATTCACAAAAAGCTTGGGCAAAGGGACACTCTGGACCTCCAAAGGTCCAGATCTATGGTCTAAATCGCTTAAGGGACCAAGGGAGCACTAGATCTAGCCACAAAAGGGCTCAATAAACCCTAAATCAATGTAAACATCAACATAGAAGAGGATAGCTCGAAGATATTACCACAATAATGATGCTCTGGACTCCAAACTCTCAGAAGTGGCTCCTCTTGCTTTCCCCTTAGCTGATCCTCCCTTTCCTTTGCAAGATGACACCACAAAGATCAATAATGGCCTCCTACTTTGCTTCAAACGCTCACACTCGATTAGGGTTTCACTCAAGGAACTGGTGAGCACAAATGATGGCCATAAGGCCCTTTAAATAGGTCCCAAACCCGAGAAATTAGGGTTTCATTAAACAGCGCGGACTCGCCGAGTCCATACCTTGGACTCGCCGAGTCCAGGCGCGAACCCGCGTCCAGAATCGCGACCCTACTCGACGAGTCTGACCATGGACTCGCCGAGTCACTCTTTCTCAAATTACTCTTTTAGCCCTTCAACTCTACTCTTGATATTTCAGGATGTTACAAAGTTGCTCAGACGATGATTGATTTTATCAAAAAGATTGAACTTAGTCTGAAGAAGAATGTACAAAAAATTAAAAGTGATAATGGTTCTGAGTTTAAAAATCAAACTCTTGATATTTTTCTCACAAGCAAAGGCATTTCGCATAATTTCTCATCACCATATACTCCACAACAAAATGGTGTTGTTGAAAGAAGAAATCGATCTCTATGCGAAGCAGCCAGAACAATGTTAACATATGCGAATCTACCTCAATATCTTTGGGCAGAAGCAGTGTCCACTGCATGTTTTACTCAGAATCGATCATTCATTCATCGTAGATTTAATGTTACTCCATATGAAATAATCAATAATCGGAAACCTAATGTAAAATTCTTTCATGTTTTTGGTTGCAGGTGCTTTATAATGAATCTCAAAGATAATTTGTCCTAGTTCCAAGCTAAAGCTGATGAAGGCATATTCTTAGGATATTCACAGAATTCAGTTGTATACAGAGTGCTTAATAAAAGAACAAGAAAAGTTGAAGAAACTTTCAATTTAACATTTGATGATTACTATCTTAAACAAATGGATAGTAAATTTGAAAATAAATCAATACTTGTGGATTCAAATACTCAAATTGATAATTTTGAAATCAATGATTTTGATTATGACTTAATTTTTGGAATTCCTGACAGGGCAACTGACGCAGAAAATAATGTTCCTGATAATCAAACATCAGAATCCTCAAAACATACTGATGATTCGACAATAACTACAACATCGATAACTTGTGAAAGTACGCCTGATATTCGTATGGAGGAGGAACATACGAGTATTCATGAAGATAGTCAGCCAACTTTCGAGGGGGAGAATGAAATTATGAATCATCAAGTTGAGGGGGAGCATTTGCAGAATCAACAGGAACATCATTTTGAGGGGGAGCATCAAGATGAAGATCATGTTGAGGGGGAGCATGATGAAACAGATACAATTAATCTTGATGAAAATGATGAGTTTCATGAACTAAATGATAATTTTTCTGTTGCAGGATCTGAAAATGAAGATATGTATGAAGATGCACCATTAGAATTTGATCTTAATTTTCCACCACTTGAAAAATGGACAAGAAATCATCCAAAAGAACAGGTAATTGGTAATCCACAAGATGGTGTGTTGACAAGAGCTCAAATTCATGCGAAAAATAAGGTACTGAATGCAAACCAAGAACTATGTATGTTTAATGCCTTTATTTCGAAAATAGAGCCAAAGACAGTAAAGGATGCTATGGAACACTCAGATTGGGTTGTTGCTATGCAATCTGAACTGGCTGAATTTGAACGAAACAAGGTTTGGAGATTAGTTTCTAAACCTTCTGATATTTCAATTGTCAGATTAAAATGGATTTTTAAAAACAAAACGACAAAGATGGCAATATTATTCAAAATAAAGCCAGACTAGTGGTTAAAGGTTATTCGCAACAAGAAGGGATAGACTATGAAGAAACATTTGCACCTGTTGCAAGACTTGAAGCGGTTCGCATATTTTTAGCCTATGCAGCTCACAAAGACTTTGATGTTTATCAAATGGATGTTAAATGTGCATTCTTAAATGGAGAACTAGAAGAAACAGTGTATGTTGAACAACCACCAGGATTTATAAGCAATGAACATCCTAATCATGTTTACATCCTAGATAAGGCTGTATATGGATTAAAACAAGAACCAAGAGCCTGGTAGGCAACACTTACAAATTTCTTGAAACAATCTAAATTTAAACAAGGATCAGTTGACCCCACATTATTTCGCAAGAAAGTTGGGTGTCATCTAATGCTTGTTCAAATTTATGTTGATGATATTATCTTTGGCTCAACTGATCCAGCATTGTCAATTGAATTTGAAAATCTAATGAAAAGTCAATGAGCATGATGGGAAAAATTAATAATTTTCTTGGCTTAAACATAAGACAGAACAGGGATGGAATCTTAATCAATCAAGAAAAATATACGAATAACTTGCTTGAAAAGTTTGGAATGTCTAATAGCACGAAACTCAGAGTACCAATGGCAGTAGGAACAAGACTAACTCCTTCGTTAGATGCTCCTGCTGTTGATTTAACACTTTATCGAAGCATGATAGGGTCTTTATTGTACTTAACTGCAAGTAGACCTGATATTATGTTTTTGGTTTGCAATTGTGCTAGATATCAAGCTAATCCCAGAGAACCTCATTTGACTGCAGTGAAAAATATTTTTCGCTATCTTAAAGGAACAGCTTCTTTAGGACTTTGGTATCCTACGAAAATGGGGTTTTTCATTCAAGCTCTTTCAGATTTTGATCTAGGGGGATGTACTTTGGATAGGAAAAGTACGAGTGGTGGATGTCAACTATTAGATGGGAAGTTGGTGAGTTGGCGATCAAAGAAACAAACTTGTGTGGCTATATCAACCGCTGAGGTAGAATACATTGCTGCTGCTGCTTGCACTTCGCAAATTATTTGGATTCAGAGTCAACTTCATGACTATGAAATAAACATGAAAATGATTCCTTTGTATTGTGATTCGCAAAGTGCAAATCATCATTTGTCATAATCCAGTACAACATTCAAAGACAAAACACATTGCTCTTCGATATCATTTTATCAAAGATCATGTGGAAGATGGGAATATTGAAATTCATTTTGTTAAAACAATTGAACAACTTGCTGATATTTTTACAAAACCTCTTGATGAAAAATCATTTGTTAGAATTTTAGCAGGTTTGGGGATGATTAATGCGAATTCAATTTCAAACACACATGCATAAAAGTCTTGTTCAACAGTTATGAGTCAAATTTGTTCAGATGTTACTGTTCATTCAGAGGCTTCGCATCCACATCTTTTCGCATCTGAGATCATAACAACTAAGGTAAGGTTTACGACTAATTTTGAATTTTTTTTAACTTTTGAAAAATCAAAAATCCAAAAAGATTTTATTTTGTTATGTTCTTAATTTTGAAAAATTAAAAAATCCAAAAAGATTTTATTTTGTTATGTTTTTAATTTTGAAAAATTCAAAAATCACAAAAATATTTTTGTTTTCTTTGTTCTTTAAACTTTGTTTGCTGAGAATTTAATACAGGGCTAAAATGCGAAGAAGTTATACTTATGTGTTTCTACGGGAAGGTATTAACTTTCTTTTAAAAACTAGTTAGGATGTCACTAGAAGCATGCTGCTGTATGTAGACCAAAAGCCTCAACAAGACTCTATGTGTGATAAGAAAGCCTTAATGAAATTATCACATGAGAATTTCGTCCCAAAAAGGCTTATATTCGCATAAGTCAAAAGAGCTACCTTACTCTTCTCAAATGAGTTAAGAGTTTTCTGTTTTGTCCATTATAACAGAGGTATACTTCGATTCTTATCCAATCTTTTTATACCAAACAATTCTTATAATCCAAATTTTTGAAGAGATTTGTCCTTGAGGTCTTTGATCAAACCAATCAAAACCTAGACAAATCACAAGTCTGTGTTTATGATCTAACATCATGAGTCCGTGATGGAAGTGAAACCCAAAAATCATAAACCTTAAGGAATTGACGGGGAACTTTGTTCCAAATTTTTACGAAACCTTTGTTTCTGTATCAAAAATTTCGAAACTTCAAATCATATTCAATTCGCATGTGTGGTCTTGATCAAATATTCACAACCAACAATGTTTGTTACCCAACAAGATCCAGAACAAATTTTCTTTTGAATATGATTTATGTGTAAGTTTTATTCGCAAATCCTAGTCATGATAAATATTTTCATACGCCAACTTGTCACTGACTACACTGGTCAAACAAGTAATATCATTTACAATTTCTCACCTTATGTTAAGGCTGATATGTAATGAAATTTAAAACCAATCCAAAATATCTTTCAAAAGAAGCCCTTCGATACTTCTCTACAAGTATTCGATTGTAATTCACGGGAAACTACACAAGCTGTTGATTATCTCTCTTGATGATTAACGAAGCAACCATTGCCTGGGGTTTAACTGCATTCATGTCAGATTCAATTTTTGACATCACAAAATTTCAAATTTTTTGTTTCTCATCTTATTCTGTTGACACATTGCACCCACGAAATCCTTGAGCTTCTGAGTACAACCAACTCAGACTGATGATTTCGCAAATCTGGCATATGACTTCACTTTATATCCCAAAAGTGAAAGAGCCTTGACTCCATGCGAAGGGTTTTAAACGGTTCAGATTCTATAACGGGAAACTTGGCAGGCTGTGTACTCAAGATGGTTGGTATTCTATCCGGTTTTCAAGGAGATGTGACAGTTACTTTTTGAAGCATGGTTATCTTTTGCAGTCATGATCCGATTTTTAAGGTGCCACATCAGATAACATTAAATGCATCCCGCTTTAATTTGAAATCAATTTGAGTAAACTATAAAAGGGGGATCAAGAACACTGTCTACGGTTACACAAACAGAACTCTCACAAACATCTAAAGTTTCAACCTTGATCAAACTTCATCTTTTTCAAACCCTAAAAGTGGGAGCCACTCAATCCAACACTGATGAATTTCTTTCTCAATCCCTGATGAAAATCCAAAGCATAAACTATCAAGTTGATCCAAATGTATCTTCTTATCCTGAAGGCTTGAAGATGCTTATCGTTGCCCTGAAACGATCACCTCTGTCCACTGCCATGTTTAGTTCCTTCTCTGTTCTGATGACATGGTTATCTTTGGCAGCTTCAACGACATCATACAATCATACATCGGATGTGATAACCTTCAACTTGATCAACAACAAACGGGTCAAACTTTCCAAGAAGATGTTTGTTGAATTCTTGCAGATTCCAAACAACCCTCCATTTTTCAAACCTGTTAACTCTCAAATCATTCACATGTTCAGCGAGATGGGCCATCAACCAGAGCTTGAGAAGATCAGTGACTTTCGAAAGTATGGGTTGTCGTGCATATGGAATTTCTTATTTGGAATTTTTCTCAGATGCCTTACAGGAAGATCAATTGGACTGGATAGAGGACGAATGGAAGTATATGCCATGGTTATGGGCATATACTATGATATAAACGTTGATTATGCAACCCAATTATGGAAGGAATTTGTTAAGAGTCTAGAAAACACAAATTCGGAAAAGGGGATTTCGTGTGCAAGATATTGGAGCTTGATTCTGGAGAAGGTCTATGAAAAAGAAGCAATTCCAGTAATGGAGGATGTTGAAGTTGCTGAATTTTCATTATATCAGTTTCCAAAGGCAGTAGAAGATGATGAGGCAATTTTTACTCATGTGGCTCGCATTCCAGATGCGATGCTTCGCAATGTATCTCAAACTCACAAAGTTTTGGTGAGATATTTGCGAACAGTGGATCAATCAGAGCATACTGGAGTATTATTGGATGTTGTTGCTCCGTCAAAGAAGAAGAAGCTCATAAAGAAGGATGTGAAAGGTTCATCTACACAACACATTCAAGATGAAGATATTTAGATTGAAGAAACTTCATCTAAGTCAAAGAAAGAAATAATACCTTCTAAGTCTGGGGTATTGAAGAAAATTTGCAAGGCTGAGGTGAGTAGTAAAGGCGTTACTATTCGTAGTATTCCAGCTCCGGTTTCTCCAGGAAAGAAGAGACAAAGAGCTGAATATGTTGCCAAGAACATGCAACGTACTCTCATCAAAAGAAGAAAGATGGTGATTTGTAATGAATCATCTGATGAAGAAAAAATACCAGAAACTCCACCAGTGACATCTACGGTAAATGTTTCATTACCTATCATCCATACTTCGCAAATCTCTACCACCTTACCACTCACCAAACCACTCGAAATAGTCACTACCAAATCAGTTTCTGAGGAGGTACCTATTTCTGATACGGTTGTCAACGTATCTGATACGGGGGCACCTATCCTGAGTGTTGCAACCACAATTCCAATCTCCTTACCTATTTCTTTACCAATTGTTTCAATTCCATTTACAACTTTATCCACCACCTCATCAATTTTTGATCATGCTCTTTAAAACCCATTTAGAACACTTTTTCCATCTCAATCACCCGAAAATCCTCAACCTTCGCAACCTTTATCTGATAATGAAGCTGAAAGAGGTGCCTTTGGAGGGATAATTGAAGACATTCATTTTGATTCAGAGGAGGAGGATATTCCTGATCATATGCTTATGACAGGAAAACAATTTAAAATCCTGAATCAGAAGTTGAATGCTATTATTCAGTCGCAAGCTGATTCCGGCAGGATGTCTTCTATATCAGCAATGGAGGTTGATGTAATGATCAAAGGTGCTGAGAAGCGTATTATGGAGAAGGTTGATCAATCTGACAAGAATAATGAGCTTCGCATTCAAGCACAAGGGAGCAATTTTTCTTCAGTGGTCAAGGATTTGAAAGTTGTTGCAAAAGAACGTCATGTTCTTTTTGTACAGGATGTGAAGAAAGTTCGGGAGGATGTCAACTATAAGCTTTAAGAGTTGAAATCTGAACTTGCGAAGGAACTTCAGGATATTCATACTCAAAATGTTGAAGTTCAAAAGAAGATTGCGGAGGTTTCTTCAAGAGTACAAAAGTTTGTTGATGTTCCTATTCTTGAAGCCCATAACGAAGAACCAAAGGAGAAGTTTGATCAGCTAACCAAGTTGGTGACTGAGCTTAAAATGACGGTTTCGCAATCTTCACCTTCACAAATTCTCACTCCTGAGTTCTTGTCTCTAAAGATTAATATTTTAGAACAAGCAATTCGGAAAGCTCTTGCTCCACTCGCAAATTTTACTTCTTTACTACCAAGGAGTGCCCCACCTGCTTTCACAGGGGTGCAAGGGGGAGAGAAAAGTTTAAGTAAAGAAGAGGATGCGAAGACAGTTGGAAAAGTTATATCTACTCAGCTTATAACTACTCTTCCTATACTTACGAAGCCGATTTCCTCAACCACAATAACCACAAAAACGTTTGCCAAAGGAATCGTTATTGGAGAAGAAGAAGGAGGTTCATGTTCAAAACCTCAAACAGATATGGTGGGAAAAGGAAAAGGGATTTTGTATGAAAAATCAAAGGAGGAAAAAAAGTTGAGGCTGAAGCAGAGGTGGAAAGCATGAGACAAATACAAAGCATCATGAGGCAGAGGGCAAGTGATCCTCCCACGATGAACAAAGGAGATCCTGCGAAGCTTTACTCTTATGAAACTATAGAGTCAAAAGTTGTAGGAAGGGAAATGTACGAATTCGAGAAGAAGCCAAAGAGAAGTTATGATATTGCGAATTCAGACAATTGTCAGTTGGATTTTCCAATCAATGAAATGCTATTCGTCACTACTCAATACAAGATTAGTGAGAAGTTTGATAATCCTGATGATTATACTCACATGAAAATTAGATTTCATGCTGTTTTGAGGAGAAATCCAGATGAAGTTTGGTCTTTAATGAAGATCAAAAAGGTGCTGACAATCAAGAAAGACATATTGTTTGAAGACATGCTTCAAAATTCTCATTATTTTTTTATCAGAGCAGACAACAAGCAGTATGACTTCACTGTAGCAGATTTTCCTCTGATGAACTGCAATGATTTAATTCAAGTGGCTCTGATTTTGAAGCATATGGAAGAAAATAAGCTCAAAGGCTCTGAGACTGAATTGTTCAAGATAGGCTTCGCACATGTTAAGACATTCATCGACAATTATTTCGATTGTTTGGCTCTTACAGATGAAGAACTGACTAATGTGTTGGGAAGAGAAGAGAACGTTCCTTGGGAAGAAACTTTATCTCAATCAACATTATCCAAATATGTTGTTGGGGAAATATGCCTGAAACCTTTCGGCATGGTGTTTTCTGGAAGAGATACAAAAGGGAAACCTAAGAAGTTCTTGTTTAAAGTCTCAGAGGTGGAAAGATATAATACCACTCGTACATTTGTTAGGTCTTTATGCTGTCAGGAACTATCTTCTCTGGATATGATGTAAGACCTTTACAAGGTCATTTTCCTGAATCTTTTACGTCATGAATATCAAAGATATTGACAGTCGGCTCACTTCTGTGTCATTCTTTATTCAAGTACTCTTATCATACTTTCATTGGAGTCTATCTAAATCATGCTTTCGTCAAGTCATTGGACTATAGTAATATAGCTCCGGAGGCATTTCCAAGTCTCTTTCAGTGGTTGGATCTTGTTATTCACCAACCCACGATACCTCGGCTTGGACAACAAATGTCTTGAGACCATTCTACGAACTTACTTCTACTCATTAGTAGGACTGCATCATAGGGATGTAGGTCAAACTTTCGAGAACATAGTCATACTCTTTACATGAACAATCTAAGTACATCAAGGGTCAACCAGAACCGCTCACAAAATCCTTATCTTTCGTGTTACAGAATCATGTCGTCACCTGGAAACAATCAGTCGAACAGCGAGACCTCCGCCTTTAGTATGGACGCCGCTACCTTCCAAACAGCAGTTACAGCTGCCGTGGTAGCTGCCGTAACCGCTGTCCTTGCTCACCGTGGCACTATTAGCACAATCAATGCTGTTGATGGGAATGAAGTTTCCAATCGTGGTATCCATCCGGGAAGTCATCAAACGGTAATAGCCACAGGCTCGCAAAGCCGAAAATCAAAGAGCAAGAAATGGAAGCATCAAGCCTAGAAAGAACGCAAGAAACCCCGTAAACTTGCCATGCAACAACAACAAGTGGAAACCTCTGCCATCCCCGTACCGAGCAGACCATACAAAGGAACACTCCCGAAGTGCGACCGGTGCAACTACCACCACGACGGAATGTGCCGAGCATTGCAATGTGATAATTGCAACAAGATGGGGCACATTGCTCGTTTCTGTTGAACTACCTCCACCACTGGGGCAAGCCTAGTTTGCTATAATTGTGGTGAGTTTGGGCACTATAAAAGAGATTTCCCGAAAAAGGAAAGAACCCGCTTCCCCATAACTCCTACTAAACACTTGACTTCCACCACCAATGTGGGTGCAGTCCATCTATGTCACCAATGCGGTGAAATTGGACACCTCAAGAAGAATTGCCCGATAGCGAAGAACTCGGGTGCAGATGGGAAGATTTTTAGGATCACAGCTGCAGGGGAACCTTCTCCGGAACCCTCGTTAATGTAATTAAGGCGTTTCGTAGTAACAGACTTATAAACTATCCAGAACTAGTGCAACTAGAGTCTTACCTTTTGCGAGATCCTGTCTTTATAAGGATGCTCGTGCTGCGTATACTTGTCTTTTGTAGTATATCTTATTCGCAGCAATGGTCTTGTTGTAAATCTAAAGTACTATAACTCTATTCATGGTTGCACGGTTGTGTTTTGTCTGTAAACGTCTTATGTTCAAATCTAATGTCTTTAAGTTTCTGTATGATTCCGACATTATCATACAACTAGATTCAATTTGATCGACACCATACCAGCCTCATACATACATATCTTTCTTCTAGATCGCTTTTCCAGCGAAGCCGACATAACCAAACACCGAAGTACTCATGCCAGGAGTACCTCTTACATATTTTCTTTCCGAAGAAATCCCCGAAGTACCACTCGTGCAGTACGTCAAGTTCAATCCAAGGATTCCTACGATTGATTTATCACCGAGGAATGTATACATAAGAGTGATATATAATCAAGGTTCTACAGGTTTAGAATTGATGATTCCAATTTAATTTCTTTTTCCCCGATGGGATGTGAGCTTAAAGAAGAATCAGTTATTTGACTACCTTTTCAATCTTAATTATATACGACTCGTATACACGAGATTGTGATTGTGAAAAACATGTATGAATTCTAATATGAACTTCAGGACGGAGAACTGCCTAAGCCTACGAGTAATCGCATCGGCATGTGAACAAACTTAGAACCCAATACGACTCCTGTAAACATATCGCCCTATAGTCTAAACACCTACAGAAATACCAGAACAGTACAGACAACTTAACAAACTGCACAATGTTAGAATAAGAAGACTAGGCTTCTCACCCTGGAGAACCCCTAGTCTTGTTCTCCTAGAGATCGATGGATTGCATCGTATGTGCCTCGGATATCGAGGACTCCGTCAAGATTTTTCATTAGAAATCGTTATCTCTGCCTTGCATAGATGAAATGGTTGAAAAAACGCCAGGAAAGAATTACTTTCAGAAACGGATCGGAGATCCGAATATCACCAGTTCGAGTGTTAGGTAAGGATGTCCGGAAGACTATCTTCCGAACTCGATGCGGACACTTCAAGTCCATAGTGATACCCTTCGAATAGGACCAACGCACCCATCGCTTTCATGAGCTAAATGAGTAGGGTACATCATTCTTACTGGGATCAGTTCGTCATTTCTCCATGTAATGACTTACTTATCTACCCTCGTGGTAAGAATGAACCTCTGGAAACATTACCTTCGGAGATACTTTTCGCAAAGTTCTATGAACTCGAGTTTTCGAATTGAAGAGTCAAAATTTCCTAAAGACACACTATTAGTGATGCGGAAATTCTTGAGTACTCTGGCAATTATCCGAAATCGTTGAGAGTTTCTCGACACCGGAGACACCAACAGAAATTCACTAAATTCTAGGTCTTGCAGACCTACTGTCATAGTTCATCCAAAACTCCTCGTAAATCACAGAAACCCTTTCGACTCTGATCCATCAAGGGGTGGCCCTTGACTGGGAAGTTAAACAAGAAAAAGAAACTTTGGAGATTCCAAGTGAGTGACCAAGTTCTTTAGGAGAACTCACTCTGGGAATGGCTTAATACGCTTCGTATTGCGTGGAAAGCAAAATCTAATATAGTTAGGACCCCCGAGATTCTTATCAGAATCGGTCCTGTGCCTCGCACAAACTAGACCTACTCCGTGAACTCATTGGTGTACATTCTACTCTTCGCGCCTCGATCGTGAAACCGTATCCTTCCGTTAGGACTCTTGTAAGTCCACTCGTCGAGATCCATGCCTTCGTATTTGAACCGTAGTGACCCTCGACCGAGAGGTCAAGCGGACGAAGCATCGTCACCGCCCATTAGTGCAGGTTCGTTGGGATACCAACCGAGAACCCGATTTCACTTAGGAGCGCTAGAACCAATCGATTAGAAAGTTTCCTCCTCATGACTCGATCATTCGTACATACTTCCTTGACTAAATTCTAATTTCGGGACGAAATTCCCTTTAACAGGGGGATGATGTGACAAGCCGAAAATTTCTAGCTTGCATTCTTCATTTCTTATCAATAATAAACTCGTTTTGCTATCTTGTAGTACCATTTAGGGTCTATTGGAGCGTTCTAACTGTGTTATAATCAAGGTTGGAGTGTGGAAATGGGTTAACTCAAAGTGTAGGAATCAAAAAGAGGCCAAACACTCCAACACATGGAGTGTGCGGCCACACACTTGAGTGTGCGGCCACACACATGTGTTTGCGGCCTCACACCCTTCCCAACCGCACACTCCACCTATATATACCACACTTAGTCATTTTTGAACACTTCTTTCACTTTTTCAAGCATAGAACTCGAAAATCCTCTCAAGTATCATCCATTCTCCTTGAAGATCTTCATAAAAGGTACCAAGAACACCAAGAACAACAAGAACACAATCTAGCCGCACACATGGCAGCACACACCATCCGGCAGCACACATGGCCGCACACAGGGCCGCACACATGTGTTGGCAGCACACTAGGCCGCACACCTGGCCGCACACACACATATAGTGTGTATTTTGGCCATACACTCCTTTGTAAAGCCTTATACCCCCTTCATACAATCATATATGGTTGTAACACTTCAATATAAGTGTTTACTAGTCCCTAAGGTGGTCCCAAATTCATTTATTAGTCATTCATAACACTAATTATATTCATATGTGTGCAAATATATGCTAAATAGGATTCGCGTGTGTACTCAAGTCACCACTTGACACTTAGCAACTGATCCAACGTTTTCATCAGAACCACTCACTATAGGTGAGTTCATACCCCTTAAATAATGTTTTAAACTACTTTTAAATGCTTTATGGGGGGATACAAGTAGAATTATGCTAGTTATTATATCAATCACATGTGATTAATAAGCAGCATTCAAATGATTGGCTACTCATTAGCCGTTTAACTAAACAATTTCCTTCAAATGTTTTTCATAAACACTTTATGTGTTTAAAACTCCTTATTTCTCTGTACATTTTACTCCGTATATCACTTTTCAAACTTGTTTACAATTGTGTTTCAAACAAACGTTTCTTTATACTAAACTGCTTTATCAAACCCATGCCTTCAAAACCATTTTATAGATCGACACCAAGTCAGTCTTTTGTTAGAAAATATTTATGTTCAAAGGTTTTACAAACCTTATTTTATGCTTTTAAATTATAAATTGCATGCCTCTATATGTATAGTTATATAAGAAATGGTTAAAATGTTGGGTTTTGAGCATTCTAACACTCCTAAGTGTACATGCAACCCTAAATACCTTGGATCTATGTTTTCTCTATTATACATGCAAATAAGAACTTCCAAGGTATTATCCTAATCTAGAATATACAACAATGGATATAACAACATAGAATACATACCTCTTTGATGTAGAATGTCTTCATGAAGCTTGAGTGCCTAGTGCCCCAAGTGTGACACCTCAAATGGTTCACACAACACCAAATACACTTGGAATAACTTGAGAGAATTCCACACTTCATGAAAATCGGCTAGCCCTTTCTTACTCTCAATAGTGGCCGATTTTGTCAAGAATAAGATCTTTATATAGTGTTACAATTAGGGTAAACCCAAATTGTCATGACTTTCCATTTCCTTGGATCCATGTGTTCACATACACCATGGAGCATCCATGGGCCATCCTATGGGTTTTAGCCCAACTTGATTATCCATGGAGCATTAGCCCACTATACAAGTGTGGATGATTTACACAATCAACCCATATATTTAATTAGTCTCCTTTTGATCACTTAATTAATGCTAGATTAATTCTTGATCAATACTAATTAAATAATCTTATTATTCTTATTATTAATATACTAGAACTTATAATATATTAATAACCATAAGTGTCTTAGTTCTCTCATTATAGTCTATCCAAATGCATGATGCCATGCAACCCAAATGGACCATGCCGGGTTGGGTCAAGTCTTACCAATTATAGTTATGGACTTAGACATTAATCCAACAGTCTCCCACTTGGATAAGTCTAAAACTAATATTGCGTATGACTTCAGGAACCGACTGGCAATCGTAGCTCTCAAAAGCTTTTGTCGAAGTCTGACCTTGTAGATGAACTCTGACCTTTGTCAGCGACTTGTCCATTAGATAAGGGATCATATATTCCTCCATTCTAGATATCATATGGAATCAGACATGGATTATAATCATTCTCTCTGTCCATTTGTTGTTTCTTTATTTCCGATTTATGACGACTGACTAATTGAACAAATCAAATCAGTCCTGGCCCGGCCGAGCACTTCCATTTGTCATCATCAAATCCTCGAGGGGCCCATAGTTATCGCTTTTATCCAGAAGGTAAAAGGAATGGATAAACTTCGACTCATATAGCTTTTTCTACTCCTTGTTGAATCATACACAAAGACACGTTTTATAGCACCGAGTTACCAAATGCGTTTTCGTGCAATCAATGTACTATCAACTCATAGTAACAACTCATATCTCTAGGTTTGAAGAATATAAGATATTATCGTCTCATGATCACTCGTGATAAAATCCATGAAGTGATTCCAATGAGCGTGGGTTGAATCCAATACTCAGAACTTATGAGCACTCATGAGTGTTGTAGCCCTTTGTCCAACACCTTAGACCTCTACAAGCCAACCCATGACAGTCTTAATTCATATCTACTTCCAACATATGACTGATTGTGGATGGTTTGAATAACTTAGTCAATCAGGAAGAAAGACCTAGTTATTCTGGAAGTCAAAACATGCAAAATGAAACACAATAATAATTGAATCCAATATGGTATCAAAACCTATGAACATAAATAAAACACTTTTATTTATCACCATATGATTACACATTATTCATTGTATACTGTTTCAACTATCAACTTTATTCTTGAATTTAAAACAATAGTTGTCCCATGCTCCAAGCATGTGCACTATGTTTTCTAAACACTAGTCATGCCATACACCAAGTATGCATACTATGTTTGTCTATGATCTTTACTTTGTGAACTAGATCCATTGAACATAACTTCAATGATTCTCTTTTCACACTCCCAAATCCTTACTGCAAATACAAGAATTCCAAATTCATGTCATTTACTGAAATATCTTAGATTCTAAATTTATATGCATTAATCCTCTTGTAATGATTATGCACAAAGTCAGAAAGACTTGACAACAATCATTACAGAGTATTCCAAAGGAGATCAGCTCATTGGAGACATCCTTCTTGCATTAAGTTTCCTAATCTTAAACATATTGAAAATTCTAACTTTGAAACATTTCCAGATTCCATTTGACTATCACTTCTGACAAGAGTTGCCTCCTTCCAGATTATGTCAATATGGTCCTTCCAGAATTATCACTATACTTCCAACTGTCCTTGAGCAACCAATCTTTGGTAAACCTTAGATTGTCCTCGACAATTGTTTAATCCTTTTAGTCATATCCAGTTCTAAACCTTTTCCCTTCTTAATGCCCCAGGCATTTGGAAAATTTTAGAAAGGATGAATATAGCATATGTTATCGATCCTATATCCGAAGCATATGGGACACGATTCATGATGTCTCACATAAAGACTAAACCAGCATTTTGCTATAATATGTCCATTTCAATTTGCCAAGTTCTCATAATTCAGATTATGAAAAGGGATGATGTAATCATAATCGAATTTTAGAACGCAAATAATGGACCCATATACAGAATTTCCTTATGTTGAGCCATTCCAACATGAAATTTATATATATTTCCTTGACTAAATGATTGAAACCTCACGATCTAAGCTTATAGATTTGAGATGAAGTATAATTTCCTCTCCCTTAATTATAGCAAAACAACTATTTCCCAATTGAAACTTTTGTTTTCTATAATTAACATTGCTAGCTTGCAATCGTCTTGGTTAATCTATGATTTCATTCATGAATCTTCCCGCTCCCACTAACATGATGATTATTAGCATAACACTTATGCTCCCACTAGCTTTGACATGTACTCACAAATCAGTTGACTTTCTTACCGAAGTTCAGATTTCTGATACTAGATTGTTTTGATAAGACTTTATCAAAATCATACACCTTCCCTTAGATAGCACACTTGTGTGTCTAAACAATTATGAAGAGGGATGCCGTAATCATAATGGTTAGACCTTTTTGCCACTTCTCACAAGTCCAGGTTAGTGTGCCGGTAAACCACACACGCTCCACTAACGACTTTGAGAATGCAAATATCACAATAGCTATCTAGCTAAAATCTACTTAGTGAAAGTGTTTCCTCACCATCATTTTCATGAATCGGATAGAAACCTTATGACACTTAGATTTTTATGGTGTATGTGTTCTTATCCATGTGAATTGTCAAAACCATAGTCACAAGACAAGGGTAATGACAAATCCAAACTCATATGGATTGAACTCAATCTTAACTTCTTGCCACCTGGCAGCTCAAGGGTCTGCCATTGCTTCCAAGTTGTTGTGCAACACATTGAGAACTCTAAGAACTCATATGCAAAGCCAACTTTAACTGGAATGGGCACAGACTATGTCCACACGATAGGTTATAAACCTCAAGTCGTGCGCTAGTGAAGAACTTCAGGTTCTATTCTTGATTAGTTCTTGAGATTTTCAAGACCTTTAAGACTCCCACTGTCCTCTTGACCTATAAGACTCCCTTGTCAAACATCCAAGAGATAGTGTGGATTCTAACCAAGACAAAACACTTCACACAATTGGCCTAAGTTCGTCTTTGTTTTATCCAAAACATCACAACTTACCAATTTCAAATGTACAAGAGTAGAAAACTTTTACTCTTACATTTGACAAGTGTTTTAAACCTTCTTCGAGACATGTCACTCAAGTTACAATCTTGGAGTATGACTCTAAGACTTGTATTGGAACGAAGTATGACTCATCTTCTTGATTTAACCACTTCAGCAATTCAAGTTCCTCTTCTTAGTCAAAAGAATGCACTAAGATTTTCCTTAGAGAACTAATTTTGATATGGTTTCTTAATCATTAAGATGATCACAAAACTGATACTAAAGTACTCTCCCATCTTTTCATATTTGAGAAACTTTTATCCTTCTGCCTAATTTGATTCTTCTTATTTGCTCTACCATACATTGGAACATTTTCCAATGTCTCAGAGTTGCACTTAAGCTTGTAAGTATAATCATATTTACTGAGCTTTAGTAAACTATGACGAATAGTATTATCAATCTTTTGGTGGTGGACTTAATCAGTGCACAAGAATGTGTACTCGATCCCTTAGTCCTTTACTTGATTCACACATCCATGTGACCGAGTAATTAGTCTTAATTTTTCCAATACTTGAAAGTTCTCATTCATCATGCTATACCACTTGCATGATTCCAAGTTCCGGTCCAATTGAAACTTGGGTGATGAGAATCTTTCCATATTTGGTAAATTTAGACATTACCACAAATGAAAGAATCAATTTCATATTTCCACTCTTGCTATTAATGGAATCATATAAGCAACAATTTTTCCTCAAATGCCATTGTAAGGATATTTTAAAATAAATAAAATCAAAATTTTCCTTTTATTTTAAACTTTGCGGAAAACTTATCCTTACAATCCATATGAAAACTTGTTGTTATCTATTCCTAAGCAATATCTCATACTCCTAAGAAGGAGCTCAAGAATCCGATCTTCAAACTACGTGATAGAAATCCATCTATGTGATCAGATTCAACATATTCTTTCTTTAAGTTTCTTCACTTTTTCTTTGATTCTTAAAACATCACCATGTGACCCAGTCACATCATGTATCAAGAATCTCATAATAGAAACTTAACAGAGTTAGATAGTGGACTTTACCTGAAGTAGAGTCAATCTTATTGACTTTAACATCCTTAGGTAGATTTGGCAGCTTCGCAACCAATGCCCCTTTCTTTGGCAATATAAACATATGGACCCTTTGATAATGGTACACGGGACTATCACAAACTCAGCTTTTCTCTTTACCGTTTGGTCAACTTAGTTGACTATGGCCGATCCCTTTCCATTGGGAAGAGAATGCTTTTCTGGATTTCATGTGTCACTATTGTCAATGTCCATCAAGTTTTAAGGAAGTTGATCTTAACAAATAGATAAGATCATTAAGGGTGTTGTCATAGTCTGTTTCATAGGTGTCCCAAAGGAACTCACTATGTGACTTAAAAAGTGATTGAACCACCAACTTTCTCAAGACTTTGACACCCAACTCTCCCGGCTTGTCAATATGTGAGTACATCCCCAAGGCGTGACCACACCGAGACCTTGCCTTGCTAATTGGGCTTGAGTGACCTTAAACTTTTCAAGAACTTGTGGGTTGGTGAGAATAATTGGAGGAGGTGAATGAAGTATGATTTCCAAGGGACATCTTCATTTAGGAAAGCTTGTTTCAAGAGATTTGGGAAGATCATAAATGTCTAAACCAGAGATCTTTTGGGAGATATTCAAGATAGCTGATCTTAAGTCCTTAATATGACACCCAATATGAAATATTAAGGCTAGGACCCAACAAACTATTTTATAACTTAGAAGAGGTATGCCGTAATCCAAGCTATAAAATATTTGAAGGTAGGTGAATGACGATTCACCAATTTCCACCAAGATAAACGAAATGTATTATTAGGTTTTAATTGGTTTTTGAAACTCCTAGATCTTTGAGATTCATTGAACTGTTCAATGGCATGTTTCAATCTCGAGTGTGCCCTTCAGGTTTTATGACTGGGATGTCGAGGATCACAAAACAAGGTGTGAAGTAACCATGCAAATTACATGGTACCCTTAAGTGCTTACCCCTCAATCGATGTGTCGGTTAACCACACACGCTCCATCGATACTATGATAAACATTAAGTTACCCTTTGCCTACCTTGTTAAATACAAGTTAGTGTGCCGGTTAACCACACACGCTCCACTAACCGACTTAAACAAAGTGCAAAGTGTAATTTCATGGATTAGCACCTTATTCACATTTTCCTAAGTAACTAAGATTGGGTATTATTAAGAGTTTAGTTACTTAGTATTTATCATTAATACTTTTAATGAAGGGTGAATTATAGTCCTATCAAACCCGTTCGGCTAACGACCCTCCACCAGTCAAGCAAGCGGTGGGTGAGAGTGGACACCCATTAAGTTGCCATTTTATAGGCAACAACCTTATACCCACCTTATAGACCGGCTTTGTGAATGAGGTGTACTAGCGGTAAGACTGACTTTACTCTTATACATACATATATATATATATATATATATATATATATATATATATATATATATATATATATATATTATTAACTTATAATATTATAAAGTATATGTAACACCAAGATTTCCAAAAACAAAATTTTTATTTAAATAATCAATTTAATATTAAAAACATTTGTTTAAAATCGTATTCACATTCGAATTACAAAACATGGTTTCATTTTCATTATAATAGAAGACCAGGATCCTCCAAAACACAACTCTTTCTTCGGTGTGTACAATCGAACCGTTGCCATCCCGCGTTACTGTAAGAACCTGAAACAACATAACATAAACAACGTAAGCACGAAGCTTAGTGAGTTCCCCAATATACCTTACGCACATACGCCTTCCGGCCCGGATCTTTCGATCCACATGATATCACCTTCCGGCCCGGATCTTTCGATCCACATAACTTTGCCTTCCGGCCCGGATCTTTCGATCCACATAACGTTGCCTTCCGGCCCGGATCTTTCGATCCACATAACATCGCCTTCCGGCCCGGACCTTTCGGTCCACAAGATAATCGCCTTCCGGCCCATACACATATATAACACATAATACAAATACTCTAACACATAAAGCACATATATCACATATCATACCTGACCTTTCTGTCACATAATACCTTGCCTTCCGGCCCATATATAAGCATGTATAACACGCGTAGCAGCTAACTTTCCATTCATAGCATATAAACATAACACACAACATACTTGACCTTCCGGTCACACAATCAAACCCTTCCGGGTGAGGTATAGTGAGAAGACTCACCTCGTAGTACGCAGGCTATAACCTCTTCGAGCTACTCGCGCACAATCCGCTAGCCCGCAGGTTCCCTATAATACCACAGCCCTAGTTAATGATCTTATCAAACAAGACAACTGACCCCTCTAAGATATATACAGGTCAACGGTCAATTTTGACCAGACTCGTCGAGTACAAAGGGTAACTCGACGAGTATAGGCATCCTGACACCACTCGCCGAGTCTGAAGAACGACTCGACGAGTTCCAGTAAGTCTTCAAGCTACTCGCCGAGTCTGAAGAACAACTCGGCGAGTCCTAGTGAATCTTCAAGCTACTCGCCGAGTCTGATCATTGGACTCGGCGAGTCCTCGCCATGCAGTCAATCAACTGCCTCCTGTAATTCGCATGATTCCGCAATATATAGATATGGGACTTCCTGGACCTTTACACATACTATTACTGGGATTTAAACACTTGTAACAACTCTATAATCAATCAAATCCTTAAATGGGTTTCCTAAACCCTAGATTCGTGTACAACACCAAAACTACAGAAATGATCCGAGAATTACCTGGAAAATGTGATCCCTGCGTCCCCAACCTTCAGAGCTCAACCCCTTGATCCTCCTTTGATCACCACCTAGCCTCTCCTTGCCTATCAACCTCTTTAAGCTTCCACTAGCCTTCACCCTTGCTCCAGATGCCCACAGCCGTTTAGGTTATCTTCAATCGGCCAAAAGACGAGACATGACGGCCCTAAAGACATTATATACGATCCAGAAACGAAACGGCTAGGGTTTCAGCTGAACAGCGTCGAATCGCCGAGTCCCTAATGGACTCGTCGAGTCCAGTCGCGAACCCGCGACCAAATCTGCGACCCTACTCGGCGAGTCTTGCTCCAACTCGCCGAGTCTCCCCTTTAAAACACCCCAAAATGCAATTTAACAATACTTTGAGATTTTGGGCTGTTACAATTCTCCCCCACTAGAATTAGACTTCGCCCTCGAAGTCTTACTCTGAAAATAGCTCTGGCTGCTGCTTCCGCATCTCACGTTTCGGCTTCCTAGACACTACCGATCTCTCCCGAGACCGCTACTGAACCAATACCAGAGGTACCTCCTTGTTCCTCAGAACCTTGATCTTCCGATCTCCGACGGCCACTGGCCTCTCGACGTAACACAGGCTCACATCCACCTAATCGTTCTCTAGTAGAACCACTGCTGACTCATCCGCTATACACCTCTTCAACTGCGACACATACCAGTGTCATGGATCCGTCCCAATTCCGTTGACAGCTCCAAACGATAGGCCACCCTTCCTACCTTCGCACCTTCACGAAAAGACCCGACATACCGGGGCCCCCCATTTACCCCTCTTCCTAAATCGAAGCACCCCGTCAGAAATACGAAGTCGCTGACCTGATTCACATGCTCGTAACGGCGTCTGCCTGCATAACTTTCCTGATAACTCTAACGATCACTAACTCTCTTTAACCTGCTGAGTCTGCTTTGTCAACTAAATACGAACTCTGAACTGCTCATCACTCTTTGTAAACGGAAATTACCCAAGATGCACTCTGCTCCAAATCTCAACGATCACTCAGCCCATAAGGGTTAGGAAACCCTGAACCACCGGATCCCCGATCCAAAGCCCACTTTGCTCATCCCAGACCAACTGAGAGATCCATTCTCACTCCCAGAGTAACTCTCACAAATTCTTCTCTTGCCATCATATACACATGCTGAACTAGCCCCAACACTCGTAGGTTGGAAGACCCGATACACTGATGATATCCTCGAACATCTCCCAAGATGAACCACTACATCCACCCTACACTCTGATCAGATTCACACTGAAAATTTAAAATTTTCTCTCTCCATGCATCCCTTCTGAGCCTCAACAGACATCCCAACCGGATGGGTTCCTACTCCACTGCCGCGAACACGATGCTCAGAACCATACTCGAAGTACTCTAACCATAAGTCTGCTCTGCAGCTTTCACTTTCGTGAACTTGCACCCCCTTCGGAGTTACATACCCTCCTCTTTTCCTTTTCCACGGAACTCTCGTGAACATAATGCCACCCCAACCGGTGCCACGGTGCTCGCCCCAAGCGACACCACCCTTTTTGCGTAACTGCCATTCACATACTCTGGTTCTCATTACAGGGGCTCTCAATCCCATGCACTCTCTCCACTCATCAAAATCACTGCCTCCGCTAAACAAGATCAACAACCCAGGGCCAGACCTTCCAATGCAATCACACTGCAACATACGTGACCCGCAAATCTCAAACTAATCCAGCAATACCAACAGAGTCTCCAGTATGCCTGGACCGACCCTCATAACACATACTAGCCACTCGAGGCTATATCTCTGTGGGTCCGTACACCCAACTCTGCGAACCCTCAGGTTCTGACTCTGGGAACCTTCCGGTTCCAGCTCTAGAAACATGCACAACATAATCCCGTAGGATTAATGCAGTACAACCATCACGTACCTCAAACATACCAATACTCTGATCGCAAAATTCCGTTTACTTACTCAAGCTCGATCCCGACCTCCTTTCAGGCCTCCACAATCAAATGCCCTAGGTCTGTATCTTGCCCCGCATACCCAACACTCGCTTTCGTCGGCCTATACTTTGCGCTGACAAACACTGCTGAATCCCAACAGCTAAGCATCCTCACATACTCGTCGATCTCCCGGAGAATTTTACAATTCTCCCCCACTAAAGCACTGACTAACTGCCACCGATTGTCATTAACGACCCTTCAGAACCATCCTGCACAAAGAGAACATTTACCCTCTGACTGCTTCCCACAAGCATAAGCAACCCTCAGCAAAACACCTCTCCTCCCTGATCAATCCGCTCAAAAGAATCCGATCTTTCAATTATCCACTCCACAACTGCAGATGCTACCCATCATTCAACCCAGTGCCGCATCTCCACTAACAACCCCCACCAACGATAACCAACGAAATTCTCAACAATAATCCGAAGCCAAAACCCGCAATCTGCCAAAGGATGGATACCACATCGAAAACCGCACAAAGCTATCGGCACTAAAACACCAGACTATAACCATACCAACCATCAGGGAACAACGAATGCCAAAGCGAAACCTGAAGCACCAATCCATAACCATGCCAACCCCGCGAAACAACGAATACCGCATCGAAATCCACACTACCAGCACAAACAATACGCCACAATCAACGCAAGCTAATCAAGACATCAAGACAGCATCATACCTGCAGCTGCCCCCCGGCACTGCTCCGTCTCCCTCTGCCGCAAGCCGATAAGCACAACCCTGAGCCCTTGGGCTCTACTCCATCCTGTCCTCCTCCTGAACTCCTCAAGGTGGCCGGTGCTAGAGCCTGCACCGATCCTGCAAAAGCTGTGGACATTTGACCCTCAAATGTCCAACCTGCCGACACTGATAACAAATCCTGGAATCCCGAATTGGCACTGACTGCCGACAACCCCGTGCACCATGCCCCTCCTTTCTGCACTCGCGGCATGCACCATTGGCCAACAAGCTCCGGTGCCATCTCTCTCACACTTCCCACAAGTGTGACCGCTCCGATCCCCCATTTCAACGTCTACGGTCCTGAACCGTTTCGGCGCCGACTGCGACTGCATCGGGGCCTGTCCCAGCTCACGCAACTGCAACTTAACCTCTAACTCACGCCACATGGCGGCCTTCTGCAACTCCAACAGGGTCTCGCACCTCCGCGCAGACACGAACTGTCTGATACCCCCTTGAGCTTACTCGAATATCGGGCATCTGAGCCTGCTCCGAAGCGAACTCAGGGCAAAACATCGCCCTCTCAACAAACATCCCGGTGCTCTCAGTCACCGACTCCAAATCCTGCCTCAGCTTAACGAACTTCCGAGCCAATTTCTCCTTTTCATCCCGCGGAACATAGCGAGTACTGAACATCCCTCTGAATTGATCCCATGAAACCGCAGCCCTCTGCGCATCAGAAAATGACCTCGTGGTCAATCTCCACCAATCCTTCGCCCCGAGCCTCAACAGGTTCAGAGCACACCCCACCCTCTGATCAGCAGGGCATAAACTCGTGGAGAAACACCCCTCCATGTCTGATAACCATCTCATAGCAACAATCGAGTCCTGAACTCTATCGAATGTGGGAGGCTTCGCATAATAGAAGTCCCGATACTGAAAACCCCGACTAGTCCCTTTCTTTGCCGTTCCTACAGCCGCTGTAACCACCGCGGCAGCCGTCTCTGCGAAAACCGCATATCGCTCATCAAACTACTTCAATCATAGTGGTCCTGATCGACCCAAACAATTCTGGCGACTCAACCCGCAACAATGCAGCAACCTCATCACGCCGGATCTCGCGAATCCTCGCATCCCGCTCGCTCGTGCTCGTCCGATCGATAACCGGATAACAAGATAGCCCCAAGCATCATCCACTACGAACCATGGTACTCATCCCATGACATCCTTCCTCAACATGCTTCGGTGTATGGTACCTGAACCATAGCACCATTCCTCAACCTGCTCCAATGTATAGCACTCGAACCACAACATCTATCTCAATCTGTTCCGATGTATGGTGCCCTGACCATAACATCACTCTGTATCCGCTCCGATATATGGTATCCGAACCATAACATCACCCCTCAATCTGTTCCTTAGGACCTTCAGAATGCCCCCTGTATCAAGTATGGGTCCTCTGCTTTCAGTAGTACGGGCCCATACTACCTGCCACATCTACCCATACTTTCCACACGAACCATTCCAGAGTTCCTAAGTAGCTGATAAACCTGCTCTTTCACCAATCTCATCGCGCGTGCTCGCTTTCCAGCGAAATCCTCTACTCTACCAGCGCACCCATCTGGCTAGGTTTACTCCCTAGTCCCTTCCGCCGTCCTCCCACTTCTTTGCTATCAGCTGCTGAAGAGTTCCCAATGATGCCAGCCCTCTACCTCCTGAGTATCGTCATACTCACTTGGTAGCTGACTCCCATCATCGATAACTCCACAAAGCACAAAGCAAGCAGCATTCGAGCATTGAAGCATACATAGGACTCCCCATCTGTGGTAGCTCCACCTTCTCGGCTCATCCTCGGAAGTACCTCTGTACCCCGTAGCTTTACCCCTTGTGCGTTCTAACTAGATACTCTCACTCATCACATACACACAAAAGCATAACGCACATATAATAGCAAACCCTAGACTAAGGCATCACAAATCAGGCCACTCTAGTCCTAAGATGTGAAATACCTAGCCTGTCTCTAGCATGCAATAATATCTCATAAAGTGCATAATAGATATTTCATAATACAAAAGTAAAGGTATTTTGGGAAATCACCGTTTGGCTCTGGCTGATTGTACACACTGCTCTTTCTTGCTTTCTCTTTGAACTCTTATTCACTTTTAGAAAACCATTTATTTGGAAAACTTTTTCTTACCTCCTCAGTTTGAGTCCAGATTTACCCGTAGGCGCGTCCGAATCCCTCAAACCAAGGCTCTGATACCAATTGTAACACCAAGATTTCCAAAAACAAAATTTTTATTTAAATAATCAATTTAATATTAAAAACATTTGTTTAAAATCGTATTCACATTCAAATTACAAAACATGGTTTCATTTTCATTATAATAGAAGACCAGGATCCTCCAAAACACAACTCTTTCTTCGGTGTGTACAATCGAACCGTTGCCATCCCGCGTTACTGTAAGAACCTGAAACAACATAACATAAACAACGTAAGCACAAAGCTTAGTGAGTTCCCCAATATACCTTACGCACATACGCCTTCCGGCCCGGATCTTTCGATCCACATGATATCACCTTCCGGCCCGGATCTTTCGATCCACATAACTTTGCCTTCCGGCCCGGATCTTTCGATCCACATAACGTTGCCTTCCGGCCCGGATCTTTCGATCCACATAACATCGCCTTCCGGCCCGGACCTTTCGGTCCACAAGATAATCGCCTTCCGGCCCATACACATATATAACACATAATACAAATACTCTAACACATAAAGCACATATATCACATATCATACCTGACCTTTCTGTCACATAATACCTTGCCTTCCGGCCCATATATAAGCATGTATAACACGCGTAGCAGCTAACTTTCCATTCATAGCATATAAACATAACACACAACATACTTGACCTTCCGGTCACACAATCAAACCCTTCCGGGTGAGGTATAGTGAGAAGACTCACCTCGTAGTACGCAGGCTATAACCTCTTCGAGCTACTCGCGCACAATCCGCTAGCCCGCAGGTTCCCTATAATACCACAGCCCTAGTTAATGATCTTATCAAACAAGACAACTAACCCCTCTAAGATATATACAGGTCAACGGTCAATTTTGACCAGACTCGTCGAGTACAAAGGGTAACTCGACGAGTATAGGCATCCTGACACCACTCGCCGAGTCTGAAGAACGACTCGACGAGTTCCAGTAAGTCTTCAAGCTACTCGCCGAGTCTGAAGAACAACTCGGCGAGTCCTAGTGAATCTTCAAGCTACTCGCCGAGTCTGATCATTGGACTCGGCGAGTCCTCGCCATGCAGTCAATCAACTGCCTCCTGTAATTCGCATGATTCCGCAATATATAGATATGGGACTTCCTGGACCTTTACACATACTATTACTGGGATTTAAACACTTGTAACAACTCTATAATCTATCAAATCCTTAAATGGGTTTCCTAAACCCTAGATTCGTGTACAACACCAAAACTACAGAAATGATCCGAGAATTACCTGGAAAACGTGATCCCTGCGTCCCCAACCTTCAGAGCTCAACCCCTTGATCCTCCTTTGATCACCACCTAGCCTCTCCTTGCCTATCAACCTCTTTAAGCTTCCACTAGCCTTCACCCTTGCTCCAGATGCCCACAGCCGTTTAGGTTATCTTCAATCGGCCAAAAGACGAGACATGACGGCCCTAAAGACATTATATACGATCCAGAAACGAAACGGCTAGGGTTTCAGCTGAACAGCGTCGACTCGCCGAGTCCCTAATGGACTCGTCGAGTCCAGTCGCGAACCCGCGACCAAATCTGCGACCCTACTCGGCGAGTCTTGCTCCAACTCGCCGAGTCTCCCCTTTAAAACACCCCAAAATGCAATTTAACAATACTTTGAGATTTTGGGCTGTTACAGTATAAGGGTTGAATTTTAACTTTTAAAATTCTAAGGGCTAACTTGGAATTGAAGTATTCATAAGAGAAAACTTTACAAATTCCCAAACTTGAGGGCAAGTTTTGAAACTATTCAAAACTAATTAATTCCATAACTTATGTGTTTAAAGTAGTTTTAATCCAAAAACACTTCAAGTTCCATAACTTGAGGACAAGTTATGGAAGACTTTAAACTAATAAAAGAATTAACTTTTCTTTATTTTATAACTTATGGAATTAATTAAGGTTACACTTTTTTTTATTTATTTATTATTTAATGAAGAGACTGTTGGTCCTCCATAACTTGAGGACAAGTTATGGAGTCATAAAACCATTTAATTAGAACTAGACTCTTCATTTTTGTAACCTTTTTCAACTTTTATGAGTTTTATGAAACTTAAATGTGACTTTTCATATAACTTGAGGACAAGTTACAAAAACACATTTTAGAATCAACTCTTAGACTAATTAGGATTTAAAACAACTATTTCACTCAACTTTTCTATTAATCTAAGCAACTCATAAGAACAAGATAATTCAAATCAAACTTTTTCATGTAATTAGTCTAAACCTTAAACTAATACAAAACATGAATCTATTGACAATTATCTTTGAAATTGGATTAGCATGAACATTACCACATCAAAAACAAGTTTATAAGTCCAAAAACATCTTAGGGTAATGTTCCTAGTCCAATTCCAGCCAACAAAGTCGAATTTATGATGTCTGGGGGTCCAACTCATCGAGTACACAAACCAACTCGGCGAGTTGGATGCATTTTGTCTTGGACTCGGCGAGTCCATTCATGGACTCGGCGAGTCTACTGGGCAGACAACATCAAAACTCGATTTTTCAGCTCCTTTTGCAAGTATAACAAGAAAACAAGCCTAGGCTCTGATACCACTGTTGGGTTTTGAGCATTCTAACACTCCTAAGTGTACATGCAACCCTAAATACCTTGGATCTATGTTTTCTCTATTATACATGCAAATAAGAACTTCCAAGGTATTATCCTAATCTAGCATACACAACAATGGATATAACAAGATAGAATACATACCTCTTAGATGTAGAATGTCTTCATGAAGCTTGAGTGCCTAGTGCCCCAAGTGTGACACCTCAAATGGTTCACACAACACCAAATACACTTGGAATAACTTGAGAGAATTCTACACTTCATGAAAATCGGCTAGCCCTTTCTTACTCTCACTAGTGGCCGAATTTGTCAAGAATAAGATCTTTATATAGTGTTACAATTAGGGTAAACCCTAATTGTCATGACTTTCCACTTCCTTGGATCCATGGGTTCACATACACCATGGAGCATCCATGGACCATACTATGGGTTTTAGCCCAACTTGATTATCCATGGAGCATTAGCCCACTATACAAGTATGGATGATTTACACAATCAACCCATATATTTAATTAGTCTTCTTTTGATCACTTAATTAATCCTAGATTAATTCTTGATCAATACTAATTAAATAGTCTTATTATTCTTATTATTAATATACTAGAACTTATAATATATTAATAACCATAAGTGTCTTATTTCTCTGATTATAGTCTATCCAAATGCATCATGCCATGCAACCCAAATGGACCATGCCGGGTCGGGTCAAGTCTTACCAATTATAGTTATGGACTTAGTGTCTATTATACATATCAGACTACACTTGTATTAAAATTATATTATTAATGCAATGGATGATGGTGTTGCTTGTTTACTAATTTACATTGTTGTGATACTGTACATGACGTCTTCCGCCCCAGAACGTTTCCGCCATTCTTGGTTTTGGGGTGTGACAGAAAACCCTAGTTACCACCGGTATGTATAGTAGTTTCATTAATTAAAATAAAACCATGTATGTTATCCCCTGGAATCCTCTAGTATAATGTATAGTAGCTCTATTAATTAACGTAAAACTAATCAAGAATGAAATCATGTAAACAAAAGGTTAGTTTATACTATTTTGAGTCGTATAACCATGCTTGATATGACCTAGTGACCTTTACGGTGTTCTTCAAGTGTCGGATATATGACATTTTTTACCCCAGGCATGCCTGCCTAACTGTAGCTAGCAGTTCAGGTGTGGGATTTTCAGTCCCGAATAGATCTATTCACAAATCTCATGCTCTCCCTCCAGGAGACTCTGGTTATACTATGATTGGATTTAGTTCAGCACCCCAAAGGGTACAATTTGAAGTAGTGTCTCACAATTCTATATAATCTAGTTTACGTGTAGTGTTATATTCACATGTACTTAAATATGAATGTATGCCTTGTAGAGTGTAAATAATTATACTTACATAATTATTTAGTAATGTACTCTTATTATCCGAAAAGTAGTAATCTATATCATAAACTAAGTCTATCATAGTTTATATGCCTGTAAATGTAAAACCATGTATTGAAATCCCCAAACTATACCTATTATACTTTGTATGTATGTTATGAATTTGATTGCATATTGATCTGAAAACTATGCAATGTCTCACAATTTTGTATAGTCTAGTTTACGTGTAGTGTTATATTCACATGTACTTAAATATGAATGTATGTCTTGTAGAGTGTAAATAATTATACTTACATAATTATTTAGTAATGTACACTTATTATCCGAAAAGTATTAATGTGTATCATAAACTAAGTCTGTCATAGTTTATATGCCTGTAAATGTAAAACCATGTATCGAATTCCCCAAACTATACCTATTATACTTTGTATGTATGTTATGAATTTGATTGCTTATTGATCTGAAAACTATGCAATTATACTTGTAAGTTGAAAACGTCCCTTATGCCCAGCATGTTACAAAAGGGATAAAATATCTAAATATTTTATAAAAATATGGAAACCGTATGGTTATAATAATGGCATTAGTTTTAAGTGTGTTGAAATCTTTTTGGTATAAATTCACAAAATCGTTTGTGTTTGGCTTGTACCCCCCCCCCCCCTCCCCCTTGAAAGCATGAAAATAATTAAAGCGTAGGGGCATGAACTCACTATTGGTTACGTGAAATGTCAGACAACGAAACTGGGAGTGAAGACCCTCGGGTTGATGTACGTGGCACTTAACGGGATTATGATATCAATTAAATACATATATGCATTTTATTTGCGAAACCATTATTTATAGTGTTGGAAAAACACTTGCTTTCGGTTTAGGAATGTTAACAAGACTCGATTGAATCGGAAAAAGAGGGTTTTCAGCCAAGGTCACGACTTGGGAAAGTTTGCGGCCGTAAAGGGGATTACGGTCGTGAACTGTTCTCGGTTGTGATCTGATCTTTGCTGTGAACGGTTTACTGCCCTTGAAGGGTTCACGGTCTTTGAAGGTCTAAAGGGTTTACGACTGTGAACTCAAGAACAACAACACGTGATATTGATGAAAAACTGATGTTTGATGCTCCAAAACGAGTTCCAAGGCAAACAGAGTATTAGATGAATAGAAATCTTGTGTTTTCTGGTGATGATTTTTAGAGAGAGAAAGGGTGTTCGTAGCCAGAAAAGTGTAAATGAGGGTATGGGTCACGTATATATAGGTGGTTTCATGGTCGATGGTGGGGCCACCAGCCACCAGCCGCGAACGGATTTACGTCCATGATCGGGGATTACGGTCGTGATTGGGTTCATGGCCGTGAATACCACTCAGGCCGAAATTTGTTGACTTTTGAAGGAAATTCGGGTTTTCATGAGATTTTGGTTCCGATTCTTATATAAAATTCAATTACATAACATAAATGATTTTCCAAACCATAAGAATTTCACGGAACTAAATAAAATTCAAATTTTATTAACGGAATCGAGTTAACGTTAACGGAAAAAGCTTGGGTTGTCACACACATACTACTCTATTTATTTCAAGAAACAATAAAAAAAAACTTACATAATAAACTATAATAGGAATAGTTTATGGAACACTTACATCACTATTACTTAGTTCAAAGATACAAAAGAAACAAACAGATAAACTATAATAGGTATAGTTTATGAAACATACATATAATTATTCAATACAGAGTGATTTTCAATTATTCTACATGTATTCGTCAGTATAACATTGTGAGACACACTTCAAGTACTTACCTAAGTACCAACGAAAGCCCTAAATTTATAACCAAAGTCTCCTGGATGGAGAGTGCGACACCTGTGCATAGATCTATACAGGACTTACAATCCTGCACCTGAACTGCTTGCTACAGTTAGGCCGACAGGCCTAGGGTGACAAATATCATACCGATTCTGACGCCAGAAGAACGTCGTTTCAGGCCATCTTAGGTCATCAAGAACGGTTATAGTAACTCACAATTTTGTATTCAACAATACGATTAGTGTATGAATACATAAACAACTTCAAGTAGTTTTTATTAAATAATAGAACTACAATACATTATTTTACATTACAACTCGTGGAAATGCAGGCACTTACATTTACAGAGTTTTCGTACTAGAATGCATACAACATACTATTTTCCAGTACAGAGAAACTTACATTTCATAGAAACATTCATTTTCATTTAGTTTTATTTAATAATGAAACTATGATATACTATTACTGAGTACCACAATAATTATATATATTGGTCTTATGGTATTAAGACTACAATTTATTTACAACAGAAAATATAGAATTTTCTAGAAGAACATACTTACATATTCAAATAACAATAGAACAATTTCAAATACAAACATGCTTATGAACTCACCAACTTCAATGTTGATACACTTTCAAAATCACTTGTATTCTTAGGAAACCGATAGACAGATACACTTACAAGTTTTGAGAAGACGGAGCACTATGTAGTCACGTCTTATAGTTTTTTATATACACTTTTGTTGTCATACAAACAATGCTATGAACAAATGTAAAAACTATAATTTATCAATGTTATGATTGTTGCTTTGATTACTATTATGCAATTGTTGTGATACTATACATGACGTTATCCACTCCCGAACTTTTCCGTCGTTCCGGTTTGTGGGTATGACAGATTGTTATCAGAGCATTGTTTCTCGTGAACTAACTATATCAAACCATACAAGATATACAACTATGAATACAATGGGGCTGAAGCGCTCTGACTAAAAGTATACTTTTAAAAATCTAAGTATATTATAAGGACTATACAAACATACATACATAACAGAAACAATATCACAATAAGAACTACATGAAAGTATTTAGATGAGTTGGAAGTTGTGGTTAAACCTGGATAGTTAGGTAATCATATCTTGGATAAATATAGTCGGATCAACTTTATTTATTTGATATACGACCAGCTTGTGTTTGGGAGTTATCGTGGTGTTCCAATAAGTTTAAAACTTACCAACTCTGTATACCATAAGAACTCTAGAACCGAACATAAAGTTAAAACACTATAGGAGTAATTTAAAACAATATAACACTAGCACAACAACATTTAGGCCTCGACAGTTAAATAAACAAATAGTCGTGAAAGGCCTTCTTACTAGAATTGATCATCTGAAAAACTAAGGACCCTTGTTGGTAGATCTACAATTACTAAGTGTATATGTAAGAGTTATATATAATTAATACTTTATACACTTAGAATTTGTGATTTAGCTTTACTTCTTGTTCCTTGTTTGGTTGTGGACTTAGAGTAGGATCACTTATTCGAAGGTCTATTTGGTCTTGGTTATATATAATTTGTATACACTATGTGATTACCAGAGGACCCAGTATGGGTCACACTATTCAAATTTGTTACAAGTTTGGCTACAATATCATAAATTGAAATTGCGATGGTTTACTTATATTAAGTAGAATTTTATTGTAAATCGCTTAATGGAACGCTATAAAAGTCAGTATATGATGTGTTTAGGACTATGAAATATCTTGTTCAATATCACCTGACTCATGACCACTTTAGAGGACTTATCGTCACTTCCTATTAAATCTTTTTCGAAAAAGTTGATGTCATGTAGATCAAGAAGGCTTCCCAACAAGACTCCACCAACTCTACCACCGCCACCACCTCCACAGTATGACCTTGCTGATTTGCAAGTAACAGCAACAGCCGTCGTGGCAGCCACCATGACGCAAATCAACACAAGTTGTACTAGTGGGGTGGCTAATGGTGCTAACCCTTCTAACCATGGAGAAAGCCATGGACACCCAAGAGAGTGTTCATAAAAAGATTTCACAAACATCAAACCCAAATCCTTTGATGGCATCGAAGGTGTCATTTCTTTATCATACTGGTTCGAGAAGACTAAATCAGTGTTTCAAATCTATGTGTTCCCTGAAACAAGCAAAGTGAAATTAGCAGCATACACTTTCATGGATAGAGCCCTTTCTTGGTGGAATGGCTATGTAAAGTCATTGTCGCTCCCAGTAGCCAATGCCATGAGCTGGGAAGACTTAAAAGAGCTAATGGTCACAATATACTACCCGAGGGGTGAGGTGCAAAAACTAGAGCAAGAGCTCTGGGGTCTAATGATGAAGGACTCAGATGTTGCTGCTTACATTGTTGGATTTAGTAACCTGGCTCTTCTTTGTCCCGGGATAGTCACCTCGGAGAGTAAGAAAGTGGAAAGGTACATCTGGGGATTAGCTCCCCCGATCTAAGGAAACATTATAGCTGCCAATCCACTCATTTTTGATAGTGTCAAACGTCTGGCATAAACACTCGTGGATCATGGAGTTCGCCAAGGCTTGGCAACCATTCCTGAGCAGCCCGAGGAAAGTGGTAACAAAAAGAAATTATGGAACAAAAGAAAGGGGCAATCGTCACAGGACTCCTCAAATAAACAACAAACTGTGGAATTACATGTTATTACTATTCCTATTGTTGTTCCTGCTACACCAGCAACTCCCATTCGATATGATGGAAACCTTCCAATTTGTAACAAATGCAACTTCCATCACATGGGAGTTTGCAGGGAAACACATTGTAACAAGTTGAACAGAAAAGGGCACACCAACCGTTTTTGTAAGGCACCAACTCAACTAATTACCCAAGTCCCCGGTGGAGGAGTAATTCAGGCTTCTTATGGGTGTGGTGAAACATGACACCTTAAGAGAGATTTTCCTAAAAAAGAATGATGTCGGTGTCAGAAGCATTTTGGCAATAGTTCACGAGGTGGCAGTTGTAGATCCCACGGTAGTCACAGGTACATTCCTTCTCGATAACTCTTATGCATGCATACTCTTTGATGGTGAACGGAGAGTAGTTTTGTTAGCCATAAATTTAAACACCTACTCAAACAAAAACAATAATCACTTAACAAAACATTCACAATCGAGATGACAAACGGGACAACAGAAAGCACTAACGACAAATTCATAGGTTGTACCCTCTAAACGACTATTCCTTTCAAATTGACGTCATGCCGGTCTCCATAAAAAGCTTTGAAATCATCATCGACATGGATTGGTTAAGTCCTCACCATGCATATATTCTTTGCTATTAAAAGGTTTTTCGCCTTAATCTACCAAGTGGCGAAACTCTCATCATTTACGGCGACAAACCCAATATGAACCTTTGCATCATCTCTTGCGTTAAATCCTAAAAATACCTACGTAAGGAGTACCACACATTCTTAGCTCATGTAGTGAATGAGAAGCAAGAGCTAAAAGATATCGATAACCTTCCAAAAGTCTGTAATTTTCCCAACATTTTTCCCAAAGATATTTCAGAAATTCCTCCTGAACGCCCAGTTGAGTTCCGAATCAACTTGATTCCTGGAGCTACCTCCGTAGCCAAATCCTCGTATCGTCTACAGCAAAAGAGATGCAGGATTTTTCCAGACAGGTAAACGAACTGCTCAACAAAGGATTTATCAGATCGAGCTTCTCACCCTGGGGAGCACCAGTCCTGTTCGAGAAAAACAATGATGGATCTTTTCAAATGTGCATAGATTATCACGAACTAAATAAACTTCGCATTAAGAACCGATATCCTCTATTGCGAATAGACGATCTATTCGAGCATCTCCAAGGACCCAACTACTTTTCAAAGATCGACCTAAGATCGGGGTATCACTAGTTACAAGTCCATGAGAATCATGTTCCCAAAACAACATTCCGAACTCGTTATGGTCACTACGAGTTTATAGTGATGCCCTTCAGACTAACGAACGCACCCGTAGTGTTCTTGGAGTTAATGAATTGGGTGTGCCGACCATTCCTAGAGAAATTCGTGATAGTATTCATAGACAATATACTCATCTATTCATGTAGTGTTCTTGGAGTTAATGAAGTCTACCTCAGTTTATCATCATTTAAAGGTATCAAGTCATCACCTTGAGCTTCTTCTAGCTAGATCCCTTTTATATTTGAGTTTTGGGACAATTTTGGGGCACTTGGTGTTGCATTTCGAGTTATGAGCCATGATCTGAAGTTGCAACTTCAGATCTAGGATCATCTTGACTCTTATCATCATAAAGTCTCAATCTTTAGCATGTTGATGAAACTGTTTTGCCTAGAACCTCTTCTTTAGCTTGATTTATGTGATTAGCGCCTTGCATGAACGTAAAGTTTGCAACTTTACGTTATATACATGCCCTAGGAGCTTGGATCTACAATATGGAGGCTTTGCATGGCTTAAAAAGTATCTGTATCGAAGAAGGTATGAAGGGACTCAACGAGTGGCATGGTTGACTCGGCGAGTCCGTTGAAGATGGTCGTGGGCTCGGCGTGTCGGATGAGTGACCCAGCGAGTCCGATGAAGCTTGCCTTAGACTCAGCGAGTCAATTGAGTGACTCGGCGAGTTTACATGTTATGCAAGAACTCAGCGAGTAGCTGAGGGTACTCGACGAGTTGAGGTCAACATCGACTGTTGACCTGGACAGTTAAGTTTGACTTTGACCAAGATTTGACCAGTTTGTCTCCTGTGGGTATTTTGGTAATTCGGGAATTTATGAATTTGATCCTATGGTGGTTATAGGTGGCAGAGTTCGGGACTGTGACTCGAGGGTTTGATCTTATCTCTATGGTTTGGCATTTCGAGGTGGGTTATCCTCACTTTATCAACAGGGTCTAAGGCACCTAGGTCGGCCCTTTCTCGGATTGTGTAATGGCATTTGTTTGATATGCTTTTGATCTGTTAGATCTACATCCTGGTAGTTAGGATGGTAATATGTTAGTGACTTGGTTAGGTCGGTATCCTGGTATATAGGATGATGTTATGTTAGTGACCGGTTAGGTTGGTATTCTAGTTAGGATGTTTTTATGTTATCTGATATGTTATATCATTTTGGTTATTTATGGACTATTCTGTGATTATTTGTTTATGTGCACGTGTTGTTGGTATGGGGGTTGGGTTGAGGCAGGTCCTGCTTTGTGTTGTAGGCCAACATACCAAGGGCGGACCGGATAGACTGCAGGCCCGGGAGGGCATATAGTTAGGTCGAAGGCCCAGCGAGCGGTTCGGATAGGCTGAAGGCCCCGACAGGGCGGTCCAGACATACCGAGGCTCGGAAAGTGGGCCAGATAGACAGAAGGCCCACTGCGGGCGGTCCAGTCATACTGTAGACTCAGAGAGTGGACCAGGTGGACTGAAGGCCTGGTGCGGACGGACAAGTCACACTGTAAAGTTGAGATGCATGGTTGTTCTGTATTTGTTGGTATGATATGATTATGGTTATATGAGGTTCGTATTTTGGAGGTAGCTCACTAAGATTTTGGGCTTATAGTTTCATTTTATTGTTTCAAGTAATTCTGGTGATCGCAGGAAGGCATAGGCATGATCGTACCGCTTCTCCTGCTGTTATGATTTTATGATTTGATGCTGGGATACTCTGATATTTATTATTTTGAAAAAAAACTACATAATGTTGAATGGTTATTAAGTGTTTGAAAAAGGTTAAAAATTTGCTTAAATTCTATGGGTGTTACAAGTTGGTATCAGAGCCTTGGTTTGAGTGAATTGGAAGAACACTCGTGTAAATCCGTCTCAAATCAAGGAAAGATTTTCAAAATGATTTTTAAATGGTTTTCAAAATAAGTAAAGGAGGATGCAGAGTGTACGATTAGCCGAAGCTAGTACGTAAACCCCAAAATACCATACAATTATTTGCATATGTGATATGTTAGAACAACATGCTACACTAGGCTAGGGATCTTCAGGAATTGCATGATTGAATTGCCTGATTACATGATGCCTGCTAGCCTAGGGTTTCCTTTATATGAAATTGACATCATTACTATATTTTCTTTGTGTATGCATCACGTTTATACATAATTAAGATCTTATAGCCTGAGAATGTTTGATTTGGCCTTATGTTATGTTCTTGTCTGATTGGGAGCTTAGGGTAGGATTGGATATTCGAAAGTCTGTGGGATCCAACATTATGTATGGCTTGCATACACTAGTGCTGCAGGGTTGGTGGAAGCTTCATGGATAGGTGGGTTGTGCGAGACCAGTAGGCCAGCTATGAGATATTTAGTATTTCCTCTAGGAGTGAGGATTGAACGCTTGCTATATTTGTGTGTATTGTTAAGGCGTTGTGATGATACTTGGGACAAATATGGATAGGTGTGGAAGGTAGTATGGGCTTGTACTACTGAAAGCACAGGACCCATACGCGTATCAAGGAAGCCACAACCCCTAGGGTTTTTGGTTGGGAGTTGGTTCCCGGGTTGTTATGAGGAGTATCTAATATCCAATTGGTATGTTTTTAGTATGGTGGTTACACGGCGATTCATGATTGGATCCGGGTCAGGATTGGGAGAGGATGGATAGGAGGCGCCGGCAGCACCCGAGACTATCGGTCAGATGAGGCCAGACGAGATGGATGACAGGATCTGAGAGATCCTGCATGATGAGGTTGTTGCTCTGTTCCGGGCTCAGTTGTCGGAGATGTTTGGGTCTATCAAGACCGTCATGGTCGAGTACTTTGACGAACGCTATGTTGCCCTTGCGGAGGCGGCTACCACGGCAGCTACTGCAGCTATATCAGCGGTAGAGGTAGGAGCCAGTCGGGCTTTTCAATATCAGGATTTCGATAATACAAAGCCCCTGACTTTCGATGGGATTCAGGACCCTATCATACCCATGAGGTAGCTATCGGACATCAATGGATGCTTTTTCATATGTTCCTGCCCGACTGACCAGCATGCTAGGTGTGCCTTGAACATGTTGAATTTGGGTCGAAGGACTGGAGGAGATTGATGACAGGGTCTTATTCAGATGAGCAGAGAGCTATAGTTTCTTGGGATCGGTTTAGGGAGATGTTCTGCTCTTGTTACATTCCACGAGTCAAGCGTGAGCGGCTAGCTCAGGAGTTCTTGGAGTTGAGACAGGGTGCAGAGTCGGTGACGGAGATCAACTGTATGTTCACTGAGAGGGCAATGTTCTGGCCAGAGTTTGCTTCCGAGCAGGCTTAGATGACGCGTTATCTGACCATGTTCAAGACTGACATTAGACAGTTTGTTCCTACCGAATGATGTGATACGTTGTCGGACTTACATGAGGCCTCTAGGCGGCATGAGCTGGAGATTAAGTTACAGTTACGAGAACAGAGGCAAGCCCTGGTACAGTCGCAGCCAGTGCCAAAGCGGTCTAAGACCTCTGATTTTAGGTTTCGAGGATAGAGCGGCCGCACGTTTGAGAAATGCGGGAAGGGTCACTCTAGAGTTTGTAGGTCCGGTGGTGCGTGCTGCAAGTGCGTAAAGGAGGGACATTATGCGAGGGATTGTCGCCAGTTGGCCCCGGTTCAATACATGAGGATTTGTTATCACAGCCATCAGGTTAGTCACGTGAAGACCAACTGTCCACAACTGGTTCCTAGACCAGTGAAGGCTCCAACGCCGGCTATATTGAGGATTATTGACGGGGGTCAGGGTAGAGCAGAGCCCCCGAGGGCTTAGGGGCATGCCTTCCAGCTTACTGCAAAGGAGGCCAGGACAACGCCAGATGCAGCTACTGGTATGTTTCTATATGTGTCTTATTTCTTATATTTATATTGTGAATTTTCCATCCCTTTCTGCATATGGCATAGGAGAGTTTGAGGAATTTAGTAACAAGGGTTGTAGACAGTTAGTATCCAGGGGTGTTGGTGATCAAAAGTTAGGATATAGGATCACCATTCTAGGGCTAGAAACTGTGAATTAGAGATGTAGAAGTGTCATGGGGATTCGGGTTTCTTCTGAAGTTCGATTGCTCCATGTCAGGAGGGTTGTTTTGTGTAGATTATTCGTCCAGGATTCATAGTTCTATGTTGAAGTGTGAAAACGCTTGGTTAGGAAGGTTAAGTAGTGTTTTGTTTTCGCCTCTAGTATGTAGTGGTTAGTGTCCCAAGTTGGGGAGAATTGGGAATTTTCCTATGGAGCGTCATTCGTTGAGGGCTTTGTTAGCTGCCAGGGCTCGGGAGTACATTCAGCCGAGTATGCGGGTTATTTAGTGTGTGTGGTAGATATGCAGGTCAGGGAACAGACCACGGTTTTCCGAGAGGATGGACGATTGACATAAGGCCTAGGATTAGGCCGGGGTTATAGTTCGCAGAATGGATCAGGAGTTAGAAGCCCCAAGTGGGTGAGAACAGGTTGCATAGGAGAGAGAGCACCAGGAGGGAGTGGCCCCGGTGTGATGCTCAACAGTTTAAAGCAGTCCAGATATACTGAAGGCCGGTGGAGCGTACCAGTTAGGTCGAAGGCTCAGAGAACAGTCCATACGGGCTAAAGGCCCAAAGAGGCAGTCCAGACATGCAGAAGGTTCTGAGAGTGGTCCAGATAGACTGAAGGCCTGGTGAGGCGGTCCAGTCATACTGAAGACTTTGTATGTGTCTGTAGATATATGTGCGAGTATTGAGTATGATGTTATGCTATAGCAAGCAGCGGGTTTGTCCCCAGGTATTGAGCATGTTGTTGGAGTAGGCTGAGGAATCTGGTGTACCTTTGGGTTTGATCGGAAGTTGTTATTAGAGATAGGATGGATTCTAGAGAATGTTGGTGATCTCATTAGTTCAGAGTGCCTCAAAGGATTAATCTTGTCTGATCAGGTAATACTACAGTTGGGGACAGGGAAGTAGATCCGATTGGGTATTTGTCGGCCTTAGGAAGGCTTAGGATTAGAATATACTATCATTCAGGTTTTGGGAACCGGGTTAGATCTTTCTCATGATCATCTATGGCATTTTGATAGGGTTGATGTGGTCCTGCTTTATGCGGTAGGCCAAGATACCCGGTGCGGGCCGACTGAAAGTCATAGGCACGAAGGCTCAAGGGAAGCGATAGGCTTGAGGCGGTAGGCCAACAAACCCTGAGAATTTCAACTCGATAAATGAATTGATTAGACATGTTGGTATTACAACCCGAAGGGGTTGATATGGATTAGATATGAGAGATGTTCTGATTGGCCGATAGTGGTAGGTATGTTGATGATGGTTTGAGTTATTGTGATGTGTCTTGGGTTGGTATCATCTATGAAAGAGCCATAATGTTTCTGAAGTAAGGAGAAGATGGGTCACTGAAGACCAAGAAGGATGTGAGGCTGACTTTTGTTATGTAACGTTCATTATGATGGCAACAGTTGATGGTAGGACATGGAAGCAAGTCCAGTTAGTCAGTTTCTTTTCGGGTGACGCATGGGACTACTGCTTGTGTGTGTCTTTTGGTTTAGCCATCGGTGAGTTGTCCGATGTTTTAGGTAGTAGGAAGATAAGTTGGGACTGGAGAGGCTTCGACTACGTTTGGGAAACACCATTGTAACAGCTCGGATTTCCATGTATCTTTTATTCATATATTTTTGGTGTTTTGTGAGTGGACTCGGCGAGTTGGAGCTCAAACTCACCGAGTAGGATCGCGGTTCCGGACGCGGGTTCGCGACTGGACTCGGCGAGTCCGCGCTGTTTAATGAAACCCTAATTTCCCGGTCCTAAGCTCTATTTAAAGGACCTTATGGCCCTTCATTGCGGCTACCTTGACCTAGAGAGCACCAAAGCAGCTGAGGGTTCTTGTGGGTGAGATAAAAGGCCATTATTCACCAAATTTGTGTGTATTTGCAAGAAAGGAAGGGGAAAGTCAAGCTACAAGAGTTGGGGAGCTTGGATCTACTTTCATTTCGTCAGGGGAAGCTTCTTGAGGTATCATTCAGAGCTTATTTCCGTGTTTTTGTTGATATGGTCAAATCTAGGGTTTCTTCATGCCTTGTTTGCTTTGTAATTGAAGTGTGAGAGGTCCCATGGGGATATGGTACCTAGATCTGGACCTTAGCAGGTCCAGAGAGTCCCAAATTCCATGCTTTATGTCCTTCCTTTTGGGTTGGAGACTAGGGTTGCCATCTTAGAGGTCATTTCTTCAAGAAGAGCCTTGTAGGTGTTGCATGGCAGCCAAGACAGTGACTTTACGTGATGAATGAGCTTAGGAGGGCCAGATCTATGAGTTGATGGAGCGGATCTGACCTCAGAAGCGAGATTGAGTTGATGCATGGCATGGACTTGCCTAGTCCAAAGAACAGACTCGGGGAGTAGCATGAGGATTGTCCTTAACCACTCAAAGAGTGGTCCTGCCGAGTTATAGGTCCTGCCGAGTTGTTCTTGAGACTCGGCGAGTTGAGTCGTGGTGGCCCCGCAATTCATGCCAGGTGGAACTCGTCGAGTTAGGGGAGTACTCGACGTGTCAAGAGAGGATCCTAGGGAGTCAGTGAACACGTATAGACTCGCCGAGTCGCCCTAGTGCACTCGTCGAGTCCGGTCAAAGTTGACCGTTGACTGGTTACCAGAGTTGACCAGTGTTAACTTGATAGGGGTATTCAACCTTAGTGGTAAAAGTGTTAATTAGAGATATATGATGTTACAGGAGGATTATAGCTCGGAGGATCGAGCATGAGTGATTTCCAGGATTCGCAAGTTATCGAGATATACGAGGTGAGTCTTCTCACTATACTTTACCTTGAGTAGGTAATCAGAGTTATGTGACAGAGTATGTGTATGTTATATGTATGTTATGTGTTGTACTGCATGATGTCTATGTGATTTTTGTTGTGCATGCTTATAGAGTTGGAACCGGAAGGTTCACAGAGTTAGAACCAGCGGGTTCACAGAGTAGGGTCTACAGAACCACAGAGTTATAGCCTCGAGTGGCTAATATGTGTTATGTGTGGTATTTTGGGGAACTCACTAAGCTCCGTGCTTACAATGTTAGTGTTGTTTGTTTCAGGTACTAGTGACGACCGTGGGAAGGCGCCAGCTTGATCTGTACACACGCATGGGATTTTTATGATATGTGATCTTGGGGTTTTGTATGATGTGAATTGGAGTTTTAAACTCGATGTTTTATGAAAATTAAATGAAAAATGTTTTTATATTTTGCGAAAAATTATTTTGAAATTCACGGTGTTAAAAGTTGGTATCAGAGCCTTGGTTTAAGGGATTCGAGTACACCTTCGGGCGTATTTGAACTCAAACTGAGGATTTGAGAAGTATTTTCAAAAAGAGTAAAAGATTTTGGAAAAACGCAGAGCAAAGTGTGTGTACGATCGGTCCGTGCCCGAACGGTGATTTCCCAAAATACCCTCATGTTGTGTGATATTGATATTAATATGATGTATTCGCATGCTAGAGTAGGCTAGGTATTCCTATTAGGACTAGAGTGGCCTGATTTGTGATGCCTTAGCCTAGGAAGAGGTGAGCTGCTATGAGATGCTTGAGAGTGAGTAGGTAGCAGCGAGGGGCGTATGAGAGATCTAATAGAGAGTGGCCTATGCATGATAGAGTACTTGGAATTTGGGATCCGAAGAGGAGGACTTGGGGTGTATTCTGATACAGTGCGGACAGTAGTATTGGGCCCGTACTACTGAAAGCACCGGAGTGGTGTACAGCCCAAGTAAGAATCTTTGGAATACCAAGGATCAAGGAGGAATGAGTTGTCGAGTGTGAGTATGCTCGAAGGGGTTCTAATTTTAAGTATGTTGTATTTCAGAGGTAGATCATGGTGAGGACACGTTTGATGCCTGAGAGCAGTGATACCAGTGATGAGGAGATCCGCCGGATCATCCACGAGGAGGTGGTTGCGGCCATCAGGGCAGAGATACCAGAGATGTTTGGGTCTATTAAGACCACGCTGATTGAGACCTTTGACGAGCGTTATGCCGTTCTTTCTAAGGCTACTGTTGCAGCGGCCACCGCAGCAATTACTGTCGCGAGGCCGCAAAGTGGTGATGCGTTGCTGTTCCGGGAGTTCAGCAACACAAAACCACCAGAGTTTGATGGGACCCAGGACCCGGTGGCAGCTATGAGGCGGATTTCTGACATAGAGGGGTGTTTATTCACTTGCTCATCTCCTGAGCATTTGAAGGTTCGGTTCGCGCTGAACCAGCTTCGCTTGGGAGCGAATGACTGGTGGAAGTTTGTGACGGCGCATTTTACGCCTGCTGAGATTGCGGCAGTGACCTGGGAGAGGTTCACTGCCATGTTCCGAGATGAGTACGTTCCCCAGGTGGAGAGGGAGCATTCGGCCCAGAAGTTTCTGACCCTCAAGCAGGGTACTGAGTCAGTTACAGCAATTACCAGGATGTTCCATGAGAGGGCGATGTTCTGCCCTGAGCACGTGTCCACTGAGCAGGCACGTATGAGCCGATATTTGAGTATTTTGAGGCGAGACATTCGGGAGTTCGCGGCGAACTCCTTGTACCGGACATTTGCTGAGCTTCAGGCAAATGCCCGGAAGAGGGAGATTGAGTTAAAGACTCAGGCCAGGGAGGAGGCAGGGTCTCAGGGGAGGGATCGGCGACCGGCACAGTCTCAGCCGGCAGCCAAGCAGGCCAAGCCCGCTGATCCCAAACCATGAAGCCAGAAGGGCCGCACTTGTGGGAAGTGTGACAAGTGTCGCAAGGAGGGGCATATAGCCAAGGATTGCCCCAAGGGGTTTGCAGTGTGCTTCCACTGCAATCAGACCGGACACCAGAAGGTAGAGTGTCCGCAGTTGCGAGGGTCATCTCAGGGAGCACCTCAGGGATCTGCCCCTGCCGCCATCAGAACTACAGAGAGTCGGCCAGTGAAGGCCGAGGCGCTGCGGGCATGAGGGAGAGCCTTTCAGCTGACCGCGAAGGAGGTCCGCGCAACGCCCGTTGTCGTGGCTTGTATGTATTCTTTCATGTATTTATTTTGATGTTGAGATATTATGTTTATGTTATGTTATGCGTAGGTACTTTTCTTGTGAATTTTGTACCTGCCTTGGTGTTATTTGACTCGGGTGCGAGTCGGTGTTTTGTATCTTTGGCTTTTAGTCAGCATATCAGTGTTAGTCGTGAGGCGTTGAGTCAGCCTCAGAGAGTATCCATAGCTGATGAGAGGGTGATATATGCCACAGAGATTCTCCGAGGTTGCGTAGTCGAGATTTTCGGTGTTGAGTTCCCGATTGATCTGGTTCCTATTGCGATGGGAGATGTCTGTGTCATTGTGGGCATGGACTGGTTGAGCAGATTCGGTGCGGTTATCGACTGTGAGCGTTAGCTGGTGACCATACGAGACCCTAGTGGGGGAGTTCTTTCGGTGTACGGCGAGGGTACACGTTCAGGATCAGCGTTTTGTTCGGCCGCTAGAGCGAGGCAGTGTCTATAGTAGGGCTGTAAGGGTTTTGTGGCGTATGTGATGGATACGCGGGTAGATTTCGAGAGGCCGAGTTCGGTTGAGGAGGTTCCGGTGGTGCGTGAGTTCCCGGATGTGTTTCCCAAGGAGTTGTCGGGTGTGCCTCCTGTGAGGCAAGTGGAGTTCAGTATAGATTTGGTTCCGGGGGGCGCGCCTATCGCAAAGGTGCCTTATCGCCTTGCACCTCCAGAGATGCAAGAGTTATCCTTGCAGCTTCCGGAGCTGCTGGGGAAGGGGTTTATTCGGCCGAGCAACTCGCCGTGGGGAGCCCCTATCCTGTTCGTCAAGAAGAAGGATGGTTCACACCGGATGTGTATTGATTACCGGGAGTTGAACAAGCTAACGGTCAAGAACCGTTACCCGTTGCCTAGGTTCGACGATTTATTCGATCAGCTGCAGGGAGCATCTTGGTTCTCCAAGATCGATTTGAGGTCTGGATATCATCAGGTGAGGGTGCGGGAAGAGGACGTCCAGAAGACAGCGTTCATGATGCGTTATGGGCATTATGAGTTTGTGGTGACGCCTTTTGGGCTCACCAATGCCCCGGCAGTTTTCATGGATCTCATGAACCGAGTGTGTAGGCCGATGCTGGATCGGTCAGTGATTGTGTTTATCGACGACATTCTGGTATATTCGAGATCTAGAGAGCAGCATGAGGAGCATTTGAGAGAGGTTCTCGGAGTTCTGAGATCGGAGAGGCTTTATGCCAAATTCTCAAAGTGTGATTTCTGGTTCTTAGTACATCTCGTTAACCAGGAAGGGATATTGGTCGATCTGGCCAAGGTTGAGGCGGTGATGCGTTGGGAGGTGCCGAGGTCACCCTCCGAGATCGGGAGTTTCCTAGGGTTGGCAGGGTATTATCGGAGGTTTATCAAGGATTTCTCTAAGATCGCAGTGCCACTCACCAGATTGACCCGAAAGGGTGTTGCTTTTTCATGGGGCCCCGAGCAGCAGGCCTCCTTTGAGACACTTCGCCAAAGGTTGTGCGACGCCCCGGTGTTAGCTCTCCCGGATGGGATGGAGGACTTTGTGGTGTACTGTGATGCATCGATTTTGGGGTTGGGAGCGGTGCTGATGCAGAGAGGGCATGTGATAGCATATGCATCGAGGCAGCTGAAGCCTCATGAGACGAGATATCCCACCCATGATCTAGAGTTGGGGGCAGTGGTCTTCGCCCTCAAGATTTGGCTTCACTACTTGTATGGGGTTTGTTGTACGATATACACGGACAATAAGAGTTTGAAGCATTTGATGGATCAGCCCAACCTAAATATGCGTCAAAGAAGGTGGTTGGATGTGGTCAAGGATTATGATTGTGAGATCCTGTACAACCCAGGCAAGGCTAATGTGGTAGCCGATGCATTGAGCCGCAGGGCGGAGAGCACCCCGCTGCGGGAGGTATGTTTGAGATTGACCGTGATAGCTCCAGTGTTGGACGCCATTCGTGGGGCACAGGCCGAGGCTGTGCAACCTGAAATGCAGAAGAGGGAACGGATTGTTGGTTTGATTTCAGAGTTTGTTACCGATGGTCGGGGGCTTATGACGTTTCAGGGGCGTATCTGGGTGTCGTTTGTGGGAGGAACGCGTACCATTTTGATGGAGGAGGCTCATCGGTTGAAATTTTCGATCAATCCGGGGGCCACTAAGATGTTTTTGGATCTGAAAAAGGAGTATTGGTGGCCCTGTATGAAGAGGTATGTCGCGTGGTTTGTTGAGAGGTGCTTGACCTACCGTAGGGTTAAGGCCGAGCACCAGAGGCCGCATGGTAAGTTGCAGCCATTAGAGGTTCCCGAATGGAAGTGGGAACAGATCACCATGGATTTCATCACCAAATTGTCGAGGACTGCCAGAGGAGTTGATGCAATTTGGGTGATTATGGACAGGTTGACGAAGAGCGCTCATTTCCTTGCTATCAGCGAGAGTTCTTCAGCAGAGAAATTGGCAGAGGTATATGTGAGGGAAGTGGTATCTCGACATGGGGTGCCGATCTCGATTGTTTCAGACCGTGATGTGCGCTTCACTTCCAGATTCTAGAAGAAGTTTCATGAGGAGTTGGGTACTAAACTACATTTTAGTACCGCATATCATCCCCAGACAGACGGTCAGAGTGAGCGGACGATTCAGACGCTCGAGGACATGCTTCGGGCATGTGTGTTGGATTTCGGGGGTAGCTGGGATGCATATTTACCCTTGGCAGAGTTTTCCTACAACAACATCCATCATTCGAGCATTGGTATGCCACCCTTTGAGCTGTTGTATCGGAGGAGGTGTAGAACCCCCATTTGTTGGGGAGAGGTTGGACAGAGGGTGATGGGCAGTATAGAGATCGTGCTTCAGACGACAGAGCAGATCCAGCAGGTCAGACAGAGGTTGTTGGCCGCTCAGAGCCGACATAAAAGTTATGCAGACAGACGCCGGTCCGAGCTTGAGTTTCAGGTCGGCGACCTTGTGCTCCTGAAGGTCTCTCCTTGGAAAGAAGTGATTCGATTCAGGAAGAGGGGCAAGTTGGGGCCCCAATATATTGGTCCTTTCCGTGTGATCGCGAGGGTAGGCCGGGTAGCCTATCGTTTGGATTTGCCAGCAGAGTTGGGGCAGATTCACGACACTTTTCATGTGTCGCAGCTGAGGAAGTGTATAGCCGACGACTTGGCAGTGGTTCCATTAGAGGATATTCAGGTGGATGCGAGCCTGAATTATGCCGAAAGACCAGTGGCCATCAAAGATTGGAAAATCAAGGTTTTGAGGAACAAGGAGGTACCCCTGGTGTTGGTTCAGTGGCTGCATCGGAAGGGATCAGAGATGACCTAGGAGCCGGAGCGTGAGATGCGTGAGTAGCATCCGGAGCTATTTGCAGAGCGAGACTTCGAGGGCGAAGTCTAGTTCTAGTGGGGGAGAATTGTAACATCCCGGATTTCCAGGTATCTTTTATTCATATATTTTTGGTGTTTTGTGAGGGGACTCGGCGAGTTGGAGCTCAAACACGACGAGTAGGATCGCGGTTCTGGACGCGGGTTTGCGCCTGGACTCGGCGAGTTCGTGCTGTTTAATGAAACCTTAATTTCCCAGTCCTAAGCCCTATTTAACGGACCTTATGGCCCTTCATTGCGGCTACCTTGACCTAGAGAGCACCAAAGCAACTGAGGGTTCTTGTGGGTGAGACAAGAGGCCATTGTTCACCAAATTTGTGTGTATTTGCAAGAAAGGAAGGGGAAAGTCAAGCTAGAAGAGTTGGGGAGCTTGGATCTACTTTCATTTCATCAGGGGAAGCTTCTTGAGGTATCATTCAGAGCTTATTTCTGTGTTTTTGTTGATATGGTCAAATCTAGGGTTTCTTCATGACTTGTTTGCTTTGTAATTGAAGTGTGAGAGGTCCCATGGGGATATGGTACCTAGATCTGGACCTTAGCAGGTCCAGAGAGTCCCAAATGCCATGCTTTATGTCCTTCCTTTTGGGTTGGAGACTAGGGTTGCCATCTTAGAGGTCATTTCTTCAAAAAGATCCTTGTAGGTGTTGCATGGTAGCCAAGACTGTGACTTTACGTGATGAATGAGCTTAGGAGGGCCAGATCTATGAGTTGATGGAGCGGATCTGACCTCAGAAGCGAGATTGAGTTGATGCATGGCATGGACTCGCCGAGTCCGAAGAACAAACTCGGCGAGTAGCATGAGGATTGTCCTTAACCACTCAACGAGTGGTCCTGCCGAGTTATGAGTTGACTCAGTGAGTCAGGGAGAGTTAGAAAGGGTTGTCAGGTGGACTGAGTCGAGCTGGAACTCGCCGAGTTGTTCTTGAGACTCGGCGAGTTGAGTCGTGGTGGCCCCGCGATTCATGCCAGGTGGAACTCGTCGAGTCAGGGGAGTACTTGACGTGTCAAGAGATGATCCTAGGGAGTCAGTGAACACGTATAGACTCGCCGAGTCGCCCTAGTGCACTCGCCGAGTCCGGTCAATGTTGACCGTTGACTGTTGACTAGAGTTGACCAGTGTTGACTTGATAGGGGTAGTCAACCTTAGTGGTAAAAGTGTTAATTAGAGATATATGATGTTATAGGAGGATTATAGCTCGGAGGATCGAGCACGAGTGATTTCCAGGATTCACGAGTTATCGAGATATACGAGGTGAGTCTTCTCACTATAGTTTACCTTGAGTAGGTAATCAGAGTTATGTGACAGAGTATGTGTATGTTATATGTATGTTATGTGTTGTACTACATGATGTCTATGTGATTTATGTTGTGCATGCTTATAGAGTTGGAACCGGAAGGTTCCCAGAGTTAGAACCAGTGGGTTAACAGAGTAGGGTCTACAGACCCACAGAGTTATAGCCTTGAGTGGCTAATATGTGTTATATGTGGTATTTTGGGGAACTCACTAAGCTTCGTGCTTACAGTGTTAGTGTTGTTTGTTGTTTGTTTCAGGTACTAGTGACGACCGTGGGAAGGCGCCGGCTTGATCAGTACACACGCATGGGATTTTTATGATATGTGATCTTGGGGTTTGTATGATGTGAATTGGAGTTTGAAACTCGATGTTTTATGAAAATTAAAAGAAAAATGTTTTTATATTTTGCGAAAAATTATTTTGAAATTCACGGTATTACAACCATATTGTAGCAGGAAGAGTTGAAGTCGGTGTGAGACATGGGATTCATGTGTAGGATGCGGGGGGTATTCCATCCTAGGGATGGTTGAGCTCGTTGTATGTTGCCTGGTATTCCAGTGCGAGGCTGATTGGGCCAGCCCTGAGTATACATGTTTTAGTGGATTAATTTTGAATGATATTGTGGGACTAATGTCCTGTCATCACAAAGGGTGTGTTTTTGATACTTTAGATCATCAGGATTTTGGCAAGATGGAAAAATGGCAGGAAGGATAGACCTTATGGAAAGGTTTGTTTGGAATTTACATCACCTTTCACAGTTTGCAGTTGCGAAAGTGTATCATCGATCACTAGGCGATAGTGTCGTTAGATGACATTCAGGTCGGCGAGCGCCTGGATTCTATGAGAGGCTTGTGGCCATACTTGAAAGAAGGGTGAAGGATTCTATGCAACAAGGAGGTACCTTTGGTATAGGTACATTGGGAGCACCATAGACGGTCCGAGTGGTCGTAGGAGCTGAAGACAGAGATGCGGGAGCACTATCCAAGGATGTTCACCGCAGCAGACTTCGAGGACGAAATCTAGTTCAAGTGGGGGAGAATTGTAACACCATGAATTTTTCGAGTATCAATTTAGGGGTATAAATTCTCATGATTTCGAGGTCTACTCGACGAGTTGGTATCCTGACTCGCCAAGTAGCATCGGGTTGGCCATGTGTTTAACTGATGTACTCGCCGAGTACAAGAATGGACTCGACGAGTAGGAGCTGGTGGAGGAAAAACCCTAATTTCGGGTTTTTGCACCCTATTTAAGGAACCATTTGCCCCCGTATCCTTCCCTTACAGGCCCTGTGAGTCCAGAAACCCTAAATCTCCATTCTTTCTCCATACTTATGTGTTTAAGCTTGAAAGGTGGATCTTGATGAGGAAAGGCTTGAAGATCAAGAAGCTTTGAGCTTTGGGACCATTTTGGGGCACTTGGTGTTGCATTTCAAGTGATGAGCAAAGATCTGAAGTTGCAACTTCAGATCTAGGATCATCTTGACTCTTATCATCATAAAATCTCAATCTTTAGCATGTTGGTGAAGCTCTTTTTCCTAGAACCACTTCTTTAGCTTGATTTATGTGATTAGCACCTTGCATGCACGTAAAGTTTGCAACTTTACGTGATATACAAGCCCTAGGACCTTGGATCTAAAATATGGAGCCTTTACATGGATTAAAAAGAATCTGTATGGAAGAAGGTCTGAAGGGACTCGGCGAGTGGCATGGTCGACTCGTCGAGTCCGTTGAAGATGGTTGTGGGCTTGGCGTGTCGGATGAGTGATTCGGCGAGTCCGATGAAGATTGCCTTGGACTCGGCGAGTCAGTTAAGTGACTCGGCAAGTTGGCAAGTTATGCAAGAACTCGGCGAGTAGTTGAGGGTACTCGACGAGTTGAGGTCAACATGGATTGTTGACCTTGATAGTTGACTTTGACTTTGACCAAGAGTTGACCAGTTCGTCTCCTGAGGGTATTTTGGTAATTCGGGAATTTATGAATTTGGTCCTATGGTGGTTATAGATGGCAGAGTTCGGGATCGTGACTTGGGGTTTTGATCTTATCTCTACGGTTCGGCATTTCGAGGAGAGTTATCCTCACTTTATCAACAGGGTATAAGGCACCAAGGGCGGCCCTTTCTCGGATTGTGTATTGGTATTTGTTTGATATGCTTCTGATCTGTTAGATTTGCGTCCTGGTAGTTAGGAAGATAATATGTTAGTGACCTGGTTAGGTCGGTATACTGTTAACATTACAATCACTACTTTTTTCTATATATATATATATATATATATATATATATATATATATATATATATATATATATATATATATATATATATATACGCACATACACATAGATACACACACATACACATGCACATAGACATGCCACTAAACATATGCATTTACACACATACACACTCCCATACACACATCCACATACACACATGCACATACATTTACATACACATATACATGCACATCCGTATACACACATACAAATGCATTCACATACACAACTTTGATTATACCTCCGTCGGCCTCCATTCCTCTTCCTTATATTTGATGACGCTCCTCTGACTTCTCATTGTTTCTCGTCCCCATCGCCATCACCATCGATGATTCAGGATCCACCACCGATCTACCTTGTCATCACTGTTCCCCAAAACTCCGCCTGAAAACCTTCACTTGTCCATATTGCTGGAAACCCTCACCATTAGTGTCATTGGTTTTAGTAATTTCTATAAGATGAAATAGATCGACAATTCGTTTTAGTAATTTCAATAAAACAAAATAGTGTTTCATACTTTAGTTTTTTCATTGAATCGATTCCTATACTTGAAGCAATCAACTTTTTTGAATCAACTCCAATAGGGGAAAGATTTGTTGACGAGTTCATCATTCTTTGAGTTAGAGTATTCAAGAATAACATGAAAGATATATCATTTGAAAGGTATGTAATCGTTTCCCTTCACAATTTCTTCGTCATTTGATTTTCAACTCACAATTATTATGTGTGTGTGTATATATATAAATATATATGTTAATGTATGTATGCATATGTATTTGAGTGTGCGTATATATGTATGTATGTATGTGTATGCTAGTTTAATTACCAACAAAACCCTTCTAATTTTCATGTTTTCAAGCATTATACGTTGTTTTTCTGCTTTATTTTTTCACACATATATAATAGATAAATTATTATATATGTACCAAATTATAGCTAATATACACATACGCGCACCCGTATACGCCATTAGAACTGACATTTCAATTTTAATTTTCATGTTTGCAAACACAAAATATCATTTTTTGGCTTTATTTTTCTCAAAAATTTATTATACATCAATTAATATATTGAACAAATTATATCTAATATAATACATACACAAATACTCATACAAATAGATCAAATTAAATTATTTCGCTTTTAGTTTCAGTTCTTGCTTACCCCAAAATTCATTGCTAAAATCATTTATTTTACTTTATGATAAATTGATATAAGTTTTTATGTTAGTTTTTTTTTTTTGTAAAATAAGCACCTACAGACAGGTAATAAAATATTAATAAAATGTATTTTTCTTATATATTATAGACAAAATTGCAAAAATGATCCATATTGTTGTCAAAATTATGCGGTTTTGGTCCAAAAAGGTTTGGTGGTGCACCAGTAGTCCAATTTTGGATATCTTGTGCGGATTTGATCCCTATGTCGTTAACTTTAACTTGTTGACTGTTAACTTTTTAAAATGATTATTTCACCCTAGGGACAATTTCTGTAATTGAGACTTTTTACCAAACCATATGTACCATTTTTCTATATCTTCTTTTTAACTTTATTGAAGTACGATATGTTAGTTTTCTTTTTAAATTTGTTTTTATCGGATTAATTCTTTTTATTGGATTACTATATATTAATAAATATTATTTTTAATATATAATATTTAATATATTAATAATATTATTTCATTGGAGTATTGATTTCTTTTAATTAATTTCTTTTTTATTAGATTATTATATATATTAATAAATATTATTTTTAATATCAAAATATTTATATATAAATGAATATTAGTTTATGGGATTATTAATTTTTTTTAGTTTTTTTTAATTTCTATTGTATTAATATATAATAACCCAATTTTAATACCCAAAAGAAAAAGAGAATTTGACTTACTAAGGTAATTAAGTATTTCGTATGTTCACATATGTGTAATATTTTTTTTTTACTCATTTACCCAACTAATTTTTTTCATCCGTTCAAAAATAACCAACATTACCGGCTATTACATGTTTTATCTGGTAACATTGATTTAGCACGGTTAAAAACATTACGTGGAATCTTACGTGACCATTACACCCCTTTCTCATTTAATTAGGTTTCGTCATCGTCAGCTTGTCCAAAACACACCTCGATTACCTTCTTGTATGAGAAATCAATCGATACAGCAAATCGACAATTAGGCCTTGGAATTGAAGTCGACTGCTAGCATGGCATCCTCATCTACAGGTATATATGTATCTGTAGATTATGATTACAATGGATTCTTTTCGCCAAACCCATTGGTGTACTTAGACCTCGTAAAAACAAATGTATATGATGTTGATTTTGGGGGATTTACATATAAAAAGTTCCTTTTGTGTCTTATGAAATTAACCAATGAAGCATGTGCTAACGTCTACTACTATATAAGAAAGGAAAGCTTGTGTGAGGGTATTAGAAGAATCGACAGTGATGCTGATTAAGGAAGTTTGTGGAAACTGTTTATAGTCTGGAGAGTGATAGTCTTGAGAGTGAGTTAGATGTGTACATTGATCACCGAAATGCACCAATTCTTGATTGGGCTGATAACGAGCTCTTAGCAGATGGTAAAGTGTATGAGTCGGATGAGTTGGATGAAGAGGATGACAAGGATCCTGAAATTTCAGTGACAATGGAATATGAACATGAATGGGATGATGGAGAGGAACATACTTTTGATAAAACTATTGGAGACCGATTCTTGGACAAACTTTCAGAGCATATTAGTGATGATGATGAAGAGGAAGCAAACAATGGAAAATATAAGGATATTGTGTTCCCTGTCCATAATGAGAATCAAGAATGGGAGCAAATGGTTCCAGTTTTGGGTATGAAGTTTTCCCACCCATTGGAATAGAAGTTGTGTATCACCAACTATGCAGTCAAAAACGGATATGATTTATGGTATGAGAAAAGTTATCATGAAAAGTTATCATGAAAGGCTATGACAAAAATCCATACCAATAATTTTCTTTAAATCATTACCAAATCCATATTCATAAAAACATATCATAAGTCATAACATGAATTCAAAGTATCATTTCCAAAACATATTTTCATTATCAGAGTAAAATATCCCAGGCTGACTAATCAATGGTGTGTGCCATGCGATCACCCCAAGCTCTTCCCTTCGCTTCCGGAAGTACCTAAAACAAAAACTGAAAACCATAAGCACGAAGCTTAGTGAGTTCCCCAACCTACCACATACCTTGCATAAACACATACAGCGTATACTAGGTCGCGCCCGCTATTTCGGGCCTCGCTCGCTACAACGGCCCTACCGCTCCAGTCCCCACCTGGCTTCGAGCCCCACTAGGATACAGCTCTATTTAATTTAGGACTCGCCTGTCACTGGGCCTCGCCCACTAACATAAACTAACACATAAACATTTCACAACACATAAGATAAACATATACTAATAAATCCTATCCTAAGTCCTCGCCTATCTTCGGCCTCGCCCTTGTCCCGCTACTGATGATTCATGGAACCCCATCCACGCTCCTATTGGTACTGAGATACAGGCCCAGCCCACACTCACTCCTTCCCTAACTTGGGCCTCGCCCCTGTTTTGCTGCTAATGAGATGTGGAACACCGTCCACACTCTGCTATTGGTGAGATACGGGACCTCGCCCACACTCACCTCCCTACCAGGCACATACAAGTGCCACACAGACAACAAGTATACTCTATCATGCAAACCATTCCTTGGGCACCCGCCCGCTATCAATGGACCTTGGTCCTAAATATCATACTGGCATATAGTGCCTAGGGCTAACCCCTCGGTCTTCCTACTCATAACTACATGGGTCGGAATTGTGGCCTTAGACCCATTCACACAAAGGGAAACTCACTTGGACTGCTGAACTTCCTGATAATGCTCTGGCTGCTGTCTAATAATTCTCTGAACCGCTGCTCCTCTAGCTCCCCAAGCTATCAATATCAATATCATATAACACTTAGATCCAAACAGAACTCTAGAAGCCAACTAAGTCCACTCTTAAGAAAGTCAAAGTCCTGGTCAAAGTCAACCATCCTGACTGACACTACTCCCCGAGTCAACCCATTGACTCGTCGAGTCCTTATACTCAGAAACTCACACAATACGCCTCAACTCGCCGAGTCACCCCGACGACCCATCGAGTTCAACGATCTCCGAGTCCCATCCTATCCAACTCACTGAGTCACCACTCAACTCACCGATCTAAGTCTTAACTAGATAAGGTTAAGGTTCTGCGATCCAACTCGTCGAGTCCAAGAACAGACTCGCCGAGTCCATGGAAATATTCAACAGACTCGTCGAGTTGTTCTTCCAGCTCGTCAAGTTCCTGCTTATCTTCATCCAACTCGCCAGGTCCACCAATGTGACTTGCCGAGTAGCTTCAGTTCTTAATCCATACAGTGGCTTTTCGAGCCATACAGGGGCTCCAAACCATAGATCCACTCTTCTACAGTCTATCCGCCACAAAAAGTTGCAAACTTTACGTGAAACTAAGAAGCTAAAAGCCCAAAACACTCTAGGGGTAGGGTTCTAGACAAGCATACTTCACCAACACCCCCAAGACTAATACTTTATGGTTCTCTAGGCGGAAACACACCTAGATCTGAAGTAGCAACTTCAGATCTGGACTTCTAACTAGAAATGGCTCTTAGTCATGCCATAAAAGCCCCAAATCTCATAACAAAGGAAACAATTTAATCAAAAGAGTGAAGGTAACGACTTCTTACCTCCTAATGCTCTAAAAAGTCCCACCAATTTTGGATCTAAATCCAATTCTTGAATCACCAAAGGTTCCCTTCCTCCTTTTTCCTTCAAATCACCCAAAATGGAAAGAAAGCTTGAATGTGCTAAAATGGAGGCTTAGGGTTTCGTGTTCTGGATAAGAGAGGCTATAGAGATCCCTAAGGGAGAGAATGAGATGTTTATATAGTGCACAAAGTCCCGGAATTAGGGTTTTCCTCTTCAGACCGAACTCACCGAGTCCTCTTGCCGACTCGTCGAGTCGGTCACTTACTCTTCGACCCGGATCCTGCTCGAACTCGTCGAGTTCCACCCTGACTCGATGAGTTGACCCCCTTGACTTAGGGTTTTCCTTTCCTTTCTTGGTCTTTCTGATTATGGGTGTTACATTATGTATGTTTCAAGGGATTGAAGGTTGTAGGAGGGTAATTGGACTAGATGGTTGCTTCCTAAAGGGCATATGCATAGGTCAGTTGCTTTCTGCTATAGGTAGAAATGCAAATAACCATATATATCATATTGCTTGGGCTGTTGTATCAGTGGAAAGTAAAGAAACATGGAAGTGGTTTATTGACCTTCTAATTGAGGACCTTGGAATGGGAGTTGGGCATGGACTAACCTTGATATCAGACCAACACAAAGTAATCAATTTCTATTTTTCCCATCTTTGTTTTAGCTTATGTTTTGTTTCTGTTGTTTAAGTTTTGTGTTTATTGCTAATAGGGATTACTTGTGGCTGTGAAGTAAAGGGTTCCAACAACAGAGCATAGGAAATGTGCTAGGCACATATGTGCTAACTTCATGAAAAGGTTTAAGGGACAACAGTTTAGAAAGATTTTCTCGTATGTTGTTGCATCTACTACCCCTATAAAATTTGAGCAACATATGAATGAAATTAAGAAATTAGAACCACTAGCTTATGACCATTTGATGAAAAGGGACCCTAAAACTTAGAGTAAAGCATTTTTTTAGACTGATAGGGCTTGTGATGCATATGAAAATGGTATATCTGAGAGTTTCAACTCAGTGATTGAAGCAGTCAGGAATATACCATTAATCACCATGTTAGAAGAAATTTGAATTTATGTGATGGAGAGGCTTTATAAACAGAAGATTATGGGGAAATCTTAGGATTTAACCATATGTCCTACCATTAGGCTGAAGTTTTTCAAGCTTAAGGATCTTCAAATGTAAGTGCTTAAAAATGTTTGTCCATATATATGTTTGTCTTTTAACATGTTTGTCCTCATATATGCATGTGGATAGATTTTGGAATGTTATACCATCTGGTTATCAACAGTATGAAGTCAGACTTGGGTATGATGCATATGTTATGGATATTGGTAGCAGGACACGTGTCTACAGAACCTAACAGTTAACAGGTTACCTTTGTGTGTATGGGTATGCTTATTTTGAAAGCCTCAACAGGGATGTAGAAGAGTATGTATCACCATGGTTTACCACAATAATGTTCTTAAACTGTTATAGGTATACCATTAACCCGCTTAATGGTAGTGACATGTGGCCTCATGTAGACTACATCAACCCATTGCCCCCCCCCCCCCCCCAAAGGAGAAGGCTATCAGGAAGACCATCAACAAGAAGGAAAAGGGATCAGATTGAGAGGGAAAACCAACAAAAAAATCATTCACTCACAAAAAGAGGTAGGGTGATGAAATGCATCATATGTAGGGAAAGTGGGCATAATAGAACAACCTGTCCTCAAAAACCAATTGAGGAATCATCAAATGCAATTTCAAAGAAAAAGAAACCCAAGAAAGCTGGTATGTTTGATATATGTCACACCCCAAAACCGGAACGGCGGAAACATTTTGGTGAGGATGACGTCATGTTAAGTATCACAACATATGCAGTATAGTAATCAAAGTACAATAACCATTGCATTAATAGTAATAGTTTTACATGGTTTACATTACATAGAAACATCAAAGTAATACAAGTAACAATGTAGATGCAGCTTGGTACCAAACGGTCTTCACCAAAAGCGCCTGAGAGGTACCTGTCTATCGCTGACCTGAGAATACAAGTTATTTGAGAGCGAGTATCAGCATTTTTACAAATGCTAGTGAGTTCATAAGTATTTAGTGTCATTTTATCCAAATAACTTTATATAAGTAGTAGTTCTTTAAGTATACAGTGAATTAGAGTCCTTTCCATAAAATCCTATATTTTCTAATTAAAAGCAGTCTTCTACCAAGACTGGACAGATTTATGTGGTAAAAAGTGGTTTTTCCTTAACACTATCATTATCAAAATGTGGTATTGATTTTGAAAGAAAGTAGGAGACTATCAGGGAAAATAACATATGCCTCAGCAGTGAAGACTGCTGACTAAGGCAAAAAGAAATCATAGACTCCAGGAGAGTATCAAATGAACGGTACGCCTAGCTCAGTCTAACAAAAGGGAGACACAGACCCCAGACGGTATCAAATGAAAGATATGTCTAGAAAGTTCTAACAAAAGGGAGACACAGACCCCAGACGGTATCAAATGAAAGATACGTCTAGCAAGGTCTAACAAAAGGGAGACACAGACCCCAGACGGTATCAAATGAAAGCTACGTCTAGCAAGGTCTAAAAACAGTGAACATAGACCCCAGACAGTATCAACTGAATGATACGTCTAGAAAGGTCTAAAAACAGTGAATACAGTGTATAAAACCCGCTACCTTAAAGCCATGAATTATAAGGTAACCCCGAGATACTCGTAACCATACTGATATACACTAGAGAACTTGACGCCCTGCAAGCGTCGATGTAAGTATGACATTTGTCACCCCTTGGCTTGGTAGGTCGTGGACTGTAGCTAGCCGTCAGGGTGCGGGGGTGTCAATCACGTATAGATCTATACAGACAATGTCCGCTCTCCCTACAAGAGACTCTGGTTACCAACTTGACAACGGAGAAGGTTGTGTACTGAACATGTATCTCGTGTAGTGAGATCTGATGTAAAATACTGGACTAATGATAAAGACTCACAACTGAACTGACTAATGTAAACCTACATGTCTATGCTTGTATACATAATATATAACTAATGATCAAATGACCTTCGGACGGATATCCGATCCCACCAGACCAAATCTCAACGAAGAAAAGGAAATAGGGCGAACAAGCCTTCCTAAGTCTTTTAAACATTATTTATATATCTCTATACAAGCACAGGCATACATTTAACAAATATGAACGTTTAGCGAAGTAGAAGTGTTTTACAAAGTATAAGTGTTAACAAGTAGGAGTGTATCGTGAAGTAAAAGTGTATAGTGAAGTAGTAGCGTATCGTGAAGTAGTAGCGTATCGTGAAGTAGTAGCGTATCGTGAAGTAGAAGCGTATCGTGAAGTAGTAGCGTATCGTGAAGTAGAAGCGTTCCTCGAAGTGGGAGTGTTAATAAAGTACAAACGTTTGTGAAGTAGTAGTATTAATAAAGTAGGAGTGGTTCGTGAAGTAGTAGCATAATTAAAGTAAGAGCGTTAATAAGTGGAAGCGTTAATATGTAGGAGCGTTTACAGAGTAGGAGCGTATCACTAAGTAAAAGTGTGTCACGAAGTAAAAGCTTAAACAAGTATAAGAGTATTTCGAAATAGAAGCGTTAATAAAGTAATAGTGTTTAACTAAGTAGGAGTATAAAAACATGGAAGAAAACTTTGGACAAAAAAAACCATTATGCTTAAGAAAATCATGACTTGGTATTCTTTTGTAAAATCAGTTTGAAAACCTTTAGAATTCCTTTGGAAACCTTTCATAAACAAGTTTTAAGTGAAACTTTGATAAAACATTCAGTGCGAAAGTCAATTTGAGGAAAGCTTTGTACAAGTAAAAACGTTTTAGAAAAACCATTTGATGTATCATACTTGGTAAAACAGTTGACAGTGTAAGAAATCCTTGTGCATGCGGGTTATCAATCACATGTGATTGATATGATAACTGGCATGTTTAACTTGTATTCCCCCCCCCCCCATAAAAGCATGTAAAAACATTTAAAAGGTTAATTCAGGGGTATGAACTCACCTAATGTAAGTGGATCCGACGAAAGTACCGGTTAGGTGCTCGGTGTCAAGTAAGGACTTGGATACACTTAGTGACCTATTAACATATGATAACATATGTTTACATACAATTAGTAAATATAATACTAATTAATCATGTATACGCATCCTAAAGTGTGGAAAACACTTTGGTTAAGTGTTTGGAGTGTCCCGGGTAACATCTAAGGGTATGTATGGCTTGGATAGGGAGTTTACTCGTCAAGAGTAAACTCCTTATAGAGTTCACGGCCCTGCTACTAACTCCCCATGAGTTTACGGCCGTAAACTCATGGTGAGGGTGTTCTAGGATGCAAAAAGGTCTCATATCACCTGTAGATTTATGTTAAGTCCAAATATAATGCACATGAGTGGATTTAAGGCATCTAAATGGACCAAATAGGATTTTACGACCCTAAACAAGGATTTTACGGCCGTAAGCTCCTATGTACCAATTCTTTTGGTGTTTTAAATGCTTAAATGATAGAGAATAAAATCCTATGCATTTTTTCAAGTCAAATGGGGAGTTTAGGGCATCATTTGGGCACTTTCTAGGAGTTTACGGCCCATGGACCTTTCCTAGGGGGGTTTACAGCCGTAAACTCCTATTTCCTTGGATTAATTAAAGTTTAAGGCCATTACATCTATGGGATTGCTTCTAGACATTTTTCCAAGGCCATAGGAGATGTTTGAGGGCATTTCTAACAAATAAAATTGAGTTTACTCCCCATGAAAAGGAGCTTATGGCCCAAGCATGATCTTGGGATGTAAACTCATGTTTACTCTCCAAGAACTCGTTTCAAGGTGTTCTAAGTCTGAATGTGTAAGCCTACAAGTCATATCTAAGCCTTACGGGCAATTTGGAGGGGTTTTGGGGCTTAAAAACCCCATTTAGGGGTGTTCACGGTCCAAGAGAGTTCTTGGGCCGTAGACACATGTATTGGCCCCAAATTCATGTTTTAAACACGAATATGCATGTTAGATAAGCTATACAACAAGTTAGGGTAGGTTGCTTACTCGTTTGGGGCTCGAAACAGACGATTTTTGGCTCGATAATAAGTTGTAGAGAGAGAGTGTAGAGAGAGAGAGAGTAAAAAGGGTGGAATGAAGTTTACTCTCCCTTATATAGGGGTTGGAGTTGGGGCTCAGTGGAAATCTACCCGATACTGCCGTTAAACGGGGCTTTTTGGTCGCACCAGATTAAATGGTCAAATTTTGACTTGGTTGAAACTAAACATTTTTAAGGGCACTTTGTGGGTGTTTCCAATTTGTTTCAACCCTTACCAAGTCATTATAAAATTCCCACATTAAATTAACCAGTCCAAAAGTTAACGGACAGTTAAATAAAACGAGGCTTATTAACGGAAAAGGGGTTAAAAATGACGGAATAAGTTTTGGGTTGTCACATCATCCCCCCGTTAGAGGGAATTTTGTCTCGAAATTCAGATTTAGGCAAGGAAGTAGGTATGAATAACCGAGTAGAGGTAGGAGGGTACTTCCTATTTGTTTTGCCTTGCACTCCCAAGTGATCTCTGGCCTGTGTCTGTCATTCCAACAAACCTTCACCTACGGGATGCAGATTCCGTTTCATGCAGTTAGCGATTTCCTATAGGTATTTCTATGAAGTTAGGGTTCTCAATGGTTTCTATCAAGAAGAGTGGGATACAAAGGGTGACGTCGGGCAAATACTTATCAAGTCTAAGGAGTGGATCGATCTGGTGTGAAACTTGTGGAATATTCGAAGGTAGTAGTTGTCTGATGAGGGTTGGACCAATCTCCGTAAAAGATCTCGGATGGTCCAAAGCTCTCAGAAGGGTAGAGCTTTTCAGTACTTAGAACATAGTGTACTTCTATGGCAAACTCATCACTGGCGTGATCGCCATTCTGAAGTTCCTAACGTTCTCTCTCATACTGGAAGTGTAGTCCTTCAGGTTGGTTCTTAGGAAGCTCGAGTTGTCCTTGGTTTCGCGTTTCCTGTAAATTGGCTTTTAGAGACTTTCTAGATCATCGGATGGGTTGGATGTCTACGGGTATCTGTTTGCTGCAGAGTGTCTCTCTCAATCTCGTGCAAAATGAACCTGCACTTCTGATTCTTGAGATATTTCTAATTGAAACCCTTAGGGTCGGGGAGATAGGCTTTCACCAGACGAGTGTTGGACTATCTCTGGAGGTGGTTCTACTATTTCTGCACGAGATCGTATTCTTGGAACACCTAGTAGTCCAATGAATCTCAAAGACGTTGGTTTATTTCAGTGCGGAAAGCGGTTGCTCTTGTATAACCCATCGACTAACACCTAGACTGGTGTCGAGTCTATAATCTCTTCGGAATCTGGGGTATAAGGCTTAACGCAACTACTTTCGCACTTTGATCTAGTATTCTTGGCTGTGAAGGTTATCCTGTGGTTCTCGGTATTCTAGTGTTCGCTTCGGAGAATGTAGTCTATCGCCTATAAGTCGGTGGTGACTTCCTCCATGCGAGAGAGCGGAGGATCCTAGGCACTACTTGTCTGTACTGGGGTGGACGACGTGCCTGAGTAGCGCGAACACCTTCGGAAACTACTCTTCCGAAGTTTTTGAGTTTTCTCGGTCTAGGTCAAATCTAGTGAGCATAAGGTTCCATCACTCAGAACTTTAATCTTCTCATCCACTCTTCTCAGAGTTTAATTTATCGCAGCTCTCGGATTTCTGGGATATCCGCTGCGATGCTTAATTCGGGGGATTAAGCATGAATGGATGGTCGTAGTCAATGTCCTTGACTCTTACGACTCAGATTTCTTTACCAACCGAGGGTGTTAGCTACTATGTTGGCTTAACCGGAATAACAACAATTTTGGACTTGTGGTCATTATAGTAGCTCAATCCGTAGGGGTTCTTTTGACTCTAGCTCCCGTTCCAATGGATAGGATGAAGGGTCTTTCTAAGGAATGTACGAGGTATGCTTCGGGTGGTTATCATCTTCTGGAATGCCTGCAGTGCCTTTCACTTCGGTTTCTATCTGACTAAGAAGGGTTGGTTAACAACACGCGGTACCCCTCTCCTAGGTACTTAGGAAGGTTTGAAATAAGAGTGACGACTGAAGGATCGCATTAGTCTTTATTATTTTTATTTTCTTTAGGTTCAGAAGAACCTTTATTTGCCAAATGGCTATGGAGAAAATTCTTTTTCCACAGTGTTGGGTAGCGTAGCTTTATTTTGTATTGCGTCATTGGGCTCGGTTAATAGTCCAAAGTTTTGTACTCCGGTTTGGGCCTGTTCAACCGTGAGCTGATAGGGTTTAGTATATAATAATATGCTTGCGTGCATATTAGGTTTAGGTTTTTGAGAGATCGATTGATAGCATTACGATAGCATTACAGATTTCTTTCATCGTTCTTGTAAACCCTTTAATCCTCTACAGTAGAAGTTCTTTATCGAGCTCTTCTGAGGATTGTTGATTAATCATTCGACACGTTTGATCCATTCGAGTGTTCTTGCTGTTTACTTGTTTAATTCTTTACCTGTTTTATAGATCTAATTGATCTTCAAGTTTAGTTATTAAATTATCAATTGGTATCAGAGCAGGAGGCTATGTAATCGATACACTTCTTTTCTGTGAAAAAGGTTTCGATTAGGGTTATTCCGCAATTATTGATATTTATTGAGCCGTCATCTCATTATTGACGTATCTCGATATTTATTGTTTTGCCTAATTTGATTTATTATAAGTCTGATCTTTGAACAGGTTATTCGATCATTATGGACGAGTCGCAATCTAATCCAATTAATATTTCGAACAGCATTGGATCAACCACAAAGATTCCCATCCTATACACCCATGATTATGAAGTCTGGGCGCATCACTTTGAAGATTATGTTATAGGATCTGAGGATAATGGATACCTCATCTGGGAAGCAATTGTTTCTGGACCGTTTTCTCATTCTGCAACTTCAAGGATTATTAAAACTCAAAAGGAGTATAATGATCTTCTGAAAGATGTTAAAGATATTGCGCAAGATGAAAAAGATAAATTTCAGTGCAATATCAAGGCGTTAAGATTGATCAGATTCGCCCTTCAGTCCGATACTTTCAGGCTGGTGAGTTCATGCACGACAGCAAAAGAGATTTGGGATAGGCTACGTGAATTGTACTCTACAGACGAAGATCTTGAACACTCCATTCAAACCTTACTCTTTTCTGAGTTTGGTGAATTCAAGCAAGGAGCCGAAGAAACTGTGACCCAAATGTTCGATCGCTTCAATCATCTTCTTAGCAAGATGATCAAACATGACATCGAAAGGAAGCTTATTGAGCAGAAGGTTACATTTTTGAACGGTCTCAGATCAGAGTGGAGAGCAGTTGTGTCCACAGTTAAAGCCCACGAGCAATTTAAATCATATTCTTTGGCGAAACTGGTGGGCATCTTGAAATCTCAGGAGAAGATCGTGTTGCAGGAGAAGAATGTGGTTTCAAGCCTAGGTTCGTTGGCCCTCCCGTCCAAAAGTAAAGCTGTGATGGAGGACGAAGACCTCAACTTGGAGGACTATGACCTCACTTATGAGGACTTTGCTATGATGGTGTCGAACCCCAAGAGGTTCATCATGAAGAGATTCCCCACCAACAAAAACCGAAATTGCCAGGGGAGTTACAGTTCTGAAAAGGTTAAAGATGAACCGAAGACTGAAGAGTCAAAGAAGGAACCGAAGGCAGAAGGTGACTCTGGAGTAAGTTGCTACTATTGTGGGGGAAAGAACCACTATGCAAAGGATTGTGTCCTCAAAAAGATGGCTGAAAAAGATGAGGAAAAGGATGAAGAAACTTTGCTGCAGAAAAAGCTTGATGAGATCAGGAAGAAGAAATCTACCGCTAATCCTTCTATGAATGCTCTAATTGTGCAGGGTTCGGTAGCTGATGACGAGTTCAGTGGCGTGGAGGTTTGGTCAACCGACTCTGAAGATGATGAAGTGAGGAAGCCTTCTCATGGAAAGGCTTATGTGTCGAAAGAAGAAAGCAGTGGAGGAAGATGCTTGATGGTATCCAACGTATCTCAGATGAGGGGATACGACACTGATGGTGGGGATAATGAATCGAAGGAGCAACAGAACTTGTGCTTTACAGCCAAACCGCTCAGCGTGCAGTTCAACGAGCTTGATGAACTGATCAAGAAGGTACAATCCGTCCTTGTCTCATTTAAAGTCCCACAAAGCTCATATGAAAAAGAACTAAAAAGTGTTAATTCAAGAATCTCTCATCTAGATAGTAGTTTAACTCAAACTCGAGTCACCAATTCTAACCTAACTGACCAATTAAGCAGGGTGTCTTCGAAGAGTGAGGAACGACGCATGTGGATCGAACTGATGGAGTCGGAATTAATCAAAACAAAAGATGAAAACATTTACTTGCAAAGAGAAAATTTAAAGCTTTTAAAACAGCGAAATGTTTTTTGTTTGATTGCTAAACGTCTTTACACTAATATTACTCAGCTTCATTTGGATTGTGAAATAGGACAAAAGATTCATCGCATGATTTTGCCCTTCCTTGAGTTTAAGGAGGATGAAATTGATGCTGAAGCGTATAATTGTGAGAGTGTGATATCATCTGAGAACGTTAATCCGACCTATATGTATGGACTTGACAAAATAGAATCTTTCATTAAATCCAAGGACCATAAGGACATGCTCAAAAACCTTTTGGATGAAAATGTTAAACTGAAACTAAGAACCGAAACCATACAAAAATTTGACTCTTTACACTCCAATTTGAGCTCAGAAAATAAAATTGATGTTGAAAATGCATCTGAGCTTAATGAGGACGACAATATTAGTGAAATTTCTGTAGAGGACACGGTTGACTGTTCAGAATTTGTAAAAAACGAACCTGAAAACCACAAGAATCTAATTTCAGAAAATTCAGTGGAGTTCGCTCGTATGTCCCAACAAAAGTCCCCGATTCTTGCAGAGAAGGCTGTAGTATATCAAAAAGTTAGAACTACTCCAAATCAGGTGTACAAGGTCACAGGCGTAACCGAACATCAGACTGCTGAACTCACAGCTATTGTAAACGAAGACAATGTTGATGGCTGCGATGAGTTCTTTTGGTCAGCTCCAATCGATAATGTTGATGAAACAGTAGGTTTGTCTAAAAGGACCTCATGGAAAAGCAAAGGCAGATACGTGCCAGAACCCTTGAATAAACCTGATAATTTCGATGTGCCAAGTACTAGCGGTACGAAAGATGTTCCTCAAGAAAAAGGAAGTCCTACAAAAGAAGTTACATCTTCAAGTGAAACTTCATTAGTTCAGAGTGAACCAGCCAAAGAAAAACCGAAACCGAAAGCTAACATCCATCATCAACCGAAACAGATGAGAAATAAAAAACGTCAAAGGAATCAGAGATATAGGAAGAATCTCTCTGAAAGAAAATAGTTATGGCAATCCCAGAATGCTTATTTCTCACATCAAGACAAGAACCTAAAGTCTGAGAAAAATCCTGTTGAATCGCAACAGAGCCACAACAACCGAAAGCAAAGGTTCGATTCAGACAATAATTCCAACCGAAAGCAAAGGTTCGGTTCTGAGAATGACTCCAACCGAAAGCAGAAGTTCGGTTCAGAGAAAGAAACCAACCGAAAGCAAAGGTTCGGTTCTCAAATCAAAAGAGATCCAAACTCTAGGGTCGGTCCCACTGATGATCAAAAACAAAAGGGTCACCTAGAGTCTCCATCCAAGAAGTCATCTCAATCTAAGCTCTCTCATTCTAACTCTTCTAATTCTTCAAAATCTTCTAACTCTTCTCCATCTCATTCCAAAATCCACTCTGTTCACTCTCAAAAATCTCAATCACCAGCTGAACAAAAGGGAAAACAGAAGGTTTCAGTAGGTAAACCAGATTCAAAACCGAAAGCATCAAATCCTAATAAAATTAAAGTTTTTACCATCAAAAAGAAAGATGAAACAACACTAATAAAACGAACATATCTTGTTGACATCTCTCTTACTATTCCTGTACCTATGAAAGGCTCACGAGGACCCAAGAAACTTTGGGTTCCTAAATCTGCTTAATTTTTGCAGGTTATCAGTGACGAGCAGTTTGACGAAGAATGGTACATTGATAGTGGCTGCTCGCGTCACATGACAGGGAGGAAAGAAGAGCTAAGGGAATACAGGTCTCTTTCAAATGCTGGAAATGTCGAGTTTAGAAATAACTCCTTCGGCACCATAAAAGGCTATGGAATGATTACGAATGGTGATTTCACGATAAGGAAGGTTGCATACATGGAAGGACTACAACACAACCTCATCAGTGTATCTCAGCTTGTTGGAGGTACCGGTCTCAAAGTCTCATTCGACGATGAGGGTTCTGAAATAATTGAGAAGAAGACGAAAAGAGCTATTCTCAAATCAAAGCGTAAGGGTGAAATGTTTCCCCTAAACCTCAAACCCATCAAAGGAAACCCAACTATCTGCCTATTATCAAAAGCACAATCTGACGAAAGCTGGTTGTGGCACCGAAGGCTCTCTCATCTTAACTTTAAGGACATCAACAAACTTGTCACTGGAGGTCATGTTCGAGGTCTTCCATTGCTCAAGTTCGATAGAGATCATTTGTGTGCTGCATGTGAAATGGGGAAGCAGAGTCGTCAAAGTCATCCATCTATCATAAACACTAAAGTTGTTGAACCACTAGAATTACTTCATATTGATTTGTGTGGTCCATCATCTATCGAAAGCATCGGTGGTAGCAAGTACATTCTTGTTATTGTTGATGACTTTTCGCGTTTTACATGGGTGTTCTTTCTGAAGCTTAAATCTGAAGCGACTCAAAAGCTGAAAGTGTTCATCAAGCAGATTGAAGTACAGCTGAAGAAGGTCGTTCGCAACATCAGGAGCGACAATGGTCTGGAATTCAAAAATAGAGAATTCGAAGAATTCCTGGCAGAAAAGGGAATTAGTCACAACTTCTCAGCTCCCTACACACCTCAACAAAACGGGATTGTCGAAAGACGAAACCGATCTTTGTGTGAAGCAGCCCGAACTATGCTAAGTTTCGCTTCCTTACCTCTTTATTTTTGGGCTGATGTTATTTCTGCTGCTTGTTTTACACAGAACAGGTCATATCTCAACAAGCGATTCACGCTCACTCCTTATGAGATTCTCAACAACAGGAAACCCAATGTGAAATTTTTCCATGTGTTCGGTTCACGGTGTTTCATCTTTAATTCTAAAGAACACCGCAACAAGTTCGATGTTAAAGCTGACGAGGGAATCTTTCTAGGCTATTCTCTCACTTCTAAAGCATACAGGGTATTAAACAAGCGTTCGAGGAAAATTGAAGAGACTTACTACGTGACTTTTGATGATAGCTATGTCAAAAAGCTAAAGGCCAATGCAGACACAGCTGGGGAAATCTTTCCTCAAACTGGCCAAGTCACGGTCTCGATCGCCAATCTATTCGAGAAGTTCATGGAGCTATTTGACGAACCAGAGAAAGCCACTCTCTCAGAAGCAGGCGCAGCAGACAATAAGGTAGATCATATGAAGCAAATTGTCGACAAAGCTACCAGGAGAATGAATGAAGGAGGATCTAGTTCTGACGAACCTCCATCACACAATGCTTCAGTCGAGGGGGAGGATCAACCGTCGTCAACTCAGCCGACCTCACATGTTGAGGGGGAGCCAAGGTCTCCAACTGCTCCCAAAAGCACTTCACCAACCGAAAGTGCCTCACCATCCGAAGGTGCATCAACGCCCAAAAGCTCAGCACCACAAGAAACCTCTGAAGCTCAAGATTCTCAAGACATTCCTGAAAGCTCATTTATCAAGGGGGGGCATGCTGATATGTCTTACGACTATGAAAGCAAGTCCGAACCAAAAGAAATGATAAATGCTGAATTGGATCCAACCTTTGATCAAAACTACCCTCCTCTCACCAAATGGACCAGAGATCATCCTATCTCTCAAGTTGTTGGTGATGTATCTGAAAAGGTTCTGACCCGATCACAACTCAAGGCAAAACAGAACTCCTTATTTTCAAAAGTTGAATTCTGCATGTTTAACTCCTTCGTATCAAAAGTTGAACCAAAGACAGTTAATACTGCTCTTGATCACTCCGATTGGGTTCAAGCTATGCAAGACGAACTGAACGAATTTGAAAGGAACAAAGTCTGGCGCCTGATTCCAACTCCTCCAGATGCCTCGGTTGTTGGTCTTAAATGGGTCTTTAGGAACAAAATGGATAAGGAAGGAAATGTAATTCGAAACAAAGCTTGTCTGGTCGTGAAAGGATACTATCAGGAGGAAGGGATTGATTATGAAGAGACTTTCGCTCCTGTAGCTAGGCTGGAATCCGTAAGAATATTTCTAGCCTATGCTGCCCACAAAAACTTTGAGGTCTTCCAAATGGACGTCAAGTGTGCATTTCTCAATGGAGAACTCGAAGAAACTGTGTATGTGTAGCAACCTCCTGGGTTCGTGAATGAAAAGTATCCAAATCATTGCTACATTCTGGATAAAGCCGTCTATGGACTGAAACAAGCTCCGAGAGCCTGGTATGAAACGCTGACTAAATTTTTAAAGATGTCCAAATTCAAGCAAGTTTCGGTTGACCCAACCTTCTTTCGTAAAAAGGAAGGTAACAACCTTATGATTGTTCAAATTTACGTCGATGATATCATCTTTGGCTCGACGAATCCTAGCTTAACAGCTGAATTTAGAAAGCTGATGGAGACTAAATTTGAAATGAGCTCAATGGGTCCTATTAACTTTTTCCTTGGTTTAAATATTAGACAGGGACCCGAAGGCATCTTTATTAATTAGGAAGCTTACATAAAGACTCTCCTTGCAAAGTTTGGCATGATGGGAGATTCAAAAGTCAAAGTTCCAATGGCGTTCGGCACCAAGTTCACCCCATCCTTGGACAAACCGGCTGTTGATATCATGCTTTACCGTCAGATGATAGGCTCACTAATGTATCTCACTGCTAGCAGGCCTGACATAATGTTTTCTGTTTGTTACTGTGCTAGATTTCAGGCAAACCCACGCGAACCCCACATGCTTGTAGTGAAGAACATTTTACGGTATCTCAAGCGAACTGCCTCTTTAGGTCTATGGTATCCTTCCAACTCAGGCTTCTTCGTTCAAGCCTACTCAGATGCAGACCTTGGAGGATGTGGACTCAACAAGAAAAGCACCACTGGCGGCTGCCAATTCCTTGACGGGAAATTGGTTAGCTGGTAATCAAAGAAACAAACGTGCGTATCTTTGTCTACAGCTGAAGCAGAATACATTGCAGCGGCATCCTGCACCTCTCAAGTGATTTGGATCCAAAGTCAACTCCGAGACTATGGACTCAATATGAAAAAGATCCCACTATATTGTGACTCTGAAAGTGCAATTAGGATCTGTCATAACCCAGTGCAACACTCCAAGACTAAGCATATAGCACTGAGGTATCACTTCATCAAAGATCATGTGGAAGATGGAAACGTTGAAGTACACTTTGTTAGGACCACTGATCAACTAGCTGATGTCTTTACCAAAGCTCTTCCTGAAGCGTCGTTCAACAAAAAATTACAAGGGCTAGGTATGATGGAATCAGAGTCAATACCACAAACTACCTCTCAAACTCAAACATAAGAAGCGAAATAGACCGAACGTTCGGGTTCGGTTGAATAATCTGGCTTTCGCTCATCAACTAAAGGTAGCTTTCGTGGTTGTAATTTTCATGTATAATTGTTTCTATTTCATTTCTTTTATTGTCAAAAGTATTTCCTTTCTGAAAATATAATTTCTTCGGTAACCGAAATAGACCGAACGTTCGGGTTCGGTTTTCCAAAATTTTCCAAAACCGAAACCAACCGAAGGTTCGGGTTCGGTTTTTCAAAATTTTTCAAAACCGAAACCAACGGAATGCTCGGGTTCGGTTTTTCAAAATTTTTCAAAACCGAAACCAACCGAAGGTTCGGGTTCGGTTTTTCAAAATTTTGAAAAACCGAAACCAACCGAACGCTCGGGTTCGGTTTTTCAAAATTTTTCAAAACCGAAACCAACCGAACGCTCGGGTTCGGTTTTCCAAAATTTTTCAAAACCGAAACCAACCGAACGCTCAGGTTCGGTTTTTCAAAATTTTTCAAAACCGAAACCAACCGAACGCTCGGGTTCGGTTTTCCAAAATTTTTCAAAACCGAAACCAACCGAACGCTCAGGTTCGGTTCCAAAGTTTTCCAAAGTTTTTATTTTTTTTCTTTCAAAGTCTTATTTATTTTATTTTTTATTTTTTATTTTTTTCTCAGTCCAATTTTTTCTAATTTTTTTTTAATATCAAAAACTCCAAAAATATTTTGTTCTCTATTTTTTTTTTCTTTTATCATTAATTCTATTTGTGTATGGGGATATTGTTGAATTAGTTAAGTGTCCCTAGAAGCATGCTGTTGTATGTGCCCAAAGCCTCATCCGATTCTGAATAATAGCCTTAATGACTTGGTATACACAAACCTTGTCTTCCCAATTAGGCTACCTCACTTATTCTAATCATGAGCTACCTAACTCTCTTCTCACAAGAGATAAGAGTTTTCTGCTTGGTCCTTCTTTTCGCAGCAGAGGTACCTTCGTTTCTTACACCATCTCCATTACATTTCTCCATCAAATTCGTTTCACCAACGTAACCCTTGAGACTCTCAGAACTTACCACTGAGGTTTATGGTTACTCAAAAACTGTGTTTATGATCTTAGTTTCGTGCCACTACGAGCTGAGTGAAACCCAAAATTCAATACCAATTCTGAATTGACGGTGAACAATTAATTTGCTCAAGTTTTCACCAAAGAATTGATGGATGTATTTTCATGAAATCTCAAATCTTTATTTTGTGTGATTCCTATGAAATTGTTAAACACCATAACATTTCTTCCCTTGGGATCCAGTTCTTAATTTTTTTTTGTTGAGATTTTATATTTTCCAACCCACTTTAAAAACATTTCCTACCTACTTGTTCAATAGACTACACCGGTCTCACAAGTACTTTGTTCACTTTCTATCTTATTTCAAGATTAGGACTGTAGAATCAAAGCTATAGCCACCCAAACAAGCCTAATTAAAAAAATGCCTTTCAACACTTCTTAATAAGTGTTTGATCGTAATTCAACGGGAAACCATCCAAACACTTTAAGGTCTCTCTTGACATTGAAGGAAGAGATTCGTGCCCGGGATCATTTGTTTCATGTCTTTATTGACATCACACTTATTCCCAAAAAGATTTGCTTTATTTCTTTTCTTTTACACTATTAGCACGAAAATCTTTGATTTTCCGAAATTCTGGTACTAATAATTACAAGCTTTTTCCTTAGATCAGTGGTTAATTATAAAGATGTGGTCAAAAATAATCCACGTGGAAGTATTATTCAAAAGATGCCGTTACAGGGATAAGATGAAGGGTTGCTGACTCAGGCGGGAGTCTAATTAATTTGATTTCAAACGGCGGTCAAAAGGGAACACATGCGAATTTGAAATGTCCAATCTCCAAATGACGTCGCAGACGCGTGTACGAATTCGAAACGGTTCATCTCTAAAAAGCACAGAAAAGCGCGTGTGGATTTGAAACGGTTTCTCAGAAACGGCGCTTGATGGGAGGCGTGTTCCAAGGAATCTGACACTCTCTCTCAAGCGTGATCATCGCTTACCTTAACTGTCACACCTCAGTCATTCCGGAAAACCCTTGGTATTTCGATAGAAGATTTGGGCAGATTTTCTCTCTCCTTACACCCACTATAAAAGGCGACATCATCTCCCATTTACCTCTTTACTGCATCAGAATTTCCAAGAGAGCAAAAATTCCCTGAAACCCTTACTGTTCATCATCTTCTTCCCAACTTCAACAATGGCAGATTCATCGTCTGTTCATGCTACCTCTCACATCCTTCCCATTCGCCCTCAACAGTGTTTGGTGATCGATTTAACCCCTCAGGCATACGACTCCTACATGTTCCCGATCATCGAGTGCCTGAAGTATTCGCCCATAGCTCCTACACTTTCTAGGGTGGAATCTGTGCCCATGGAGCTCTTATCGCAGATTTATGCGACTGCACATTACGATAAAGCAGTCGATAGGATCTTCTTCGAGGTTTCTGATCACAAAGCCTCAATTTCCAAGCAACGATTTGGCTCACTGCTAGGGTTTGCTGCTGACCCTTCAAGGGTTAATCCGGAGACGATTCCGATAGGGCACCTCTACAATATGTTCTACAATATGGGGTACACGGAGGCGCTCACCTCCGTCGCTAAGTTCAAAAAGTCGTGTTTGCCGCCACAGTGGAACGACATGTTCACTGTCCTTTTCAAGGGTCTTTCTGAGAGGAGCTCAGGTTCAGACGGCTCCAGTCGACTATTTCTGTCAATTATGTATGGCGTTTACAATGGCGTCAACGTCGACTATGGGTTGGTTCTCTGGCAACAACTCATCCAGAGTTTATCTTCATCTTCACGACATTCTGAGGTGTCGTATGCACGGTTTTTGACCTTGATCACTAAGTGGGTAATGGATAAGTACGATGTCCCCACTGTTGCCGGCGCATCGATGTCTTCGATCGGTACCTTCCATACCACGAAGATTATCGTCTCAGATGCATCAAAATTTCCTTATATTGGTTCCATTCCGGAGACCATGTACGCTGATGTCCCAGCAGACAGCAGAATCATCCAGACTTACAAGGAGTTCAAGAAGTTTGGACCGAGGGAATTCACGCAGGAGATGCTCAAGTCCATACATGATGCCGATAAGCCTGTTTCGAGAGGCAAAAAGGCAGATAAAGGCAAGCAGGTGGCCAAAGGGGCTAAAGGCCCTTCTCCCAGGAAGAGGAAATCCACGAAAGCTGCACAGTCCCCGCAACAGAAGAGGCGAAAGACTCTACCGAAGTGAAAGCTAATTATCGCTTCCTCTTCGAGTGAATCAGAAGGTGAGAGTTCGGATTCGGACGGCTCTCAAAGAGGCGAAACCCCTCCAAGAGGCAACACCCCACCTAGATGACCTACCCCTGACATGGAAATCCATAACTCACCACTTCCCTCTCCCACTCAAACAATTCCTACTTCCATTCCCACCATAAACCCCTCTACCACCATTCCTAAAACCTCTTTCCCTATACCACCACCCATTTTCACCGATACAACAACAACATCTACAGCAAAGGTTACAACCAACGTATCTGATATGAGGGTTCATACCGATGCAACCGAACCACCACCAGTAACCGAACCCATACACACAACCGAACCTACCCCTACCCCAACACAACCCGAACCTACCCATACCACTACACCACCAGCTTCAGCACCACCCCCATCTCCCGAACATGCCTCTGATGGAGATAACCCTTTCCTTGGCGGGGAGAACATGTCATTTGATTCGGTCTACTTCAGTCCGTTTCAGGTGCAAAGCGACGATGATGAGGAAGCTCCAGTGACAAAGAAGCACCTTAAGGAGCTGCATGAGAAGATCGATCTGCTCATTGCTTCCTCCTCCAATTCTTAATCCTCTCTCTCTGAAGCTGCTCTTCAGAAGATTGTTGATGCCTTTTCCAGGGCTCAACAAGATTCCGTTGCTTCTGCCACTGCCGCCATAGACGCCTCGACGAAAGCTTGTGAGGCTGCGAACGAAAAAGTCGATAAACTATTCTCTGACGCCTCTACCCTGTTACAATCTTTACAGGAGAGTGTTGCTGCTACCAAGACAATGTTAGACCCAATTGTTCAACAGTTGGCCACGTTCGTCTCTACAGAGTTGAAGTCATTCGCCACCCTTCGTCAAACCTTGACAGACGACAACTCTGCCTTCCGAACATCTATCGACGAGCGCCTCTCTAAACTCCAAGAGGATCTTGCCGCTGAAAACTCGTTGATGGACGCTCTGGCAAGGAAGACCACTGCCCTAAAGGTCAAGAGTGCTCAACTTTCCAATTCTCAACAACAAATTGAGGCTCTTCGATCCGAACGGGAAGTTATCAAGCCGTGTGTTTCGGATGTACACTCAGCTATATCCAACATCCTAGAAGTGCATGATCCGATCCTGAACCATTCTGTGAGGCGAACCCTTGCAGAAAAACTCGTTCCTGCCCTGGATCTGCTCAGTAAAATAGAAGGGCTACCCAGCTTCGTGTCCACTCCGAAACAAGGGGGAGAAAAGGAGTCCGGATCGCAACCTCCTCATTCCTCGAAGGCAACTCACACGACCGAACCTCCTCCTACAGGCCAAGCTTCTGGTTTGGGTGTGAAGGACAAGGGCAAGAAAGGTGCTGAGGAAGATGAAGATGAAGACAATGAAACTATTGCCGACTTGTTGCACCGCAAAAGTCGTCGCAATACTGAAGATAATAATGTTCGTGTGGCGTGAGAAGCTGAAGAAGCTGAACGCAAGCAGAAAGAAGCCCTCGACCTTCTTGAGAGCAGGAAGACTCTTTTCCCTGCTTGGACTCTCGAGAGGATGATTAAGGAGGCAATCGATACTCCGAGTATCTTATGGCTTGAACCGGTAATCTCCTTTGACTGCAACAACTCTGTCGACTCTCAGTTCGACATGCACTTAACCCGAAAGGCGTTCATTTTCCACGCCTTCGCCAACGTTGCTGAGGTTCCTCATCCTCATCCGGAGGTTGATCGGGAATTGATTGACTTTTATCCGAAGGCTGCTCAACCCCAGTACCAAACCTGGAGCGCTCAGAAGATAATCAACGTTCGGGTTCTGAAGCCATACACTGAAGGGAGATTTATCAATGTTCGGTTCAAAGTCCTCAGAGGGTCTGCTAAAACCGAACATGCCATATCGTTAGCAGATCTACCGAACCTCAACCCCCATGACTGGATCGTTCTGCACAACATCCTCTTGACTAATGAGGCTGAATATGGTCCGATCATTAACCACCTCAAGAGGATGTTGGTGTGCTATATCATGGAGGTCGCCCTGATGGATCAGGAGATTGCATCTGTTTTCAAGAAGAAACCGAAGATCTCTCTTGTTGGCTCGGCCAGTAATCTGAACCAGATGAAGATGGGAAAGATTGACCCAAGGCGAAACTCGGTCATGTTCACTAGGGCTGAAGGACAGAAATATCTATTTGCCTTGGCGGACAAACATCTGTATACCACTGCTTGTCTAGATCATGTGCTGGGGATCATCCACAGGTGCAAGGAAAATACAGCGGATGATATCAAATATTTTGACGATATGATACAGTGGTACATCCGATTTAGACAGACAATCCTAGCACTCATCTCGCGTCTGTTTGATACTGTAAAGAAGAAGGCTCCAGCCGCTGGCCCAAGTAAGAAGACAAAGTGATCTCCCTCCAATTGACGCAAAGGGGGAGATTGTTGGGTAGCGTAGCTTTATTTTGTATTGCGTCATTGGGCTCGGTTAATAGTCCAAAGTTTTGTACTCCGATTTGGGCCTATCCAACCGTGAGCTAATAGGGTTTAGTATACAATAATATGCTTGCATGCATATTAGGTTGAGGTTTTTGAGAGATCGATTGATAGCATTACGATAGCATTACAGATTTCTTTCATCGTTCTTGTAAACCCTTTAATCCTCTACAGTAAAAGTTCTTTATCGAGCTCTTCTGAGGATTGTTCATTAATCATTCGACACGTTTGATCCATTCGAGTGTTCTTGTTGTTTACTTGTTTAATTCTTAACCTGTTTTATAGATCTAATGGATCTTCAAGTTTAGTTGTTAAATTATCACACAGCACTAGGGAGTTACACATGGTTGCAAGAAGTCGAACCGTGATTAATAGAGGCGTCGAAGTTGGCCTACTTCGACATGATATAGAATGAGGGTCAGTAGAGTCATGTGCCGAACAGGCACACAAGTTCTAGGCATCTCGGGTTTTGTCCCGTGTATCACTGTCGCGGATACTTGGACCGATAAAGTCGACGCGGAACAATAGAGAGTCCTGAATGTTTCTGAATAGAGTACCTTTTATGAATGGATTCTCACGAGGCATTTCTATAATCGCCTCACCTATATTAGTCATGTATAATAAGGTGGGGACGACTGTTGACTGAGCGACTCCTCCTTAAATCCACAACCAAACGAGGAACAGGAAATGAGGCGACCTTCACTCACTCTAGGTCTATCCATCTCAATTATACATGGTTGTAACGTATATGTTTAGCCATTATAGTTTTACCTGATGAAATTTTAAATTTTATAACAGTGTTGCGACTTTCACCTTAACAGGGAAATAATTGCATTTAGAATTTGCTTTTTAATGATTCCGGTTAACTATCTGAGATCGAGAGACGTACCAAAAATCTACCGGTTTCCTTGATGCTTCTCCCTAAGCATTAGAGTCAGACTCCTCCTGAGTCTTTTTTGTTTCCTTCAGTTTGGAAAGTTCTTCTTGAAGTGTCCATCCTTACCACATAGGTGGTAAACTGGGTTGTCTGCCACATTGGTGGTTGATGTAATAACTCAACCAGGATTCAGCAGATGCGAGCAACATGGCCCTTCATTATTGCACCTAGCACAAAAGTGTTCTCGACAGCTATCATGGTGGTGGTAACTGCACTTGCTACAGTGGAGAATGTTTCCTAGGTATGGTCTTCTGGAGGTCGGGATGGGAGGGTTGGCATGGGTATTAACTGCCTCAGCTCGTTGCCCTTCGGAAGGTCCTTGAGCCGAGGTACTTCCCTTCTCGATCTTGATCTTTCTCTTCGGTGGATTTGAGTGAGGTCCTTCGGTGGCTAGGTATGCAGAGGTTGGTTGCTGCTGTCCACTCCTAGGATAGGAATTTCCGATGGGGCTCTTGCTAACATTGGCGTTGTTAGCATTCAGTTGAGCCATGACAGCTGCACGGCTGCTGAGACTGCAGCCTGGAAAGTAGCTTCATCGAATAGGAGAGCCGTTTTCTTGATAGTGGATTGGTTACGCTTGCTCATAGGTATGGTTTTTCCTATACGGAAAGGAACTCAAGCGGATGAGAGACGATGGTTAACCCTTAACATATCTATCCTTACAATGTTAGGCCTAAATTTTTCCCGTGCTTCGGTTATTGTTTGACTGAGTGTCGACCTACATCCCTATGATGTAGTCTTGGTATGCAAGGTAGGAGTATGAGTATCGGAAAAGCCATAACATGCGAGCCGTTCCTACTAAGTTACCTTTATACTGGGAAGGTTTCACTCTCCGGCTTGGAGAGATCTGAGAACAGTTCGGAACGAAATCCGCGAGAAGAAAAGCTCATGAAGACTTATGGCTAAACAACCTCAATAGAGGTTTGGGGAATCCGCTCTAAGTGTATTACTTGCAACGGGAAAAGGCGATTTACCTAACACATAACGTGAGTAGTGTAACCACTAACTCACTAAATTGTAATATTATAATGGTTTATTAGCGTGACGAACACGAGGAAAAGACACTTCCCGGGTTCCATGTACTGGCTCCCTCTGTCTACCTCGTATCTCTGACCGGGACCGGCGTTGGTTTCCTTCGGGTAGTTACCTAGGGCTCTCTTCTCATATAGACATATTGAACTTCTACTCCGTCTTACTTCCGATTCTGACTCTGGGTGTCATCACTTCATGATGGATGACTGGAAATCTCGGAAGTTTAGGCGAATTTCTCACCGATGTCCCTAAAAGATATAGGCACTTGGTGAATTCAATAGTCTCGACCTAGTTCATTCGTTTCCGAGCTGGAAATCTTCACAATGAACCTCTTCTGGGTCTGAATCAACTCTTCCGCAGAGTACTGAAGTGGGTAGGGTTTTCTACAGGGTTCGTGGGAGAATGGAAATATCTAAATAATCCTAAGAGATTATTAAAATTTCACTAGGTGATCCATATCGAGTCCTTCTACAATTACACAGGGTATACAAATCATATATAGCTTAGATCCTATAGTCCTTCAAATATGTGATACTACTCTAGATCCACATCCCAACGAGGAAAAGGCAATAGGGCGAAACCACACATTCTTAGCCTATGGGATCCTTATTATATATAACCTTTGGAGTATACTCTCTGTAATTGTAGGTATATCAATAAGGATCTTTTTAGTTATTCACACAAGGTTAGTTATGGATCCTAAAATACCTCTATGGTATTTTAATTCTTGTTTGATTCTTATCTTCTGAATGTGATTCTGGGATTAATGTGAGTCTTTTAGTATTCCAAAATACTCCTATAGTATTTTAAACTTTATGTTTGGCTCTAGCATTCCTAGTTGGTAAGTTTCAGACCTGTTGCAACACCACTATCACTCCCAAGCACACGTTCATCGCATCTCAAATAAATGTAGTTGATCAGGTTATATTTTACTCTTGTTCTTCTTGTGATACTTGTGTTCGAGTGTTTAGATTCTGGATGTTCTTATACTTTGGTAAAATATGGTTATATTTTAATGTATAATTCTTGGTCAGAGTGTTTTATCCCTTTGTATTTATAGGCTGTATATCTTTTATGAATTGATATACTTAGCTCACTATAAACAATGCCCTGATACCAATCTGTCACACCCCAAAACCGGAACGGCGGAAACGTTCTGCGGTGGATGACGTCATGTCAAATATCACAACATATGCAGTATAGTAATCAAAGTACAACAACCATTGCATTAATAGTAATAGTTTTGCATAGTTTACATTACATTGAAACATCAAAGTAATACAAGTAATAATGTAGATGCAGCTTGGTACTAAACGGTCTTCACCAAAAGCGCCTGAGATGTACCTGTCTATAGCTGACCTGAGAATACAAGTTATTTGAAAGCGAGTATCAGCATTTTTACAAATGCTGGTGAGTTCATACCCCTGAATTAACCTTTTTAAATGTTTTCACATGTTTTATGGGGGGGAATACAAGTTAAACATGCCAGTTATCATATCAATCACATGTGATTGATAACCCGCATGCACAAGGATTTATTACACTGTTAACTGTTTTACCAAATTTGATACAATAAATGTTTTTTCTCAAATGAATTTACTTGTTCAAATCTTTACATATAATGTTTATCAAAGTTATAATCAAATGCGTTTATGAAAGGTTTTATAAGGATTTTTAAAGGCTTACAAACTTACTTTACAAAAGAATACCAAGTCGTGATTTTATTAAGTATAAAGGTTTTTCCTAAAGTTTTTCATCAAAGATTTTTCCAATGTTTTTAAACTCCTACTTGATAACACTTTCACTTCGTGATACGCTTATACTTGTTATCACTTTTACTTCACTTATACTTGTTACGCTTATACTTCACTTATACTTGTTATCACTTTTGCTTCACTTGTACTTGTTAACGCTTTTACTTCACTTATACTTGTAACGCTTTTACTTCGTAATAGGCTCCTACTTATTTACGCTTTTACTTCACGATACGCTTATACTTCACGATAAGCTTATACTTCACGATACGCTTTTACTTCACGATACGCTTATACTTCACGATACGCTTATACTTCACGATACGCTTTTACTTCACGATACGCTTATACTTCATGTTACTCTCCTACTTCACGATACGCTCCCACTTCATGATACACTCCTTCTTTATGATACACTCCTACTTCACGATATGCTTATACTTCACGATACACTCCTACTTGTTAACACTTATACTTTGTGAAACACTTCTACTTCATTAAACACTTAAACTTCGTTAAATGTTCCTATTTGTTGAAAGTATGCCTGTGCTTGTATAGATATATATAAATAATGTTTAAAGGACTTAGGAAGGCTTGTTCGCCCTATTTCCTTTTCCTCGTTGAGATGTGTTTTGGTGGGATCGGATGTCCGCCCGAAGGTCGTTTGATCATTAGTTATATATTATGTATACAAGCATAGACATATATCTTTACATTAGTCAGTTCGGTTGTGAGTCTCTATCATTAGTCCGGTATTTTACATCAGATCTCACTACACGAGATACATATTCAGTACATGGCCTTCTCCGTTGTCAAGTTGGTAACCAGAGTCTCTTGTAGGGAGAGCGTACATTGTGTGTATAGATCTATATGGGATTGACACCCCCGCACCCTGACTGCTAGCTCCAGTCAACGGTCTACCAAGCCAAGGGGTGACAAATGTCATACTTACACCGACGCTTGCAGGGCGTCAAGTTCTCTAGTGTCTATCAGTATGGTTACGAGTGTCTCGGGGTTACCTTATAATTCATGGCCTTAAGGTAACGGGTTTTTAAAACTGTATTCACTGTTTTTAGACCTTTCTAGACGTATCATTCAGTTGACACTGTCTGGGGTCTGTCTTCGCTGTTTTTAGACCTTGCTAGACGTATCATTCAGTTAATACTGTTTGGGGTCTGCTCTCACTGTTTTTAGACCTTGCTAGACGTACCATTTAGTTGACATTGTCTGGGGTCTGTCCTCACTGCTTTTAGACCTTGCTAGACATATCATTCAGTTGACACTGTCTGGGGTCTGTCCTCACTGTTTTTAGACCTTGCTAGACGTATCATTCAGTTGACACAGTCTGGGGTCTATCCTCACTGTTTTTAGACCTTTCTAGACGTATCATTCAGTTGACACTGTCTGCGGTCTGTCCTTATTGTTTTTAGGCCTTGCTAGACGTATCTTTCATTTGATACTGTTTGGGGTCTGTGTCTCCCTTTTGTTAGACTAAGCCAGGCGTGTCGCCTATTCGACACTCTCCTGGAGTCTATGATTTCTTTGCCTTAGTCAGCAGTCTTCACTGCTGAGGCATATGTTATTTTTCCCTAATATTCTTCTATTTTCGTTAAAGTCAAACACCGTATTTTGATAACGATAGTGTTTAAGGGAAAACTACTTTTTACCATATAACTCTGTCCAGTCTTGGTAGAAGACTGCTTTTAATTAAAAAATATAGGATTTTATGGAAAGGACTCTAATTCGTTGTATACTTTAACACTACTACTTATATAAAGTTATTTGGATAAAATGACACTAAATACTTATGAGCTCACCAGCATTTGTAAAAATGTTGATACTCGCTTTCAAATAACTTGTATTCTCAGGTCAGCATTAGACAGATACATTCCAAGTCAAATGGGGAGTTTAGGGCATCATTTGGGCACGTTCTAGGAGTTTACGGCCCATAGACCTTTCCTAGGGGTGTTTACGTTTGTAAACTCCTATTTCCTTGGATTAATTGAAGTTTAAGGCGATTACATCTATGGGATTGCTTATAGACATTTTTCTAAGGCCATAGGAGATGTTTGTGGGCATTTCTAACACATAAAATTGAGTTTACTCCCCATGAAGAGGAGCCTACGGCCCAAGCATGATCTTGGGTAGTAAACTCATGTTTACTCTCCAAAAACTCGTTTCAAGGTGTTCTAAGTCCGAATGTGTAAGCCTACAAGTCATATCTAAGCCTTAGGGGCAATTTGGAGGGGTTTTGGGGCTTAAAAATCCCATTTACGGGTGTTCACGGTCCAAGAGAGTTTGTGGGCCGTAAACACATGTATTGTCCCCTAATTCATGTTTTAAACACGAATATGCATGTTAGATAAGCGATACAACAAGTTAGGGTAGGTTGCTTACTCGTTTGGGCTCGAAACGGACAATTTTTGGCTTGAAAATAAGTTGTAGAGAGAGAGTGTGTAGAGAGAGAGAGAGTAAAACAGCTGGAATGAAGTTTACTCTCCCTTATATAGGGTTTGGAGTTGGGGCTCAGTGGAAATCTACCCGATACTGCCGTTAAACGGGGCTTTTTGGTCGCACCCTATTAAACGGTCAAATTTTGACTTGGTTGAAACTAAACATTTTTAAGGGCACTTTGTGGGTGTTTCCAATTTGTTTCAACCCTTACCAAGTCATTATAAAAGTCCCACATTAAATTAACCAGTCCAAAAGTTAACGGACAGTTAAATAAAACGAGGCTTATTAATGGAAAAGGGTTAAAAATAACAGAATAAATTTCGGGTTGTCACATCATCCCCCCTTTAGAGGAATTTCGTCCCGAAATTCAGATTTAGGCAAGGAAGTAGGGATGAATAACTGAGTAGAGGAAGGAGGGTACTTCCTATTCGGTTTGCCTTGCACTCCCAAGTGGTCTTTGGCCTGTGTCTGTTATTCCAACAATCCTTCACCTACGGGATGCGGATTCCATCTCATGCAGTTAGCGATTTCCTACAGGTATGTCTATGAAGTTAGGGTTCTCAATGGTTTCTATCAAGATGAGTGGGATACGAAGGGTGACGTCGGGCAAATACTTATCAAGTCTAAGGAGTGGATCGATCTGGTGTGAAACTTGTGGAATATCCGAAGGTAGTAGTGGTCTGATGAGGGTTGGACCAATCTCCGTAAAGAATCTCGGATGGTCCAAAGCTCTCGGAAGGGTAGAGCTTTTTAGTACTTAGAACATAGTGTACTTCTATGGCAAGCTCATCACTGGCGTGATCGCCATTCCGAAGTTCCTAACGTTCTCTCTCATACTGGAAGTGTAGTCCTTCAGGTTGGTTCTTAGGAAGCTCGAGTTGTCCTTGGTTTCGCGTTTCCTGTCAATTGGCTTTTAGAGACTTTCTAGATCATCAGATGGGTTGCGTGTCTACGGGTATCTGTTTGCTACAGAGTGTCTCTCTCAATCTCGTGCAAAATGAACATGCACTTCTGATTCTTAAGATATTTCCAACGGAAACCCCTAGGGTCGGGGAGATAGGCTTTCACCAGACGAGTGTTGGACTATCTCTGGAGGTGGTTCTACTATTTCGGCGTGAGATAGTATTCTTGGAACACCTAGTAGTCCAATGAATCTCAAAGACGTTGGTTTATTTCAGTGCGGAAAGCGGTTGCTCTTGTATAACCCATCGACTAACACCTAGACTGGTGTCGAGTCTATAATCTCTTCGCGATTTGGGGTATAAGGCTTAACGCAACTACTTTCGCACTTTGATCAAGTTTTCTTGGCTGCGAAGGTTATCCTATGGTTCTCGGTATTCTAGTGTTCGCTTCGGAGAATGTAGTCTATCGCCTATAAGGCGGCGGTGACTTCCTCCATGCGAGAGGGCGGAGGATCCTAGGCACTACTTGTCTGTAACGGGGTGGACGAAGTGCCTAAGTAGCGCGAACACCTTCGGAAACTACTCTTCCGAAGGTTCTGAGTTTTCTCGGTCTAGGTCAAATCTAGTGAGCATAAGGTTCCATAACTCGGAACTTTAATCTTCTCATCCACTCTTCTCAGAGTTTAATTTATCGCAGCTCTCGGATTGCCATGATATCCGTTGCGATGCTTAATTCGGGGGATTAAGCATGAATGGATGGTCGTAGTCAATGTCCTTGACTATTACGATTCAGATTTCTTTACCAACCGAGGGTGTTAGCTACTATTTTGTCTTAACCGGGATAACAACAATCTTGGATTTGTGGTCATTATAGTAGCTCAATCCGTAGGGGTTCTCTTGACTCTAGCTCCCGTTCCATTGGATAGGATGAAGGGTCTTTATAGGGAATGTACGAGGTATGCTTTGGGTCGTTATCGTCTTCTGGAATGCCTGCAGTGTCTTTCGCTTCGGTTTCTATCTGACTAAGAAGGGTTGGTTAACAGCGCGCGGTACCCCTCTCGTGGGTACTTCTGAGATCGACAGATGTACCAAAAGTCTACCGATTTCCTTGATGCTTCTCCCTAAGCATTAGAGTCAGACTCCTCCTGAGTCTTTGTTGTTTCCTTCATTTTGGATAGTTCTTCTTGAAGTGTCCATCCTTACCACATAAGCGGTAAACTGGGTTGTCTGCCACAATGGTGGTTGATGTAATAACTCAACCAGGATTTTGCAGATGCGAGCAGCATGGCCCTTCATTATTGCACCTAGCACAAAAGTGTTCTCGATAGCTATCATGATGGTGGTAATTACACTTGCTACAGTGGAGAATGTTTCCTAGGTATGGTCTTCTAGAGGTCAGGATGGGAGGGTTGGCATGGGTATTAACTGCTTCAGCTCGTTGCCCTTCGGAAGGTCCTTGAGCCAAGGTACTTCCCTCCTCGATCTTGATCTTTCTCTTCGGTGGATTTGAGTGAGGTCCTTCGATGGCTAGGTATGCAGAGGTTGGTTGCTGCTGTCCACTACTAGGATCGGAATTTCCGATGGGGCTCTTGCTAACATTGGCGTTGTTAGCATTCAGTTGAGCCATGACAGCTGCAAGGCTGCTGAGACTGCAGCCTGGAAAGTAGCTTCATCGAATAGGAGAGCCGTTTTCTTGCTAGTGGATTGTTTACGCATGCTCGGAGGCATGGTTTTTCCTATACGGAAAGGAACTCAAGCGGATGAGAGACGATGGTTAACCCTTAACATATCTATCCTTACAATGTTAGGCCTAAATTTTTCCCGTGCTTCGGGTATTGTTTGACTGAGTGTCGACCTACATCCCTATGATGTAGTCTTGGTATGCAAGGTAGGAGTATGAGTATCGGAAAAGCCATAAGATGCGAGTCGTTCCTACTAAGTTACCTTTATACTGGGAAGGTTTCACTCTCCGGCTTGGAGAGATCTGAGAACAGTTCGGAACGAAATCCGCAGGAAGAAAAGCTCATGAAGACTTATGGCTAAACAACCTCAATAGAGGTTTGGGGAATCCGCTCTAAGTGTATTACTTGCAACGGGAAAAGGCAATTTACCTAACACATAACGTGAGTAGTGTAACCACTAACTCACTAAATTGTATTATTATAATGGTGTATTAGCGTGACGAACACGAGGAAAAGACACTTCCCGGGTTCCATGTACTGGCTCCCTCTGTCTACCTCGTATCTCTGACCGGGACCGGCGTTGGTTTCCTTCGGGTAGTTACCTAGGGCTCTCTTCTCATATAGACATATTGAACTTCTACTCCGTCTTACTTCCGATTCTGACTCTGGGTGTCATCACTTCATGATGGATGACTGGAAATCTCGGAAGTTTAGGCGAATTTCTCACCGATGTCCCTAAAAGATATAGGCACTTGGTAAATTCAATAGTCTCGACCTAGTTCATTCGTTTCCGAGCTAGAAATCTTCTCAATGAACCTCTTCTGGGTCTGAATCAACTCTTCCGCCGAGCACTGAAGTGGGTAGGGTTTTCTACAGGGTTCGTGCGAGAGTGGAAATGTCTAAATAATCCTAAGAGATTATTAACATTTCACTGGGCGATCCATATCGAGTCCTGCTACGATTACACAGGGTATACAAATCATATATAGCTTAGATCCGATAGGCCTTCAAATATGTGATACTACTCTAGATCCACATCCCAACGAGGAAAAGGAAATAGGGCGAAACCACACATTCTTAGCCTATGGGATCCTTATTATATATAACCTTGGGAGTATACTCTCTGTAATTGTAGGTATATCAATAAGGATCTTTTTAGTTCTTCACACAAGGTTAGTTATGGATCCTAAAATACCCCTATGGTATTTTAATTCTTGTTTGATTCTTATCTTCTGAATGTGATTCTGGGATTAATGTGAGTCTTTTAGTATTCGAAAATACTCCTATAGTATTTTAAACTTTATGTTTGGCTCTAGCATGCCAAGTTGGTAAGTTTCAGACCTATTGCAACACCACTATCACTCCCAAGCACACGTTCATCGCATCTCAAATAAATGTAGTTGATCATGTTACATTTATTCCAGCTTACGATTACACAACTTCCCAGGTTTGATGGTAAGGCTCAACATCCGAAGACTTTTACTCTTGTTCTTCTTGTGATACTTGTGTTCGAGTGTTTAGATTCTGGATGTTCTTATACTTTGGTAAAATATGGTTATATTTTAAAGTATAATTCTTGGTCAGAGTGTTTTATCCCTTTGTATTTATAGGTTGTATATCTTTTATGAATTGATATACTTAGCTCACTATAAACAATGCTCGGATACCAATCTGTCACACCCCAAAACCGGAACGGCGGAAACGTTCTGGGGTGGATGACGTCATGTCAAGTATCACAACATATGCAATATAGTAATCAAAGTACAACAACCATTGCAGTAATAGTAATAGTTTTACATAGTTTACATTACACAGAAACATTAAAGTAATACAAGTAATAATGTAGATGCAGCTTGGTACTAAACGGTCTTCACCAAAAGCGCCTGAGATGTACCTGTCTATAGCTGACCTGAGAATACAAGTTATTTGAAAGCGAGTATCCACATTTTTACAAATGCTGGTGAGTTCATACCCCTGAATTAACCTTTTTAAATGTTTTTAAATGTTTTATGGGGGGAATACAAGTTAAACATGCCAGTTATCATATCAATCCGATGTGATTGATAACCCGCATGCACAAGGATTTATTACACTATTAACTGTTTTACCAAATTTGATATAGTAAATGTTTTTTCTAAAATGTCTTTACTTGTTCAAATCTTTACTTATACTGTTTATCAAAGTTATAATCAAATGCGTTTATGAAAGGTTTTCTAAGGATTTTTAAAGGCTTACAAACTTATTTTACAAAAGAATACCAAGTCGTGATTTTCTTAAGTATAAAGGTTTTTCCTAAAGTTTTTCATCAAAGATTTCTCCCATGTTTTTAAACTCCTACTTGATAACACTTTCACTTCGTGATACGCTTATACTTGTTATCACTTTTACTTCACTTATACTTGTTACGCTTATACTTCACTTATACTTGTTAACGCTTTTACTTCACTTATACTTGTAAACGCTTTTACTTCACTTATACTTGTAAACGCTTTTACTTCACTTATACTTGTAACGCTTTTACTTCGTAATACGCTCCTACTTATTTACGCTTTTACTTCACAATACGCTTATACTTCACGAAGATGTTTGTGGGCATTTCTAACACATAAAATTGAGTTTACTCCCCATGAAGAGGAGCTTACGGCCCAAGCATGATCTTGGGCAGTAAAATCATGTTTACTCTCCAAAAACTCGTTTCAAGGTGTTCTAAGTCTAAATGTGTAAGCCTACAAGTCATATCTAAGCCTTAGGGGCAATTTGGAGGGGTTTTGGGGCTTAAAACCCCCATTTAGGGGTGTTCACAGACCAAGAGAGTTCTTGGGCCGTAAACACATGTATTGGCCCCTAATTCATGTTTTAAACACGAATATGCATGTTAGATAAGCTATACAACAAGTTAGGGTAGGTTGCTTACTCGTTTGGGGCTCGAAACGGACGATTTTTGGCTCGAAAATAAGTTGTAGAGAGAGAGTGTAGAGAGAGAGTAAAAAGGGTGGAATGAAGTTTACTCTCCCTTATATAGGGGTTGGAGTTGGGGCTCAGTGGAAATCTACCCGATACTGCAGTTAAACGGGGCTTTTTGGTCGCACCCTATTAAACGGTCAAATTTTGACTTGGTTGAAACTAAACATTTTTAAGGGCACTTTGCGGGTGTTTCCAATTTGTTTCAACCCTTACCAAGTCATTATAAAATTCCCACATTAAATTAACCAGTCCAAAAGTTAACGGACAGTTAAATAAAACGAGGCTTATTAACGGAAAAGGGGTTAAAAATGACGGAATAAATTTCGAGTTGTCACATCATCCCCCCGTTAGACGGAATTTCGTCCCGAAATTCAGATTTAGGCAAGGAAGTAGGTATGAATAACCGAGTAGAGGCAAGAGGGTACTTCCTATTCGTTTTGCCTTACACTCCCAAGTGGTCTTTGGCCTGTGTCTGTTATTCCAACAATCCTTCACCTACGGGATGCGGATTCCATCTCATGCAGTTAGCGATTTCCTACAGGTATGTCTATGAAGTTAGGGTTCTCAATGGTTTCTATCAAGATGAGTGGGATACGAAGGGTGACGTCGGGCAAATACTTATCAAGTCTAAGGAGTGGATCGATCTGGTGTGAAACTTGTGGAATATCCAAAGGTAGTAGTGGTCTGATGACGGTCGGACCAATCTCTGTAAAGGATCTCGGATGGTCCAAAGCTCTCGTAAGGGTAGAGCTTTTCAGTACTTAGAACATAGTGTATTTCTATGGCAAGCTCATCACTGGCGTGATCACCATTCTGAAGTTCCTAACGATCTCTCTCATACTGGAAGTGTAGTCCTTCAGGTTGGTTCTTAGGAAGCTCGAGTTGTCCTTGGTTTTGCGTTTCCTGTCAATTGGCTTTTAGAGACTTTCTAGATCATCGGATGGGTTGCGTGACTATGGGTATCTGTTTGCTGCAGAGTGTCTCTCTCAATCTCGTGCAAAATGAACCTGCACTTCTGATTCTTGAGATATTTCCAACGGAAACCCTTAGGGTCGGGGAGATAGGGTTTCACCAGACGAGTGTTGGACTATCTCTGGAGGTGGTTCTACTACTTCAGCGCGAGATAGTATTCGTGGAACACCTAGTAGTCCAATGAATCTCAAAGACGTTGGTTTATTTCAGTGCGGAAAGCGGTTGCTCTTGTATAACCCATCGACTAACACCTAGACTGGTGTCGAGTCTATAATCTCTTCGGGATCTGGGGTATAAGGCTTAACGCAACTACTTTCTCACTTTGATCAAGTTTTCTTGGCTGCGAAGGTTATCCTGTGGTTCTCGGTATTCTAGTGTTCGCTTCGGAGAATGTAGTCTATCGGCTATAAGGCAGCGGTGACTTCGTCCATGCGAGAGGGCGGAGGATCCTAGGCAGTACTTGTCTGTAACGGGGTGGACGAAGTTCCTGAGTAGCGTGAACACCTTCAGAAACTACTCTTCCGAAGGTTCTGAGTTTTCTCGTTCTAGGTCATATCTAGTGAGCATAGGGTTCCATCACTCGGAACTTTAATCTTCTCATCCACTCTTCTCAGAGTTTAATTTATCGCAGCTCTCATATTTCCGGGATATTCGCTACAATGCTGAATTCGGGGTATTAAGCATGAATGGATGGTCGTAGTCAATGTCCTTGACTCTTACAACTCAAATTTCTTTACCAACCGAGGGTGTTAGCTACTATGTTGGCTTAACCAGGATGACAACAATTTTGGATTTGTGGTCTTTATAGTAGCTCAATCCGTAGGGGTTCTCTTGACTCTAGCTCTCGTTCCATGGGATAAGATGAAGGGTCTTTCTTGGGAATCTATGAGGTATGATTCGGGTGGTTATCGTCTTCTGGAATGTATGCAGTTCCTTTCACTTCGGTTTCTATCTGACTAAGAAGCGTTGGTTAACAGCGGGCGGTACCCCTCTCCTGGGTACTTCGGAAGGTTTGAAATAAGAGTGACGACTAAAGGATCGCATTAGTCTTTATTATTTTTATTTTGTTTAGGTTCGGAAGAACCTTTATTTGCCGAATGGCTATGGATAAAGTTCTTTTTACACAACACTAGGGAGTTACACATGGTTGCGAGAAGTCGAACCATGATTAATAGAGGCGTCGAAGTTGGCATACTTCGACATGATATAGAATGAGGGTCGGTAGAGTCATGTGCCGAATAGGCACACAAGTTCTAGGCGTCTCGGGTTTCGTCCCGTGTATCACAGTCGCGGATACTTGGACCGATAGAGTCAACGCGGAACTATAGAGAGTCCTGAATGTTTCTGAATAGAGTACCTTTTATGAATGGATTCTCACGAGGCATTTCTATAGTCACCTCACCTATACTACTCATGTATAATTAAGGTGTGGATGACAGTTGACTGAGCGACTCCGCCTTAAATCCACAACCAAACGAGGAACCAGAAATGAGGCGGCCTTCACTCACTCTAGGTCTATCCATCTCAATTATACATGGTCGTAACGTATATTTTTAGCCATTATAGTTTTACCAGATGAAATTTTAAATTTTATAACAGTGTTGCGACTTTCGCCTTAACGGGGAAATAATTACATTTAGAATTTTCCTTTTGATGATTCCGGTTAACTATCTGAGATCGAGAGACGTACCAAAAATCTACCGATTTCCTTGATGCTTCTCCTTAAGCATTAGAGTCAGACTCCTCCTGAGTCTTTTTTGTTTCCTTCAGTTTGGAAAGTTCTTCTTGAAGTGTCCATCCTTACCACATAGGCGGTAAACTGGGTTGTCTGCCACATTGGTGGTTGATGTAATAACTCAACTAGGATTCTGCAGATGCGAGCAGCATGGCCCTTCATTATTGCACATAGCACAAAAGTGTTCTCGACAGCTATCATGATGGTGGTAACTGCACTTGCTACAGTGGAGAATGTTTCCTAGGTATGGTCTTCTGGAGGTCAGGATGGGAGGGTTGGCATAAGTATTAATTGCCTCAGCTCGTTGCCCTTCGGAAAGTTCTTGAGCCGAGGTACTTCCCTTCTCGATCTTGATCTTTCTCTTCGGTGGATTTGAGTGAGGTCCTTGGGTGGCTAGGTATGCAGAGGTTGGTTGCTGCTGTCCACTACTAGGATCGGAATTTCTGATGGGGCTCTTGCTAACATTGGCGTTGTTAGCATTCAGTTGAGCCGTGACAGTTGCACGGTTGCTGAGACTGCAGCCTAGAAAGTAGCTTCATCGAATAGGAGAGTCGTTTTCTTGCTAGTGGGTTGGTTACGCTTGCTCGGAGGTTAACCCTAAACATATCTATCCTTACTATGTTAGGCCTAAATTTTTCCCGTGCTTCGGGTATTGTTTGAATGAGTGTCGACCTACATCCCTATGATGTAGTCCTGGTATGCAAGGTAGGAGTATGAGTACCGGAAAAGCCATAAGATGCGAGTCGTTCCTACTAAGTTACCTTTACACTGGGAAGGTTTCACTCTCCGGCTTGGAGAGATCTGAGAACAGTTCGGAACGAAATCCGCGGGAAGAAAAGCTCATGAAGACTTATGGCTAAACAACCTCAATAGAGGTATGGGGAATCCGCTCTAAGCGTGTTACTTGCAACGGGAAAAGGCGATTTACCTAACACATAGCGTGAGTAGTGTAACCACTAACTCACTAAATTGTATTATTTTATGGGTGTATTAGCGTGACGAACATGAGGAAAAGACACTTCCCGGGTTCCATGTACTGGCTCCCTCTGTCTACCTCGTATCTCTGACCGGGACCGGCGTTGGTTTCCTTCGGGTAGTTACCTAGGGCTCTCTTCTCATATAGACATATTGAACTTCTACTCCGTCTTACTTCCGATTCTGACTCTGGGTGTCATCACTTCATGATGGATGACTGGAAATCTCGGAAGTTTAGGCGAATTTCTCACCGATGTCCCTAAAAGATATAGGCACTTGGTGAATTCAATAGTCTCGACCTAGTTCATTCGTTTCCGAGCTGGAAATCTTCACAATGAACCTCTTCTGGGTCTGAATCAACTCTTCCGCAGAGTACTGAAGTGGGTAGGGTTTTCTACAGGGTTCGTGGGAGAATGGAAATATCTAAATAATCCTAAGAGATTATTAAAATTTCACTAGGTGATCCATATCGAGTCCTTCTACGATTACACAGGGTATACAAATCATATATAGCTTAGATCCTATAATCCTTCAAATATGTGATACTACTCTAGATCCACATCCCAACGAGGAAAAGGCAATAGGGTGAAACCACACATTCTTAGCCTATGGGATCCTTATTATATATAACCTTGGGAGTATACTCTCTGTAATTGTAGGTATATCAATAAGGATCTTTTTAGTTCTTCACACAAGGTTAGTTATGGATCCTAAAATACTCCTATGGTATTTTAATTCTTGGTTGATTCTTATCTTCTGAATGTGATTCTGGGATTAATGTGAGTCTTTTAGTATTCCAAAATACTCCTATAGTATTTTAAACTTTATGTTTGGCTCTAGCATTCCTAGTTGGTAAGTTTCAGACCTGTTGCAACACCACTATCACTCCCAAGCACACGTTCATCGCATGTTAAATAAATGTAGTTGATCAGGTTACATTTATTCCAGCTTACGATTACACAACTTCCCAGTTTTGATGGTAATGCTCAACATCCGAAGACTTTTACTCTTGTTCTTCTTGTGATACTTGTGTTCGAGTGTTTAGATTCTGGATGTTCTTATACTTTGGTAAAATATGGTTATATTTTAAAGTATAATTCTTGGTCAGAGTGTTTTATCAATTTGTATTTATAGGTTGTATATCTTTTATGAATTGATATACTTAGCTCACTATAAACAATGCTCTGATACCAATCTGTCACACCCCAAAACCGGAACGGCAGAAACGTTCTAGGGTGGATGACGTCATGTCAAGTATCACAACATATGTAGTATAGTAATCAAAGTACAACAACCATTGCAGTAATAGTAAAAGTTTTACATAGTTTACATTACATAGAAACATCAAAGTAATACAAGTAATAATGTAGATGCAACTTGGTACTAAACGGTCTTCACCAAAAGCGCCTGAGATGTACCTGTCTATAGCTGACCTGAGAATACAAGTTATTTGAAAGCGAGTATCCACATTTTTACAAATGCTGGTGAGTTCATACCCCTGAATTAACCTTTTTAAATGTTTTTAAATGTTTTATGGGGGGGGAATACAAGTTAAACATGCCAGTTATCATATCAATCCGATGTGATTGATAACCCGCATGCACAAGGATTTATTACACTATTAACTGTTTTACCAAATTTGATATAGTAAATGTTTTTTCTAAAATGTCTTTACTTGTTCAAATCTTTACTTATATTGTTTATCAAAGTTATAATCAAATGCGTTTATGAAAGGTTTTCTAAGGATTTTTAAAGGCTTACAAACTTATTTTACAAAAGAATACCAAGTCGTGATTTTCTTAAGTATAAAGGTTTTTCCTAAAGTTTTTCATCAAAGATTTCTCCCATGTTTTTAAACTCCTACTTGATAACACTTTCACTTCGTGATACGCTTATACTTGTTATCACTTTTACTTCACTTATACTTGTTACGCTTATACTTCACTTATACTTGTTAACGCTTTTACTTCAGTTTTATACTTCACTTATACTTGTTAACGCTTTTACTTCACTTATACTTGTAACGCTTTTACTTCGTAATAAGCTCCTACTTATTTACGCTTTTACTTCACGATACGCTTATACTTCACGATAAGCTTATACTTCACGATACGCTTATACTTTTCGATACGCTTTTACTTCACGATACGCTTATACTTCACGATACGCTCCTACTTCACGATACGCTCCTACTTCATGATACACTCCTACTTCACGATACACTCCTACTTCACGATACGCTTATACTTCACGATACACTCCTACTTGTTAACACTTATACTTTGTGAAACACTTCTACTTCGTTAAACACTTAAACTTCGTTAAATGTTCCTATTTGTTGAAATTATGCCTGTGCTTGTATAGATATATATAAATAATGTTTAAAGGACTTAGGAAGGCTTGTTCGCCCTATTTGCTTTTCTTCGTTGAGATGTGGTCTGGTGTGATCGGATGTGTGTCCGAAGGTCGTTTGATTATTAGTTATATATTATGTATACAAGCATAGACATATATGTTTACATTAGTCAGTTCAGTTATAAGTCTCTGTCATTAGTCCAGTATTTTACATCAGATCTCACTGCACGAGATACATCTTCAGTACACGGCCTTCTCCGTTGTCAAGTTGGTAACCAGAGTCTCTTGTAGGGAGAGCGGACATTGTGTGTATAGATCTATACGGGATTGACACCCCTGCACCCTGACTGCTAGCTACAGTCCACGGCCTACCAAGCCAAGGGGTGACAAATGTCATACTTACACCGATGCTTGCAAGGCGTCAAGTTCTCTAGTGTCTATCAGTATGGTTACGAGTATCTCGGGGTTACCTTATAATTCATGGCCTTAAGGTAACGACTTTTTAAAACTGTATTCACTGTTTTTAAACCTTGCTAGACGTATCATTCAGTTGACACTGTCTGGGGTTTGTCATCGCTGTTTTTAGACCTTGCTAGACGTATCATTCAGTTGACACTGTCTGGGGTCTGCTCTCACTGTTTTTAGGCCTTGCTAGACGTATCTTTCATTTGATACTATCTGGGGTCTGTGTCTCCCTTTTGTTAGACTGAGCCAGGCGTGTCGCCCATTCGACACTCTCCTAGAGTCTATGATTTCTTTGCCTTAGTCAGCAGTCTTCACTGCTGAGGCATATGTTATTTTTCCGTGATATTCTTCTATTTTCTTTAAAGTCAAACACCGTATTTTGATAACAATAGTGTTTAAAGGAAAACTACTTTTTACCATATAACTCTGTCCAGTCTTGGTAGAAGACTGCTTTTAATTAGAAAATATAGGATTTTCTTGAAAGGACTCTAATTCGTTGTATGCTTTAACACTACTACTTATATAAAGCTATTTGGATAAAATGACACTAAATACTTATGAGCTCACTAGCATTTGTAAAAATGCTGATACTCGCTTTCAAATGACTTGTATTCTCAGGTCAGCATTAGACAGGTACATTCCAGGAGCTTTTGATGAAGACAGTTTAGTACCAAGTTGCACCTATATTACCACTTGTATTACTTTGATGTTTCTATGTAATATAAACCATGTAAAACTATTACTATTAATGCAATGATTGTTGTACTCTGATTACTATACTGCATATGTTGTGATACTTGACATGACGTCATCCACCTCAGAACGTTTCCGCCGTTCCGGTTTTGGGGTGTGACAATATATATATATATATATATATATATATATATATATATATATATATATATATATATATATATGTATATATATATATATCTTGTATAACTTAACATATTTGGCATAACTTAACTTTTCAAGTAATGCAAAATAGGTCAAGTGAACGTTGCATTAGCACATGAAGTTGATATTGACATTGACAGTGAAGTTGAAATAGTACCTAAAAGTGAAGTGGACTCCTTTGATGCTGAATTTGAAGATGATGTGTAACCTGAAGTTCAAGGTGGAATGCAACCTGAAGTTCAAGATGAAGTGCAAGCTGAAGTACAACCTCATGTTTAACCTCAAGTTCACCCTGAAGTTCAAGTTGAAGATGTTAACCAAGTTGAAATTCAACCTGAAGTGCAAGTTTAAGTTGAAGATGCTAACCAAATTGTAGTTCAAAATCAAGTGGAAATACCAGGTTTTCAAGTTGTAGTGGGACAGAGAGCAAGGAAACCTTCAGAAAGAATTACAAAACTTAAGATAAGAAATATGTGGGAAGGAAAACAAGGAAGCAGTGATGACAATTCGTATGAGTTGGATTAACTTTTGGCTTATTGTACTGTTATTAATGTTTTGCTATCTTTGACTGACATCTTTTAACTTTGGAATCTTTTTGGCACATCTTTTGAAAACTAGTTGGAATAGCTTAAATGTATGTTTAAGTGTGTAGTGTTTAACTTTTTGCACATCTTTTGGGTGTAATGAATGTTTAACTATGTTATGTAAAACTTTTGACACATCTTTTGAAATCAATGTTCTCTGGAATGTTTATAATGTATTACCATCTTTTGCATATCTTTCTAATACCATTTGTATTGTTTATAATTTATTACCATCTTTTAGAATACCAACTGTAATCACAATTCCATTACAGTGTAATCACAATTCCAATGATTCAATTCCATTACAATGTTTATTACTATCTTTTATAATACCACAATGTACAATTTCATTTCAATGTTCCAATGTAACCTTTTTCATTGAAAACATCACAAAAGCATACATAATTTAGTCATACTAAATCATAATAAACTACATAATTTAAAACAAAATTTTGACATACAAGAGAAACAAGAAAATTAATGCAAGTCTATGGGTAAAAATTTCCAATTGACTTTGTCAGATTCTTGTTTATTTATGTTCTTCTCTTGTTCAATCTGCATCCTGCATATGCTGATTTCATTCTCCAAGGTACAAATTTTCAAGGTAAGATTGCGGCTTTCATCCTGTAATACCTTCTTCCATATTTCATCCCTTCATCCTCATCCAACCATTGCCAAAACTTACATCTTGGACTTTTTTCAATTCTTCAAGAATTTTATAAAAACATGTTAAATTGAAGGATGAAGAAGAAGTAAAAAAAATGATTTACCAGTGAGTTTTGACAAGCTCTGAATTTCCTTCCAGGATTGTCTGGATTGTCTGGGGTTCTTGATGTCTTCACACTAGATGGCAAGTCACAAGTCACATGGATGATCCGGTTGCAATTCGTCTTGTCATTTGGAAGAAAAGGATGAGGAAGAAGATGTCATCGATCGATCTAGGGTTTTAATTAATAATCAGTCGTATCTCACCCTTCTTATAATGTAAACACTTTTCAATGCCACATAGGTGATGACTATTGCAACATACAAGCCATGTAGATGCCACATCACCCAAAACCTACGATAGCCGATAATGTTGGTTATTTGTGAACGGCTAAAACAAGTTAGTTGGATAAATGATAAAAAAAAAACAACAAAAAAAAAAAACAAATTACCAAAGAAAGTCAAATTGCCAAAAAAAAAAAAACGGGACAACGCTAACAATTCTTGAGTTCCCTTCCGTCCCTAAAATCTTTTGAGTTTCCCGCATCCTTAAATTCTAAGATTGAGAAATTTCTTCCCTCATCCTGGTTTCCAAATTACAGCCGGAACTCCACCATGCCGGAACTTCTTCGCTGCCGGAATCGACCACCACGAATGGCGTGAACATACTCCACTGCCCTTTTCTACCAACTCGTCCTGATCCCGATTTCTATGATCTCCTTTTACCCGATTTGAACTCCATTGCGGTTGTTGGAATCGACGATCGCTATCCCCACCGTTGTTGGCGTAGGTGGCTGAGAAACCGGCAGAAATCCTCATGCGTGTTGTGCTCGAAACCGAGATAGAAGATTAGAAGCAGCGGGAATAGATACATAAGCAGTGACTATGGCTGCGGGATGAGTGGTCAGCGGCGACCTGGTAACCGGCGGTGGTTCTATGCAGCGGAAGTGGTGGTCGTACCATCATAGTCACCTTCAAAGTAACTAGGATTGGATTGAGTCTTCTTGGTAAGGTGTAGATTTTGTTTTGTGTATTCTGTTGAATTATACAACCCCGCCTCCTTTGTCTCACGCATGCTATTAGCTAGTTAGTGGTAAACATCTTGTGTTTAATTATGTGGAGGAAACATTGTTGCTTATTGCAAGCAACATATCCTAGTGCTTTACACTCTTATACACTTAATTTTGTTCTTTTGGGATGATTCGGTGTAGTCTAATTTTAATTTAACGTGCAGGGTTTTGAAAAATCGGTTGATTGATGGCTATAGTTGCTTTACAGAGAGATTGTGTTGATCTTGTTGCTGTTAACGATCAGCTCATCTTTGTGGAGTACATGGTTTGGAACTTTGATAATTTGATTGTATCTAGAGTAGATCTGGATTTTGAAGGTTTTGAGTTTTGATAATAATGTTTTTAACTTAGTCAATTTCATGTTTTCTAATGCAAATTCATGTCTTATTTGTAGGACAAACTACTTCTGATGCTAGATGCTGACAGATGGCATGGAGAAGCTTGAAAGCAGGGTGGTGTCCATATGTTTTATGTTAAATGAGATCTGGAATCCAGATCCATATGTACACTATAATGGGAAAATCTGAAAGTAGAACCTGTATTAGAAGGAAGTTACACTTTCTATTTGTTTTACCATCTTTGTGTATAGTTGAGTAAACTTTTTATTGTGGAGTACATATTTTGTCATATAAAGTAGAAGTATTATGGTTAAAAGGTATACAAGTTACATAAAAGAGTATAGAACTGAAGTATATTATTTATGGTACACAGGTTGAGTCAACTAACAGAAAGACCCTTTTACGGTTTGAGCTATTCAGAACCAGCCTATGCTAAGCTTCCCAAAACAGGCTCTCAAGCTCTTTTTTATCAATTTCAGGAACCCTACAAAATTAGTAGTTTCATCAAAATTTACTAGCGAAGATAAATATGAAAACCATATCAATGATGCCATAGAATATACCATATTATAAACTAGTAGTTGCAATTCAACAAGTCCATACCTTGACAGATTTCCCTGTTTATGAGGCAAATCCCATATACTTCCTACTGTTGCACGGGTTTTCTCCCAATGTAGGGTCTTTAAGGATCTTTTATCAGTCAGCTGTGACACATTAGTACTGTTATTTGAACTTAATGGTGAATATGTAGGTATATGTTTAGGTGGAGGTAGAGGTGGAACCTGTAACGTTGGTGCATATTTAGTTATACAACAAACCAAAACAAATAATTGTAGACATGTGTAGTTTGGAAATATAGTTAAACAAAGGTAATATACTAAAACATCCAACGAACCATTGCTTCTTATAGAACTGTAACTATAAGATAGTATAACTTTTTAGTTCTGAACACATTTTTCCTATTTCTGGTTTCCAAAATTTACGGTGAAAAAAAGGTTAAGGATAGAATATTACAAAAATGAGTGAATGGAGACAGAAAAAAAGCGACCTACTTGAAATTGTAGTGCAGTTTCAAGTATTTTCACAACCTCCTTCATTATTGGACGTTCATCACGGCTTCTCTTTAGGCATTGATAACCTACTCTAGCAAACACCTCCAAAGAACTAGGATGTATTTCATCTTTTATTTCACCATAAATAATTTCATTCAGGTTGTTTTGTTTGTAACATTTGCGTACTAATACAGTAAAAGACTGATGCTTATCATTTTTGACAAGACACAACCTCCCGCATAAAACTTCAAACAACACCACACCAAAGGAGTAAATATCTGACTCCTTTGTTAGTGACCCTGTCTCAAAATATACAGGATCACAATAACCAACTGTGCCTACAACATTGTCTACCAGATATTTGTATTGCCGGTTAGAACGGCCAAATTTGGACAACCCCACATCTGCTATCTTTGCGTTCCAGGATTCATCTAACACAATATTGGAACTTTTAATATCTCGATGCAATATTGTTCGGTTGGTCCCAACATCACTATGAAGGTATGATAGCCCGCGAGCTGCCCCAATGCATATCTTAAGGCGTGTAACCCATGATAGATCATTGCTGTCAAGATACACGTCGAGCCCGCTCCTAGATACGTACTCGTACACTATTATCTTCTCCCCACGATCATCGCAAAACCCTAAGAGAGGCACAATATTTTCATGTCTGTAAAGTGAAAGCATAATCATCTCCTTCCAAAACTCAAGGTTTCTTTGCTGAAATGTATAATCCAAACGTTTTAAAGCAACCGTGATTTGTCCCTTAGAATGGACAAGTTTTCCCTTATACACTTTACCAAAGCCTCCCTCCCCGATGCAATTCTCATTAGAAAAGTGGTTGGTTGCTAATAGTATAGCCTCCAGCTGTATTTTGAGGTCTTCAAACTCTTCTGGAAAAGACGTTGTTTCTATGATCTATCAAAATTTACGAACCATGACTTAGATGGTGTTTCACAAATACATAGTTTAATACATTTTGTACTTATATATATAATTCTCTTGTCATCCCTACTCGGTATATCCTTATCACAATAATTTAAGTTGGCTATAAAAAATTAATGAATAGAGAGGGGAAAAAAAGGCAATCTTACTTGATATTCGAGTGCACTTTCAAGTTTTGCCAATACTTCTTTCATTGTTGGACGTTGCTTAAAGTCCCTCAAACATTGATATGCAATTCTTGTAAACTCTTCCAAGGAGCGAGGATTCATTTCAACCTTTATATCTTTATAAATAATTTCATCTAGGTTGTTCTTTGTGTAACACTCTCCTACCCATTGAGGAAAAGGTTGATGCTTATAATTTTTCCCAATAGCCAACTTTCCACACAAAACTTCAAACAACACCACACCGAACGAGTAAACATCTGACTCTTTTGTCAGTATCCCCGTTTCAAAATATTGCGGATCAATATACCCAAGTGAGCCTATAACGTGAGGAACAACTAACTTGTGTGGTTTGCTATCATGACCAATTTTAGATAGACCTAAATCTTTGATCTTGGCAGTCCAAGAGTCATCTAATAAGATGTTAGAACTTTTGATATCTCTATGCAATATTCTACCTTGGTGTAGGTATGAAAGTCCACGAGCCGCACCAATTGCAATTTTAAGGCGTTGAGTCCACGTCAGGTTTTTGCTGCTGAGTTGCGATTCGACACTTCTCTTAGATGAATACTCGTATACCAGGATCTTCTCGCCGCCATCTTCACAGTACCCTAAGAGTGAGACAATATTTTCATGGCTGTAACGTGAGAGCGTCATGATCTCCTTCCAGAACTCAACGTCTCCTTCCCCAAATGGACGATCTAAACGTTTTATAGCAACTGTGGTATGTCCCTTCGAATGGATGAGTTCTCCCCTGTACACTTTCCCGTGTCCTCCTATCCCAATCAAATGGTCATGGGCAAAGTTGTTGGTTGCTGAACGTATAGCTTCCAGTTGTATCTTGAGATGTTCAAACTGTTTTCTGGCAGACATCATTTAGATCAAGCACCGAAAATACTATAGGTTCCAAAAGGTTATAGTTGAAGTCGTTGATAAAGCTTAAGTCTTCGTCAACTCTTGCTTCAATAGATAGTTAATTGGCGTAACAACTATCCTGCCGGCTTGCAAATGAGTATTATAACTTATAAGGGTAGCTGGTACCAATTCCATTGACAGCTTGCAGTATTAAATTGGTGGCTGCTATTTATCTCCACCCTATCGATTTTGATATATTTTGACTTATATGAAATAAATATTGATTTGAACTATAGATGTGACTAATATAATCTTCTATTTCCTTTCAAATATCCTATTTTTTGTTTGGGTGATGTATAATTTATATACAATTTCTTCATCCTTTTCGTTTTATTGTTTTTAAAACCGATATATATTGTTTTTTTTGTTGTTTTTTATTTTGTGTTTTTGTCTTTTATTATTATTATTATTATTATTATTATTATTATTATTATTATTAAAATAATTTGATTAAATGTCACTTTTAATAGTCAGAATAAAAAAAGAGTAAATTACATGAATGGTTTCTATGGTTTAGAGCAATTTGCGTATTTGGTTCTTAACTTATTTTTTTAACTTAGAAGGTCCCTACTGTTTGTTTTTGTTACGCGCTTCGTCCCTGTCTTATCTAAAAAAATCTATTTTTTCCTTGATTTTTTAATTTATTTAAATAAACACATCCCTAACCCCACCCTGCTCACCTTACCTTACATACCCCATCATTTTTTCCTATTTAAATAATAGTCTTTTTAGATAAGATATGGATCAAGCGTGTAACAATAACAAATAGTATGGACCAAGCACATAACAAAAAGAAATAGTAGAGACTTTCCGAGTTAAAAAAATAAGTTAGGGACCAAGCGCGTAAATTACCCCAAACCATACAGACCATTCGTGTAATTTACACAAAAGATAGTTTAAATGAAAAAGATAATATATGAATAGTCCGAATGGAATAATAACACGGAGATAATCGAAATAGAAAAACATTATAGGGATAGTCAAAACGAGAAACAAAAATAACACACTAATAGTCTAAATAAAAATAACACAAAAATAACCCGAACGAAAAAATATATGTTTATTAATAATAATAATAATAATAATAATAATAATAATATGTATTTACTAAAAATAGTGAACACAAAAAAGAAAAAATAAATAAATAAATAAAACATAAGCATAGTCCGAACGAAAAAAAAAAATAATATTATGTATTTAATAAAAGTATTAAAAAAAACCATAAAAAAACTACAGAGAGAGAGAGAGAGAGAGAGAGAGAATGGTAGAATGTAACGTCTCAAAAATAAGATACAAGGATTTTTTTTTACATTAATAAAACCAGCATACCAAAACATCATCATAAAAAAATCCAGATAAAAAAATGTATCAGTCATCATATCACATTAAAGTAAATTAAGAAAATACGGAACGAGGTGGTGTGTGCTCTGCAATCATCTTAGGCTCTTTCCTTTGAAAACAAAACTACCGGAAACATAAACTGAAAACCATAAGCACGAAACTTAGTGAGTTCCCCAAAATACCACAAACCATACGTACATTTTCCATGGGCTAGCCTCATGGTCTTTTCCCTGAAATGCCATGGGCTACCCCCATGGTCTAACATCCAAGTGTCATGGGCTACCCCCATGGTCTTTCCTTGAAATGTCATGGGCTGCCCCCATGGTCTGACATCAAAGTGACATGGGCTACCCCTATGGTCTTCTATACAAATGCCACGGGTTACCATAATTTAGACTTAGAATGCTAAGTGATGATTGTGAGATTAGTGTCTACCATAATTTAGACACGAGCACTAGTTTATTTTATGAAAGATGCCTAAAATGCTTTTATGTGCTAAATGCTATATGCTTGCCATATATGCCATTATTTGTTCGGATCTATGGTCTGTTGCCGACCGGATCTGGAAACCTTATGTATGTTGGATTCTAAACGTATGACTACGATATTAGAACTAAAATATAAATATGTTTCGGAGTAATAACGAAGATTTAATGCCTATCGAAAATAAAGATCTAAATTCACCTACGAATGGTGTATAGATCGAAATGGTGAGTACTCAAAGTGAATCCGGAAACGATAATCCACAGCCTGAGCCAATCACGATGGTTGGGGTGCAGGCAATGGTGCGTACGATGTTAGATGAACAGATGGAAGAAACCAAATGTTTACTTCAACAAAGTAAGGATGAACTTACTGTGCCAGTATGTCAGGCATCTGTTCTTAAGGCAACTATTAGAGTTGCTAAGTCTATTGAAGAATTGATTAATAACAGAACCGCCAACAAGGTTGAAGTTAACAAAAAGAGGAAACTTGAGGGGTCATCAAGGCCCAACAAGAGCAACATATCCTCAAAGTCTAGCAAAAGAAGAGATAAAGGAAAATGGTGCAGGAAATGCAAAATAAACACTTTGGGAATTGTGACGGGAAGGTGAAGTGTTTTAGGTGTGGAGAAATAGGACATTACGCCAATGAGTGTACGATTCCCAAGGAGGTGTGTTATGTATGTAAAGAAGAAGGCCATAGTTCTAAGAACTGTCCGAAGAACAATGAAGTAACAAGGCCAAGTGCACCACCAACGCCAAAGGAATTTCAGAATATCCTTGACGAAGCAATTAATAATGCTAGGAAGTAGAAGTAAAGACTTGATACCCGAAGATCAAGTTATGAAGTAGTAATGTGAATAGTAACAAGTGGTTTAGCCTATTAGAGGCATAGTATAGGGTAAACTTTGTGACAACCTGAAATTATTCCGTCACCGTAACCCGTTTTTCATTAATAGAACTCGTTCTTATTAAACTTTTCCATTAACATTAGGATCAGACAAATTAAAATTTTGAAATTTTATTATGACTTCATAAGGATCGGAATAAATTAGGAACACGGGAAACACCCTCAATATTCTTTTAAAAAGTTTTAGTTACAAACAAGTTAAAATACGACCATTTAATCGGGTACGACCATAAGCCCCGTTTAATGTCGGTATCGGGTAGACTTTTTCCTGGCCACGAACTCAAACCCTATATAAGGGTTGAGTGGTCACCAACTTAGACTTTTTACCACTCTAGTCACTCTCTCTCTACTCTCTCTCTTCAAGGTCCGATTCTTCCAAAAATCCGCAAGTTTCCGCTCCCAAACTTTAAGTTCTCTTACCCTAGATTGTTCTAAAACTCATTACATGTCAATATAGCTTGAAAATCATCCAAGAAGGCCAAGAACAAGGAGTTTATGGCCCAAGAACCCTCTTAGGCTGTAAACCCCTAAAAGTGTGCCAAAATGCCCCCAAATCTCCTCCTTAGGCTTAGAGGCTTACTTAGAACTTACCCTTGAAGTGTTTTAGACACTAAACTTTATGTTTGGAGGCTTAAAAGAGGGTTTACGGCCCAGGAACACTCTTAGGCCATAAACTCCCTCAAATTATGCAAATTGAGCCTTTAACCCCCTATTTAGCCTTGGACCTTCACATAGAAACTTGTAGGAGTAAGCTAAGGACCTCAAAAACGAAGTATAAGGGGTGTCCAAGGGTTTACGGTCGTAAACCATGGGGTTCACGACCGTAAACTCCCACGGAGTGGTCCTAGGACCGCAAACTCCAAGGGAGTGCCTCTTTTGAACCCTAAACACCCTTCAAGCCTTGGATTTTACCTTGGAACCTTTCCTAGTGATAAAAGAGACTTGAAAGCACACAAATACACTCCTCCCATGAGTTTACGGCCGTAATCTCATGGGGGAAGTGGTCCCTCAATCGTAAACTCGCCCACGGTGAGTATTTGAGGAGTAAACTCCATAGTGAGGCCTAACACTCCTTCCTTGCAACCCAATAGCCTCCTGGCACTTGACCAAAGAGTTTTTCTTCACATTAGGATTCCTATATGTGTTTAATTAGTGTCTTAGTCACTAATTTCATGTAAACATATATCTTCATATGTTACTAGGGTCATAAAGTGTGTTCAAGTCTTCACTTGACACCAAACGCTCATCCGACACTTCCACCCGATCTACTCGCTACAGGTGAGTTCATACCCCTTAATTAACCATTTCAAATGTTCTTACATGTTTTAGGGGGGGGGGGAATACAAGTTAAATGCAATAAGTTTTAGTATCAAAACATATGTGATTTATAACTTGCAACCAAAAAGGATTTTCTATACTTTTAGCTACTTGTCAATAAAATTGTTTTAAATAATTATCAAACGCATTTTCTAGGTTAAATTATTATTAAACTATTTTCAAACTGCGTTTAAACTACTTTTCTTTTAAACTATATCTACACCAATATATTTATATAAGTAAGACTTGAAGGACTTAGGACCGATAGCTCGCCTTATTTCCTGTTCTTGTTTGATTGTGGTCTTAGGGTATATTGTTATCTGTCCGACTGTCGTTGAATGCTTAGTTATATATCATATATATTTTTGTTAGATATGAAAGTCTTCACCTTATTTAATACCTTTGTAAACCAAAGGCATGCAATCCCACACTCTATTTAACTATAATAGGTATAGTTAAGACTACTGCTCATTACCTCTATCACCATGATACCTACTATAATTACTACTAATACAAGTTAATATATGTTAAAGAGAACACATTATATACTATCCTAAAATTCACTATACTATAATACAAGAGAATACACTAATCCAGAACATGACACACTATCCCTCTATACGGGCACTCTACTGCGCGAATACCATGTAACCAGAGCTTCCCGGAAGGAAAGCAACACTACATGTATAGATATATACAGGACGAACACTATTACATCCCGACTGTTAACTACAGTTTGAGCCGACTAGGCCCAGGGGTGACAAAACATCGCTACACTACACATGATCGGGAGGGTCATCGGACTCTCTATTATCACTCAGATTGTTTACATGAGAAATAAATTCCTTATCTAAATTAACCCACTAAGAATTAAAGGTTAAACTAACTTCCCGAAGTAAATAAAAATATATTATTAATCGAATTTTGCAACACTACTACAGCCAGCTGGAAATACTTTTATACACTTGAATGATTAAACTTACAAATACTCGAATCTGGAAAATATAGGATTTTCTAGGGATTTTTTGTCACACCCCCGAACCAGACGGCGGAAACGTCCGAGGGCTATTGTGACTCAATTGAATACCATCACAATGAATATACATGAAACATAACATCATACATCACCAAGCATTGAAATATTACAACTGGTAGCGTTTACATTTAGTACATTGATCCATAACATTACATGCCCAAAATAAATTGTTCAATACTAATTAAACAAACAGCAAGACATTACTGAGTACATTTTTCCCTTTCGATTTACCTGTTACCTGAGAATACAAGTATTTTGAAAAACGTCAACATATGAAATGTTGGTGAGTTCATAAGTAATGTTTGAAATATAATGTTTTGTATTGTTTTGAAAACCACCAGAAAATCCGATATTTTTTGAAAAGAGCATAGTATAAAAAGTGTGAAGATCCGTAAGTATGCTTGTTTGTTTCTATAAATGTAAAAAAAAAAATTGTTAAGCTTGGTATGCATCTCGTAGGTGTATGAATTGAAAATCCTAGGAAAACCCGATGTTTTCCTAATACTTTGAATTAAGCATTTTATATTTTGTTATTTCGTTGCGACAAGTGTATTCGATGAGTCCCGGTGACATTGGATTAATTATGGATTGTGAATAGTTATAAACACACATTAATGAAAATGACTAGTTTACAACTATACAAACGATCCCTTAGGCGTCGTTCGTACTATTCACTTAATCCAACCACCCTGACTTCTCATAGCCCCACAACCGAGGAGGAAAAGAGGGTGCGAAGCCCCCGATATTTCCATAAGTCGTTCAAGGCTATCGTGAATGCGAAGGGCCCTTAGCCCAACTCGCATTGGTGCATTCTCGACTTCGCTAGCAGTACCAAAGGACCCTTGGGGCCCAACAGCACAAAAGCCATTGAAAGTCCTTTTACACGGAATTAGGTCATATAAGACCCAACTACATGTAAGCGAGTTTCCTTCGGGCCTAAAGATCATGCCATTGGGCTAGCTAGGCCCAACAAGCACGATTTGAACCTTTCGGGCCCAAAGATGGTGTATCGACGTCTGGTGTATTCCCATGTTTGTATTGACTTCCCGAAATTTCCGCGTGTGTATTGAAGTAGCGTTGTGTTATTAAGTTCAGATTCGTTATTGATTCGAGATCGAATCAGTTCGTTTGATAACGATTTTGGTGTTGAAGGTGTATTATATTTCGTCGATAGTCGTGGTACTAGTATTCCATCCTAACAGATTTATTGTTTAAAATCACTAGAAATTTTCTTTTGCAACCCCTTTCTTTTGGATAAATTTTCAATTTTGGCCCTTTGTATAAAAGAATTTCTGTTTTAGTCCTTAAACCATTTTTCTTGACACTTTAGTATCAAAACTTATTGAAAGGGTATTTTTCAGATCAAGTTTATTTGAAAAACAATTTTAGTCCCTCAAGATGAAGTTTTCTCGGCTGAAACCTCAATTTTCGCAATTTTTACATTTTTGGCCCAAAATAGAAAATTTTGCATCTTTAGTCGCTTTTGAATATGAAAAGTATTTTTAACCCTTGAAATGGACTTGGAGCACTAGTAGTCCTCTGTTTTACAGAAAAATACTGATTCAGCCCCTCTAGTTTGAAAATCTCGCAGTTTGGGCCTTGTTGGGTCGAAACGTGCATTTTTGGCCCATTAGGTTTAAAAATTTCCATTTTAGTCCTTCAAAAGAGTAATTTTCCAGAAAATACATTTTTGAAACTGTTTTAACTCATCTCAACCATCAGAATTTGTATTTTGACATTTTGGGCCCTTTAACTTTATATTTTTAACATTTAAAGTCCAAAAATGGGATTTTAGCCCAAAGGAGTTCATATTAACCAACTTGGTTATTTTTCTAGAGTTGATTTGTATGAAATAATATGATTTATACTTATTTCATTCAACATAATGTAGATCTCAGTTTTGAGTTTCTTTTTGACTAGATCCAACACCATAATCACATAAGAACATGTAAATAAACATAGAAATCACACAAAGCATACATATACTCATAGATCTACACATTTGCTTGTATTCTCCCCCCACAAAACTTATAAAAACCGAAAAATAGGGGGTATGAAGCCCACCTTTGGGTGAGGTTTCGGTTTTGGAGTAGAGATGGAAAGAAATGAGGTGATTTTCGGCCCTAGCAACCTTTCCTTGAAGATCTCGAGTTTAGGAGCTTCTAAGGTGCAAGATCACAAGATTGAATGAATTTAGAAGAGATTTTTATGAAGTGAAAGGAGTTAGATCATAAGTTAGCCATTTACTTACCTTAGATGATGAATCACTTTATGAAGATCCTTAAACTTCTAGCCAAATTTTCAAGATCTTGGATGGAGAGAGTGGGTGATTCTTGAGTAATTTAGAGAGTGTTTTTGTGAGGTGTGTGTGTGCATGCTCTCGGCCGAAACAAGAAGGGAGGGGAGAAGTGAGAAGCTTGACAAGATTGTTGAATGGAGATATGTGTGTTGCATGGAAAACCTAAGGACAAAAATGAGGTGTCATGAAATAAGTCAACTCTTCCTTTTCTTTTGGGCTTGTCTTGGGCCAAGAATGGAGAGAGGAGAGAAAGGATTTTTGCGCTTTTTTCCCCTAAGCCCATATTAGAGTTAGGTTGAATGATTGTTGGCCTTATAAAACATAATTGTGATTTTTATGCTTTATTAGGCTAGATTAGGTTAATTATGGTCCATAGTAGTTCACATAATTGATTTATTTCATTCTAGGCCCAATATGGCCCAAAATGTTGGAATTAAATGAAAGTGGGTCTAATTAGAGACCATTTAAGGTTCTAAGCCCAAGATAGTCATGTTGGAAGCTTATTGGCCCATTGGGCCCAATAAGGAAGTCCTAGTCCAAAATGGACCTATACAAGAACTTCTAGGGTTTCCAATTACTTGTTGACTATTTGAAATGCTTGTATGGTGTGCTTGATTGAAATTTTGTTGCCATGAAGTAAGTATCTTACATGCTCTTAAGTTTTTGATTCAACATTTTACTTGAGTGTTGTGATTACAAGACACAAAATTTCTAGTTGTGACATCATCCCCCCGTTAGAGGGAATTTCGTTCTGAAATTCTGTTTGAAAGCTAGATTTGAGAATGATAGAATAGGTGAGGGTACTTTTGCTTCAGTTGGTCTTCATGTTCCCACAGGAATTCTGGTCCATGCTTTGCGTTCCGCTGTACTTTCACGATCGGTATGCGACTTTGCTTAGTACGCTTCACCTCCCTGTCCATGATTTCAATCGGCTCTTCCATGAATAGAAGATTCTCGTTGATTTCGATCTCGTCAAGGGGAATGACGAGTGTTTCATCTGATAGGCACTTCTTTAGATTAGAGACATGGAACACGGGGTGTACACTGTTTAGCTCTGCGGGTAGTTGTAGTTTCTATGCCACTGGACCTATTCGGGCGACGATTTCGAAAGGTCCAATGTATCGTGGGTTCAATTTTCCCCGCTTCCCAAAACGAATAACTCTTTTCCAGGATGAGACTTTTAACAGTACTCGATCCCCGACCTGAAATTTTAAGGGCTTTCGCCATTTATCGGCGTAGCTCTTTTGTCGGTCGCGCGATGCTTGTAATCGAGCTCTGATTTTAATGATCTTTTCCATGGTTTCACGAATGATCTCCGGTCCCGTTAGTGCCTTGTCCGACGTGAGTGCTCTTGCTAGCTGGGTGTCTCCTACTTCAGCCCAACATAACGGTGATCTACACTTACGCCCGTATAGTGCTTCGAAAGGAGCGACCTTAATGCTCGAATGGTAACTATTGTTATACGAGAATTCGACTAAAGGTAAATGGGTATCCCAAGACTCCCCAAAGTCTATCACATATGCGCGAAGCATGTCCTCGAGCGTTTGAATGGTTCGTTCACTTTGACCATTCGTTTGTGGATGATAAGCGGTGCTCATGTCGAGATGAGTTCCCAGTGCTTTCTGGAGTGATTGCCAAAAACATGAAGTGAACCTACTGTCTCTGTCCGAGATAATAGACACTGGCACTCCATGGAGTCTCACGATTTCGCGAATGTATAAACGTGTCAATCTCTCCATCTTGTAGGATTCTTTTATTGGCAGGAAATGGGCAGATTTCGTCAGTCGGTCGACTATTACCCATATGGTGTCTAGTCTATCCGACGTCTTAGGTAGCTTGGTCACGAAATCCATAGAAATTCCCTCCCATTTCCACTCAGGGATTACTGGTTGCTGCAATAACCCTGAGGGCTTCTGGTACTCCACCTTTACCTTGGCACACGTAAGGCACTTACTAACATAGGTGGCGATTTCCGCCTTCATGTTAGGCCACCAATAGTGTTTTTTGATATCCGAATACATCTTGTCTGAGTCGGGATGGATGGAGTATCATTGTCACAACTCGAAATTTTGTGTCATGTAATCTCTACACTCAAGTATAATGAAGAATCAAAAACTTAAAGAGCATGTATGATGCTTACTCTATGACATCTAACTTTCAAACAAATACACCATACAAGTGCTACAAATGGTCAAGAAGCAATTGGAAACCCTAGAAGTTCTTGTTAGGTCCATTTTGGACTAGGACTTCCTTATTGGACTCATTGGGCCAATAAGACTCCAATTTGACTATCATGGGATTAGAACCTTTAAATGGGCTCTAATTGGACCCACATCCATTTATTTCAACATTTTGGGCCATATTGGGCCTAGAATGAAATAAATTAAAAATTATGAACCATGATTAACCTAAACTAGCCCAACAAAGTGTAAAAAAAATCATATTATATTTATTTTGGGACTAAAAATCATCCAACTTAACTTCTATATGGGCTTAGGGGCAATAAAGCCCAAAAACCTTTTTCCTTTCCAAATTCTCGGCCCAAGGCCCAAATCCAAGAAGAAAAGAGGGGGGGGGGGGGTTGACTTCTTCATGCCACCTTACTTTTGTATGGGGGATATCCAAGTCTTTACACCTCAAACATCCATGCAAGTCTCATTTCTCCATGCAAACCACTCTCTTCTTCTCTCCCTCTCTCACTCTCGGCCGATTACACACACACACACACAATTCTCTCACAACTCTCTCTCAAGAAAACTCCCTCCAGTCTTCATCAAGATCTTGAAACTTAGAAGGTTTTCAAGGGGATATTTCCACAAATTCTTCATCTAAGGTAAGATTATGCTTGGATCTATGATCTAGATTCTTTGTTTTATCAAAAATCTCTTCCTAATCCATGCAAAAATCATGATCTTGCATCCTAGAATCACCTCAAGGCCGAGATCTTCATCATAGTGTTCTAGGGCCGAAAATCACCTCAAACTTCTTCCAATCCTCTTAAAACCGAAACCACACCTAAGGTGAGCTTCATACCCTCTATTTTTCGGTTTTTATAAGTTTTGTGGGGGGGGGGGCATACAAGCAAATGTGTAGATCTATGTGTATTTGTATGCCTTGTGTGATTTCTATGCTTAAAGTTGTGTTTTTTTTGTGATTATGATGTTGGATCTAGTCAAAAACCCTTAAAAATCGAGATATACTTTGTGTTAAATGATACTTTCATAAATTATATTACTACATACAAATTATTTCAAGAAAAATAACCAAGTTGTTTAATAACATTTTCTTTGGGCTAAAAACTCAATTTTTGGACTCAAAATGTTAAAAATATAAAGTTAAAGGGCCCAAAATGACCAAACACAATTTCTGATGGGTAAGATGAGTCAAAACAGTTTCAATAATGTATTTTTTGAAAATACACTCTTTTGAGGGATGAAAAATATAAATCTCAAGCATAATGGGCTAAAAGTGACATTTTCGGCCCAATAAGGCCCAATATGCGTAATTTTCCAATTTGAGGGGCTGAAACTGTGTTTTTCTGTAAAACAGTGGACTACTAGAGTTCCAAGTCCATTTCAAAGGTTAAAAATGCTTTTCATAATTAAAAAGGACCAAAGTTGCAAAAAATTTCCAATTTGGGCCAAAAATGTAAAAACTGCGAAAAAGGGAGGTTACAGCCGAGAAAACTGCATTTTGAGGGACCAAAACTGTTTTCAAATAAAAATGTGCTGAAAAATATCAATTACAACAAGTTTTGATATTAAAATGCCAAGACAAATGGTTTAAGGACTAACTTGGAAATTAATTGTTCAAAGGGTTGAAACGGTAAATTTACAAAAGAAAGGGGCTGTAAACAGAAAAATTTCAATGTTTAAATCAGTACATCTGTTGCGATAAAATACTGACACTGCGACTACCGACAAATCACAATACACAACAACACCAAAAATCGTTATCAAACGAATTGATTCGGTCTCGAATCAATAATGAATACGAAATTACTAACACAACGAAACTTCAATACACACGCGGAAAATTTCGGAAGTCAATACATACGTGAGAATACACCAGACGTCGATACACCGTCCTTGGGCCCAAAAGTTTCAAATCATGCTTGTTGGGCCTAGCTAGCCCAATGACATGATCTTTAGGCCCGAAGGAAATCTGCTTACATGTAGTTGGGTCTAATACGACTTAATTCCGTGTAAAAGGACTTTCAATGGCAATTGTGCTGCTAGTCCCCAAGGGTCCTTCAGTATTGCTAGCGAAGTCGAGAATTCACCAATGCGAGTCGGGCTAAGGGCCCTTCGCATTCACGATAGCCTTGAACGACGTAGAGAAATACCGGGGCTTCGCACCCTCATTTTTTTTTCTCCTCGGTTGTGGGGCTACATGAGTCCGGGTGGTTGGGTTAAGTGAATAGTGCGAGCGACGCCTAAGGGATCGTTTGTACGGTTGTCAACTAGTCATTTTCATTAATGTAGGTTTACAAGAATTCACAATCCACAATTAATCCAACGACTCCGGAGCTCAACGAATACACCTGCCGTAACGAAATAACAAGATATAAATTTTTGATGCAAAGTATTAGGAAAACATCGGGTTTTCCATTAATACACCGATGAGTTACATACCAGGTTTTTATAAATTGTTCACACTTTTTTATACTAAGTTCTTTTCAGAAAATATCAGATTTTCTGGTGATTTTCAAAACAATGCAAACAACTTTATTTCAAACATTACTTATGAACTCACCAACATTTGATATGTTGACGTTTTTCAAAATACTTGTATTCTCAGGTAACAGGTAAACTGAAGGAAAAATGTACTCAGTGATGTCTTATTGTTTGTTTAACTAGTATTGAACAATCTACTTTTGAGCATGTAATGTTTTGAAACTATGTACTGAATGTAAACGCAACCAGTTGTAATATTCCAATGCTTGGTATTGTATGATGTTATGTTTCATGTATATTCATTGTGATGGTATTCAATTGAGTCACAACAGCCCCCGGACGTTTCCGCCGTCTGGTTCGGGGGTTTGACACGATTGTTGTTGTTGTTGCTGCTTCCTTGTTGCTGGTTCTGAGGAGGGTAAGCCCTGCAATACCTTGCTGTATGTCCGTTTCGATTACAACTGGTGCACTGCAACTCCTTGCATTCTCCATTGTGATGGAAACCGCACTTGTTGCACTTGGGAAGGTTACCGGAATAAGGTCTGGGAGCATTTGAAGCAGCTGAGGCTGGAGCATGTGGTGTGGCTAGAACTGGTGCGGTGGCAGCATTAACTGCCACTGTCTGCTGCTTCTTAGAGGTCTCGGGGCCCTAACGCCCCTTCCTCTTGTTGTTCTTCCCTTTCTTTCCGTCACCTTCCTTCTTTCCTTCAGCCCCCGCTGGCTTCTCACCCTTTTTGTTGTTGTGGTCATACAACTTCTTCGCCAATCTTTTTGCACTATCAAAAGTTTCGGGGTTTGCAGCTATCACGTTCCCTTGGATCGGAGAGGTTAGTCCCCAGATGAATCGCTCAATCCTCTTTCCTTCCGAGGTGATCATACCCGGGCATAAGCGAGATAGTTCACTAAATCTCGATATGTAGGCATCGATATTCGCATTCTGCACAGTGAGGTTCCACAGCTCTTGCTCCATTTTCTGAATCTCACATCGTGGGCAGTATTCAGCCATCAGCATTTCTTTCATTTCCGACCATGGCATGGAGTTGGCTACAGGGAGTGTCATGACTTCCACGTGTCCGTTCCACCAAGTGAGCGCTTGATCAACAAAAGTGCAGGCTGTGAACTTCACCTTCATCTCCTCAGGACAATCGCATATCTCGAATACCGATTCCACCTTCTCGATCCATCGCTTCAGAGTGATCACCCCTCCAGTGCCGTTAAAAGTTCGTGGTTTGGCGTTTGTGAAGTCCTTGTAGGTACATGTTTTGGTGGGTCCTTGATTCATTTCGTTGTTCGAACTCCCGGCCCGTTGCCCGTTGCCTCCTCCGTTGTTCCCTTGGTGAATTTGTGCCATAGCTGCGGTGACCGCAGCAGATACGGCCGCCTGGAATGCAGTGGGGTTGGTCCAGGGTTTCCGTGAGTAGGTCGGCGAGGCATCTTTCTGTCATGAAATGGAAAGATGTTGAGTGTTTGGGGTTTTTGTGAGGTTGTGATCCTACTGACTAGGTGCATGGTACGAACTTAAACACTTCTACCATTTAGCATACAATCATAGATTCTCAACACATAGCAATTTGTAATGTCATAATAAAACACGCAAAAGTTCACTAATATTATCCGCATTTAATACCTGAAAATTTTGCTCGTAGGAGCATACGTGAGTGACACTAGTTCGACAACATTACGGCTCTTTGAGTAGTGTAGTCACTTAAACATTGAGTCGGGGTACATAGCATAGTTCCTAATGACCTAGTAAGATAAGTTTATCCCTATTCACGATGAGCTGTGCCCGGGGGTGGTGCCGAGGATGTGGACGCTCCCTGAAGACTAGCCACCTGTCGTTCTGCGTCCTGGAGTCGAGACTCCTACCTCACCTGCCTCATGTGGAACTCTCGAAGGACGTCACGTGTCTCCTGTTCCGCACGCTCGACCCTAGTCCATAACTGGCGTACCTGATCAGTAGTGCCCTGAGCAAGGTCGCCCGTGTTCCGTAATCGTCTCACCATGACTGGAAGGGCTCGATCAACCGGTCCTCCATCCCTCAGGTCAAAGAACTCGCGTGACATGCTGTACGGGGGTCGCTGTCCCTGCTGTCTGCTCCATCTCCAAAGATCAATACCCCAGGGAGGTGTAGGACCAGTGGGGCCCACACGGTAAGTAGGCACCCTGATCGGGTAAGGGGGGTTGATGACTTCGGACTCCGCATCCGAATCACCCCCTTCACTGTCATCGGGTTCCTCCTCGAAGCTTCCTTCATCTTCTTCTGATTCGGTAGGCTCGCCCTCGACTCCTGCCTGAGGTTCCCCGTCAGATTCCTCTTCGGGGTCTTCCTCAGGCTTTTCCTCAGGCTCCTCGTCTAACCATCCGTTATTCCCCTGATTAGGGAAATAAGGATCTCCGGGGTGATGAAAACCAGCCATGCTGTCTACGAGAGTGTGTAAGTATGCTAACATTATTCCTAGGATGCTACAACTATTGTATAGACTATGTAGGCGTTCTTCTCTTTTGGTGATATAGGGGTTTGTTTTTAGGTTCCCTAGCTCGCGATCTCATCAGAACATGTGTTAGTTATACCTTGGAGGGAATGTAGTTGATTAGGCTACATCCACTTCTTGATATCACTAAAATAGTCGTGAATTAACCGGGATACTAGCGTTATCTTGTTTGGTTCGGCGTTATGTTCTTATTCCTAATACAAGAAGGGGTGTTTTATTGTTATGTTTTACTTGTTTTGTTCAGAGTTGGGTTAGTCCCTCTTTTGGTTTATAGTTGCATATCAATGTGTGGTTAGACATGCTAGTTCACTATAAACAGAGCTCTGATACCAACCTGTCACACCCCCGAACTAGACGGCGGAAACGTCTGAGGGCTATTGTGACTCAATTGAATACCATCACAATGAATATACATGAAAAAGAACATCATACATCACCAAGCATTGAAATATTACAATTGGTAGCGTTTACATTCAGTACATTGATCCATAACATTACATGCCCAAAAGTAAATTGTTCGATACTAATTAAACAAACAGCAAGACATTACTGAGTACATTTTTCCCTTTTGATTTACCTGTTACCTGAGAATATAAGTATTTTGAAAAACGTCAACATATGAAATGTTGGTGAGTTCATAAGTAATGTTTGAAATATAATGTTTTGTATTGTTTTGAAAACCACCAGAAAATCCGATATTTTCTGAAAAGAGCATAGTATAAAAAGTGTGAAGATCCGTAAGTATGCTTGTTTGTTTCTATAAATGTAATTTTTTTTTTGTTAAGCTTGGTATGCATCTCGTAGGTGTATGAATTGAAAATCCTAGGAAAACCCGATGTTTTCCTAATACTTTGAATTAAGCGTTTTATATTTTGTTATTTCGTTGCGACGTGTGTATTCGATGAGTCCCGGTGACATTCGATTAATTATGGATTGTGAATTGTTATAAAGACACATTAATGAAAATGACTAGTTTACAACTATACAAACGATCCCTTAGGCGTCGTTCGTACTATTCACTTAATCCAACCACCCTGACTTCTCATAGCCCCACAACTGAGGAGGAAAAGAGGGTGCGAAGCCCCCGATATTTCCATAAGTCATTCAAGGCTATCGTGAATGCGAAGGGCCTTTAGCCCGACTCGCGTTGGTGAATTCTCGACTTCACTAGCACTACCAAAGGACCCTTGGGGCCCAACAGCACAAAAGCCATTGAAAGTCCTTTTACACGGAATTAGGTCATATAATGTAACAACTCAAATTTTCAAACAAAATTTTTCATTTTTAAAACATAAATATTTCCATTAAAACCAAGGCATAAGCAGTTTAATTATTTAGTCAATACAATTATTCAAACTCCCAAGATCATGAAACATTCTTCAGTGTGTAACGATCATGCCGGCGCCTTCCCACGGTCCTCGCTAGTACCTGAAACACATACATACATAACAACGGTAAGCATAAACGCTTAGTGAGTTCCCCAATATACAACTTACGCACATACGCCTTTCCAGGCCCGACCTTCCGGTTCATGTGTCTCAGGGGACTTCCGTCCCTGCTGGGTAAACCTTCCGGCCTTACCCACGCCGACCTTCCGGTCCATCACACATCCTCCGGTCCATGTGTCTCAGGGGACTTCCGTCCCTGCTGGGTAAACCTTCCGGCCTTACCCACGCCGACCTTCCGGTCCATCACACATCATATCGCCTTCCGGCCCATAATACATAGCACATATAACATATAACATACCACATATAGCATACATATCACATATCATATCCGACCTTCCGGTCACACAGTCAAACCCTTCCGGGTACAGTATAGTGAGAAGACTCACCTCGTAAGTGCTGAAAACTAGCAACTCCTGAAATCGCTCGCGCACAAACCAACGAGCTACAACCTTCCTATAACATTACATAACTCATTAACACTCATATCAGCTAAGTGTGACTATCCCTAAAAAGTCAGACTTAGGTCAATTCTGGTCAACGGTCAACTCGACTGGACTCGGCGAGTACCATGGCGATTCGGCGAGTCTAGTCGTCCTCACAGATTCCTGAATATTCCCTTTCTACTCGTCGAGTATACCTCTCGACTCGACGAGGTCCTCGTGGAAGAATCGCGGGGCTACCCCGACTCCACTCGTCGAGTCTGATGAACAACTCGGCGAGTCCCAGCACATCTTCAAGCTACTCGCCGAGTCTGAAGAACAACTCGGCGAGTCCATGCCATGCAGACGAGTAACTGCTTCCTGAGATAGGTCTCGTCCCGAAGTACACATGCATGGGACCTTCTGGACCTCTAAAGGTCCTAATACATGACTATAGTCGTGGGGGTAACAAGGCATTACATCATCAAATCACTAAATGGGTTCTATAAACCCTAATTTCATAAATACATCAATATAGCAGAGCATACACGAATTCTTACCTGGATGATGTGTTCTCTGCCTTCCCAACCTCAGAATGCGACCCCCTTGCTGCTCTTTTGGCCAATCCTTCCTCTTCCTTGCGCACCCACTCTTCTATAACCACCAATGGCCTAAGATCCTTGCTCCTACTGCACTAAATCGATTTAGGGTTTTTCTCAGAAAGCTAAAACGAACAAAGACGGCCAATGGACCCCTTTTATACGTCCCAAACCTGAACGGTTAGGGTTTCTGCTGAATCAGCGTCGACTCGCCGAGTCCATAACTGGACTCGTCGAGTCCAGTCGCGGAACCGCGACCAAGTCCGCGATCCTACTCGGCGAGTCTAGGCTCCAACTCGCCGAGTCCCCTCTTAAATCACCCCAAAAACATAATTTTAATAATACCTGGGATTCCGGGCTGTTACATATAAGACCCAACTACATGTAAGCGAGTTTCCTTCGGGCCTAAAGATCATGCCATTGGGCTAGCTAGGCCCAACAAGCACGATTTGAACCTTTCGGGCCCAAAGATGGTGTATCGACGTCTGGTGTATTCCCACGTTTGTATTGACTTCCCGAAATTTCCGCGTGTGTATTGAAGTAGCGTTGTGTTATTAAGTTCAGATTCGTTATTGATTCGAGATCGAATCAGTTCGTTTGATAACGATTTTGGTGTTGAAGGTGTATTATATTTCGTCGATAGTCGTGGTACTAGTATTCCATCCTAACAGATTTATTGTTTAAAATCACTAGAAATTTTCTTTTGCAACCCCTTTCTTTTGGATAAATTTTCAATTTTGGCCCTTTGTATAAAAGAATTTCTGTTTTAGTCCTTAAACCATTTTTCTTGACACTTTAGTATCAAAACTTATTGAAAGGGTATTTTTCAGATCAAGTTTATTTGAAAAACAATTTTAGTCCCTCAAGATGAAGTTTTCTCGGCTGAAACCTCAATTTTCGCAATTTTTACATTTTTGGCCCAAAATAGAAAATTTTGCATCTTTAGTCGCTTTTGAATATGAAAAGTATTTTTAACCCTTGAAATGGACTTGGAGCACTAGTAGTCCTCTGTTTTACAGAAAAATACTGATTCAGCCCCTCTAGTTTGAAAATCTCGCAGTTTGGGCCTTGTTGGGCCGAAACGTGCATTTTTGGCCCATTAGGTTTAAAAATTTCCATTTTAGTCCTTCAAAAGAGTAATTTTCCAGAAAATACATTTTTGAAACTGTTTTAACTCATCTCAACCATCAGAATTTGTATTTTGACATTTTGGGCCCTTTAACTTTATATTTTTAACATTTAAAGTCCAAAAATGGGATTTTAGCCCAAAGGAGTTCATATTAACCAACTTGGTTATTTTTCTAGAGTTGATTTGTATGAAATAATATGATTTATACTTATTTCATTCAACATAATGTAGATCTCAGTTTTGAGTTCCTTTTTGACTAGATCCAACACCATAATCACATAAGAACATGTAAATAAACATAGAAATCACACAAAGCATACATATACTCATAGATCTACACATTTGCTTGTATTCTCCCCCCACAAAACTTATAAAAACCGAAAAATAGGGGGTATGAAGCCCACCTTTGGGTGTGGTTTCGTTTTTGGAGAAGAGATGGAAAAAAATGAGGTGATTTTCGGCCCTAGCAACCTTTCCTTGAAGATCTCGAGTTTAGGAGCTTCTAAGGTGCAAGATCACAAGATTGAATGAATTAAGAAGAAATTTTTATGAAGTGAAGGGAGTTATATCATAAGTTAACCATTAACTTACCTTAGATGATGAATCACTTTATGAAGATCCTTAAGCTTCTAGCCAAATTTTCAAGATCTTGGATGGAGAGAGTGAGTGATTCTTGAGTAATTTAGAGAGTGTTTTTGTGAGGGGTGTGTGTGTGTGTGTGCTCTCGGCTGAAACAAGAAGGGAGGGGAGAATTGAGAAGCTTGACAAGATTGTTGCATGGAAAACCTAAGGACAAAAATGAGGTGTCATGAAATAAGTCAACTCTTCCTTTTCTTTTGGGCTTGTCTTGGGCCGAGAATGGAGAGAGGAGAGAAAGGATTTTTGGGCTTTTTTCCCCTAAGCCCATATTAGAGTTAGGTTGAATGATTGTTGGCCTTATAAAATATACGTGTGATTTTTATGCTTTATTAGGCTAGATTAGGTTAATTATGGTCCATAGTAGTTCACATAATTGATTTATTTCATTCTAGGCCCAATATGGCCCAAAATGTTGGAATTAAATGAAAGTGGGTCTAATTAGAGCCCATTTAAGGTTCTATGCCCAAAATAGTCAAGTTGGAAGCTTATTGGCCCATTGGGCCCAATAAGGAAGTCCTAGTCCAAAATGGACCTACAGAAGAACTTCTAGGGTTTCCAATTACTTGTTGACTATTTGAAATGCTTGTATGGTGTACTTGATTGAAATTTTGTTGCCATGAAGTAAGTATCTTACATGCTTTTAAGTTTTTGATTCAACATTTTACTTGAGTGTTGTGATTACAAGACACAAAATTTCTAGTTGGGACATTTTTACTATTCTCAAACATTAATCACAGCTTTTACATTACATAATTGTAAACACTTTTATACAAGAAACAACATTAAATTCTTATGAACTCACCAGCTTTATGCTGATACTCGTTTTCAAAATAACTTGTATTCTCAGGTCAAAAATAGACAGGTATTGGTGCTACTTTTGAGAAGATGGAGCATATACAAGACCCATCTTTTATTTTTGTTTATACTTTTGGTGTCTATCAACTATACAGAACACACTTGTATTTACAATTACTATATTAATGCAATGGTTGTTGTCGCTTGTTTTTACTATTATGCAATTGTTATGATACTGTACATGACGTCCTCCACCCCAGAACGTATTCCACCGTTCTCGGTTTTGGGGTGTGACAGATTGATATCAGAACATTATTTATAGTGAATCAAGTATATCAGCCCATAAAAGATATACGAACTATAAACACTTCGGGACGAAAGCACTCTGACCAAGAATATATACTTTTAAATACTAAAATATTTGATTAAGTGTATATATATATATATATATATATATATATATATATATATATATATATATATATACATTCACCAATACAAAGGGGTCAATATCATACTAGAACAGAACAAAAGTATTAATATTGTTGAACAACATAATTAGGCTTAGAGACATATAGTCACATCTGGGTGGATGTAAACTGATCAACTACATTTTTCCAGGAGTGACTAACATGTGCCTAAGAGTGATTGTGGTGTTGTAACAAGTCTAAAATCATACCAACACTACCACAAGAACGTTAGAACAAGAATACTATAGGAGTATTCTGTATTCTACTAATTGCATATGTGATAATTAAAAGGGTCGTTACTAGTAGGGCAATAGTTGCTATGTGGATACGCCACAGTTACATGTGACTAGGGCGCTATAGACTTAGAATCTGTGGCCTTTTCATCATTTCGTGTTCTTGTTTGATTGGGGATCTGGAGTAGGGTCGCTTATTCAAAGGACTATCTTACTTCGGTTACATGTAATTGGTATGCATTATGCAAGTATTGGGTCGACTAATAACGATCCTTTTAAAAGTATCCTACATTAGTACGTCTATTAACCTTTCTTTCCCCATTCTCGCGTAGATAACATGGCTGGCTTCCACCTTCCCGGCGATCCGTATTATCCGAACCAAGGCAATGGAGGATGGTTCGATGAGGAGCCAGAAGATGATCACCCAATCCCTTTGGATGATCATCGTGCTGAAGGCTTTTCGGATAGCTCCGACTCTGAACCAGAAGTCAACAACCTGCATGCAGTAGCTCCAAACCCTAACCCACGTCCGATATTTGAAGGTCCCTCCCCCATGTGGGCAATAACCTTGAACCGATGGAGCGATGACCAGGGTCAACCTGTACCTTTCAACGGAGACCGAAGCTTCTACAACATAAGCGAAGGAGGATCAGCAGACCATGTCTTGCCCATCATAGTCCGTAGGATTTCCAGGAACACCGAACAAGGTCAAGCAGCCATTGGCAGAGTCGTGGAAATTGATGCCAACTCCATCCTTAACACTGCCCGCATCCGCCAACTGGAAGAAGCCATGGATAGGACTAGGAGGACCAATGAGGCTCTGCAGCAATAGCTAGCTGCATCCTGAGCCGAAGTTAGGGAACTCTGAGCACGTCAAAGGGTTCAGGAGAGACATCTTCAAGAAGTTGTTCGCCAACTGGCTGATCATAGGGTTCGCCCAATGAGTACCCGTCGTCAGTAGAAGATATCTACTTATCTTTCCCTTTTGTTTAAGGAATAGCCTCTCTCTTTCTATGCTCGGTAGAGCACTTGTTTGTAAACATTCCTAACTTTGAAAGTAATCTAATTAGGCCTCTAGGCTGCCAACATTTTCCTTATGGTTTGATGTAAGACTTACTGTTAAGTTTCTTTTCCCGAATTCATTTTACATCATTAATACTAGTAATATTGGCAGCTACACACTTTGTGAGAAAGTCTGAAGTTTTGTGTTTTTCTACTATATTGCTATGATTCTATCTGATAACTGAACAATGTCAGTTTGGTCTGTGCAACTCTCGCAACTTATTTACAATCGATTCTCACTATTATCTTCATCTTTATAAATTTGCAGTAAGAGATGCCTCCCCGCAAGCGTCCGAACAAAGGCAGACCGGCAACTCAAACTCCACCTCCACCACCTCCTCCTCCATAGTTCGATCCTGTGATGTTTCAAATAGCTGTAACTGCAGTTGTAACAGCCGCTATGGCTCAAATGAACTCTGGTGATACCAGTGGAGCTGGAATGGGCATCAACTCCAGACACAGTGAAATTCCCTTACGAGCGCAAGGGTGTACTTATAAAAATTTCATGAACTACAACCCGACATTTTTCAATGGGACCAGAGGAATCCTTGCTTTGTCCTAATGGATAAAAAGGACTGAAGCTGTTTTCTAAATGTGCTCATGCCCTGAAGAAAGCAAAATAAAGTTTGCTGCTGCGACTTTCACTGAAAGGGCCTTGACATGGTGGAATGACCATGTCAAATCACTCTCTTTGGTAACAACCAACACCATGGGCTAGGACACACTGAAGGACCTAATGATGAATGAGTACTGCCCTAGGGGCAAAGTTCAAAAGCTCGAAGAAGAACTTTAGAATCTCAAGATGAAGTGGACTGACATAATAGCTTACACTGCCAGGTTCTGTGACCTGGTAGCTATCTGTCCCAACATGATCCCTTCTGAAAGCAAGAAGATAGAACGATACATCTAGGGTTTAGTGCCCTCGTATCGAGGAAACGTGTTAGCATCACGTCCTACAACCTTTGATAGCACCAAGGAATTGGCCCAGAGGTTAATTGATCATGAAACTCCCTCCACTCCATCAACAACCACGACGATTACTACCGCACCACCCAAATCAACTGACAACAAGAGTAAGTGTTGGGATCAGAAGAAGGTCAAGAAAACTAAATGCTCCTCCAAGAACCAACAGATTGTGGCCGCCCATGCTGCCACCACTCCTGCTACCCCCGTACTAGCCAAATCCTATGCTGGAAACTTACCCAAGTGTCCCAAGTGCCCCTTCCATCACAATGGCCCCTTCCGTGAATTGCACTGAACCAACTGCGACCGGAAGGGCCATACCGTCTGGTTTTGTAGATCCCAACCCAAACCTATCTCCCAAGTCCCCAGCTCGGGAGTGAGCCAGGCCTGCTATGGCTGCGGTGAAGTTGGCCATTTCAAGAAAAACTGTCTAAAGGCCGGGAATACTGGAGGAACTGGAAGACTGCTCGCTATTGGCCACAATGAAGCAGTAGCGGACCCCACAGTAGTCACGGGTACGTTCCTTCAGAACAACTCTTATGCTTGTGTCTTATTCGATAGTGGAGTAGAAAGAAGCTTCATAAACCAAAACTTTAAACACTTACTTAAGCAATCCCCACAACCACTAAAAGAAACATTCGTCGTAAAAATGGCTAACGGAAAGACAGCGAGCTATAATGAAATCTACATAGGTTGTGTCACACCCCGAAACCAAAGGCGGAAACATTTCGGGGCGTAGGTGACTTCATGTTGAATATCATAACCAATGTACATAGTAAGTGAAGTAAACACAAAACATTACATTACATAGTTTTCATTACATCAATTTGAAAGTAAAGTAATACAAGTTTCATAGATAAATAAGTTAAAACAAAAGAAAGACATGGTTTCCATACGCTCTGTCTTCAAAAGAACGCGGGATACCTGTATAAAGAGAACTTGAGAATACAAGCATTTTAAAAATCAGCATAAAGCTGGTGAGTTCATAAGTGGTTTGTTTTATGAAAATGTACAAGATTCCTTTTTTTTTTTTTTTTGAAAAAGTGGTTATCTAAGAAAATCCCATATTTTCTTACAAGTAATGTTTAGTTTTCTGTTATGTTCCACAATTCTGTTTATGAATAGTTATCACCCCAGGAAAGTCCTATATTTTCCTAAAAGTTGGTTACCAATCCGAAATGTAATGTAAAAGATGTATACTGAAAACCTGATTACCCTTGTGAAGTGTGTGTTAGTTTACCAACCCAAAATGTAATGTAAAAGATGTATACTGAAACTATCAACACAGTAAACTAATTCTTAAGATTATTAATTTACTATATCCATTATTACTAGAAAGTAAATCTCTGTTATCCAAATTGCGAGTTCTATAACCATACGATAGACTAATTATGGCAATAAGTAGTCCATCACACTTTATGACTTTCGTCACCCTTGAACCTTTCAGTTCGGCTGTAGCTAGCAGCCAGGTGCGGGGTAGTCAGCCCGTGTAGATCTATACACTCAAGTCACGCTTCCTATCTAAGAGATTCTGGTTACAGTGGCGGTACTCCACTCGCGTATCTTTGTGGAGTGTTCTCCGAGGATGTGTCTCCAATTTATAGGAATAACAAATCTACAAGTAATAATGCGGAAAATCCTGTTTAAGTTCTATCTACAAAGACGATCCTCCACTCGCGCATCTCTGTGGAGTGTTACCGAGGACAAAACCATATACTAAGTTTCTTGTTCAAGGTTCAAAGATTATGTTTTTTAACTATTATATTGTGGAAAACCATTTGTGAAAATATAAAGTACAACAATTTATAACGTTATTCACAAATATTATGATAATGTGATCTGCAAGTTCAAACGGTTATATGTTATGGTTGTCAGTGTTAAAAACATATGCAATATGAACCACAATACTTATAAAAAAAGTTTTGAGTACAAGTATTACTTGTACTTTGCTTTTATTCCCCCCTGAAAACAGTGAAAAACATTGAAAAAGGGTAGGGGTATGAACTCACCGGACGAGGAAATGTGTCGACTAGGATGCTAAACGTCGAATCGAGGCTTGAAAACGTGCGAGCTTCCTATGTAATATGAAATGATACATAAATGTATCTAATTAGACTTTAAATCACTAATTAGATAAGCTTATACACTCCAAGACGCGAAAACACATTAATTAAGTGTTAGGAGTGGTCCGGGTAGCATCTTAGGGTGTGTAGGGCCTAGATGAAGAGTTTACTCTTCAAAAGTAAGCCCTTAAGGGAGTTTATGGTCCTATGACCATATCCCCATGAGTTTACGGCCATAAACTCATGGGTGGTGTGTTCTTGGATGCTAAATGGTCTTACAATGCACAAAGGAAAGTTCTAGGGTTGATTTTATGGCTTAGGAAGTGATCGGGACATGAAAGGGCCTTGGAAAAGTAGTTTACGGTTTATGAAGATGTTCTTGGGGACTTTACTACCTTAAACACATGTGTTTACTACCTTAAACTCATGTTTGTCCATGAATCATGCGTTTTTGTGGTTGAAGGTTAAGCATGTAAGGTTCTAGGTTCAATTCCAAGCCATACAAGGTGTTAAAGGCACTTTAACACCCATTTGAAGAGTTTATGGTCTAAGGAGATGAGTTTACTGTCTAAGAATGTTCTTGGACCGTAAAATCAAGTTTGATCCATTTACATATGTTTTGGTGTATCACATGAAGGATTATAGGGTGCTACACTCTCATGGAAGCATCATGGAAGCATTTGGAGGTGTTTAGGGGCATTTTGACACTTTAAAAGGAGTTTATGGTTCATGAATGTGGGTTTATGGTCCAACCATGTCCTTGGACCATAAAATCATGTCCAATACTCAAATGGTACGATTTTGGGGTCCTAAGCTCATGCATGCAAATTTCTAAGCCATTTCTAAGCACTAGAATGGCTTTGGAGGGGTTTTAGGGCTTCAAAACCCTCTCAAGGGGTGTTCACGGTTTTGGGAGGGTCCTTAGACCGTAAACACTTATTCTTGGGTGTTTTTGGAAGTTTCAAACATGAATTTGCAAGCCAATCAAGTTAAACAACAAGCTAGGATGGAGTACTTACCAAATTGAGGCTTGAAATGAGGTTTTTGGATGAATTTTGAATTCTAGAGAGAGAGAGAGTAGTGAGAGAAAGTATTTAGAGAGAGAGAGAGAAAAAGCTTCAAAATGATGTCACTCAATCCCTTATATAGAGGTTGAGTTTATGGCCCGGTGGAATTCTACCCGATACTGCCGTTAGACGGTGCTTTTGGTCGTACTCGATAAATTGTCGTAATCACGACTTAGGTGAAACTAATAACTTTCCAAATAAATATGGAAAATATTTTAATGTTTATAACACATCCCGATACTTATGAAACCGAATTAAAATTCGCGCTTAAGTTAATTTAACTCTAAGGTTAACGGGAGAATTTGAATACGAACAGTTTTATTTACCGAGAACAGTTTATAGTGATGGAATAAATTACGGGTTGTCACATTATCCCCCCGTTAGAGGGAATTTCGGTCCGAAATTCAAGAATTAAGATACAAGTTATGGGACTCGGCTTGGAATTCCAGCGAACCTACACTATTGGGACTCGGCTTAGTTTCGTACGTTTGATCTCTCGGTTTATGATCTTGATTTGTTCAAGAGGGATTACTAGCGTTTCATCAGACAGGCGCTTCTAAATATTCGGGACGTGGAAGACCGGATGGATGTTTCTAATTTCTGAAGGTACTCGGAGTTTGAAGGCTACGGGGTTTATCCTAATGAGGATCTCGAAGGGTTCAATTTACCTCGAGTTAAGTTTTCCTTGTTTTCCAAAGTGTATATTGTCTTTCCAGAGTGAGACCATTAATAGGACATGATCTCCAACCTGGAATTTCAGAGGTTTCTAACGTACATTGGCGTAACTCTTCTGTCGCTCTCATAAAGCTTTCCATCGTTCTCGGATCTGGATGATCTTCTCGATGATTTCACGGATGATTTCAGGACCAGTGAGGGTTCTATCGGGGAATAGACTCTTGGCTAACTGTGTGACTCCTTCCTCAATCTAATATGAGGGAATCAGTACTTTTGACCGTAGAGGGTTTCGAACGATGCAATCTTGATACTGGTGTGATAACTGTTGTTATACGAGGGTTCGATCAAAGGAAAATGGTTGTCCCAAGTCATTCTGCAATTGATGAAACATGCTCCCAGCATGTCTTCCATGATCTGAATAACTCTATCACTCTGTCTAATTGTCTTAGGATGATCAGTTGTACTCATATCTAGCTTGGTTTCGAGAATTTTCGGAAGGAATCTATCTAAACCTTGAGGTAAACCTGCTATCTCAACCAGAGATAATGGTCACAGGTACACCGTGCAGTCATATTGTCTGTTAGATGTGGGTTCGTGTAAGTCTTTCCATCTTGAGTGATTCTCTGATCGGAAGGAAATGAATGGATTTTATAGAAGGATTGACCATTTTCCCCAAATCGTATCGCACCCACTCGGGAAAACTGGGTAACTTGATGATGAATTCCATGTTAGTTATTTCCCATTTCCATTTGGGTATCTCGGCTGCTGGAGCCATCCCGAGGGTTTCTGACTAGACTTCTCGGGTCTGAGTGAGTAAACGGGGACAATTAGTCATTGTCAATGTCTTAGTCTTGCTGTCTAAGTTTTCCTTTCGGCTAAGGGCGCTTCATGTTCATGTCTTTCTGATCGAAGTTATGTAGTAGTCTGTTAAGATCACTGAAATTCACGTACTTGGTTTCATTGAGATCATAACTTTCATTCTTTAGTGCAGGAACTGCTGTTTCTAAATTCCAAGTCGTGAGTTGTGTAGTTATCTTCGTGTGCCTTTTGTTTGTCTTAAAGCGTGAATGACAACTTTTCCTTCTTGCCTAAGCACATGATCTAAAATCTGATTGGACGTACTGCAAAGGACAATGAAGTCCTTTGTTTCTTCTGGCAGGGACAGGTTAGGTGTGATGTATAAGTCTTACTTCAATGCTTGGAATGATGTATCTCACTTTTTACTCCAACATAAAGAGTACACCTTTATGTGTTGGAGTGGTTAGGGGTTTGGTGATTCTGGAAGAATTTTTCTGAATGGGTCTGCAATACTAGCCGGTGAAACCCAAGAATTGACAGGTTTTCTATGGGTGTCTTCAGTGCCGATCAATTCTCTATTGCTTCGACCTTATGAGGATCCACGTGTATGTATTCATTGCTGACTACATGACCAAGGGAAAATGGTTTGACCGAAGGGTATCAATACGAACTCTTAGTGATCATATCGAGTCCTAAATACTGTCTTGGAAACATTATCCTCATGAACTCATAGTTGATGGTGTCTTGACCTAAGGTCTATCTTCAAGGAGTAGCTAGCTCCGTGGATTTTATCGAAGAAGTCATCTAATTAAGGAGAGAGGGTATCGGTTTTGAGAGTCAACTTATTAAGCAGACTGGGTAACTCCTGCATTTCTGCTGGAGCAAAATGGTACGGAGATTTGGCTACGGAGGTAATTCCAGGGATTAGGTTGATACGAGACTCGACTTGACGTTCGGAAGGAATTCTCGGGAGCTCTTCGGAAAGATATCAAGAATATTATAGTTTTCGGGGACGCTTTAGAGGTCTTTAACTTCTTGTTTCTCACTGATTGCATGGACTAGGAATACCTGACACTCCTTTTGTAGAAGCTTTCGATCTTTGATACAGGGAATGATGCGGAGATTTGAGCTAAGCTTGACTCCATATATCATGAGGATCCGGTCAGAGGGGAAGATTGAGATGAATAGCTTTTTCATAACAAAGTGTATCAGTATGATCAGGACTCAACTGATACATGCCAAAGATAACATCAAAGCTCATTATTGAAACTGTAATCAGGTCAATGAGGAAAGAATGATTACTCACGGTAAGGATACAGCTTAAAGATAAGTCGTTAGTGCACTTATTCTCACCGGTAACCATCTTGACGGTAAATGTTTCGGTTATTAGACGAGGGCTATGTTTACGAAGATATTTTGAATGAATGACTAATAAAACTTTCTTGACACTAGATTTGAAAAGAATGCGAGCATAAGAATTGTCGAGAAGAAATGTACCCGCGACGATGGTGGGATCAGCGACTGCCTCCTCTTCTTTCATAGCTAAAACCATTTCAGCGTTGTTGACGTTGTTGGTGGTTGCTGCATTTGGGAAATTTCGCTTGAAATGCCCGATTTCTCGACAACCAAAGCTGGCCCGATCAGTACTTGATCTGGAAGCTTGATTGATTAGTTGGTCTGGTTTTCTGCAGTTTCGAGTAAGGTGTCCCTTCTTGCCATAGTTGTTGCAGAGTCTTTCGCGACATGGTCCTGGAGTATGATGATGGTAGCTGCACTTTTCGCACCAAGGAAGATTACCAGCATACCTAGTGGTAGTTGCTGGAGCTGTAGACACAGCAACAGGAGTAGTGGCAGCTTGAACTTCCATATTTTCATGCCTCTTGGAGGGTCCATGGGAACTCTGACCCTTTCGCTTTTTCCAAAAAACCTTCTTACTCTTATTATGCTCATTCTGATGCTCTCGAATATTTTCTTGGTTTTGGGGGTTACTGTTACTTCTTGGTCCACCGAACCTGTCAGGGCACAAATATGTCACTGCGGCAGTCACTGCGGCAGAAACAGCCAACTGGAACATCACTGGGTCGAATCGAGAAGGAAGAGGCGACGGAGGGCTGTTGTTACTTGAACTGGATCCTTTCTTCGAAAACATTTCGATCTAAAGTTATTAGGAAAAATAGGATGGTAAGTCCTCTGCATTAAATCAAGAGATATGAAACATGGGATATCTCTTTAAGACAGACATATAATTCTATTAAGTGATAAAGCAGAAATGAATTATCAAGTCAGATAAACTATCGCTAAAGGAATGATCGAGGGGCAACGCTGAATGAGGATTTTGTAATAGCCCGAAATCCAGGTATCCTTCTATTTGACCCTGCATCTTTGTTATGTTGTCATTTTAGGGCTTTCATGATAGGCGAGTACGCTGGGCGTACAAGGTGTACGCTGCGCATACTCGCGCGCCTCATTTGGACGCGTTCACCCTCAGGTACGCTGGGCGTAACCGGTCCAGACCTAAAAACCCTAATTCCTTTGGAGGGCTATAAAAGGAATGTGTGGCTGGACTTCTCAGCCACCATCCCTCACAGAGAAACCCTAAAGAGAGTGTGCATTCGTTCTTAAGCCATTTTGTGAGTATTCTAAGCTTGGTGGTGCCATTCCAAGGTAGCAAAGGATAAGACGAACTCATTGGGAAGGCTAGAAGTGGTGTTCAAGTGTAGATCTGAGTTTTACAAGGGTTGAAGCTTCATTATCAGGTAAAAAGTTCGGATCTTGTCACTTGGTTCATGTAATATGCTTCAAGTAGCATTTTCTAGGGTTTTAGTCACAAAGGTGGAGACTTTTTGTGCAAATGGTCTCCATAAGCTTAGATCCATCATACTTCGGGTCTATTGGAGTTGTAGACTCATAAAAATGACATCTTGGATGTGAATGTTGCACCATGCATGAGATCTAGGTCCTTGAGTTGGAATAGAATGATGTTAAGAAGTGTTGGAGCCTTTACAGCCATGCCAAGGCTTAAAGGTCTCGACTTTGTGGGTCTAGACGCATAAACATAGTCGGATCTAGAAGTTGGAGTAATTGCTTAACTGATTATGACCAGAAATGAAGTATGTTAGAATCTGATGGGTACGCTTGGCGTAACTCCTAGTACACGCAGCGTACTGGGTGGAGACCCCGATCCATGGGCTGGCGATGTACGCCCCGCGTACATCAAGCAGTACGCCCCGCGTACTCACAGGGTTGACTTTTGTTGACTTTTAGGGTTTTGGTCAACATGAAGACTTTGGGTCAAGGAAGGGTAAAATGGTCTTTTACCCTCTGAGGTATGATGATAAGCGGTAAAGTTTTAGTTGTGGAAGTCTTTGATTATTAAATGATATTTTTATGATTAGGTGAGGTAGAGTCGTCGTTGGGATTTGGAGATAGCGAGTACGCGAGATCTTAGACTTTCCACGAGGTGAGTTTTCTCACTATAATGTACCCGGAAGGGTTTTATTGTGTGACCGGAAGGTCGGATATGTTATGAGTTATATGCATTGTATGTGATAAGTTAATCGTTTATATGTGCCATGTATGATATGCTTGATATGGGCCGGAAGGCATTATGTTATGGGCCGGAAGGCGAATATGTTATGGGCCGGAAGGCGTTGTGATGTGGACCGTAAGGTTGACGTATGTAGGACCGGAAGGTTTATCTAGTCGGGACGGAAGTCCCCTGAGACACATGGACCGGAAGGTTAGGGCCTGGAAAGGCGTATGTGCGTAAGTTGTATTTTGGGGAACTCACTAAGTATTTATGCTTACAGTTGTTGTGTTATGTGTTTCAAGTACTAGCGAGGACCGTGGGAAGGCGCCGGCGTGATCGTACACATTGTTGGGGAAACTATTTTATGATCATTGGGATGTATATTGTTATGATAACATTGTTCACGTTTGAATTTGGAATATTAAATGATGGTTTTTGATGTTTGCAAAAATTAAAATTTTGTTTTAAAATTTACGTCGTTACAAGTTGGTATCAGAGCCTTGGTTTGAGGGATTTGGATACACCTTCGGGTGTAACCGAACTCAAACCGGGGATTTGAGAAAAATTTTAATTAATAAAAGCAATAAAAATTTGATAAGAGATTTCGAAACACCCAAAGGAGAAGCAGTGTGTACGGTCAGCTAGCGCCCGAACGGTAGAATCCCCAAAATACTCTTACAACATGTGTTATGAGATATGTTATGATATGATACGCATGCTAGTAGACTAGGTATTCATATTAGGACTAGTGTGGCCTGATTTGTGATGCCTTAGTCTAGGGAAAACTACTGCTATGAGATGCTTTGAGAGCGAGTGGGTAGCTAGTGCATAGCAAGAATAGAGTACTCATGATCCGGGGTTCGGGGAGGAGGACTTGGGGTGAATGTTGATGCGGTGTAGTTGGTAGTATTGGGCCCGTATTACTGAAGACACTGGGTCAGTGGGCAACCCAAGTAAGAATCCTTGGCTATCGGAGACCGAGTAGGGTTGCGTTATCGAGTGTGATTATGCTTGATGAAGTCTTTGATATTTTTATGTTGTATTTCAGAGGCATCATGGTTGGACCACGCCACAGACCTGGTACGAGCGGTGTGAGTGACGAGGAGCTTCGTCAGATGATTCACGAGGAGGTGGCTGCGGCGATCCGAGCCAAGATTCCGGAGATGTTTGGGTCTATCAAGACCACACTGATGGAGACTTTTGATGAGCGGTACGCCGCGGTGACTGAGGCTGCAGCCGCTGCAACTACCGCAGCTGTGGCCGCTGCCAGACCACAGGGAGGTGACTCGTTGCTGTTTCGGGAGTTCAGCAACACGAAGCCACCCGAGTTTGATGGGATGCAGGATCCGATCGCTGCGATGAGATGGATTGCTGATATTGAGGGATGCTTCTACACTTGTTCATGTTCGGAGCATCTGAGGGTACGGTTCGCTTTGAACCAGATCCGCCTGGGAGCAAAGGATTGGTGGAAGTTCGTGACGGCGAACTTCACTCTTGCGGAGGTTTCAGCCGTGACTTGGGAGAGATTTACTGCTATGTTCAGAGACGAGTATGTTCCCCCGGTAGAGAGGGAACGGTTGGTTCAGGAGTTCTTGACCCTCAAGCAGGGTAATGATTCTGTTACGGTGATCACTCGGAAGTTTTATGAGAGGGCGATGTTTTGCCCTGAGCAGGTTTCCACTGAGCAGGCTCGGATGAGCCGATATTTGGGTGTACTAAGGAGGGATATCCGGGAGTTCGTATCGAACTCGTCATACCAGACCTTTGCTGAGCTCCAGGCGAATGCCAGGAAGAGAGAGATCAAGTTGGAGACCCAGGACAGGGAGGAGGCCGAGTCTCAGTGGGTGGATTGGCGGCCGACTCAGTCCCAGCCGGCAGCCAAGCGGACCAAGTCCGCCGATTCGAGGACAGGAGGTCAGAAGGGCCGCACTTGCGGAAAGTGCGGAAATGGTCATGAGGGGGCATGTCGATCGGGTGCTTGCTATAAGTGTGGAAAGGAGGGGCACATTGCTAGGGATTGCCCCAAGGGATTTATGGTTTGCTTTCATTGCAACCAGACCGGCCATCGGAAGGCCAAGTGCCCTCAGCTTCGCTAGGGATTTGTGCCTGCTGCCAGAGTTACCGAGACTCGGCCGGTGAAAGCCGAGGCTTCGAAGGCTCGTGGGAGAGCTTTTCAGTTCACTGTGGAGGAGGTCCGCGCAGCGCCCGATGTCGTAGCTGGTATGTATTCTTTAGTGTATTTACTTTTATGCTAAGATATTGTGCTTATATTATGATATGCGTAGGTACTTTTCTTGTGAATTATGTACCTGCCTTGGTATTATTTGACTCGGGTGCGAGTCGGTCTTTTGTATCTTTGGTTTTTAGCCAGCACAACGGTATTGATCGGGAGGTGATGAGTCGACCCTTGCGGGTTTCTATAGCAGATGAGAAAGCGGCATATGCCACTGACGTGATTCGAGGATGTGTGCTCGATATTTTTGGGGTCAAGTTCCCTATAGACTTGGTTCCTATAGCGATGGGGAATGTCTGCGTCATCGTGGGCATGGACTGGTTGAGTAAGTTTGGGGTAGTCATTGACTGCGAGAGACAGCTGGTGACTATACGAGACCCTAGTGGGGGAGTGCTTACTGTGTATGGCGAGGGGACCCGGTGTGGGTCAGGGTTTTGTTCGGCTGCCAGGGCGAGGCAGAGTTTGCAGCAGGGCTGCAGTGGATTTATAGCCTACATAATGGACACCCGAGTGGCCGCGGGGAGGCCCAATTGGGTTGGCGACGTTCCAGTAGTATGCGAGTTTTCGGATGTGTTCCCCGAAGAATTACCAGGTGTTCCTCCGGAAAGGCAAGTGGAGTTCCGTATCGATCTGGTTCCGGGAGCGGCACCCATCGCCAAGGCGCCTTATCGCCTCGCTCCACCAGAAATGCAGGAGTTATCCTTGCAGCTTCAGGAGCTGTTGGGAAAGGGGTTTATTCGACCGAGTAGCTCACCTTGGGGAGCGCCGATTTTATTTGTCAAGAAAAAGGATGGTTCACACCGGATGTGTATCGATTACCGGGAGTTGAACAAGTTGATGGTTAAGAATCGGTATCCGTTACCTAGGATCGATGATCTGTTCGATCAGTTGCAGGGGGCATCTTGGTTCTCCAAGATAGACTTGAGGTCGGGTTATCATCAGATGAGGGTTCGGGATGAAGATATTCAGAAGACTACATTCAGAACTCGTTATGGACATTATGAGTTTCTGGTGATGCCTTTTGGGCTCACCAATGCCCCGGCTGCGTTCATGGATCTTATGAACAGTGTGTGCAGGCCGATGCTGGATCGGTCGTGATCGTATTCATTGATGATATTTTGGTATATTCGAGGTCTAGGGAGCAGCATGAGGAGCATTTGAGGGAAATTCTTGGAGTATTGAGATCGGAGAGGCTGTATGCCAAATTCTCCAAGTGTGATTTCTGGTTACGAGAGGTCCAGTTCCTAGGGCACCTTGTTAACCAGAAAGGGATATTGGTCGATCTGGCCAAGATTGAGGCGGTGTTGAGATGGGAAGTGCCGAGATCGCCCAATGAGATCAGGAGTTTTCTGGGATTGGCCGGCTATTATCGGAGGTTTATCAAGGATTTCTCCAAGATCGTCGTGCCACTTACTAGGATGACTCGGAAGGGTGTTGCATTTTCATGGGGACTGGAGTAGCAATCCTCATTCGAGACCCTTCGTCAGAAATTGTGCGAGGCCCCGGTGCTTGCACTCCCAGAAGGGATGGAGGATTTTGTGGTATACTGTGATGCGTCTATATCAGGTTTAGGGGCGGTGCTTATGCAGAGGGGACACGTTATAGCGTATGCTTCGAGGCAGTTGAAGCCTCATGAGTCGAGATATCCCACTCACGACCTGGAACTGGGGGCTGTGGTGTTTGCCCTCAAGATCTGGCGGCACTATCTTTATGGGGTTCGGTGTACCATCTACACGGACCACAAGAGTCTGAAGCACTTGATGGATCAGCCAAATCTGAATATGCGACAGAGGAGATGGTTGGATGTGGTAAAGGATTATGATTGTGAAATCCTGTACCACCCGAGCAAGGCTAATATGGTGACCGATGCATTGAGCCGTAGGGCGGAAAGCGCCCCGATCCGAGACATTTGTATGAGGTTGACGGTGATGACCCCGATTTTGGACACCATCCGAGGAGCTCAGGCTGAGGCTGTGAGACCAGAAAACCAGAAGAGGGAGCGGGTTGTCGGTCAGGTATCAGAATTCGTTACGGATGGTCGGGGACTTATGACTTTTCAGGGTCGGATTTGGGTACCGTTTGTGGGTGGTACGCGTACTATCTTGATGGAGGAAGCGCATCGATCGAAATTCTCGATTCATACCGGGGCTACTAAGATGTATTTGGACCTAAGGAAGGAGTATTGGTGGCCCTGTATGAAGAGGGGTGTTGCATGGTTCGTCGAGAGGTGCCTGACTTGTCGTCAGGTTAAGGCCGAGCACCAGCGTCCGCACGGTAAATTGCAGCCACTAGATATTCCCGAATGGAAGTGGGAACAGATTACCATGGATTTTATCACCAAATTGCCGAGGACTGTGAGGTGAGTCGATGCGATTTGGGTGATTGTGCATAGATTGACGAAGAACGCTCATTTTCTAGCCATCAGTGAGAGCTCTTCTACGGAGAAGTTGGTAGAATTATATGTGAGGGGGTGGTATCGCGGCATGGGGTTCCGATGTCGATTGTTTCAGATTGGGATGTGCGTTTTACTTCCAGGTTTTGGAAGAAGTTTCATGAGGAGTTGGGTACGAGGCTGCATTTTAGTATCGCATACCACCCGCTGACGGACGGACAGAGCGAGCGGACGATTCAGACGCTTGAGGATATGCTCCGAGCATGTGTTTTGGATTTTGGAGGGAGCTGGGACACTTACTTACCTTTAGCAGAGTTTTCGTACAACAACAGCCATCATTCGAGCATTGGTATGCCACCGTTTGAGCTGTTGTATGGGAGGAAGTGTCGCACCCCCATCTGCTAGGGAGAGGTGGGGCAGCGGGTGATGGGTAGTACGGAGATTGTACTCCAGACGATCGAGCAGATTCAGCAGGTCAGGCAGAGGTTGTTGACCACGCAGAGTCGCCAGAAGAGTTATGCGGACAGGCGTCGGTCCGAGCTCGAGTTTTAGGTTGGTGACCTTGTGCTCCTAAAGGTCTCTCCTTGGAAAGGAGTGATACGATTCAAGAAGAGGGGCAAGTTGGGACCCCGGTATATTGGACCTTTCAGGGTAATTGCTAGGGTAGGCAGGGTAGCCTACCGGTTGGATCTACCTGCTGAGTTGGGACAGATCCATAATACCTTTCATGTCTCGCAGTTGAGGAAATGTATTGCCGACGAGTCGGCAGTGGTGCCATTAGATGATATTCAGGTGGATGTAGGCCTGAACTATGTGGAGAGACTAGTGGCAATTAGGGATCAGAAGGTTAAGGTTCTGAGGAACAAGGAAGTACCCCTGGTACAAGTGAAGTGGCAACATTGGAAGGGGTCCGAGCTGACATGGGAGTCCGAGTCTGAGATGCGGGATTAGTATCCATAGTTGTTTTCAGTATGAGACTTCGGGGACGAAAGTCTGGTTCTAGTGGGGGAGAATTGCAACAGCCCGAAATCCAGGTATCCTTCTATTTGGCCCTGCATCTTTGTTATGTTGACATTTTAGGGCTTTCATGATAGGCGAGAACGCTGGGTGTACAAGGTGTACGCTGCGCGTACTCGCGCGCCTCATTTGGACGCGTTCACCCTCAAGTACGCTGGGCGTACCCAAGGTTACGCTGGGCGTAACCGGTCCAGACCTAAAAACCCTAATTCCTTTGGAGGGCTATAAAAGGAATGTGTGGCTGGACTTCTCAGCCACCATCCCTCACAGAGAAACCCTAAAGAGAGTGTGCATTCGTTCTTAAGCCATTTTGTGAGTATTCTAAGCTTGGTGGTGCCATTCCAAGGTAGCAAAGGATAAGACGAACTCATTGGGAAGGCTAGAAGTGGTGTTCAAGTGTACATCTGAGCTTTGCAAGGGTTGAAGCTTCATTATCAGGTAAAAAGTTCGGATCTTGTCACTTGGTTCATGTAATATGCTTCAAGTAGCATTTTCTAGGGTTTTAGTCCCAAAGGTGGAGACTTTTTGTGCAAATGGTCTCCATAAGCTTAGATCCATCATACTTCGGGTCTATTGGAGTTGTAGACTCATAAAAATGACATCTTGGACGTGAATGTTGCACCATGCATGAGATCTAGGTCCTTGAGTTGAAATAGAATGATGTTAAGAAGTGTTGGAGCCTTTACAGCCATGCCAAGGCTTAAAGGTCTCGACTTTATGGGTTTAGACGGATAAACATAGTCGGATCTAGAAGTTGGAGTAATGGCTTAACCGATTAAGACCAGAAATGAAGTATGTTAGAATCTGATGGTTATGCTGGGCGTAACTCCCAGTACGCGCAGCGTACTAGGTGGAGACCCCGATCCATGGGCTGGCGATGTACGCCCTGCGTACATCAAGCAGTATGCTCCGCGTACTCACAGGGTTGACTTTTGTTGACTTTTAGGGTTTTGGTCAACATCAAGACTTTGGGTCAAGGAAGGGTAAAATGGTCTTTTACCCTCTGAGGAATGATGATAAGGGGTAAAGTTTTAGTTGTTAAAGTCTTTGATTATTAAATGATATTTTTATGATTAGGCGAGGTAGAGTCGTCGTTGGGATTTGGAGATAGCGAGTACGCGAGATCTTAGACTTTCCACGAGGTGAGTTTTCTCACTATACTGTACCCGGAAGGGTTTTATTGTGTGACTGGAAGGTCTGATATGTTATGAGTTATATGCATTGTATGTGATAAGTTAATCGTTTATATGTGCCATGTATGATATGCTTGATATGGGCCGGAAGGCATTATGTTATGGGCCGGAAGGCGAATATGTTATGGGCCGGAAGGCGTTGTGATGTGGACCGTAAGGTTGACGTAGGTAGGACCGGAAGGTTTACCTATTCGGGACGGAAGTCCCCTGAGACACATGGACCGGAAGGTCAGGGCCTGGAAAGGCGTATGTGCGTAAGTTGTATTTTGGGGAACTCACTAAGCATTTATGCTTACAGTTGTTGTGTTATGTGTTTCAGGTACTAGCGAGGACCATGGGAAGGCGCCGACATGATCGTACACATTGTCAGGGATACTATTTTATGATCATTGGGATGTATATTGTTATGATAACATTGTTCACATTTGAATTCGGAATAATAAATGATGGTTTTTGATGTTTGCAAAAATAAAAAATTTGTTTTAAAATTTACATCGTTACAGATTTTCTACAACAAAGTTAGATCTAGAAATACTCCCATAGTATTTCATGATTCGATACGATGACGGCTCGTTGTTTGGGGTATTTGGGTAAGTTTTAGGCATGTTGAACACCGTAGTCACTCCCAGGCACATGTTGGCCGTGTCTCGAATGAATATAGTTGATCAAGCTATATTGACCCTAGACACGACTACATAACTGCCCAGGTTTAACCGCAGCACACAACACCCATTTATCTATGTTTTGTTCTACTTGTATTTATGGATCGCGGCGGTTAGGTATACTTGTATGTTTTTGAAAATACTTATATGTTGAAGTATAGTTTTAGTTCAGAGCACTTAGGCCCCTTTAATGTTTACAGTCTTATACCATGTAAGGTTTGGTATACTCAGTTCACTATAAACAAGGGCTCTGATACCAATCTGTCACACCTCGAAACCAAAGGTGGAAATGTTCCGGGGCGGAGGTGACTTCATGTTGAATATCATAACCAATGTACATAGTAAGCGAAGTAAACACAAAACATTACATTACATAGTTTTCATTACATCAGTTTGAAAGTAAAGTAATACAAGTTTCATAGATACATCAATTAAAACAAAAGAAAGACGTGATTTCCATACGCTCCGTCTTCAACAGAACACGGGATACCTGTCTAAAGAGAACCTGAGAATACAAGCATTTTAAAAATCAGCATAAAGCTGGTGAGTTCATAAGCGGTTTGTTTAATGAAAATGTACAAGATTCCTTTTGTTTTTTTTTTGAAAAAGTGGTTATCCAAGAAAATCCCATATTTTCTTACAAGTAATGTTTAGTTTTCTATTATGTTACACAATTCTGGTTATGAATAGTTATCACCCCAGGAAAATCCTATATTTTCCTAAAAGTTGGTTACCAATCCGAAATGTAATGTAAAAGATGTATATTGAAAACCTGATTACCCTTGTGAAGTGTGTGTTAGTTTACCATCCCAAAATGTAATGTAAAAGATGAATACTGAAACTATCAACATAGTAAACTAATTCTTAAGATTATTAATTTACTATATCCATTATTACTAGAAAGTAAATATCTGTTATCCAAATTGCGAGTTCTATAACCATACGATAGACTAATTATGGCAATAAGTAGTCCATCACACTTTATGACTTTCATCACCCTTGAACCTTTCGGTTCGGCTGTAGCTAGCAGCTAGGTGCAGGGTAGTCAGCCCCGTATAGATCTATACACTCAAGTCACGCTTCCTATCTAAGAGATTCTGGTTACAGTGGCGGTCCTCCACTCGTATATCTCTGTGGAGTGTTCTCCGAGGACGTGTCTCCAATTTATAGGAATAACAAATCTACAAGTAATAATGCGGAAAATCATGTTTAAGTTCTATCTACAAAGACGATCCTCCACTCGCGCATCTCTGTGCAGTGTTACTGAGGACAAAACCATATACTAAGTTTCTTGTTCAAGGTTCAAAGATTATGTTTTTAACCAGTGTTCTAAAAGGCGCGCCATGGCGTGAGGCGTGGCTCCGCCGTTACGAAAAGCCTCATAACGTTGCTGTTAGGCGTGGCGCGTGTCAAGGCGTGATATGGCGCGCCATGGCACGTTATGGCGTGTTATGGCACGTGTTTTTTCGTTTGAGACATGTTTTTTTGCTCTTTGTTATGTCTTTTCTAATTGGAGATACATGTATTGTGGTTTTCATTAAATTTTTGTTACTAGTTATTGATATAACACTTATAAAAAGTAGTTATATTTAATATAAATTTATATTTATGTGGTAATATAATTTTAAATTAATACAAAATCGCCGCCTTACATCACGCCTTGAAAAACGCCATGGCTCGTTAAGCTTGAGGCTTGACCATGCCGCCACGCCACGCCTCACGCCATTTAGAACCTTGTTTTTAACTATTATAATGTGGAAAACCATTTGTGAAAAATATAAAGTTCAATAATTTATAACGTTATTCACAAATATTATGATAATGTGATCTGCAAGTTCAAACGGTTATCTGTTATGGTTGTCAATATTAAAAACATATGTAATATGAAACACAATACTTATAAAACAAGTTTTGAGTACAAGTATTACTTGTACTTTGCTTGTATTACCCCTAAAAACAGTGAAAAACATTGAAAAATGGTAGGGGTATGAACTCACCGGACAAGGAAATGTGTCGACTAGGATGCTAAACGTCGAATTGAGGCTTGAAAACATGCGAGGTTCCTATGTAATAAGAAATGATACAAAATGTATCTAATTAGACTTTAAATCACTAATAAGATAAGCTTATACACTCCAAGACGCGAAAACACTTTAATTAAGTGTTAGGAGTGGTCCGGGTAGCATCTTAGGATGTGTAGGGCCTAGATGAAGAGTTTACTCTTCAAAAGTAAGCCCTTAGGGGAGTTTATGGTCCTTTGACCATATCCCCATGATTTTACAGCCGTAAACTCATGGGTGGTGTGTTCTTGAATGCTAAATGGTCTTACAATGCACAAAGGAAAGTTCTAGGGTTGATTTTATGGCTTAGGAAGTGATCGGGACATGAAAGGGCCTTGGAAAAGGAGTTTACAGCTTATGAAGATGTTCTTGGGGAGTTTACTATCTTAAACACATGATTTTACTACCTTAAACTCATGTTTGTCCATGAATCATGCGTTTTTGTGGTTGAACGTTAAGCATGTAAGGTTCTAGGTTCAATTCCAAGCCATACAAGGTGTTAAAGGCACTTTAACACCCATTTGAAGAGTTTATGGTCTAAGGAGATGAGTTTATGGTCTAAGAATGTTTTTGGACCGTAAACTCAAGTTTGATCCATTTACATATATTCTGGTGCATCACATGAAGGATTATAGGGTTCTACACTCTCATGGAAGCATCATGGAAGCATTTGGAGGTGTTTAGGGGCATTTTGACATTTTAAAAGGAGTTTATGGTCCATGAATGTGGTTTTATGGTCCAAGCATGTTCTTGGGCCGTAAACTCATGTCCAATACTCAAATGGAACGATATTAGGGTCCTAAGCTCATGCATGCAAGTTTCTAAGCCATTTCTAAGCACTAGAATTGGCTTGGAGGGGTTTTGGGGCTTCAAAACCCTCTCAAGGGGTGTTCACGGTTTTGGGAGGGTCCCTAGACCGTAAACACTTATTCTTGGGTGTTTTTGGAAGTTTCAAACATGAATTTGCATGCTAATCAAGTTAAACAACAAGCTAGGATGGAGTACTTACCAAATTGAGGCTTGAAATGAGGTTTTTGGATGAATTTCGAATTCTAGAGAGAGAGAGTAGTGAGAGAAAGTGTTTAGAGAGAGAGAGAGAGAAAAAGCTTCAAAATTATGTCACTCAATCCCTTATATAGGGGTTGAGTTTATGGCCCGGTGGAATTCTACCCGATACTGCCGTTTGACGGTGCTTTTGGTCGTACTCGATAAATTGCCGTAATCACGACTTACGTGAAACTAATAATTTTCCAAATAAATATGGAAAATATTTTAATGTTTATAACACATCCCGACACTTATGAAACCGAATTAAAAGTCGCGCTTAAATTAATTTAACTCTAAGGTTACGGGAAAATTTGAATACGAACGGTTTTATTTACCGAGAACGGTTTATAGTGACGGAATAAATTACGGGTTGTCACAGGTTGCACCCTCACGCTAGATGACCATTCATTCCCAATCGACCTCATACCAGTATCGATCAAGAGTTTCAATGTCATTGTGGGCATGGACTGGTTGAGTCTCCATCGTGCTGATATTTTGTGCTTCGATAAAACAATCCTTCTAAATCTACTGAATAACGAGACCCTGTTAGTCTACGGAGACAAACCCAGTACGAGCCTTCGCATCATCTCGAGTATTCAAGCCCATAAGTACTTGCATAAGGAATATCGCGCATTCCTTACTCACATTGTCGATACGAGCCAAAAAACAAAAGATCTAAAAGACTTCCCCGTCGTATGCGACTTCCCTGACGTCTTTCCAGGGGAACTCCCAAGTTTACCTCCCAAACGTCAGGTTGAATTTAGAATCGACCTAATCCCAGGGGCTACTCCCGTAGCTAAATCACCCTATCGTCTAGTGCCTACTGAGATGCAAAAACTGTCCGGTCAACTTAATGCGCTGCTCAGCAAGGGCTTTATAAGACCAAGCTTCTCACCTTGGGGAGCACCGGTCTTGCTCGTGAAGAAGAAGGACAAATCATTCCGTGTGTGCATCGACTACAGAGAACTCAACAAGTTGACGGTCAAGAATCGCTACCCTCTTCCCCGTATAGACGACCTATTCGACCAACTGCAAGGGTCGAGCTATTTTTCCAAGATTGATCTTAGTTCCGAGTATCACCAGTTACGAGTGCTTGAGGAGGATGTTCCGAAAACAGCCTTCCGAACTCATTACGGACACTACAAGTTTGTAGTAATGCCGTTCGGACTGACCAACGCGCCCGCAGTATTCATGGATTTAATGAATAGGGTGTGCCGTCCTTACTTGGATCAGTTTGTCATCGTCTTCATTGATGATATACTCATCTACTCTCGAAGTAAGGGGGAGCATAGTAATCACCTACGACAAGTCCTAGAAACCCTACGATCAGAGAAGTTATATGCGAAATTCTCGAAGTGTGAATTCTGGATCCGAAGAGTTGAATTCTTAGGACACATGGTTAGCAAAGAGGGAATCCACGTGGACCCATCCAAAATCAAAGCTATTGAAAACTGGTCAGCACCAAAGATTCCTACAAAAATTCGTCAATTTCTAGGCCTCGCTGGCTACTACCGCACCACGTTGACTCAGAAAGGCGTGACATTTGATTGGGGAGAGAAACAGGAGAAGGCATTCAAACCTTGAAGCGAGCCCTATGCACCGCACCAATACTATCCGTCCCCGAAGGGACAGAAGATTTCTTGGTATACTGCGATGCATCAAAACAGGGGCTTCGTTGTGTTCTGATGCAACGAGGTAAGGTCATCGCCTATGCCTCAAGACTGCTGATGACACACGAGGTCAACTACACCACACACGACCTCAAATTGGGGCGGTTATATTCGCCCTAAAGATCTGGAGACATTACCTGTATGGTACGAAGAGCACGATATACACCGACCACAAAAGTCTACAACACATATTCAACCAGAAGGAGCACAACATGAGACAGCGACTATGGGTCGAGCTACTCAATGATTATGAATGCGAAATGCGTTATCACCCGGGTAAAGCCAATGTGGTAGCGGACGCCCTAAGCCGGAAGGAATATTCTGGTCGAAGAGTCAAGTCATTAACAATGACTATCCATTCACATCTCTCCGCACAGATCAAGGAAGCTCAGCTCGAAGTGTTGAAGTCTGGAAATGTAGCGGGAGAATCCCTGCGAGGAATGGATAAGAACTTGGAAGTCAAGGGTGATGGAGCCTTATATCTCATGGACCGAATCTGGACACCGCATCACGGTGGCTTAAGAAACTTGGTCATGAAGGAAGCCCATAACACTCGATACTCTGTTCAGCCAGGATCAGATAAAATGTATCTGGATCTTAAAAAGTCATACTGGTGGCCTAACATGAAAGCAGAGATTGCTACCTTCGTGAGTAAATGCCTTACTTGCGCTAAGGTCAAGGTCAAATACCAGAAGCCATCAGGTCTTCTACAGCAACCGGAGATACCGGAGTGGAAGTGGGAGCGAATCACTATGGATTTCATAACTAAGCTACCTAAGACAACGGGTGGGCTTGATACCATATGGGTCATTGTTGACAGACTGACCAAGTCTGCACACCTCCTTCCCATCAAAGAAACAGACAACATGGAGAAACTCACAAAGACATACATTAAGGAGATCGTAGGACTGCATGGTGTCCCTATATCTATCATCTCCGATAGGGATAGTAGGTTTACTTTGAGATTCTGGCAATCACTGCAAAACGCATTAGGGACGAGGTTGGACATGAGTACAGCCTACCATCCGCAGACTAACGAACAAAGTAAGAGGACGATCCAAACCCTGGAAGATATGCTGCGAGCCTGTGTGATTGACTTTGGTAAGGCATGGGATACCCACTTACCCCTTGCTGAGTTTTCCTACAATAACAGTTATCACACAAGAGTCAAGGCAGCTCCATTCGAAGCCCTCTACGGCCGGAAGTGCAGATCCCCTCTGTGCTGGGCTGAGGTGGGTGACACTCAATTAGCTAAAGGACGCATTCTTGACGGTGCTCTCATGGGTCCAAAAATAATTTGAGAAATGACCGAAAAGATCGTACAGATACGTGAACGACTAAAAGCCGCTAGAGATCTATAGAAAAGATACGCAGACAAACGAAGAAAACCCTTGGAATTCCAGGTAGGAGACCAAGTCCTTTTGAAAGTCTCTCCATGTTGTTCAAAACCTGAGATATTTTACAAAACAAATTTACATTCTTGAACTAAACTGTGCATATACATTTATATATATATATATATATATATATATATATATATATATATATGTATGTATGTATGTATTGATGTTATAGTTTACACCATTCATTTAGTTTCCAACACTCTTGAGTTGCAAAAGTGTATAAACTTACTTGAACAACCAATTACCTTTAAATTAACTATCATAGGGATAGTTAGAGGATAACAAAACATTATTCATATTACAAGGAATCACACAAGAGTCAGTTCATTCATGAGTCTTTACTAGTACCTTACCTGATACATGAGTACCTTTATATATGCTTACATGATACATGAACACATTACATGAGTACCTTTATGTAGATACATTTACCTATGTATACTTATTTGAATATTTGTATCATGAATTGCGAGGATGATTTATTAGTACCTTCTGTGTAAATTATCCTGCCTATCCCCAGTACCTCGGGATGTCTAGACAGGACCTTATCCCCAGTACCTCGGGATATCTAGAACAGGACCCTATCCCCAGTACCTCGGGATATATGGATGGGACTAACCATTCCGGAACCTAGCTGTTAGCAACAGTGGGTGATGAACATCTACGGATGTCTACGGTTATTACTTATACTAGGAGTACCTTTACGGGACTAACCCTTCCTCCGCCCTGCTGCTGCTACAGAGGACAATTGGACAATCTTCGGATGTTCATTAGGTTATATGTATATATGTTGTGTTAGCCCTAGTACCTCGGAATAACAGTTACATACTTCGTGTTAGCCCTAGTATCTCGGGATAACACTTACATTAGTAAGTTTTCCTGTTTACTTTATTTTATGATACTTTCACATAAACGATGAGTTAGACTAAGTACTTTTAGTACTAGTCAATAGAAAGGAAAAACTATCATTTTACTTACAAAAGATTCGGGTCTTGGTAGAAGACTACATTTCATACTTATAGAAAATAAGGGATTTTCTAGGGTTATTTCATACTTACATCAACATTTTCATTTAACGGTTTACATGGCCTTCATAACAGATTTTCACAAACAAGACAATGAAACTTAAATACTTATGAATTCACCAGCTTTAAAGCTGATACTCGCTTTCAAAATAACTTGTATTCTTAGGTCATCAGTGGACAGGTACGGAGGCCAGGTTTTGAGAAGACGGAGCAGACAAGTCTCGTCTTTTATTTAGATTTTGGTGTCTTACTACAATGAAAGAACACACATGTATTAAAACTTTACTTATAATGCAATGGATGATGTTGTTGCTTGTTTATTATATTACACTGTTGTGATACTGTACATGACGTCCTCCACCCATGAACGTTTCCGCCGTTCTTGGTTTTGGGGTGTGACAGATTGGTATCAGAGAATTATTTATAGTGAATTAAGTATATCAACCCATAAAAGATATACTAACTATAAATACATGGGATTAAAACACTATGTCTAAGAGTTTATACTTTAAAATAATAAAATATTTAACAAAGTATACATGCCTGCATTCATAGTGAAATCAGTGTCACAATGACAAGAACAAAAGTATTACGATTGTTGAATATCACAAGTAAGCCTGGGGATATATGGTCAGTCTTGGGAATGGCATAGCCTGATCAACTATGCTGGTCCGAGGAGTGATTAGCATATGCCCAAGAATGGTTATGATGTGGCAACAAGTCTAAAAACTTACCAACACAACCATAAAGAAATACCATAGGGGTATTTGGTCTTACTGTAATTATCTTAGTCAGTTGTATATTTAGCTATCTCTTATAATCCCTTTTCTCGCGTAGATTAAAATGGCTGGATTTCACCACGACGATCCGTACTTCCCGAACCAAGGCAATGGTGGTTGGCTAAAGGCAGAACCAGAAGATGATCACTCAATCCCTTTGGATGATCACCATGCTAAGGGTTTTTCCGATAGTTCTGACTCGGAGCCAGAAGTCAACAACCTACCCCCAGCTGCTCAAAACCCAAACGTGAACCCCCGTCCTATGTTTCAAGGACCCACACCCTTGTGGGCCATCAACTTGACTGATTGGAGTCAGGAACAAGGTCAGCCCATTCCCTACAATGGAGACCAAAGTTTCTACAACCTCACTGAAGGAGGTTCTGCTGATAGAGTCCTACCAATCATGGTGCGTAGGATTTCTCGGAACACGCTAATGGCTCAGGCGACTATCAATCAAGTTTTCGAAGTTGACGCCAACTCTGGTGTTAACACTGTCCACATTCGCCAACTAGAGTCTACTCATGAAAGGACTCTGGTCCGCAATGCAAATCTGCAGAGGGAACTTGCTGAAACCCGAGCTGAAGTTAGAAAACTTCGAGCTCAGCAAGCAAGGACGGACAGGCGTATAAGGAACATTGAACGTCTACTGTCGGGATCGAGGACTCATGCAAGCAGCTCTCGTCGCCGATAGAAGCTCGTCGACTCATCTTTTGGATATAACCTAGTTTATGTAAAACTTTGGTCTAATTTCCTGTCTTTATAAATCTTGGATCTTTTAGGTCTTGATCTAGCCTTAATTCTGTCAAAATTTTCCATCTTGGTTGATGTAAGGCCTACTTCTAGGCCATTTTTCCCGAACTTGTTACATCTATAATTCCAGTATTATTGACAGATATCTAATCTTATGGAAATTATTATCCAAATGTTGTCATTTTCAGTTAGTCATTCTATTCATTCTGTTGTTGGACTATGGGGAGTTAGTCCATGAGACACATTCATTAATCATTTATTCTTATCTATGTCGTCATCTTTTAAATGTATAGTTAAAGATGCCGCCACACATGAATCCCAGGCGTAATCCAAACAACGAAACACCGACACCACCACCTCCACCGCCGCCTGTACCTGTTCAACCACCTAATCCTTTCGATGCCAACATGTTCCAGGTAGCATTCACCGCAGCAGTTGCAGCTGCTGTGTCAGCAATCAATGCTAGTGTCCCTAGTGGATCGGGAATAGGTGCACCTCCCTCGAACCACGACGAAAGCCATGAACACCCACGGGGATGCACCTACAAGGATTTCACGAACGCCAAAACCCACAACTTCAATGGAACTGGTGGGGTTATGGTGTTAGGACAGTGGATTGAGAAGATGAAATCTGTCTTCGAAATCTGCGGATGCCAGGAAGGCAACAAGGTCAAGTTTACAGCTTGTACCTTCTCTGACAGAGCACTAACGTGGTGGAACAGCCATGTTAACTATCTGACGTTGGTGGTGGCGTATTCCATCAGCTGGGAAAAGTTGAAAGACATGCTGATGAAAGAATACTGTCCTCGAGGTGAAGTACAGAAACTCGAGCAGGAGTTCTAGGGTCTTCAAATGGTTGGATCCAACATCACAACCTACACAAATAGGTTCTGTGATCTGGCAAACTTATGCCCTGACATGGTTGCTCTCCAGAGCAAAAAGATAGAGAGATATATCTGGGGACTGTCACCCCAGATCCAGTCAAGTGTCATCGCTTCCAGGCCTATTACTTTCGATAGCGCCAAGGAACTGGCACAATCTCTCAACGATCACCGGAAACCTCAGAACCCAACAATCCCTACACCCGTACCACAAAAGTCCAACCCCGACTACACCAAGAAGGGGTGGAATACGATGAAAAGAGGGGCTTTGCAAGGATCCTCCAATAAACAACAACTTGTGGCGATCAATGCTGCCACAGTGACTCCTGTTGTCCCTGCGAACCCCTTACCAGCAAAAACTTATGCTGGAACCCTTCCGAAGTGCAACAAATACAGCTTCCACCACCACGGACCTTGCAAGGAGATGTTCTGCTCTAACTGCAACAGGAAGGGGCACACCTCCCGTTACTGCAAGGCTCCAACAGCTCAAGCCGCCCAGGTTCCTAATGCCGGTATGGGTTAAGCCTGCTACGGTTGTGGCGAAGTGGGCCACTACAAGAGGAACTGATCTAAAGCAGGGATGGCTGGAGGAGTAGGAAGAGTTATGGCCCTAGGCCACGAGGAAGCGGTAGCTAATCCTATGATAGTTATTGGTACGTTTCTCCTCGATAACTCATATGCTTGCATACTTTTCGATAGTGGAGCAGAGAAAAGTTTCGTAAGCCACAAATTCGCACACCTACTTAAACAAAAACCCTGCGCTTTAGATAATCCATTCACGGTAGAAATGGCTAACGGGAAAACAAAGAGTACTAACTGCATATACATAGGTTGTACCTTAACTTTAGATAGCCATACTTTCAAGATAGATCTCATGCCAGTCCCAATTAAATGTTTCGACGTTATCATCGGTATGGATTAGTTGAGTCTTCTTCGCGCCGACATCATGTGCTTTGAAAAAGCAGTTCGTCTTAACCTTCCTAACAACGAAACCTTAATTATCTACGATGACAAACCTAGTACGAGCCTTCGCATCATTTCATGCATTCAAGCCCAGAAGTGCTTACGAAAGGAATATCATGCATTCCTAGCACACGTCGTCGATATCAGTCAAGAACTGAAAGACATCTAGAACATCCCAGAAGTACGCGACTTTCCCGACATATTCCCAGAAGAACTTCCCGGTTTACCACTGCAACGCCAAGTCGAGTTTAGAATCGACTTAGTGCCAGGAGCTACCCTAGTAGCCAAATCTCCTTATCGTCTGGCACCGGCTGAGATGCAGGAACTTTCCAGTCAACTTAATGAACTTCTCAAGAAGGGATTCATTTGACCAAGCTTCTCACCATGGGGAGCACCGGTCTTGTTCGTTAAGAAGAAAGATGGATCGTTTCGCATGTGCATCGACTATAGAGAACTCAACAAACTTACAATTAAAAATCGTTATCCTTTACCCCGCATTAACGATTTGTTTGATCAACTTCAAGGAGCCAACTACTTCTCGAAGATAGATCTACGATCCGGATATCACCAACTACGAGTGTTAGAGGAGGATGTTCCCAAGACAGCCTTCTGAACTCGTTATGGGCACTACGAATTTATAGTGATGCCGTTCGGATTAACTAACACGCCCGCAATATTCATGGATCTGATTAATAGGGTGTGTCATCCTTACTTGGCTCAGTTCGTCATCGTCTTCATTGATGACATACTTATCTACTCTCGAAGTAAGGAAGAACATAGTCAACATCTCCGTAAAATCTTAGAAACATTGCGATCGGAGAAGCTCTACGCGAAGTTCTCAAAGTGCGAATTTTGGATTCGGCGAGTCGAATTTTTGGGCCATGTTGTTAGCGAAGAGGGAATACGCGTGGACCCTTCCAAGATCAAAGCCATTGAGAACTGGTCAGCACTAAAGACACCTACTAAAATTCATCAATTTCTAGGTCTCGCTGGCTACTATTGCAGGTTCATTCAGAACTTCTCCAGCATAGCGAAACCTCTTACAACCCTGACCCAGAAAGGCGTGGCCTTTGACTGGGAAGAGAAACAGGAAAGAGCGTTCCAAACGCTCAAACGAGCCTTGTGCACCGCCCCGATACTATCCCTCCTCGAAGGGATAGAAGACTTCATTGTCTATTGCGATGCATCCATTCAAGGACTCGGATGTGTTCTGATGCAGCGAGGTAAAGTCATCGCCTATGCCTCGAGACAGCTAAAGACACATGAGGTTAACTACAAAACCCAAGATCTTGAACTAGGAGCAGCTGTGTTTGCTCTGAAGATCTGGCGATATTACCTATATGGTACAAAAAGCACGATCTTTACGGACCATAAGAGTCTACAACACATTTTCGAACAGAAAGAGCTCAACATGAGACAACGACGGTGGGTCAAGCTACTCAACGATTACGAATGCAAAATTTGTTATCATCCGGGTAAAGCCAATGTAGTTGCCGACGCCCTAAGTCGGAAAGAATATACTGGTCGTAGGGTCAAATCTTTGACTCTAACTATCCATTCACACTTGTCCACGCAAATTAAGGAGGCTCAGCTCGACGCTTTGAAACCTGAAAATGTGGCTGGTAAATCCCTTAGAGGGATGGATAATAACTTAGAAGCCAAGGGCGGCGGAGCCTTATACCTCATGGATCGGATTTGGACACCGAAACACGGTGGCTTCAAAGACTTGGTCTTGCCAAAGCTCACAACACTCGTTATTCTGTCCACCCGGGTTCAGATAAGATGTATCTGGATCTTAAAAAGCTATACTGGTGGCCTAACATGAAAGCAGATATTGCTACATTCGTGAGTAAATGCCTTACTTGCGCAAAGGTCAAGGTCGAATACCAGAAACCCTCCGGCCTCCTACAGCAACCGGAGATACCAGAATGGAATTGGGAGCGGATCACTATGGATTTCATAACCAAGTTGCCCAAGATGACGGGTGGACTTGATTCCATATGGGTCATCGTCGATAGATTGACCAAGTCTGCACACTTCCTATCGATCAAAGAAACAGACATGATGGAGAAACTTACCCGAACTTACATTAGGGAGATTGTAAGGTTGCACGGTGTTCCTTTATCTATCATCTCAGACAGAGATAGTAGATTCACTTCGAGGTTCTGGTAGTCATTACAAAATTCCCTAGGAACTAGGCTGGACATGAGCACAGCCTACCATCCATAGACCGACGGGAAAAGTGAGAGAACTATCCAAACCTTGGAAGATATGTTGCGTGCCTGTGTGATTGACTTTGGAAAGGATTAAGATACCCATTTACCCCTTGTCGAATTTTCCTACAACAACAGTTATCACACGAGCATAAAGGCAGCTCCATTCGAGGCCCTCTATGGCCGAAAGTCCAGATCGCCTCTGTGCTGGGCTGAAATTGGTGGTACCCAGTTAGCTAAGGGACGAGTTCCCGAAAGCACTCTCATGGGTCCGGAGATCATTCGGGAAATGACAGAGAAAATCGTTCAAATTCGTGAATGATATAAAGCCTCTAGAGACCGACAGAAAAGCTACGTTGACAAGCGTAGGAAACCATTGGAGTTCTAGGTGGGCGACTGAGTCCTACTGAAGGTCTCACCCTGGAAGGGCTTGATACACTTTGGAAAGCGTGGGAAGCTCAATCCAAGATACATAGGGCCTTTTGAGATTCTCGCGAGAATCGGCCCTGTAGCTTACAAACTCAATCTACCGCAAGAACTCAGTAATGTACATCCTAGCTTCCACGTCTCGAACTTGAAAAGGTGTCTATCCGACGAGTCTCTTGTTATTCCACATGACGAGATCGAGATCAACGAGAGCCTCAACTTCGTGGAGGAACTAGTAGAGATCATGGACCGAGAGGTCAAGCAAACAAAGCAGAGCCGTATCCTGATAGTGAAGGTGCGCTGGAACGCAAAGCATGGACCGGAATTCACTTGGGAACGTGAGGATCAGATGAAACTGAAATACCCTCACCTTTTCGCTTAGTTATTTGTAATTTCTTATTTGCTTAAATTGTAATTTCGGGACGAAATTCCTTCTAACGGGGGGATGATGTGACAACCTGACATTTCCATTCTGTACAAACTATATCACTTCAATAGAAGTTATAGCAGTCACAGTTAATTTTCAGAGTTTTTCGCGTAAGTTTGAGTAATTCAGGGTTTACACTTCAGGAAATATCAGGAGAGTGGGTGCACTAGGGTTTTGTGCAACACTATTATTCCAACACTCTATTATATTAGAGATCATTTCAGGAATAAAAATATTTTCTGCCGAAAATATCTCAGGACTATAAATAGATTTCTAAACCAAATTCATTCATTATTCACATTTCCATCTAGAGAAAAGCCATTTTCTCTCTCACAGATCTTCAGGTTTTTATACCAAAACGTGAGTAACTCTTTCTAGTAGTGTTAGAAAGCTTATTATGTACTTATAACATGATTTAGATGGCTAAATCATTAGATCTAGGAGTTTACTCCCCAAGGTGTTCTTTGGCGGTAAACTCCCGAAACCAAGCCTAGATTGTTTCTTGTATTATGCCACTACCCTAGACTCATTTGTATATGTATTTAGTACAAGAAAACAATCAAGAAACACAAACACATGGGAGTTCACGGCCCAAGAGCAATCTTAGGCTGTAAAGTACATTGAAATGGACAAAAGGGTGTTTTAAGACACCTAAAGCCCTAGACCTTTACATGGAATTGTTTACCACTTAATTGAAGGACCAAAGCACATCAAAATCACCTACCAAAGTGAGTTTACGGCCAAGACATGGTTCTTCGGCCGTGAACATGAAAGAAGGGCACCAAAGTGTTCCTAATGTCTTCATATGATTGGAATAAAATCCTAGAACCAATACCACATGTGCAAGACACTTGAAAGCATCAAAATCACCTCTTGAAGTGAGTTTACGGACTTGGTAATGCTCCTAGGCCGTAAACACCAAACAAGGGCACCAAAGTGTGCCTAGGGTCCTCATTAGCTTTAAACAATTGTCTAGAACCTATCCTTCAAATGCAAGAGGCTTGAAAACAACAAAAACAACACCCAAAGGAGTTTACAACCGTAAACTCCAAGGAAAATGGCCTTGGGGCTGTAAACTCCTAAATGGAGTGTTTCTATGCCTTAAACCCTTTCAAGAATTGAACCACCAAGTTGGAATAATTCTAGAAATCATTTGGGACTTCAAAACACACAAATACCCCATGGTTGGGAGTTTACGTCCGTAAACTCAATAGTTTACAACCGTAAACTCCATGTGTGATGGTATATGGGGAGTAAAATCGTATATGGGGTCCTTTGGAACCCTAAACACAAGTGTCTTGTCCCACAATAGCTTAGATGCAATCCTTAGGGCTTGAAACACTTATATAAAGTGTTTTTTATGTCTAGGATGTATTAACATTATCAATTAGTGATTTAAGACTATTTGAATGCATATATGTGTGATTATATGTTCATTAGGATCATAGTGTGTGTACAAGTCCTCGCTTGACACCTAGCAATCCTTTACCATTTAGTTCATCCCAATCACCAACTACAAGTGAGTTCATACCCCTAATCAATGTTTTAAATGATTTTAAACGCTATAATGGGGGGGGGGGGGGGGAATACAAGTACAAAACAACATGTTATTGAATCATCTGTATGTATTTTATAACTGTGTTTTCATTCAACGGATTTCACATACTACAAAATGTGATGCATGAAATGGCTTTATATCCTAAAATAACTTGTTACCAAACGTTTTATATTTAAAATGTTTATCAAAATAACATCAAGTCACATTTATGTTGTTCAAAACCTGAGATATCTTACAAAACCAATTTACATTCTTGAACTAAACTGTGCATATACACTTATATTTATATATATATATATATATATATATATATATATATATATATATATATATATATATATATATATATATGTATTGATGTTATAGTTTACACCATTCATTTAGTTTCCAACACTCTTGAGTTGCAAGAGTGTATAAACTTACTTGAACAACCAATTACCTTTAAATTAACTATCATAGGGATAGTTAGAGGATAACAAAACATTATTCCTATGACAAGGAATCACACAAGAGTCAGTTCATTCATGAGTCTTTACTAGTACCTTACCTGATACATGAGTACCTTTACATATGCTTACATGATACATGAACACATTACATGAGTACGTTTATGTAGATACATTTACATGTGTATACTTATTTGAATATTTGTATCACGAATTGCGAGGATGATTTATTAGTACCTTCTGTGTAAATTGTCATGCCTATCCCCAGTACCTCGGGATGTCTAGACAGGACCTTATCCCCAGTACCTCGGGATATCTAGAACAGGACCCTATCCCCAGTACCTCGGGATATATGGACGGGACTAACCATTCCGGAACCCAGTTGTTAGCAACAGTGGGTGATGAACATCTACGGATGTCTACGGTTATTACTTATACTAGGAGTACCTTTACGGGACTAACCCTTCCTCCGCCCTGCTGCTGCTACAGAGGACAATTGGACAACCTTCGGATGTTCATTAGGTTTTATATATATATATATATATATATATATATATATATATATATATATATATATATATATATATGTTGTGTTAGCCCTAGTACCTCGGAATAACAGTTACATACTTCGTGTTAGCCCTAGTATCTCGGGATAACACTTACATTAGTAATTTTTCCTGTTTACTTTATTTTGTGATACTTTCACATAAACGATGAGTTAGACTAAGTACTTTTAGTACTAGTCAATAGAAAGGAAAAACTATCATTTTACTTACAAAACATTCAGGTCTTGGTAGAAGACTACATTTCATACTTATAGAAAATAAGGGATTTTCTAGGGTTTTTTCATACTTACATCAACATTTTCATTTAACGGTTTTCATGGCCTTCACAACAGATTTCACAAACAAGACAATGACACTTAAATACTTATGAATTCACCAGCTTTAAAGCTGATACTCGCTTTCAAAATAACTTGTATTCTCAGGTCATTAGTGGACAGGTACGGAGGCCAGGTTTTGAGAAGACGGAGCAGACAAGTCTCGTATTTTATTTTGATTGTATATTTTGGTGTCTTACTACAATGAAAGAACACACATGTATTAAAACTTTACTTATAATGCAATGGATGATGTTGTTGCTTGTTTATTATATTACATTGTTGTGATACTGTACATTACGTCCTCCACCCATGAACGTTTCCGCCGTTCGTGGTTTTGGGGTGTGACAAGTTCTCTTATCCTAGATTGTTCAAAAACTCATTACATGTCAATATAGCTTGAAAATCATCCAAGAAGGCCAAGAACAAGGAGTTTACGGCCCAAGAACCCTCTTAGGCCGTAAATCCCTAAAAGTGTGCCAAAATGCTCCCCAAATCTCTTCCTTTGGCTTAGAGGCTAACTTAGAACTTACCCTTCAAGTGTTTTAGACACTAGACTTTATGTTTAGAGGCTTAAAAGAGGTTTTACGGCCCATGAACACTCTTAGGCTGTAAACTCCCTCAAATTATGGAGATTGAGCCTTTAACCCCCTATTTAGCCTTGGACCTTCACATAGAAACTTGTAAGAGTAAGCTAAGGACCTCAAAAACAAAGTATAAGGGGGTATCCAAGGGTTTACGGCCATAAACCATGCGTTTCACGACCGTAAACTCCCAAGGAGTGATCCTAGGGCCCTAAACTCCAAGGGAGTGCCCTTTTTGAACCCTAAACACCCCTCAAGCCTTGGATTTTGCCTTGGAACCTTTCCTAGTGATACAAGAGACTTGAAAGCACACAAATACACTCCTCCCATGAGTTTAAGGCCGTAAAATCATGGGGGAAGTGGACCCTCAACCGTAAACTCACCTAAGGTGAGTATTTGAGGAGTAAACTCCATAGTGAGGCCTAACACTCCTTCCTTGCAACCCAATAGCCTTCTAGCACTTGACCAAAGACTTTTTCTTCACATTAGGATGCCTATATGTGTTTAATTAGTATCTCAGTAACTAATTTCATGTAAGCATATGTCTTCATATGTTACTAGGGTCATAAAATGTGTTAAAGTCTTCACTTGACACCAAACGCTCATCCGACACTTCCACCCGATCTACTCGCTACTTGTCAATAAAACTGTTTTAAATAATTATCAAACACATTTTCTAGGTTAAATTGTTATTAAACTATTTTCAAACTGTGTTTAAACTACTTTTCTTTTAAACTAAATCTACACCAATATATTTATATAAGTAAGACTTGAAGGACTTAGGACCGATAGCTCGCCTTATTTCCTATTCTTGTTTGATTGTGGTCTTAGGGTATATTGTTATCCGTGCGACTGTCGTTGAATTCCTAGTTATATATCATATATATTTTTGTTAGATATGAAAGTCTTCACCTTATTTAATACCTTTGTAAACCAAAGGCATGCAATCCCACACTCTATTTAACTATAATAGGTATAGTTAAGACTACTGCTCATTACCTCTATCACCATGATACCCACTATAATTTCTACTAATACAAGTTAATACATGTTAAAGAGAACACTTTATAGACTATACTAAATGTTCACTATACTATAATGCAAGAGAATACACTAATCCAGAACATGACACGCTATCCCTCTATACGACACTTTACTGCGCGAATACCATGTAACCAGAGCTTCCCGGAAGGAAAGCAACACTACATGTACAGATCTATACTAGACTGACACTATTACATCCCGTCTGTTAACTACAGTCTGAGCCAACTAGGCCCAGGGGTGACAAAACATCGCTACACTACACATGACCGGGAGGGTCATCAGACTCTCTATTATCACTCATATTGGTTACATGAGAAATAAATTCCTTATCTAAATTAACACACTAAGAATTAAAGGTTAAACTAACTTCCTGAAGTAAATCAAAATATATTATTAATCGAAGTTTGCAGCACTACTACAGCTAGCCGGAAATACTTTTATACAGTTGAATAATTAAACCTACAAATACTCGAATCTGGAAAATATAGGATTTTCTATGGATTTTTACTATTCTCAAACATTAATCACAACTTTTACATTACATAATTGTAAACACTTTATTACAAGCAACGACATTAAATTCTTATGAACTCACCAGCTTTATGCTGATACTCGTTTTCACAATAACTTGTATTCTCAGGTCAAAAATAGAAAGGTACTGGTGCTGCTTTTGAGAAGATGGAGCATATACAAGACCCATCTTTTATTTTTCTTTTTATACTTTTGGTGTCTTTCAACTGTACAAAACACGCTTGTATTTACAATTACTATATTAATGCAATGGTTGTTGTCGCTTGTTTTTACTATTATGCAATTGTTATGATACTGTACATGACGTCCTCCACCCGAGAACGTATTCCGTCGTTCTTGGTCTTGGGGTGTGACAAACTTGAACCTTTGTGTAATCATTTCAAGGAAATAATATAAACCCTGGTTTTGTCATCTAATGAATGGAATGGTTGGTGTAAATTTTGAAGTTTTCCCAATCGTCTGGAATTTCCATCACCAACCAAGTTGAAGTAGAATTGATCATTGAAGATACGCATGGAAGAAGTCCTAGTAGAGTCTAGGAAAATTTTATGATTAATTGGACACATTCGTATGTGTTAAATTGTTTTGTGATTTTAGGACTTTGGGACTGGAAGATAGTACTTGGGACGAGTATGAGTAGGTGTGGATAGTAGTAGATATCTATACTACTGGAAGCACAGGACTCATGTTTGGATCAGGGAAAGTCACAAGGTTACCAAGAAACTCGTAATTGATTCCGTCTTATTCTAGTCTATCGTTACCATCGTTTCGATAATGACTAATAAGATGATTGTTATTCCGACCCTAGTAGTCATATCAAATTGAGTCCAACTATGATGAGTTTATTATGTGGTTTAGAGAACCAAGTTCGATGTAGCATTTGACTTAAGCCAAAAGATTGAAGTGAAAGACGATCAAAGCGATCAATAGAAGTATCGCACTCATTGTTAAAGAAGTTGGTAGTTAGAAATGATACATGTTGAACTGTGATTGTATCACATTAGAACATGAAGAAGGTATAGTTTGTTCCGAAATTTGTCCCTAAGAGATCTGAGTCTAAGTAGTGCAGTATACAATGAGAGATCATCAAAACATGACCCATCGGTCTGTTACAATAAATGAAGGAAAGTATTTATTCCAAGAAGAAGAAGGAGTCCTCAATAAGGATTTATTTTGTAACTCGAAGGTTACGATTGAAAGTCCTATGGAGATCTGAAGCTTTTTAGGATTAGCTGGATATTATTGCTGATTTATCCAAGGATTTTCTTCGATCGCGACTCCATTGACAACTTTAACCCACAAAGGAGCTGTCTATACTTGGAATGAGAAGCATAAGAATCTTTGAGAAGTTAAAGAAGACGTCGTGTGAAGCACCGATTCGTTCGTCACCTGAAGGAGTTGATGACTTCACAGTTAATAGTGATGCCTCTGGAGTTGGGTTAGGTTGTGTTCTGACCCAAAGGGATAAAGTGATAGCGAATGCATTGAGGCAAATGAAAGAACATGAAAAGAACTACCCCACTCATGATGTGGAGTTGGCAGCGATAGTATTCGCCTTAAAGGTATGGAGAATGAATTGAACATGAGGCAACAACGCTGGCTAGAGTTACTCAAGGACTACGACTGTGAGATACTTTACCACCCTGGTAAAGCAAGTGTTGTTGCCAATGCTCTCAGTCGGAAGGTAAATCTTGAAAAGAAAAATCCAAGAGCGTTGAGAATTGAAGTTGTCTCGACAATTGTGAAAGCTCAAGAAAAAGCTTTAGAGAGGAATGACCGAAAGGAGGAACGTTTGGGCAAAACGTTGGTGTTTGATACAAACGGTCAAGGACTGAAGGTATTATAAGATAGGATTTGGGTACCTAAGGCGGGAGGAGTAAGAGATCTTCTGATGGAAGAAGCTCACAAAACCATGTACTCAATTCATCCTGACAGTGCAAAAATATATAGGGATCTAAAACCCTATTAATGGTGGCCAACGATGATGCTCGATGTTGCAAAGTATGTGGCCGAGTGTGTAACTTGTGCTTGGGTTAAGGCACAACATCAGAAACCGTATGGGAGTTTAGAACCTTTTCCTATACCCATGGGCAAATAGGAAGACATCACTATGGATTTTGTGACTAAATTGCCCAGAACAAGGAATGATCACTGCATGATTTAGGTGGTCATTGATCGCTTCACTAAGAGTGCGCATTTCATAGCAGCCAACGAGAAATGGTCTATGGATAAACTTGCAAATTCTTACGTAAAGGAAATTGTGAGGCTTCACGGTGTTCCGTTAACGATTGTATCCGATCGTGATAGCCGTTTTACCTGAAGGTGTTGGAGGAGTCTATAAGAGGAATTGGGTACCAAGTTGTGTTTGGATACAACTTACCATCCGCAAAGCGATGGTCAGAGCGAATAAATGATTCAAACGTTGAAGGATATGCTGAGAGAATGTACCCTGAAATTCCAAGGTAATTGGGATGAACATTTACCTTTAGTAGAATTTTTCTAGGGTAATAGTTTCCACTCAAGCATCAAGATGGCACCTTATCATGATTTGTGTGGGGAAAAGTGTTGAATGCCGTCATATTGGCTGGAAGCTGAGGAAAAGCAGTTTATAGGACTTGAAATAGTCTATTAGACTGCTGAAAAGTTGAAAGTGATTAGGGAAAGGATGTTAGCTGCTCAAAAGAGCTATGCTGACAAGAAAAGACAATCGATATCATTCGAAGTTGGAGATTCGGTTTTACTTAAAGTCTCATCGTGGAAGGGACTTATAAGGTTTGGTAGAAGGGGAAAGTTGAGTCCAAGGTTTATTGGACCATTTAAAAGTTCTTCAGATGATCGGGAATCATGCTTACAAGCTAGAATTACAGGAAGAACTAGAGGGTATTAACAATACCTTTCATGTGTGTTATTTGAGGTAGCTCACGGGAGGTGTGCCCGACATAATTCCCATTTCTGAATTAAGGTTGGATTAGAGAAAGAGGTTAATTGGAGAACCTGAGGCGATCATTGACCGTAAGACTAATAAGTTGTAATGTAAGATAGTCGATTTAGTGCTTGTGCATTGGAAACATATAAATAGGCCAAATCCCACCAGGGAAACGGAGAGTGACATGGTTAGTCGCTACCCGTAGTTGTTTGTCGTTGTATGATTCCGGGAACGGAATCATCCTAACGGGGGGAGAGTTGTAACGTCCATGTTTCTAGGCTAGGCATTAATATTCACATAATGGTCTAGGTTAACCTTTATAACTCATTTAGAAGAAATAAAAAGGAATTATGTGAATTATGGGTGTTATGCTTAATTATTATAATTTAATTAATTAAGAATAAAAATGAGCATCAAAAATTAAATTTTAGATAAAGCCGATATCTATTAACAAACTTGTAGTGGGAGTGACAAGGATTACGGATATATAAAGAATGCAGAAATCCGAGTTATAACGAAGAAGTTATGACCTGTCGAAGTTTCACGATAAACCGGCACGGTGCCGAATGTCGTAAAAAGTGAGTTTTTGATAAACCACTTTTGAGCCTTAGTAATCTAAATGAAACTCGTAGTGGTCGTTAAACTGAGAGTATGTATAAAAATAACGCCCAAATCTGACTTCGTATGAGGAAGTTATGATTTTTCGAAGTTTCAGCTTAGAAATAGACAACTAAAAACTCGAATTTTAGATCGAGTGATTTTTAGCCGACACGACCTAAATGAGAATCGAAGGTCTCGTCATTAGTAGCACAAGGGTAACAACTTTGACGAAAACGAACATCAGATGAAGAAGTTATGAATTTTTAACAGATTTCCTGTCCCGGTCTGTTAAAAATAATAATATAAAAATTAAATTCAAAATTAGCCGACGAAGTCTAAATAAAAGTTGTAAAGCGTGATTTTATTTACGCGTGCATATAAAGAACGTCAAAAACGGAGCTCGTATGCGAAAGTTATGGATTTTAGAAGTTTTGGCGCGAAAACGAGAAAAATCCCTAAAACCGAGGAATTTCGGACACATGTCCTCGCTTCGCATCCGACGTGTTTCTGAGCTGCTGAGTCATCCGATCTCGTGAGCTGATCCAAAGTGGTCCAGTAGAGAAGCCACACGTACCCTCTTAGCACATGGCCGAACCCTCGCAAGGCTGCCACGGATGCCCTACTTCAGACCAAGACCTCGATCCAGTAAGAAGCTGCCAGCAAGCCTTCGAACGTGCAGCCCACGTACGAGCCCTCCCCAGCGAGCCTCGGATCTTTGCATCCTGTAGGCTTCTCAGCCGTCCAATCAGAAGCTCCTCCCTATAAATAGAAGTTTGCGAGCCTTCTTGGATATTTTTAAGAAATTGCCACTTTTAACCCATTTTCCATATTTTCTTCATCTTAACATTCCCCGAAGCCCCGATATCGATTATAACCCCCGGAATATGCCACGAAGTGCCCGTGAAGCCCGGAAAATTTATCTTTTCAGTTTCGAAGCCCGACCCTCGCAGAGCCCGATTTCTCAATAAAACTCCCGGTTTTATTAGAAACGATCGTTTTAGGAAATGAATTGCTACCCGATTTTCATTAAATCAGGTGAGTGTGTAGTTACTTTCACCTTACACATAGATATGAAGTATTTTACATTAAATACGTGATGTGTGAATATATATTGTTTGTTTATTTGAGATGGGTGTTAAAGGAATGATTTATATAGGTTTTTAAATAATTTAAATTGTATATGTATTTTTATCTACGAAAAATCTTGGGTATAACATGGGTAGATAAAATAGTTGGTGTGATAAAAGGTGAGTTGGATAGATGAGATGATCAGTGATAGAGATCATGAGTTGAGAGTGAGTGGTGAAATGAGATCATGAATTGATAGTGAGGGGTGAAGCCCTTACCCAAACGTGTGGCGTGAGTGGTGCAATATGAGAAAAGCCCTTACCCAAACGTGGGCCCCCGTCATTCAACAAAGCATGGATGACAACCATGGACTATTCTAGACATAATATGGAACACTAGCAGGCCCGCAACCTATAGGTGTAATGAACTATATGTTCATTTGTTGTACTCTAAAAATCCATTCATATGTATTGCAGGGGGGAACATCTATAAATAATACTGCCGATAAATGAGAGCTATGGACTTAGCACATGTTGAATAAACCTTGCCGGCTATGGACTTAGTGCTCGTTGTATAATCCCGGTGACGAGGTGACTTTGTGTCTATTCCTTAGGATGAATCCTTACGAAGGAGTGATAGTTGATTCTTAGGGTAAACCCTCAAGAAATAAATAAGATAATGGGGTTGGGGTAATTCAGTTGATTGATTGATGTTTAAGCATATTAAATTATGTGTTGTGGGTTGAAAACCCTATATGCTCACCAGGCTTCCAAGCCTGGCCTACTCATCTATTTATATTACAAGTAGAGGACCCCGAGCATAGTCGGATGATGATGATGAGTGATTTTGGATTATAGGCTAGTAGTTATAAATAACTGTTGTAAGGCTTATAATGCCATGTTTATGCTTTTGATCTGTATCAGAACATGACATCCCGAGGTTTTGTTATAAAAGGAAACGATATATTTCTTAAAGAAAGGTTTTGACAAACTTTTATCATATTTTGTTTTGGGGACCAATTTTGCAACATCTTTTATAAAGATTTTTCTGATTTGATTTAAAAAAAAAAAAGCATAAATTAAATCGGTCTTTTCTGGCCGAGAAATTGGGGGATGTCACACATGTACACCGTAGGATGTTAGAATGCTCAAAACCCATCAGTGGTATCAGAGACGAGGCGTGTTTTCTTATATACTTGATGCAAATAGTTGGAAATCGGAGTTTAGCTACTGTCTGGGCAGTGGACTCGCCGAGTTCACCTATGGAATCGGCAAGTCCAATGCAAAAATCAATCAACTCATCGAGTTGGTTCATGCACTCGATGAGTTGGACCCCCAGACAACATATCTTCCACTGTTTTGGCTGGAATTAGACTAGGAACATTACCCTAAGCTTGTTTTGAACTTATAAACCTGTTTTTGATGTGGTAATGTTCATGCTAATCCAATTTCAAAGATAATTTTCAATAGATTCATGTTTTTGTATTATTTTAATGATTAGGCTAATTTCATGAAAATTTTTGATTTGAATTATCTTGTTCTTACGAGTTTCTTAGATTAATAGGAAAGTTATGTGATAATGTGTTTTCAATCCAAATTAATCTCAAAGTTGATTCTAAAATGTGTTTTTGTAACTTGTCCTCAAGTTATATGAAAAGTCACATTTAAGATTCATAAAACTCATAAAGATCTCCATAAGTTATGAATAAGGAAAAGTCACATTCTTTAATGGTTTAAAGTCTTCCATAACTTGTCCTCAAGTTATGGAACTTCAAGAGCTTTTTACCTAAAACTACTTTAGACACATAAGTTATGGAATTGAAAAGTTTTTGAATTGTTCAAAACTTGCATTCATGTTTTCGAATTTGAAAAGTTTTCTTTCATGAATACTTTAGTTCCAAATTAAGCCCTTAGAATTTTAAAAGTTATGAAGGGCCGGTATATTTAGTTTGGGCTAGGCATTAATGCATGGATGGTTTAGGGTTGTCATTAATGTGTTTTGGACATCTTTTGTGTTTGTTTGAGTTTTCGGTCTAGGTAGGTTTTCGGTCAGGCTTTGACCGAAAACCTGTTTTCGGTCTGATGTATGTTAATATAAATTGTTGTCAGTTTGTTAGAGGCAAGGTTGGTTGTTTTAGCTAGTTTTTGGTTTATCCAAGTTGTATTCAACATTTCATGATTGAATTGTATGCAAGCTTGGTTGTTTAATCTTCTTCTTCTTCTTCATTTCTATTGCAATTGATTGATCATTAGATAGATCCCACAGATTTAGGACCTAACAATTGGTATCAGAGCAATTCTAGTGTCAATCATTTGTGTTTTCTGTTTTCGGTTCATCAACAATCTTGTGATCTTCGTTTTTGGTTCATTGGCAACTTCGAATCTGCTCTAGATTGAAGACTGGATCATTGTTTGCTTTATTAAAATAAAGATCTGCATCATATTTAAGTTTGTGATTAAATTCTTGTAGTTTTCGGTTGAATCTACACACACCGAAAACTCATTGTCATTTGTGTATTGTTCATATCTATATATTTGGAAGCATTTTGGACGTTTTGGTTGTGCGAAAAATAGTGATCAGAACAAGAATCATCGTTTTCATTGAAAAATCCTCAGTTTTCGGTTCATCTTCAGACACCGAAAACTATTTTTGTTCATTCTTCAGAAACCGAAAACCCAAGCATTCTTCAAAAACCGAAAATACAAACATCTTCAATTACTAAAAACCTTTCATCAATCTTAGAAAACCGAAAACTCACTTGATTCTAGTTTTTGGTCTAACTTTTCCACCGAAAACCTGTCTTTGATTAGTTTTATTTTAATTTCATTTTCCAAACAAAATCGAAAATAAAAAAAATTAAAAAAAAATCATTAAAAAAAAGGAAAAACAAATGGATTCTCAAAGCATGACAGTACATCAGGAACTTGACACCATCATGGGAGCAACTTCTCGTATTCCCCAACTCTTAAATGCTGAAGGCTTTCCGGAATGGAAATATCGGATCGAGAAGTATATTAAAATGAAAGACTTCAAGATTTGGCGTAGTATACTTAGGGGACCAATTCGAATTACTACTATATTGGATGACACAATTGTTGACAAACGGACTGAAAATTATATGGATGAGGATTTCGAAAAGATCGAAGAGCAGGAGAAAGCCCTTGCTATGCTTACGATGGCACTATCTCCAAAAATCGCTCAGGGTTTCTGTGAGTATACATCTGCGAAAGCACTTTGGGAAGCATTAATAGAAGTCTATGAGGGTAATGAGGATATGAAGCAGATTCGTTAGGACATGCTTCGACAAAAGTTCAACATGTTCAACTATGTCCTAGGTGAAACTCTTGAGAACCAGCTCCAAAGGTTCATTACTCTCACCACAGGAAATGATTTCTGCAGGTGTTTTGGTAACAAGATCAGAAATCAACAATAAGTTGTTAAATTCCCTTCCAAAATCCTAGGTTATGAATGTCTCATTGATCAAGAAAACAAAAGACTTAAACAGACTGAGTCTGGCAAAAACTATGGCTATCATCAAGGCTTTGATCTTGATGAAAAGCAGAGGGAGATTAATCATGTTAATTCTTATTCCACTGCAATTATAGGGATCCAAGCCACAAACAACAATGCCTTTTCAAGCTTCACTATTGCGCAAGCTCCTCAAGTTACCCTGACTCCACATGTTCCACAAGTTCAACCTTTCATGACTCATCAACCGATTCAACCTACTGTTGGGTTTTGAGCATTCTAACACTTCCTAAGTGTACATGCAACCCTAAATACCTTGGATCTATGTTTTCTCTATTATACATGCAAATAAGAACTTCCAAGGTATTATCCTAATCTAGCATATAAAACAATGGATATAGTAGGATAGAATACATACCTTTTTGGTGTAGTAAGTCTTCATGAAGCTTGAGTGCTTAGTGCCCCAAGTGTGACACCTCAAATGGAATCACAATCATCAAAACACTTGGAATGACTTGAGAGAATTCTACACTCATCAAAATCGGCTAGCCCTTTCTTCACTATCTCTAGTGGCCGATTTTTCCTCAATAATAAGATGCTTATATAGTTACACAATTAGGGTAAACTCTTAATTGTCATGGCTTTCCATTTCCTTGGATCCATGGGTACAAATACACCATGGAGCATCCATGGACCATCCTATGGGTTTTAGCCCAACTTGATTATCCATGGAGCATTAGCCCACTATACAAGTATGGATGATTTACACAATCAACCCATATATTTAATTAGTCTTCTTTTGATCACTTAATTAATCCTAGATTAATTCTTGATCAATACTAATTAAATAATCTTATTATTCTTATTATTAATATACTAGAACTTATAATATATTAATAACCATAAGTGTCTTATTTCTCTCATTCAAGTGCATGATGGTATGCAACCCAAATGGACCATGCCGGGTCGGGTCAAGTCTTACCAAATATAGTTATGGACTTAGACATTAATCCAACAGTCTCCCACTTGGATAAGTCTAAAACTATTATTGCGTATGACTTCAGGAACCAACCGGCAATCGTAGCTCTCAAAAGCTTCTGTCGAACTCTGACCTTGTCGATGAACTCTGACCTTTGTCAGTGACTTGTCCATTAGATAAGGGATCATATATTCCTCCATTCTAGATATCATATGGACTGAGACATGGATTATAATCATTCTCTCTGTCCATTTGTTGTTTCCCGATTTCCGATTTATGACAACTGACTAATTGAACAAATCAAATCAGTCCTGGCCCGGCCGAGCACTTCCATTTGTCATCATCAAATCATCGAGGGGCCCACAGATATCGCTTTTATCCCGAAGGTAAAAGGAACGGATAAACTTCGACTCATATGGCTTGTTCTACTACTTGTTGAATCATACACAAAAGCACGTTTTATAGCACAGAGTTACCAAATGCGGTTTCGTGCAATCAATGTACTATCAACTCATAGTAACAACTCATATCTCTAGGTTTGAAGAATATAAGATATTATCGTCTCATGATCACTCGTGATAAAATCCATGAAGTGATTCCAATGAGCGCGGGTTGAATCCAATACTCAGAACTTATGAGCACTCATGATTGTTGTAGCCTTGTCCAACACCTTAGACCTCTACAACCCATCATGACAGTCTTAATTCATATCTACTTCCAAAATATGACCGACTGTGGATGGTTTGAATAACTTAGTCATTCCGGAAGAATAACCCAGTTTATTCGGGAAGTCAAAACATGCAAAGTGAAACACAATAATAATTGAATCCAATATGGTATCAACCCTTTGAACATAAATAAAACACCTTTTATTTATCACCATATGATTACACATTATTCATTGTACACTGTTTCAGCTATCAACTTTATTCTTGAATTTAAAACAATAGTTGTCCCATGCTCCAAGCATGTACACTATGTTTTCTTAAACACTAGTCATGCCACACACCAAGTATGCATACTATGTTTGTCTATGATCTTTACTTTGTGAACTAGATCAATTGAACATAACTTCAATGATTCTCTTTTCACACTCCCAAATCCTTACTGCAAATGCGAGAATTCCAAATTCATGCCATTTACAGAAATCTGTTAGATTCTAAACTTATATGCATTGATCCTCTTGTAACGATTATGCACAAAGTCAGAAAGACTTGACAACAATCATTACAGAGTATTCCAAAGGAGATCAACTCCTTGGAACCATCCTTCTTGCATTAAGTTTCCTTAATCTTACACAGAGTGAAAATTCTAACTTTGAAACATTTCCAGATTCCATTTTGACTATCACTTCTGAACAAGAGTTGCCTCCTTACAGATTATGTCAATATGGTCCTTCCAGAATTATCACTATACTTCCAACTGTCCTTGAGCAACCAATCTTTGGTAAACCTTAGATTGTCCTCGACAATTGTTTAATCCTTTTAGTCATATCCAGTTCTAAACCTTTTCCCTTCTTAATGCCCCAGGCATTTGGAAAATTTTAGAACGGATGATTATAGCACATGTAATCGATCCTATATCCGAAGCATATGGGACACGATTCATGATGTCTCACATAAAGACTAAACCAGTCTTTTGCTATAACATTTCCATTTCAATTTGCCAAGTTCTCATAATTCAGATTATGAAAAGGGATGCCGTAATCATAATCGAATTTTAGAACGCAAATAATGGACTCATATACAGAATTTCCTTATGTTGAGCCATTCCAACATGAAATTCATATATATATCCTTGACTAAATGATTAAAACCTCAGATCTAAACCTTATAGATTTGATATCAAGTATAATTTCCTCTCCCTTAATTGTAGCAAAACAACTTTTTCCCAATTGAAATTTTTTGTTTTCTATAATTAACATTACTAACTTGCAATACTTATCATAATTATCATGCTCCCACTAACATGATGATTATTAGCATAACACTTATGCTCCCACTAGCTTTGACATGTACTCAGAAATCAGCTGACTTTCTTACCAAAGTTCAGATTTCTGATACTAGATTGTTTTGACAAGTCTTTATCAAAATCATACACCTTCCCTTAGATAGCACACTTGTGTATCTAAACAATTATGAAGAGGGATGCCGTAATCATAATGTTTAGACCTTTTTGCCACTTCTCACAAGTCCAAATTAGTGTGCCGGTTAACCACACGCGCTCCACTAACGACTTTGAGAATGCAAATATCACAATTGCTATCTAGCTAAAATCTACTTAGTGAAAGTGTTTCCTCACCATCATTTTCATGAATCAGAGAGAAACCTTATGACACTTAGATTTAATGGTGTATGTGTTCTTATCCATGTGAATTGTCAAAATCATAGTCACAAGAAAAGGATAATGACAAATCCAAACTCATATGGACTGAACTCAATCTGAATTTCTTACCACCTGGCAGCTCAAGGGCCTACCATTGCTTCCAAGTTGTTGTGCAACAAACTGAGAACTCTAAGAACTCATATGCAAAGCCAACTTTAACTGGAATGGGCACAGAATATGTCAACACGATAGGTTATAAACCTCAAGTCGTGTGCTAGTGAAGAACTTCAGGTTTTATTCTTGATTATTTCTTGAGACTTTCAAGACCTTTAAGACTCCCACTGTCCTCTTGACATATAAGACTCCCTTGTCAAACATCCAAGAGATAGTGCGGATTCTAATCAAGAAAAAAAAAACACTTTACCCAATTGGCCTAAGTTGGTCTTTGTTTTATCCAAAACATCACAACTTACCAATTTCAAATGTACAAGAGTAGAAAACTTTTACTCTTACATTTGACAAGTGTTTTAAACCTTCTTTAAGACATGTCACTCAAGTTACAATCTTGGAGTATGACTCTAAGACTTGTATTGGAACGAAGTATGACTCATCTTCTTGATTTAACCATTTCAACAATTCAAGATCCCTCTTCTTAGTCATAAGAATGCACTAAGATTTCCTTAGAGAACTAATTGTGCTATGGTTTCTTAATCATTAAGATGATCACAAAAGCTGATACTAAAGTACTCTCCCATCTTTTCAGATTTGAGAAACTTTTATCCTTCTGCCTAAATTGATTCTTCTTATCGATCTTTTGTGGTGGACTTAATCAGTGCACAAGAATGTGTACTCGATCCCTTAGTCCTTTACTTGACTCACACATTCATGTGGCCGAGTAATTAGTCTTAATTTTCCAAAACTTGAAAGTTCTCATTCATCATGCTATACAACTTGCATGATTCCAAGTTCCGGTCCAATTGAAACTTGGGTGATGAGAATCTTTCCTTATTTGGTAAATTTAGACATTACCACAAATGAAAGAATCAATTTCATACTTCCACTCTTGCTACTAATGGAATCTTATAAGCAACAAAAATTTCCACAGATGCCATTGTAAGGATATTTTAAAATAAATAAAATCAAAAATTTCCTTTTATTTTAAAACTTTGCGGAAAAACTATCCTTACAATCCATATGAAAACTTGTTGTTATCTATTCCTAAGCAATATCTCATAACTCCTAAGAAGTAGCTCAAGAATCCGATTTTTCAAACTATGCGATAGAAATCCATCTATGCGATCAGATTCAGCATATTCTTCCTTTAAGTTTCTTCACTTTCCTTTGATTCTTAAACCATCACCATGCGACCCGGTCACATCATGTATCAAGAATCTCAGAATAGAAACTTAACAGAGTTAGATAGTGGATTTTACCTGAAGTAGAGTCAAACTTATTGACTTTAAGATCCTTAGGTAAATTTGGCAGCTTCGCAACCAATGCCCTTTCTTTGGCAATACAAACATATGGACCCTTTGATAATGGTACACAGGACTATGACAGACTTAGCTTTTCTCTTTACCATTTGGTCAACCGAGTTGACTATAGCCGATCCCTTTCCATTGGGAAGAGAATGCTTTACTGGATATCCAATGTCATCATTGTCAATGTCCATAAAGTTTTAGGAAGTTGATCTTAACAAATAGATAAGATCATTAAGGGTCTTGTCATAGTCTTTTTCATAGGTGTTCCAAAAGAACTCACTATGTGACTTAGAAAGTAGTTGAACCACCAACTTTCTCAAGACTTTGACACCCAACTCTCCCGGCTTGTCAATATGTGACTACATCTCCAAGATGTGACCACACCTAGACCTTGCCTTGCCAATAGGGCCTGAGTGACCTTAAACTTTTCAAGAACTTGTGGGTTAGGGAGAATAATTTGAAGAGGTGAAGAAGTATGATATCCATGGGACATCATCTTCATTAGGAAACCTTGTTTCAAGAGATTTGGGAAGATCATAGGTGTCTAAACCAGACATCTTTTGGGAGATATTCAAGATAGTTGATTTAAAGTCCTTAATATAACACCCAATATGAAATATTAAGGCTAGAACCCAACAAACTATTTTATAACTTAGAAGAGGTATGCCGTAATCCAAGCTATAGAATATTTGAAGGTAGGTGAATGACGATTCACCAATTTCCACCAAGATAAACGAAATGTATAATTAGGTTTTAATTGGTTTTGAAACTCCTAGATCTTTGAGATTCATTGAACTTTTCAAAGGCATGTTTCAATCTCGAGTGTGCCCTTCAGGTTTTGTGACTGGGATGCCGAGGATCACAAAACAAGGTGTGAAGTAACCATGCAAATCACTTGGTACCCTTAATAAATTACCCCTCAATCGATGTGCCGGTTAACCACACACGCTCCATCGATACTATGATAAATATTAAGTCACCCTTTACCTACCTTGTTAAGTCCAAGTTAGTGTGCCGGTTAACCACACACGCTCCACTAACGACTTAGACAAAGTGTAAAGTGTAATTTCATGGATTAGCACCTTATTCACATTTTTCCTAAGTAACTAAGATTGGGTATTATTAAAAGTTTAGTTACTTAGTATTTTCATTAATACTTTTAATGAAGGGAGAATTATAGTCCTGTCAAACCCGTTCGGCTAACGACCCTCCACCGGTCAAGCAAGCGGTGGGTGAGAGTGGACACCCATTAAGTTGCCATTTTATAGGCAACAACCTTATACCCACCTTATAGACCGGCTTCGTGAATGAGGCGTACTAGCGGTAAGACTGACTTTACTCTTATACATATATATATTATTAACTTATAATATTATAAAGTATAAGGGTTGAATTTTAACTTTTAAAATTCTAAGGGCTAACTTGGAATTAAAGTATTCATTAGAGAAAACTTTACAAATTCCAAAACTTGAGGGCAAGTTTTGAAACTATTCAAAACTAATTAATTCCATAACTTATGTGTTTAAAGTAGTTTTAATCCAAAAACTCTTCAAGTTCCATAACTTGAGGACAAGTTATGGAAGACTTTAAACTAATAAAAGAATTAACTTTTCTTTATTTTATAACTTATGGAATTAATTAAGGTTACACTTTTTTTTATTTTATTTTTATTTTATTAAATGAAGAGACTCTTGGTCCTCCATAACTTGAGGACAAGTTATGGAGTCATAAAACCATTTAATTAGAACTAGACTCTTCATTTTGTAACCTTTGCCAATTTTTATGAGTTTTATGATTCTTAAATGTGACTTTTCATATAACTTGAGGACAAGTTACAAAAACACATTTTAGAATCAATTCTTAGATTAATTTGGATTAAAACCAACTATCACATAATTTTCATCATTAATCCAAATTCACTCATAAAACAAGATAACACAAAAAACTTTTGGTGATCCATAACTTATTCTTAAGTTATGTAATCCTTTAAAACATTAACACCAAATTTTGTAACTCCAAAAAAACTTTGAATCAATTTTTTTTTTAAAACCTTTTCAAATCCATAACTTATGGAGGTTTCAAAAAAAAAATAAAACTTTTTAGATCAAACTTTTAAAACTAATAAAATAATCATATTATTTTATCTTTTATTAAATTTGACCTAATTCAACTCATAAAGCAAATTATTCAAATTTTACAAATAATTAGTTTTTCACAAGAACAAGTAATTATTTTAAAATTTGACAAACTTCATGTTTTTTTTTTCCAACTTTGAAAATAAAATATTTGCATCAATATAACAGAAAACAACCCGTGGCTCTGATACCACTGTTGGGTTTTGAGCATTCTAACACTTCCTAAGTGTACATGCAACCCTAAATACCTTGGATCTATGTTTTCTCTATTATACATGCAAATAAGAACTTCCAAGCTATTATCCTAATCTAGCATATAAAACAATGGATATAGTAGGATAGAATACATACCTTTTTGGTGTAGTAAGTCTTCATGAAGCTTGAGTGCTTAGTGCCCCAAGTGTGACACCTCAAATGGAATCACAATCATCAAAACACTTGGAATGACTTGAGAGAATTCTACACTCATCAAAATCGGCTAGCCTTTTCTTCACTATCTCTAGTGGCCGATTTTTCCTCAATAATAAGATGCTTATATAGTTACACAATTAGGGTAAACTCTTAATTGTCATGGCTTTCCATTTCCTTGGATCCATGGGTACAAATACACCATGGAGCATCCATGGACCATCCTATGGGTTTTAGCCCAACTTGATTATCCATGGAGCATTAGCCCACTATACAAGTATGGATGATTTACACAATCAACCCATATATTTAATTAGTCTTCTTTTGATCACTTAATTAATCCTAGATTAATTCTTGATCAATACTAATTAAATAATCTTATTATTCTTATTATTAATATACTAGAACTTATAATATATTAATAACCATAAGTGTCTTATTTCTCTCATTCAAGTGCATGATGGTATGCAACCCAAATGGACCATGCCGGGTCGGGTCAAGTCTTACCAAATATAGTTATGGACTTAGACATTAATCCAACACCTACATCCTATGTTATCCCTTCCATGCAACAAGTTCAAGTGTCTCAACCTCAGATCACTTCTCAACAAGTTAATCCAAGTGTTGGCTCATCTAATGTTGTACCTCCTCAGTCTCAGGGTTTCAGTTCTCAGATCTCAACCATGAAAGAAAAAGAAGAAAATATGGCTCTTGCCACGGGTTTGGTAAATTGTTACAATGCTTTTGTGGTTGGAGAAATCTCCCCACAACTTTCGTTTACCGAACTTGATCAGATTCATCCTGAAGACGTAGAAGAGATGGATATAACCTGGCAGATGGCGATGGCTGTGTTCAGAGCAAAGCAGTTTTCTAAGAAAACTGGCAAAAAGGTCAGATTCAACAAAGGAAAACTTCGTTGCTACAGTTGCCATGAGCCATGGCATTCAACAAAGGTCAGATTCAACAAAGGATTCAACAAAGGGCAAAAACAACTGGAGTGTGAATTTCGACAAAAAGGTCAGATTCAACAAAGGAAAACTTCGTTGCTACAGTTGCCATGAGCCATGGCATTTTGCTAGGGAATGTCCAAAGCCTGACTGAAGGGAAAATGCTAATCGAACCGTGGTGCCAGTTACCTATGTCCACAACAACAGCAGAGGATCCTCATCAACCAATCAACTTGCAAATCTGGCAATGGTGGCTCAATCCTTTGATTGGGAAGATCAAATTCAGGCCTTGAATATTTTGTAGTGACAAAGCACATGGTTTGGCATGCGGAATTTAAGTTTGCACAATTGAACATGGTGATTTGGGTGTTTAAGAGATATATTGAATGTATATGGTGTTACACAAAAAGGAACTAGATCTAGACTACATAAATAAAACACACTTACACACTCAGTTTTACATCTCTCAAGCACACCTCTATAAGTGGTATGAACCCACTATTTATAGAAGTGTTTACATGTCTCTCTCTCTCAATATCTAACAAATGGATCTAAAGGCTAAAGCACCACATGCAAGTGGGTTTTACAAAAGTCAAACATTTACAAAGTCATGAATGAATAACTTTGCAACCCCAACATTCTCCCCTCAAAGTTAGGAATGAATGACCCACTTCAAATCTTCCAAAATCAAGCACTACGTGGTTCGAGCCTTAAAGGTAACACATGTCGAAACGAATTAGATCCAACGAAACAAACCAATCAAAAATTCAAAAACGTTACGCATGATTTAAACGAGATTAAGAGAGATCATAGAGAGAGACTCACCAAAATTGTTCAAGATGCGACAAAAGTTGCCAAACCGAGAATCGTTCTTCAAAAGTCACGTTGATCGTGAAAACCAAGCTCTGATACCAATTGTAGTGACAAAGAACATGGTTTGGCATGCGGAATTTAAATTTGCACAATTGAACATGGTGATTTGGGTGTTTAAGAGATATATTGAATGTATATGGTGTTACACAAAAAGGATCTAGATCTAGACTACATAAATAACACACACTTACACTCACTTTTACATCTCTCATGCACACCTCTACAAGTGGTATGAACCCACTATTTATAGAGGTGTTTACATGTCTCTCTCTCACTCTCTAACAAATGGGTCTAAAGGCTAAAGCACCACATGTAAGTGGGTTTTACAAAAGTTAAACATTTACAAAGTCATGAATGAATAACTTTGCAACCCCAACATATTTCAGGACCTGAAAATACTTATCTGGCCCAGATCGAGGATTGCAAAGAGAAAGAGGCGGAGATAGATCCCACAGATTTGGTACCTAACAATCCTAAGTGTGTATCCCTCATATTTTAAGTCCTCGTTGTCTCTCTTGATTAACTCTATTGATTCTAGCAAAAGTTTCATAGTTTTAGCACAAGAGGGAGAGCAACCAGATTCACTTACCTCGGGCTTAGATGGCTCAGGAGTATTTTGCACCATGAAGGAAAATTGGAGGTTCATTATATCTTCTTCGGGATATATCTCCTCCTCTTTCTCTTTGCAATCCTCGATTTGGGCCAGATAAGTATTTTCAGGTCCTGAAATATTCAGGGCCTAAATTTGATCTTCCCAATAAAAGGATTGAGCCACTATTTCCAGATTTGTAGGTTGATTGGTTGATGAGGATCCTCTATTGTTGCTGTGGACATTGGTAACTGGCACCACGGTTCGATCAACATTTTCCCTTCTGTCAGGTTTTGGACATTCCCTAGCAAAGTGCCCTGGATCATGGCAAGTGTAGCAGCGAAGTTTGCCTTTGTTGAATCCGACCTTTTTGTCGGAATTCACACTCCAGTTGTTTTTGCCAATTTTCATAGAAAAATGCTTTGCTTTGAACACAGCCATGGCTACCTACCAGGTTATATCCATATCTTCTATGTCTTCAAGATGAATCTTAGCAAGGTCGGCAAACGAAAGTTGTGGGGAGAGTTCTCCAGCCACAAAAGCATTGTAAAAATTTACCAAACCCGTGGCAAGAGTCATATTTTCTTCTTTTTCTTTCATGGTTGACATCTGAGAAATGAAACCCTGAGACTGAGGAGGTACAACATTAGATGAGCCAACATTGGGATTAACTTGTTGAGAAGTGATATGAGGTTAAGAGACTTGAACTTGATGCATGGATGATTTAGGGTTGTTATTAATGGCGGAGATAGATCCCGAAGAAGATATGATGAACCTCCAGTTTGCGTTCATGGTGCAAATGACTCCTGAGCCATCTAAGCCCAAGGTAAGTGAATTTGGTTGCTCTCCATCTTGTGCTTAAACTATGAAATTTTTGTGTGAATCAATAGAGTTAATCAAGAGAGAGAACGAGGACTTAAAATATGATGGATACACACTTAGGAAAAACCAAAAGCCCTTGAAGACTCAACTAGAAAATAAAATAAAGGACTTTAGGAAATTACAAGAGGATTACAACAACAAATGTGAGAACTATGACCATATCAAACGAAAATTTGAAGCTGTGACTGTTGATCTTGACTCATTGAAAACACGTTTTGAAAATGCTGAATTCAATTTTAAAAAATGTGATGGGTCAAGCGAAGTTGTTTTGGAAATGATAGAAAACCAAATGCAGTGGAAGGATGTCACTTGTGGAAGTCAAAAGAAAGTAGGACTAGCTTTTGAGAGTGTTCCTCCTCCTTACAATCACAATTATACCACTATTCCATTATCTCAGGAAGAAATAGATCGAGAACCTTTTCTTGTATATGTAAAACGTGCTTCTGAACAAGCTACATATTCAAATGAAATGGTTTTGGTTACTAAAGTTTCAAATTTGAGTGTAGATGAGTCCATAGCCCAGGGGGGAGCAGATAGATGAAAAGTATGATGTTCTTAAGTCTAATAACGATGATGTGTCAAATTTTGGTGTCAGTTTGTGTAATGAGTCTACATTAAATTCGAATTTAAACAATTTTGTGTCTGGTGGTATTGTTTTTTCTGATGATAAGATTTCAACTGATAATGTTTTGTTTGAGAATGTATCTTTGTCGGATTCAAATGATTCTACACCTTCCACATTTGCTTCAAAATCCTGTGATTGTTCTTGCAAATGTGAAAGTGGTAGAAATAAAAACAAAAGAAAGAAATCTGTAAAAAGCAATGTCAAAACCAATGATAATAAAAAATATGTTTTAATTGTGGCACTGCTGGACAAATTGCAAGAAACCGTTTAAACTGGATATTTGTATCTCACACATCAAAAAGAGGAGAGAATGAATTTTGGGGACGATCTTTAACTAGAAAATCCCCAAGAATTCGTTCTCGGGATGGTGACTTGAGCATAACTCTAAACAAAAAAATGGCCAATTTTCAAAAGAATAAACAAGTTTTCCATATATTCAATAATAGTTTGCTAAAATCCACTAAGGCTAAGCCTAAGTTGAGTTTGTCAAAGGGCAGGACCGGATCTTCAAACTCTTTGAGTAGAAAATCCACCGGATCGAAGCAAAATAACAGAGTTTCAAAACCTAACTTTAAGTGGGTACCAAAATTGAATTCAGATCAGTTGCCATTAACCTCTATACTTAATGAAAAGAAAGAATCAAATGTAAAATATGTGAAAGTGAAGAGTAAACCCAGGATTGTGATGACCTGGGTTCCCAAATCTGAATAAATTCGCTCCTTGTGCAGGGACAGTCGCGGAGGAATATCGTCAGACCTTGGTATGTCGATAGTGGCTGCTCCCAGCACATGACAGGAGATATCTCCCAACTGCATGACATTCAAACATTTAATGGGGGCTATGTCTCGTTTGCGGGCGGTGAAGGTTGAAAAATAACTCAGAAAGGAACAGTGACGAACGGCGTGCTTAGTTTCGAAAATGTCAACTATGCTCCTGAATTGAAGCATAGTCTGTTGAGCGTCTCTCAGATTTGCGACAAAGGGTATTTGATGCACTTTAGCAACAAAGAATGTCTTATTTTAAAGTCGGGCATTATCATTCCGGAGGAGTGGATTCTTGTAAAATCTAAGCGGGATGGGAATGCCTACATCATAGACATGAACAACAATATTCCCGACGAAGACACTTGCCTATTCTCCAAAGTCTCAGAACAAAGTACGATGTTGTGGCATTGCCTTCTCAGTCACGCAAATGCAAAGAATATGAATCGGCTTGCAAAGAACGAGTTGGTCCGAAGTTTGCCTGTTAGAGATTTCATTACGTTTGAAAAGTGTGTTTCATGTGCTCAAGGAAAACATCATAGGAAACCACACTTTCCAAAGTAGGTTAACTCCATCAGTCAAGTGATTCAGTTGTTACATATGGATTTATTTGGTATGGTTAACGTTCTCAGTATCAACCGCAATTCCTACTACCTCGTTGTGATAGACGATTACTCTCGTGTAACTTGGGTTTTCTTTCTATCTAGCAAAGCTGGGATCACTGACCTCATCAAGAAGTTCATTGTGATGATAGAGAATCAGACCAACAACCGAGTGAAAGCGCTGTGTACTGATAATGGAACGAAGTTCAAGAACACTGTTCTTGACCATTATTGCGCTGAGAAAGGGATTGTGCATCAATTCAGTTCTGTTCACACACCACAACAAAACGGTATAGGCGAATGAAGGAATTGAACTCTTAAAGACACCACAAGGACGATGCTGTGTGACTCCAAACTTACTGTGTTCTTTTGGGCGGAGGCGATTAACACAACGTTCTATGTTCAGAATCGCGTGCCGATCAACATACCCAAAATGAAAACACCGTACGACATTCTATACGGACACAAGCCATATGACAGCTATTTTGTCGGATAGGCTGCTCGTACTGCATACAAGGTTTATAACAAGAAGATGAAACAAATTATGGAGTCTTTCGATATTCGTTGGCTTGAAGAGAATGAGACAGATGCTAGAGTGGGTCCATATTGGCTATTTAATTACACATCTCTTTTCAAATCATTAAATGTGTCATTGGATAATCAAGCAGGGTCTACGTCTAGTTCAAAAATCATTATTAAAGACGAAGAGGAAGAAGTTGTCTATAGACCACCATTGGTTTCTTCTGATCCTCCGGTAATGTCTTTTGTTTAAACTGATTCTTCTGAGTCCTCCCCTCAATAACCTTCTCCTAATGCTGATGCTACTCCTCTAACTCCGGTGGAAAGAGATTTTATGAACCAAGAGACTTCCACTGTAACTTCAAATCTTATGGAACTTCTCTTTCCGAAAAGAATCATTGATGAGTTTGTAGCAGATCCGACAAACGAACCTAGTTCATCTACCATTGATCATTCAACAAATGAAGGAGTGGTTATCATCCATAATATTCTAGTCTCTATCAATGACATCAGCCACGAGATCCCTGCTCGCATTCAGCACGACCATCCTATAGAGAACGTCATTGGCCAGCCGGGCGACTGTGACATCCCCAATTTCACGGCCAGAAAAGACCGATTTGTTTATGCTTTGTTTTTAAAATCAGAGTAATCGTTTAAGGAAAACTGTTGCAGAATTTGTTCCCAAAAACAAAAATATGATAACCATTTATCCAAACATTTCTCAAAGAGAATGTATTTTCATTAAATAATAAAACCTTGGGATGTCATATTCGATACAGACCAAAAGCATAAACAATATAAAATAGACCTTACAATAGTTATTTAACTACTGATCTATAATCCAAAATCTCTCGTCAAGTCCACCAACTTATACCCTAGTGCCATTACCTGTAATGAAAAGAAAACTGAGCGGGTCAGGCTTGGGAGCCTGGTGAGCATATAAGATTTTCAACCCACAATAATATAATTATTATATTTAATCAGCAAACAATAAACCCAATTACCCATCCCCATTATCTTCTTAAGGTTTTACCCTAAGAACCAACTATCCTTCATTCATTTATTCATAAGGAATTTTGGAACGAATTCCATTGCTGCCAAAGCTTATTTATCAAGTACTAAATCCATAGTTATCTAGCGCTAACTCCATAGTCGCCAAGGTCTACTCAACAAGCACTAACTCCATAGTCGCCAAGGTCTACTCAACAAGCGCTAACTCCATAGTCGCCAAGGTCTACTCAACAAGCGCTAACTCCATAGTCGCCAAAGTTTACTCAACGTGCGCTAACTCCATAGTCGCCAAGGTTCATCAAATAGGCACGAAGTCACATCATCGCCAAGGTTTATACAATAGGTGCTAACTCCATAGTCACCAACTATTCCATCTACCTATGTTCTACCCAAAAATTTTGTAGATATAACTACTTACACAGTTTAAATCATTTAACACCTGTATAAAACTCCAATTTCCATGCCCATTTCAAATAGACAAATAATATATAAACACATAGCACGTGTTTCATAGAAAATACTTCATATTTATGTGTTAGAAGAAAGTAACTACACACCCACACATATAAACAACAATATACTTAATACACTCAAACCATACTTGTATTATTATCGTGCTTATGATAGGTAGTATACACTCACTTGATCAAAAGATGATCGAACAGCACTACGACTTGCAGAAGTAGTATTCTTCGGTAGATCTGGAAGATCTCCACAAAAATCGAACTTCTCGCGGGCAGAGCTTCGGCTCGGGAACCGCACTTCTCGGGATCTTCGGGATCTCGGGACTTGCTTCGGGGCTCGAGAATAATACCAGGGCTTTGGGTTATTTCTGGCACGCAAATCGATGCAAAACGGGAGAGAGAAGAAGGAAAATGAACAAAAGAACCGGTTGCCCTCGCATCCTATTTGTAGGAGGCTGGAGCCTCGGAGTACGCGGGGCGTACAGGCGTACGTGGGGCGTACGCGTCCGAATTCGTCACTGCATGCGTCATCTGAAGAACTCGAGTGCGAAGGTCGTCATGCTTCGCTGTACGCGGGGCGTACACTCGTACGTGGGGCGTACTTCGGATGAGTTCGATGACTCGCCTTCGGATAATACCGGGATTTAATAATTAAATTTAATTATTAATTCATTAATAAACTTCGAAAATTCATTTCTTCTTCATACGAACTCCGTTTTCGACGTTCTTTATATCCACGCGTAGGTGAGACTACGCTCTACGACTTTCGTTTAGACTCCGTCGGCTAATTTTGAATTTTATTTTTATTATTTATTTTTAATAGGTCGGGACAAAAATTTTCGTTATAAATTCAAAACTTCTTCGTCTGACGTCCGTTCTCGCCTAACTTTTTATCGCTTCGATACCAACAACGAGATCTTCGATTCTCGTTTAGATTGCTAAGGCTAAATATCGCTCTAACGTAAATTCACTTTTTACGTCGCGCTGTGTCGTGCTGGTTCTGTCGCGAAACTTCGACAGGTCATAACTTGTTTGTTATAACTCGGATTTTGGCGTTCTTTATATGCACGGAAACGTTGTAACATATACTACAACTTAGTTAGGATTATTCATCCTAAAAAATCTTATATCAAAAAGTCATTTTTGACGCTTATTGTCTCTAAATTGACTAGCCCTGATCTACGGGCGTTACAATTATCTCCCCCTTAGGATGATTACGTCCCGAAATCATGAACGAAATAGGATTCGTATACTGACTCCATAAGTTATCTCTCCATTCGAAGTAATAACCTTGATGCTCAATCCTACATCTGCTCTTCGTACTACGTTGGACTTAGATTGACATCTTTAAGTTACAAAATAAATCCTTATTGTGGACTCCTTCTTCTTCTAAGGATAAATACATTCATTTATCTATAGTAACTAACCAATGGGTCGTGTCCCGATGACCTCTCATCGTAGTCGGACTCAATTGACATGACCCCTAGGGTCGGAATAACAACTATCTTACTAGACATTACCGAAACAATGGTAATGACATACTTGAATAAAACGGAATCAATTACTTGCTTCTTGATAACCTTGTGACTTCCCCTGATCCTAGCGTGAGTCCTGTGCTTCCGGTAGTATAGATCTCTACTACCATTCACACCTACTCATACTCGTCCCAAGTATTGTCTCGCAGTTAACCAAGTCACCATACATAAATCATATAATCATTCAACACATCAGATAACAAAACCAGGGTTTATATTAATTCTTGAAACTATTACACAAAAGTTCAAGTTCACCCTATACTATGCCTCTAACAGGCTATGCTTCCTGATACAGACTTTATATATTAATATGAAGTCTTTATCTTTTAATCCTCCCATCCTTTTCTGCTTCGTTGAGGAACATGTTGAATGCCCTTGGCTGTGGAGGTGTGTTTTTCTGTGGGCAGTCTTTAGAAATATGACCTTCTTCGTTACACCTATTACACACCTTCCTGAGGGGTGCGCACTTATTGGCGTAGTGCCCTGTCTTCCCACATTTGTAACAAGTCATCTCCTCGCTACATTTCCCGAAGTGTTTCTTCTTACACTTCTCACACCACTTAGCTTCATCTCTTCCCCCAGATTTCGAGAATTTACTTTCTTTGTCGATTATTGAAGAACCTTCATGCTTCCTTTTCTCTCCAACTTCAGCTCTTTCCAGACCCTTTTCTTTTATTTGGGTCTTAACATTCTTGGCTGCCCAGATGGCGGCTTTCAGAGTGGTTGCTTGTTTGACTATCGGACCAAAGTCCGCTGGTAATCCATTGGCAAACTTGTTGACCTTGGAAAGTTCAGTTGGAATTAGGTGTGGAATAAGCTTCATTTTCTCCGTAAAGCTCGTAGCGTATTCAGTAACGCTCAATTTTCCTTTCTTCAGATTCTGGAACTCATTGTTGATTTCCAGAAGATCTTGCTCAGAGCAGTATTGCAATTTCAGTTGCACTACGAATTCTTCCCAAGACATCTTGCTAGCTTCCCCCTTAGGCATCGAACCAGCCAGTAACTTCCACCAGCTCAATACACCAGATTTTAACAGAGGGATTGCAAGAGCGGTCTTCTGTCTGTTGCTACACTCGCAACTTTCAAACATTGTCTCCATTTCGGAGATCCAGTCCATGACGTGCACCGGTGTCGGGCTCCCAGAAAGACATGGTGGTTTGAATGCCATGAAATCCTTGTACTTGCATCCACGTCCATCATTTCCTCTATCCTGGTTGTTTTGGCGAACTATTGGTGGGTTGGCTTGACCAACGGTCTCACTGTACTTTCCTCCTTCAGACTGACCACCATTTACTTCGGGCTCTTCAACTTGAATTGACAATTCCTCACGATTCTGCCTGATCAGACGTCTGGTTTCTTCCATCTGATTATTCAACATTGCCTGGATCATCACTTGAACTCTGGCCATTGTCATTGGTTCAGGCGCTGTTGCTACAACAGGTATTTGTTCAATTACTGGTATTTGATTCCTGTTTTCATCAGTATTTCCAACTCCACTCCTCGTTTTCACCATTTTTGATCTATACACCGAATAAGGTGAAATTAGATCCTTAGTCACGATAGATATTCAAATCATCCTTATCACTCCGAAACGTTTACATGTTAGTTCTAATATCGTAGATGCACGCTTAGAATCCTAAACACATAAGGTTTCCAGATCTGGTCGGCAACAGACCATAGATCTGAACAATTAACGTCATATATGGAAAACATATAACAATTAGCACATAATAGCATTTTAGGCAATTTTCCTAAAATAAAATAGTGCTTGTGTCAATTTAGGTGTACTACCTAAAATATAATGGACACACTCAACTCACAATCATTGCTTTGCATTCTAAGTTTAAGTCTAGAAATAAATCCATATTCCTAGTTCGCTTAAACTAATGCTTTGATACCAACTTTGCATCCCCAATTTCACGGCCAGAAAAGACCGATTTGTTTATGCTTTGTTTTTAAAATCAGAGTAATCGTTTAAAGAAAACTGTTGCGGAATTTGTTCCCAAAAACAAAAATATGATAACCATTTATCCAAACATTTCTCAAAGAGAATGTATTTTCATTAAATAATAAAACCTTGGGATGTCATATTTGATACAGACCAAAAGCATAAACAATATAAAATAGACCTTACAATAGTTATTTAACTACTGATCTATAATCCAAAATCTCTCGTCAAGTCCACCAACTTATACCCTTGTGCCATTACCTGTAATGAAAAGAAAACTGAGCAGGTCAGGCTTGGGAGCCTGGTGAGCATATAGGGTTTTCAACCCACAATAATATAATTATTATATTTAATCAGCAAACAATCAACCCAATTACCCATCCCCATTATCTTCTTAAGGTTTTACCCTAAGAACCAACTATCCTTCATTCGTTTATTCGTAAGGAATTTTGGCACGAATTCCATTGCTGCCAAAGCTTATTTATCAAGTACTAAATCCATAGTTATCTGGCGCTAACTCCATAGTCACCAAGGTCTACTCAACAAGCGCTAACTCCATATTCGCCAAGGTCTACTCAACAAGCACTAACTCCATAGTCGCCAAGGTCTACTCAACAAACGCTAACTCCATAGTCGCCAAAGTTTACTCAACGTGCGCTAACTCCATAGTCGCCAAGGTTCATCAAATAGGCACGAAGTCACATCGTCGCCAAGGTTTATACAATAGGCGCTAACTCTATAGTCACCAACTATTCCATCTACCTATGTTCTACCCAACAATTTTGTAGATATAAATACTTACACAGTTTAAATCATTTAACACCTGTATAAAACTCTAATTTCCATGCCCATCTCAAATAGACAAATAACATATAAACACATAGCACGTATTTCATAGCAAATACTTCATATTTATGTGTTAGAAGAAAGTAACTACACACCCACACATATAAACAACAATATACTTAATACACTCAAACCATACTTGTATTATTATCGTGTTTATGAAAGGTAGTATACACTCACTTGATCAGAAGATGATCGAACAGCACTACGACTTGCAGAAGTAGTATTCTTCGGTAGATCTGGAAGATCTCCACAAAAATCGAACTTCTCGCCGGCAGAGCTTCGGCTCGGGAACTGCACTTCTCGGGATCTTCGAGATCTCGGGACTTGCTTCGGGGCTCGAGAATAATACCGGGGCTTCGGCGTATTTCTGGCACGCAAATCGATGCAAAACGGGAGAGAGAAGAGGGAAAATGAACAAAAGAACCGGTTGCCCTCGCATCCTATTTATAGGAGGCTGGAGCCTCGGAGTACGCGGGGCATACGCGTCCGAATTCGTTACTGCATGCGTCATCCGAAGAACTTGAGTGTGAAGGTCGTGATGCTTCACAGTCCGATGACTCGCCTTCGGATAATACCGGGATTTAATAATTAAATTTAATTATTAATTCATTAATAAAATTTGAAAATTCATATCTTTTTCATACGAACTCCATTTTCGACGTTCTTTATAACCACACCTAGGTGACACTACGGTCTACGACTTTCGTTTAGACTCCGTCGGCTAATTTTGAATTTTATTTTTATTATTTATTTTTAATAGATCGGGACAGAAAATTTCGTTATAAATTCATAACTTCTTCGTCTGACGTCCGTTCTCGCATAACTTTTTATCCCTTCGATACCAACAACGAGATCTTCGATTCTCATTTAGATTGCTAAGGCTAAATATCGCTATAACGTAAATTCACTTTTTACGTCGCACTGTGTCGTGCCGGTTTTGTCGCGAAACTTCGATAGGTCATAACTTCTTTGTTATAACTCAGATTTTGGCGTTCTTTATATGCACGGAAACCTTGTAACATATACTACAACTTAGTTAGGATTATTCATCCTAAAAAATCTTCTATCAAAAAGTCATTTTTGATGCTTATTGTCTCTAAATTGACTAGCCCTGATCTACGGGCGTTATAGCGACGGTGTTCAAACATGAAGTCAGAGTGGAGACGTCAATACATGTCTCTACTCTTGCTTTATTTCTTAGATAGAGCCCAAGAATGTCGAAATGGCTCTGAATGAGCGCAGCTGGGTTGACGCTATGCATGACGAACTTAATCAATTCGAGAAGCTTGGGGTTTGGAAGTTGGTGGAGCTGCCCAAAGGAACGAAATCTCTTGATACCAGATGGGTCTTTCGGAACAAGCAACTCGAATCGGGTGTCATCATGCGTAACAAGACGATATTATTGGTTCGTGGGTTTCGGCAAATTGAGGGTCTTGATCATACAGAGGTTTATGCTCCGGTGGCGCGCTTGGAGGCTACTCATATCTTCCTCGCATATGCTTCCTACATGAACCTTACAGTATACCAGATGGATGTTAAGATGGCTTTCTTGTATGGCAAGGTCAAAAAGGAGATTTATGTTGACCAACCTCCCGGTTTCATTAACTCAAAGCTTTCCAACCATGTCTACAAGTTAGACAAAACTTTGTATGGGTTGCATCAAGATTCTAGAGCTTGGTATGCTACCCTAACTCAACATTTACTCGATCACGGCTATTCCCGAGGCACCATTGATCAGACCTTATTTATCAAACATGTCGGTCCTGATCAAATTCTTGTTCAAATCTATGTGGACGACATTATATTCAGGTCAACAAGCTAACAACTTTGCAAAGAGTTCGAAGACATGATGAAGAAGCGGTTCAAGATGAGTTCGCTTGGGGAAATGACCATGTTTTTAGGGCTTCAGGTCAAACAATCTTCAACCGGAATCCTTATTCACCAAGCAAAGTATGTGGATGATATGTTAGAGAAGTTCGGGTTCCGAGACGCGAAACCTACTCTTACACCCATGGTGGAGAGACCTTTATTGGCTCCTGATCTTGAAGGCGAATCTGTAGATCAGACATACTGTCGATCAATGATCGGATCGCTCATGTATCTGACTGCTAGTCGGCCAAACGTAATGTTTGCGGTCTGTCAATGCGCATGTTACCAGGCTAATCCTAAACTTTCTCATTTTATTGTTCTTAAACAAATTTTTTGGTACCTCAAAGTATGCCCAAAACTGGGTCTTTGGTATCCGAAAAATCCCAAATTTGACCTTTCTGCTTTTGCAGACAGCCACTATGGTGGGTGCGAGCTTGATAGAAAATCAACTTCAGGAGGATGCCAATTTCTGGGAGATAGACTGGTCTCATGGCAGTGCAAGAAGTAGCATACTGTCTCAACCTCAACAAAAGAAGCAGACTATGTCACTGCGTCTGCCTATTGTTCTCAAGTTATATGGATCCAACATCAATTGCTGGACTACGGTTTGAATTTTCAAGAAACCCCTATATTTTGTGATGATGAGGTTGCGATCCAAATCGCTAAAAATCTGGTCCAGCACTCAAAGACCAAGCACATCAATATCAAAGTGCATTTTATCCGAGATTGTTATGAGCGCTCTCTCATTCGGCTATAACAGGTCCCCACTGCTAATAATCTGGCAAACATGTTCACCAAGCTGTTCAACAAAGCTCGATTCGATGTGCTGGTCAATCTTTTGAAAATGATTCCCTTTGAGGATTAATTTTTGTTTAGATTAGATTAAATTTGTGCATTTTTATTCCATTCTCACCCATGCAAAAATTTAGGGGGAGAAATAAATAAAACCCAAACAAAAATTAGAAAATCAGAAAAATCCAAAAACATTAGAAAATCAGAAAATTCAAAAATATTTCTGAGAAGTGATGGTTTGGGAAGTGATATCAACAAGTGATAACAGGCAATCTGAGTCTGTGTAAAGTACCAAAGATAAATTGTCTAGGCTCTGTGTTCGATGCACTGGTAGGCACGAAGAATTTAACGGACTTGACTAGGTGCAGGTGAACTTAAGGAATCTAGAGACTTGACACATCTTGACCTAGATAGTTCCGTTTAGCCTGACAATACGATGCTCAGATAGGTTGAGCAGGAAGATATACATGAGAATCCACCAGTCACATTAAAGAACTCGTATCTAGAACTGTGGTTTTACTTTTCCTTGATGTACGGATTCTATCCTTAATTCCGGTATTGACGAAGCGACTCGGGAATTCCGATAAAGTAGGTCTGTAGAAAATTATTTTCTTTCTTTCTTACTATTAGTCATATGTTGCTTCCTATACGTGATTGGAAGAGATCCGACCTGGAATGCAACATATGCAACTCTATTTCTATGTATCTCATTATATATGCAATTCTTCCTATCTGTTAGCCATATGCTGTCTCCTCTGCGTGATTGAAACATATCCGACCTGGAACACATCATATGCAACCTTCTACTTCTCAATCCCTCTAATAAAAAACTATAATTAATAATAATCTAAATATATCCTCTCTATGAATCATAGTCTGCTCACCTAAAGTAAGAAATATCTCGGAAGTTCTTGATTATTGGGGTATATCAGTGTGACATCCCCAAAATCACGGCCAGAAAAGACCGGTTTGTTTATGCTTTGTTTAAAAATCAGAGTTACATTTTAAATGAAAGTATTGCAGAATTTGTCCCAAAACAAAATATGATAAAGATTTATCAAAAGCATTTCCATAGAAATGTATTTCATTAAAAGACTTGGGATGTCATGTTCGTACAGATCAAAAACATAAATAGTACAATATAAGCCTTACTACATTATTTCATATCTACAGGCCTATATCCGTAATCCCTCGTCTAACATCATATCTATGCTCAAGCGCCACTGCCTATAATACAAGAAACTGAGTGTATCAGGCTTGGGAGCCTGGTGAGCACATAGGGACCTAGCCTAAGGATCAACATCATATCTATGCTCAAGCGCCACTGCCTGAGTTTATTAATTTCATCGATCAACAATAACCCGATTACCCGTTCCCGTTATCCTCACTTTACGTCCCTAAACACCTATCATAAGGGACCTAGCCTAAGGATCATCATCGGGACGGACACTACTGCTAAGGAGATTCCTCAACAATAAATGTCATAAAGGCAACCATGTGGGGGATGGAGTACACCGGTGAACACATCGTTCACAAACACCTACAGGTTGTGAGCCTGCTAGTGTCCCACTGGACTGTCTAGAAGAGTCCATGGTCGTCATACATACTCCGCTAGATGACAGAATCAACAACATCAACATCGAGGCCTCTCATCATTTTATCACACATCACCTATTACATCTACCCATGTTTTACCCCAACATTTTCATAGATATAAAATACATATACAGTTTAAATCATTGAAAACATGTATAACAACGTTCATCCAGCATAGATAGCAAGTATTCAGATAATATGCACACATAGCACGTAATTTATATAAAATACTTCATATCTATGTGTAAGCTGAAAGTAACTATGCACTCACCTGAAAGGTGGTGACTTAGCACTCGGACAGCGCTTCGGTACTCTCAAAACGATTTTCCTTCGACAAAACCTAGTATCGATACCACTAGGGTTTAGTCTAATGATAACCGCGACAAATTAATTGTCGGAATACTATTATTATTATATAAGCGTTAATAACACTCAATATAACTCATAATAATAGCCCAAATAATTATTTTAAGGACCTAATAACATTCCTATAATTATTTGAAAGCTATATTAAAATTTGCGTAAGCGTAGCACACTTACAGCGAATTTTATCGAAAATCGGGACTTAATTGGAGCAGCGTTTCCAAACCGAAAAATTCCTTTTTCTCGGGACTCCGAGAGCCTAGGGGCTTCCCTAGGGTGCTAGGGGTTTTATCTAAGGCTTAGGGGTGGATTGGGGTTGTAGAGAGAAAAAGAAGTTAGAGAGAGAAGTGATTTTGGTGTGAAAAATGGAGCTGCCTTCGGCCCTTTATATAGCCTGCAAGGCCTCAGTACGTTGGGCGTACCTCGGACCTACGCGGGGCGTAACCATCGGATAAGGCTGCCAGATCGACTCCAGCTGTTAGCCACTTCGGACCGGATAAGAACCGAGGGTACGCGGGGCGTTCCGGATCTCGTATACGGGGCGTAGGGCGAGGCTTTGTGGCATGATCCGAAGCGAGATCTGAGACCTTCATCGGACGGCCCACAACGTGCCACGTCATTAGTCTCGCACCAGGTTTCGCATTTTCATACTTCAACTTTAAAAATTCGTAACTTTCCCGTACGACCTCCGATTTCGACGTTCTTTATATCCACGCGAAGGTGGGAACGTACTCTACAACTTTTGTTTAGACTTCGTCGGCTAATTTTGGTTCGATTTTAAATTTTATATTATTAACGGGCCGGGACACGATTGGTCCGTTAAATCCTCATAACTTCTTCATCCGACATCTATTTTCGCCCATCTTTTTCTCGTTACGCTACTCTCAACGAGATCTTCGATTATCTTTTAGGTCGTGTCGGCTAAAAACCGCTCGATCTAATATTCGAATTTCGGGCTGTACACTACTAACTCGAAACTTCGAAAAATCATAACTTCTTCATACGAAGTCAGATTTGGGCGTTCTTTTTTATCGATGTTTTTAGTTTAACATATTCTACGACTTTCGTTTAGATCGCTAAGGCTAAATCTCGCTCTATCGTAAATTCACTATTTACGCTTTGCGGTATCGTGCCGGTTCTGTCGCGAAACTTCGACGGGTCATAAAATCTTCGTTATAACTCGGATTTCAGCGTTCCTTATATGCACGGAAACCTTGAGACATATTCTACAACTTTATGTACAGATATCGGGCTTATCTCACACTTGAATTTTGACGCTTATTTTTATTTTTTATTAATTATACATTTATAATTAAATAATAAACACATAAACACACATAATTCACATAATACTCAGATATTTCATCTTTATTACTTCAAAAAGAGTTACAAGAGTTGACGTAGACTATTACATTGACAAAAATGCTTCAGCAAACAGATGTGGATAGCGACTCATCATGTCATCCTCTGTTTCCCAAGTGAGATTCGGCCCATTCGAATGTTTCTATCAGACTAGCACTAAGTTGACCATCTTGCGTCGTAACTTCTTAGTCTTACGGTCAACAATTGCCTCAGGCTCTTCGATCAACCTTTTGTTCTCATCCATCCTTAACTCTGAGATTGGAATTATGTCGGGAACATCTCCCGTGAATTTCCTCAAATAACACACATGGAAGGTGTTATGAATACCATCGAGTTCTTCGGGCAATTCCAGCTTGTAAGCTTGGTTCCCAATCTTCTGAAGAACTTTGAACGGTCCAATAAACCTTGGACTCAACTTTCCTTGTTTCCCAAATCATATAAGTCCCTTCCACGGTGAGACTTTAAGCAAAACGGAATCCCCAACTTCGAAGGTTATCAGTCGTCTTTTCTTGTCAGCATAGCTCTTCTGACGATCCTAAGCTGCTAACATTCTTTCCCTAATCACCTTCAACTTCTCAGCAGTCTCATGGACTATCTCGGGGCCCATAAACTGCTTCTCTCCGGCTTCTAGCCAACAAGACGGCGTACGACACTTTTTTCCATACAAGGCTTGATAAGGTGCCATCTTGATGCCCGAGTGAAAACTATTGTTGTTGGAAAATTCTACCAGAGGTAAGTGCTCGTCCCAATTTCCTTGGAATTCGAGGGTACATGCTCTCAGCATATCTTCCAGGGTCTGAATCGTTCTTTCGCTTTGACCATCAGTTTGCGGATGGTAAGCAGTACTTAAACACAACTTTTTACCCAACTCCTCCTGTAGACTCCTCCAAAACCTCGACGTGAAACGACTATCACGATCTGCCACAATCGTAAGAGGGACACCGTGAAGTCTTACAATTTCATTTAAGTAAGCATTTGCGAGCTTGTCCATAGACCACTTCTCGTTGGCTGCTATGAAGTGTGCACTCTTGGTGAAACGATCCACAACTAGCCAAATCATGTCGTGTCTGCTCTTCGTTCTGGGCAGTTTAGTCACAAAATCCATGGTGGTGTCTTGCCATTTACCCATGGGTACAGGTAAAGGTTCTAAACTCCCATACGGTTTTTGATGTTGTTCCTTAACCCTTGCACATGTTACGCACTCGGCCACATACTTCGCAACATCGAGCTTCATCGTCGGCCACCAGTAGTAGGGTTTTAGGTCCCTATACATTTTAGTGCTACCAGGATGAATTGAGTACATGGTCTTATGTGCTTCTTACATCAGAAGATCTCTTGTTCCTCCCGTCTTAGGTACCCAAATTCGATCTTGGATGACCTTCAGTCCTCGACTGTTTGTACCGAACACTAACGTTCTTCCCAAACGTTCTTCCTTTTGGTCATTCTTCTCTAAAGCTTCTTCTTGGGCTTTCCTGATACTTTCCACAATCGTCGAGACGACTTCAATTCTTAACGCTCTTGGCCTTTTCCTTTCAAGATTGACTTTCCGACTGAGAGCATCAGCAACAATATTTTCTTTACTTGGGTGGTAAAGTATCTCACATTCATAGTCCTTGAGAAGTTCTAGCCATCGTCGTTGCCTCATGTTCAACTCCTTCTGATTAAGGAGATACTGGAGACTCTTATGATCAGTGAAGAGCTTGCACTTCGTGCCGTAGAGGTAATGCCTCCATATCTTTAAGGCAAATACTACCGCTGCCAACTCCAAATCATGAGTGGGGTAGTTCTTTTCGTGCTCTTTCAATTGTCGATATGCGTATGCTATCACCTTTTCTCTTTGGGTTAGAACACAACCCAAACCGACTCCAGATGCATCACTATAAACTGCGAAATCTTCGACTCTTTCGGGTAGAGAAAGTATCGGTGCTTCACATAACTTCTTCTTTAGTTTCTCAAATGCCTCATCGTGCTTCTCACTCCATGTATACGTAGCTCCTTTATGAGTCAAAGCTGTTAATGGAGCAGCTATCGAAGAAAAGCCTTGTATAAATCATCGATAATATCCGACTAATCCTAGAAAGCTTCGAATCTCCGTGGGACTCTTCGGACATTCCCACTTCATTACAGCCTCGATCTTTGCGGGGTCAACCATTATTCCCTCCTGGTTAACAACATGACCCAAGAATTGGACTTCCCGTATCCAAAAGTGGCATTTGGAGAACTTTGCAAAAAGCTTCTCCTTCTTCAACACTTCTAATACTTCCCGCAGATGCTTGCCATGCTCCTCTTCGTTTTTCGAGAAGATGAGAATGTCGTCGATGAACACTATCGCAGATTTATCGAGGAATGGTTTACAAACCCTTTTCATCAAATCCATGAATGTTGCAGGAGCATTGGTTAGCCCAAATGACATAACCAAGAACTCATAATGTCCATATCTTGTTCTGAATGCAGCCTTCTCAATATCCTGCTCTCTAACCTTCAGCTGATGATATCCTGACCTAAGATCGATCTTTGAGAAGTAGCTCGAACCTTGCAGCTGATCGAATAGGTCATCAATCCTCGGCAATGGATACTTGTTCTTCACTGTTGCCTTATTCAGCTCTCGGTAGTCTATGCACATCCTCATGCTTCCGTCCTTCTTCTTCACGAATAACACTGGAGCTCCCCAACGTGATGAACTAGGTCGAATGAAACCGTTGTCCAACAGCTCTTGAAGTTGCGTCATAAGCTCCTTCATCTCCGTCGGTGCTAATCGGTAAGGTTCTTTTGCTATCGGTGTCGTTCCTGGTAACAAATCTATACGAAACTCCACTTGTCTATCAGGTGGTAATCCGGGAAGATCTTCGGGAAAGACTTCCGGATAATCACACACAACCGGTATATTTGCACCTCTTTCTTCTCCTTCTTAGCATCGATTACGAATGCCAAGTATGATGCACATCCTTTGGACAAACATTTCCTGGATTTCATCAGGGAGATGATTCCAGAATTCACTCTGCGTTTGTCCTCGTACACCATAAACGATTCCTTTCCGGGTGGGTTCACCCTTACTATCTTCTTTCAGCATTGAATCTCAGCATCGTTGGTGCTAAGCAAATCCATACCCAAAACGATGTCGAAACCGTTTAACTCTATGGGTAATAGCTCCTCGTGGAATTCGTTTCCGTTTAGGTCAATGACGATGTTCCTAATAAGATTACTAACAGGTACGAATTTGCCACTGGCAACTTCTACAATCAGGGCATTATCAAGTTTTTCTACAGGTAATGCTATTTTCCCAACAAAATTTATGCGACACAAAGGAGTAGTCGGCTCAGGAATCAAATAGTATATTTGCAGGCAAACCATTTACAACAAAACTGTTGGATTAATGTCTAAGTCCATAACTATAATTGGTAAGACTTGACCCGACCCGGCATGGTCCATTTGGGTTGCATACCATCATGCACTTGGATAGACTATAATGAGAGAAATAAGACACTTGTGGTTATTAATATATTATAAGTTCTAGTATATTAATAATAAGAATAATAAGATTATTTAATTAGTATTGATCAAGAATTAATCTAGGATTAATTAAGTGATCAAAAGAAGACTAATTAAATATATGGGTTGATTGTGTAAATCATCCATACTTGTATAGTGGGCTAATGCTCCATGGATAATCATGTTGGGCTAAAACCCATAGGATGGTCCATGGATGCTCCATGGTGTATTTGTACCCATGGATCATGGAAATGAAAGGCCATGTCAATTAGGGTTTACATGGTGTAACCCTAACTATATAAGCATCTTATTCTTGACCAAATCGGCACTAGTGTGTGAAAATAAAGGGCTAGCCGATTTCATGAGTTATAGAATTCTCTCAAGCTATTCTAAGTGTTTTGGTGATTGTGATTCCACTTGAGGCTTCCACACTATTGGGGCTAAGCTCTTAAAGCTTGAAGACATCAAGCTACAACAAAAGGTATGTATTCTATCTTGATACACTCATTGATTTGTATGCTAGATTAGGATTAATACCTTGGATGTTCTTATTTGCATCTATAATAGAGAAAACATAGATCCAAGGTATTTAGGGTTGCATGTACACTTAGGAGTGTTAGAATGCTCAAAACCCAACAGTGGTATTAGAGCCAGGTTGTTTTCTGTTATATTGATGCAAATATTTTATTTTCAAAGTTGAAAAAAAAAAGAAAAAAAAACATGAAGTTCGTCAAATTTTAAGATAATTACTTGTTCTTGTGAAAAACTAATTATTTGTAAAATTTGAATAATTTGCTTTATGAGTTGAATTAGGTCAAATTTAATAAAAGATAAAATGATATGATTATTTTATTAGTTTTAAAAGTTTGATCTAAAGAGTTTTATTTTTTGAAACCTCCATAAGTTATGGATATGAAAAGGTTTTAAAAAAAAATTGATTCAAAGTTTTTTATGGAGTTACAAAACTTGGTCTTAATGTTTTAAAGAATTCCATAACTTGTTCTTAAGATATGGAACATGAAAAGTTTTTTTTTTTGAATTATCTTGTTCTTATGAGTTGCTTAGATTAATAGAAAAGTTAGTTGAAATAGTTGTTTTCAATCCATTTTTATCTAAGAGTTGAGTATAAAATGTGTTTGTGTAACTTGTCCTCAAGTTACATGAAGAGTCACATTAAAGACTCATAAAATTCATAAAAGTTGGCAATGGTTACAAAATGAAGAGTCTTGTGTCATTGAATAATTTTTTATGACTCCATAACTTGTCCTCAAGTTATGGAAGTTCAAGAGTCACTTCATTAAAGAATAAATATGTAACCATAATTAAATCCATAAGTTATAAAATAAAGAAAAGTTAGTTCTTTTATTAGTTTAAAGTCTTCCATAACTTGTCCTCAAGTTATGGAACTTGAAGAGTTTTTGGATTAAAACTACTTAAAACACATAAGTTATGGAATTAATTAGTTTTGAATAGTTTCAAAACTTGCCCTCAAGTTTTGGAATTTGAAAAGTTTTCCTTATGAATACTTTAATTCCAAGTTAGCCCTTAGAATTTTAAAAGTTAAAATTCAACCCTTATACTTTATAATATTATAAGTTAATAATATATATGTATAAGAGTAAAGTCAGTCTTACCGCTAGTACGCCTCATTCACGAAGCCGGTCTATAAGGTGGGTATATGGTTGTTGCCTATAAAATGGCAACTTAATGGGTGTCCACTCTCACCCACCGCTTGCTTGACCGGTGGAGGGTCGTTAGTCGAACGGGTTTGACAAGACTATAATTCTCATTCATTAAAAGTATTAATGATAATACTAAGTAACTAAACTCTTAATAATACCCAATCTTAGTTACTTAGGAAAAATGTGAATAAGGTGCTAACCCATGAAATTACACTTTACACTTTGTGTAAGTCGTTAGTGGAGCGTGTGTGGTTAACCGGCACACTAACTTGGACTTAACAAGGTAGGTAAAGGGTGACTTAATATTTATCATAGTATCGATGGAGCGTGTGTGGTTAACCGGCACATCGATTGAGGGGTAATTTATTAAGGGTACCAAGTGATTTGCATGGTTACTTCACACCTTGTTTTGTGATCCTCGGCATCCCAGTCACAAAACCTGAAGGGCACACTCGAGATTGAAACATGCCTTTGAACAGTTCAATGAATCTCAAAGATCTAGGAGTTTCAAAACCAATTAAAACCTAATAATACATTTCGTTTATCTTGGTGGAAATTGGTGAATCGTCATTCACCTACCTTCAAATATTTTATAGCTTGGATTACTGCATACCTCTTCTAAGTTATAAAATAGTTTGTTGGGTCCTAGCCTTAATATTTCATATTGGGTTTCATATTAAGGACTTTAAATCAACTATCTTGAATATCTCCCAAAAGATGTCTAGTTTAGACACCTATGATCTTCCCAAATCTCTTGAAACAAGGTTTCCTAATGAAGATGATGTCCCATGGATATCATACTTCTTTCTCCTCCTCCATCCATTCTCCCTAACCCACAAGTTCTTGAAAAGTTTAAGGTCACTCAAGCCCTATTGGCAAGGCAAGGTCTAGGTGTGATCACATCTTGGAGATGTAGTCACATATTGACAAGCCGGGAGAGTTGGGTGTCAAAGTCTTGAGAAAGTTGGTGGTTCAATCACTTTCTAAGTCACATAGTGAGTTCCTTTGGGACACCTATGAAACAGACTATGACAAGACCCTTAATGATCTTATCTATTTGCTAAGATCAACTTCCTAAAACTCTATGGACATTGACAATGATGACATTGGATATCTAGTAAAGCATTCTCTTCCCAATGGAAAGGGATCGGCCATAGTCAACTCGGTTGACCAAATGGTAAAGAGAAAAGCTAAGTCTGTGATAGTCTCCTGTACCATTATCAAAGGGTCCATATGTTTATATTGCCAAAGGAAGGGGCATTGGTTGCGAAGCTGGCAGATTTACCTAAGGATGTTAAAGTCAATAAGTTTGAATCTACTTCAGGTAAAGTCCACTATCTAACTTTGTTAAGTTTTTTGTTCTGAGATTCTTGATACATGATGTGACTGGGTCACATGCTGAATCTGATGGCGTAGATGGATTTCTATCGCATAGTTTGAAGATCGGATTCTTGAGCTACTTCTTAGGAGTTATGAGATATTGCATAGGAATAGGTAACAACAAGTTTTCATATGGATTGTAAGGATAAGTTTTCCGCAAAGTTTAAAAATAAAAGAAAATTTTTGATTTTATTTATTTTAAAATATCCTTACAGTGGCATTTGAGGAAAATTGTTGCTTATATGATTCCATTAATAGCAAGAGTGGAAATATGAAATTGATTCTTTCATTTGTGGTAATGTCTAAATTTACCAAATAAGGAAAGATTCTCATCACCCAAGTCTCAATTGGACCGGTACTTGGAATCATGCAAGTTGTATAGCATGATGAATGAGAACTTTCAAGTATTGGAAAATTAAGACTAATTACTTGTTCACATGGATGTGTGAGTCAAGTAAAGGACTAAGGGATCGAGTACACATTCTTGTGCACTGATTAAGTCTACCACGAAAGTTTGATAAGACTATTCGTCATAGTTTACTAAAGCTCAGTAAATATGATTATACTTACATGCTTAAGTATAACTCTGAGACATTGGAAAAAGGTTCCAATGTAAGGCAGAGCGAATAAGAAGAATCAAATTAGGCAGAAGGATAAAAGTTTCTCAAATCTGAAAAGATGGGAGAGTACTTTAGTATCAGTTTTGTGATCATCTTAATGATTAAGAAACCATAGCACAATTAGTTCTCTAAGGAAGTCTTAGTGCATTCTTATGACTAAGAAGAGGGATCTTGAATTGTTGAAATGGTTAAATCAAGAAGATGAGTCATACTACAAGCCTTAGAGTCATACTCCAAGATTGTAATTTGAGTGACATGTCTTAAAGAAGGTTTAAAACACTTGTCAAATGTAAGAGTAAAAGTTTTCTACTCTTGTACATTTGAAATTGATAAGTTGTGATGTTTTGGATAAAACAAAGACCAATTAAGGCCAATTGTGTGAAGTGTTTGTCTTGATTAGAATCCACACTGTCTCTTGGATATTTGACAAGGGAGTCTCATAGGTCAAGAGGACAGTGGGAGTCTTAAAGGTCTTGAAAGTCTCAAGAACTAATCAAGAATAAAACCATAAGTTCTTCTCTAGCACACGACTTAAGGTTTATAACCTATCGTGTTGACATATTCTGTGCCCATTCCAGTTAAGGTTGGATTTGCATATGAGCTCTTAGAGTTCTCAATGTGTTGCACAACAACTTGGAAGCAATGGCAGGCCCTTGAGCTGCTAGGTGGCAAGAAGTTAAGATTGAGTTCAATCCATATGAGTTTGGATTTGTCATTATCTTTGTCTTGTGACTATGGTTTTGACAATTCACATGGATAAGAACACATACACCATTAAATCTAAGTGTCATAAGGTTTCTCTCCGATTCATGAAAATGATGGTGAGGAAACACTTTCACTAAGTAGATTTTAGCTAGATAGCAATTGTGATATTTGCATTCTCAAAGTCATTAGTGGAGCGTGTGTGGTTTACCGGCACACTAACCTGGACTTGTGAGAAGTGGAACAAAAAGGTCTAACCATTATGATTACGGCATACCTCTTCATAATTTTTTAGACACACAAGTGTGCTATCTAAGGGAAGGTGTGTGATTCTGATAAAGTTTTATCAAAACAATCTAGTATCAGAAATCTGAACTTTGGTAAGAAAGTCAATGAAGTATTGATTTCTAGAAGTCCAGCTGATTTCTGGGTACATGTCAAAGCTAGTGGGAGCATAAGTGTTATGCTAATAATCATCATGTTAGTGGGAGCATGATAATTATGATAATTATTGCAAGTTAGCAATGTTAATTATAGAAAAACAAAAGTTTCAATTGGGAAAGAGTTGTTTTGCTATAATTAAGGGAGAGGAAATTATACTTCATCTCAAATCTATAAGCTTAGATCGTGAGGTTTTAATCATTTAGTTAAGGATATATATGAATTTCATGTTGGAATGGCTCAACATAAGGAAATTCTGTATATGGGTCCATTATTTGCGTTCTAAAATTCGGTTATGATTACGGCATCCCTTTTCATAATCTGAATTATGAGAACTTGGCAAATTGAAATGGACATATTATAGCAAAAGACTGGTTTAGTCTTTATATGAGACATCATGAATCGTGTGCCATATGCTTCGGATATAGGGTCGATTACATGTGCTATATTCATCCATTCTAAAATTTTCCAGATGCCTGGGGCATTAAGAAGGGAAAAGGTTTAGAACTGGATATGACTAAAAGGATTAAACAATTGTCGAGGATAATCTAAGGTTTACCAAAGATTGGTTGCTCAAGGACATTTGGAAGTATAGTGATAATTTTGGAAGGACCATATTGACATAATCTGTAAGGAGGCAACTCTTGTTCAGAAGTGATAGTCAAAATGGAATCTGGAAATGTTTCAAAGTTAGAATTTTCAATCTGTGTAAGATTAAGGAAACTTAATGCAAGAAGGATGTTTCCAAGGAGTTGATCTCCTTTGGAATACTCTGTAATGATTGTTGCCAAGTCTTTGTGAATTTGTGCATAATCATTACAAGAGGATCAATGCATATAAGTTTAGAATCTAACAGATTTCAGTAAATGGCATGAATTTGGAATTCTTGCATTTGCAGTAAGGATTTGGGACTGTGAAAAGAGAATCATTGAAGTTATGTTCAATTGATCTAGTTCACAAAGTAAAGATCATAGACAAACATAGTATGCATACTTGGTGTATGGCATGACTAATGTTTAGAAAACATAGTGTACATGCTTGGAGCATGGGACAACTATTGTTTTAAATTCAAGAATAAAGTTGATAGCTGAAACAGTATACAATTAATAATGTGTAATCATATAGTGATAAATAAAAGGTGTTTTATTTATATTCATAAGTTCTGAGACCATATTGGATTCGATTATTATTGTGTTTCATTTTGCATGTTTTGACTTCCCGAATAAACTAGGTTATTCTTCCGGAATGACTAAGTTATTCAAACCATCCACAGTCGGTCATATGTTGGAAGTAGATATGAATTAAGACTGTCATGGGTTGGCTTGTAGAGGTCTAAGGTGTTGGACAAAGGGCTACAACACTCATGAGTGCTCATAAGTTCTGAGTATTGGATTCAACCCGCGCTCATTGGAATCACTTCATGGATTTTATCACGAGTGATCATGAGACGATAATATCTTATATTCTTCAAACCTAGAGATATGAGTTGTTACTATGAGTTGATAGTACATTGATTGCACGAAAACGCATTTGGTAACTCGGTGCTATAAAACGTGCCTTTGTGTATGATTCAACAAGTAGTAGAACAAGCCATATGAGTCAAAGTTTATCTATTCCTTTTACCTTCAGGGTAAAACTGATATCCGTGGGCCCCTCGATGATTTGATGATGACAAATGGAAGTGCTCGGCCGGGCCAGGACTGATTTGATTTGTTCAATTAGTCAGTCGTCATAAATCGGAAATCGGGAAACAACAAATGGATAGAGAGAATGATTATAATCCATGTCTCAGTCCATATGATATCTAGAATGGAGGAATATATGATCCCTTATCTAATGGACAAGTCACTGACAAAGGTCAGAGTTCATCTACAAGGTCAGAGTTCGACAGAAGCTTTTGAGAGCTACGATTGCCAGTTGGTTCCTGAAGTCATACGCAATAATAGTTTTAGACTTATCCAAGTGGGAGACTGTTGGATTAATGTCTAAGTCCATAACTATAATTGGTAAGACTTGACCCGACCCGACATGGTCCATTTGGGTTGCATACCATCATGCACTTGGATAGACTATAATGAGAGAAATAAGACACTTGTGGTTATTAATATATTATAAGTTCTAGTATATTAATAATAAGAATAATAAGATTATTTAATTAGTATTGATCAAGAATTAATCTAGGATTAATTAAGTGATCAAAAGAAGACTAATTAAATATATGGGTTGATTGTGTAAATCATCCATACTTGTATAGTGGGCTAATGCTCCATGGATAATCAAGTTGGGCTAAAACCCATAGGATGGTCCATGGATGCTCCATGGTGTATTTGTACCCATGGATCATGGAAATGAAAGGCCATGTCAATTAGGGTTTACATGGTGTAACCCTAACTATATAAGCATCTTATTCTTGACCAAATCGGCACTAGTGTGTGAAAATAAAGGGCTAGCCGATTTCATGAGTTATAGAATTTTCTCAAGCTATTCTAAGTGTTTTGGTGATTGTGATTCCACTTGAGGCTTCCACACTATTGGGGCTAAGCTCTTAAAGCTTGAAGACATCAAGCTACAACAAAAGGTATGTATTCTATCTTGATACACTCATTGATTTGTATGCTAGATTAGGATTAATACCTTGGATGTTCTTATTTGCATCTATAATAGAGAAAACATAGATCCAAGGTATTTAGGGTTGCATGTACACTTAGGAGTGTTAGAATGCTCAAAACCCAACAAAAAGGTACCTGAAGCAACGTCTGCTGCCTCCTTTGCAGCCTCGAGCGTCATCTGGAAGGCTCTCGCCTTCGGCTTCGGTGGTATGTTGGGTCTTCCTGCCTCCTTCTTCTTCGGGCAGTCCTTCAAAATGTGCCCTTCTTCATTACACCCATAACAGGCCTTCTGGATGAGGGTGCATTCATTGGCATAGTGCCCAGGCTTTCCGCATTTGAAACAAGTGACCCCTCCGTCACACTTCCCAGAGTGCTTCTTTTTGCACTTGTCACACCACTTCGCTTCTGATCCTCCTGCTCTCGAACCAGACTTCGAGAATCTACTCTTCTTGTTGGACTTCGAAGACCCGTCAAATTTCCTTTTCTCTCCCACTTCTGCTCTCTCCGGGCCCTTCTCTCGTATATGGGTCTCCACATTCTTAGCAGCCCAGATGGCGGCTTTCAGAGTGGTAGTTTGCTTGACCATTGGACCGAAGTCCGCTGGTAATCCGAGGGCAAATTTGTTAACCTTGGAGAGTTCAGTTGGGACGAGGTGAGGAACAAGCTTCATTTTCTCAGTAAAGCTTGCAGCGTATTCAGTAACGCTCATTCTTCCCTTCTTCAGATTCTGGAATTCGTTGTTGATTTACAGAAGATCCTGCTCAGAGCAGTATTGCATCTTCAACTGTACCAGAAAATACTCCCACGACATCTTGCTTGCTTCACCTTTGGGCATTGAGTCAGCTAGTAGCTTCCACCAGCTTAGTACTCCAGATTTCAATAGAGGAACCGCGAGAGCAGTCTTCTGCCTATTGCTACACTCGCAACTCTCAAACATCGTCTCCATCTTAGAGATCCAGTTCATGACTTCCACCGGCGTCGGGCTTCCAGATAGACTCGGTGGCTTGGATGCCATGAAATCCTTGTATTTGCATCCACGTCCATCATTTCCTCCCTCCTGGTGGTTTTGCCTAACTATCGGTGGGTTGGCTTGACCAACAGTCCCACTGTAGTTTCCCTCCTCAATCTGCCCTTCGTTCAACTCGGGCTGTTCGATCTGAATAGTCTCTTCCTCTCGATTTTGCTGGAGCAAACATCTGGTTTCCTCCATTTGACGATCCAACATCGCCTGGATCATCGTTTGCACTCCGGCCATCGTGACTAGTTCAGGTGCAACTTCTTCTACAACAGGTATTTGCTGAACCACTGGGGGTTGGTTCCTATCTCCATTTGCGTTCACGTTTTCGCTACGTGTCCTTGCCATCTTGATCTATACACCGAATAAGGTGAATTTAGATCTTTATTTAGGATAGACGTTTAAATCGTCCTTATCACTCCGAAACGTTTGCATGTTAGTTCTAATATCGTAGTCATACGTTTAGAATCCTAAACACATAAGGTTTCCAAATCCAGTCCGCAACAGACCATAGATCGGAACAATTAACAACATATCATGCTCAAAGCATTTAGCACATAAAAGCATTTTAGGCACAATTCCTAAAATAAGCTAGTGCTCACACCTCACAATCATCGCTTAGCATTCTAAGTTTAAGTCTAGAAATCCTACAAATTCCTAGTTTGCGTAAACTAATGCTCTGATACCAACTGTGACATCCCCAAAATCACGGCCAGAAAAGAGCGGTTTGTTTATGCTTTGTTTAAAAATCAGAGTTACATTTTAAATGAAAGTGTTGCGGAATTCGTCCCAAAACAAAATATGATAAAGATTTATCAAAAGCATTTCCATAGAAATGTATTTCATTAAAAGACTTGGGATGTCATGTTCGTACAGATCAAAAGCATAAACAGTACAATATAAGCCTTACTACATTATTTCATATCTACAGGCCTATATCCGTAATCCCTCGTCCAACATCATATCTATGTTCAAGCGCCACTACTTGTAATAGAAGAAACTGAGTGGGTCAGGCTTGGGAGCCTAGTGAGCACATAGAGTTTTTAACCCACAATAAATAAGTTTATTAATTTCATCGATCAATAATGACCCGATTACCCGTTCATGTTATCCTCACTTTACGTCCCTAAACACCTATCATAAGGGACCTAGCCTAAGGATCATCATCGGGACGGACACTACTGCTAAGGGGATTCCTCAACAATAAATGTCCTAAAGGCAACCATGTGGGGGATGGAGTACACCGGTGAACACATCGTTCACAAACATCTACAGGTTGCGAGCCTGCTAGTGTCCCACCGGACTGTCTACAAGATTTCGTGGTCGTCATCCATACTCCGCTAGATGACAGAATCAACAACATCAACATCGAGGCCTCTCATCATTTTATCACACATCACCTATTACATCTACCCATGTTTTACCCCAACATTTTCGTAGATATAAAATACATATACAGTTTAAATCATTGAAAACATGTATAACAACGTTCATCCAACATAGATAGCAAGTATTCAGATAATATGCACACATAGCACGTAATTTACATAAAATACTTCATATCCATGTGTAAGCTGAAAGTAACTATGCACTCACCTGAAAGGTGGTGACTCAACACTCGGACAACGCTTCGGTTCTCTCAAAACGATTTTCCTTCGATAAAACCTAGTATCGATACCACTAGGGTTTAGTCTAACGATAACCGCGACAAATTAATTGTCTGAATACTATTATTATTATATAAGCATTAATAACACTCAATATAACTCATAATAATAGCCCAAATAATTATTTTAAGGACCTAATAACATTCCTATAATTATTTGAAAGCTATATTAAAATTTGCGTAAGCGTAGCACACTTACAACGAATTTTATCGAAAATCGGGACTTAATTGGAACAACATTTCGAAACCGAAAAACTCCTTTTTCTCGGGACTCCGGGAGCCTCGAGGCTTCCCTAGGGTGCTAGGGGTTTTATCTAGGGCTTAGGGGTGGTTTGGGGTTGTAGAGAGAGAAAGAAGTTAGAGAGAGAAGTGATTTTGGTGTGAAAAATGGAGCTGCCTTCGGCCCTTTATATAGCCTGCGAGGCCTCGGTACGTTGGGCGTACCTCGGACCTACGCGGGGCGTAACCTTCGGATAAGGCTGCCAGATCGACTCCAGCTGTTAGCCACTTCGGACCGGATAAGAACCGAGTGTACGCGGGGCGTTCCAGATCTCGTACACGGGGCGTAAGGCGAGGCTTCGTGGCATGATCCGAAGCGAGATCTGAGACCTTCATCGGACGGCCCACAACGCGCCACGTCATCAGTCTCGCACCAGGTTTTGCATTTTCATACTTCAACTTTAAAAATTCGTAACTTTCGCGTACCACCTCCGATTTTGATGTTCTTTATATCCACGCGAAGGTGGGAACGTACTCTACAACTTTTGTTTAGACTTCGTCGGCTAATTTTGGCTCGATTTTAAATTTTATATTATTAACGGGCCGGGACACGATTGGTCCATTAAATCCTCATAACTTCTTCATCCGACATCCGTTTTCACCCATATTTTTCTCGTTACGCTACTCTCAACGAGATCTTCGATTCTCGTTTAGGTCGTGTCAGCTAAAAACCGCTCGATCTAATATTCGAATTTCGGGCTGTACACTACTAACTCGAAACTTCGAAAAATCATAACTTCTTCATACGAAGTCAGATTTTGACGTTCTTTTTATCAATGTTCTTAGTTTAACATATTCTACGACTTTCGTTTAGATCGCTAAGGCTAAATCTCGCTCTATCGTAAATTCACTATTTACAATTTCCGGTATCGTGCCGGTTCTGTCGCGAAACTTCGACGGGTCATAAATTCTTCGTTATAACTTGGATTTTGGCGTTCCTTATATGCACGGAAACCTTGAGACATATTCTACAATTTTATGTAGAGATATCGGGCTTATCTCACATTTTAATTTTGACGCTTAATTTTATTCTTTAATAATTATAAATTTATAATTAAATAATAAACACATAAACACACATAATTCACATAATACTGAGATATTTCATCTTTATTACTTCAAAAAGAGTTACAAGAGTTGACCTAGACTATTACATTGACAAAAATGCTTAGCCCTGAAACCCGGGCGTTACAATCAGGAAGAGGGAAACATTTTCTAGTACATCTAAAATTAAACAATTGTAGATTGTCTGTAGATCTCGCTACTCAACTTAGGTGGACAATAATATCCTTGGTCGTCGTCAGATGAATGGTCCTTAGGAAATATTATCTAGGAACATAGGATCAACTTGTCATCTATAGCAGGTCCATAATTTGTCATAATTTTTCGTTCTCAAGTGGACCACAATACTGGTGATCGACCAGATCTTGTCATGAAAGGAGAGGTACTGATAAATGGTAAATGATTGTCTAACAACTATAATCCCAAAATCACGAAAATTATTAATTTTAGTTAAAGACTTAATTTTAGCCTTGAATTAAAATTTTAGCATTTTAAAATTTGTTTTCAGTTTTTATTTTATTTTATTTTTAATTCTTTAGGATTTATAAATCTTAGGAAATTTTATTTCATTTTATTTTTCTGAATTAATCCTGAAAGAGTATTATTTTTAATAAAAGTGTTGGGTATTGGACCAATTTTTAAATAAAAATGTTGCAGCCCATTAGGATTTGGAAAACGGGTTTGGGATCCGGGTTTGGACCAGGTCTTGAACCGGGTACTTAAAGAACAAAATGAAATCATTTTCGGTTCCCCTTCTCTCAAGAATACCGAAAATTAAACGACCTAAAAATACGACCCGAAAATTTGATTTTTAATATAACCGAAAATCATAAATCTGAGTATTATATAATAAAACCATACACTATGTATCTCAAACCATACTCAAATACTGTGAGAAAACTGAGTCACAACTCTATCAAAACATATCTAAGAAAACTATATCAACTCCCAGGACAAAACTGAAGCTATGGTGTGTGCGATGCTATCATCCCGAGCTCTTCCCTTTGCTTGCGGAAGTACCTGAAACCAAAACTGAAACTGTAAGCACGAAGCTTAGTGAGCTCCCCCAAACTACCACATACCATGCAATAATCATATAAAGCACATACTGGGGCCTTGCCCCCTCCATCGGACCGAAGTCCGAAGCTGACTGTCTGGGACCTTGTCCCCTACATCGGAGCGAAGCCCGAAGCTAACTGACTAGGGCCTTGCCCCCTCCATCGGACCGAAGCCCGAAGCTAACTGACTGGGACCTTGTCCCCTCCATCGGACCGAAGTCCGAAGCTAACTGACTGGGACCTTGTCCCCTACATCGGACCGAAGCCCGAAGCTAACTGACTGGGACCTTGTCCCTTACATCGGACCGAAGCCCGAAGCTAACTGACTGGGGCCTGCCCCCTCCATCGGACCAAAGCCCGAAGCTAACTGACTGAACACAGCATAGCATAACATAACAACTAGCATCAACACATAAATCCTATCTGAGCCACGGAGGCGTCAAACATACTAACAACTGCATTGGACCGAAGTCCTGAAACTACCGCTAACTGAATGGGCCGTCATTGTGGCCTTAGACACATTCCTACTGGAAGGAAACTCACCTCGTGAACTGCCTGCTGTGTGTATGGCTCTGGAAGCTAACTGTTGCTGCTCCGGTATCTCCCCGGCTACAAATCCATAACACACTCAATCAAATGCTAATCACTGCACTGGGGTAAAATGACTCTTTTACCCTTGGTCAAAGTCAACTCTCCTGATCAAAGTCAACTCTCCTAGTCAAAGTCAACCCACAGTTGACCTGACTCACCGAGTTGGGCCGCCAACTCGCCGAGTCCCTTTTCTCACTTCTCAACCCTACTCGCTGCTACTCGTCGAGTATGGCATCAACTCGACGAGTTCCCTTTCGAATCTAAAACTTCAGGCAATCTGCATCCGACTCGTCGAGTCGTATGAACAACTCGACGAGTTGTTCTTCGAGCTAAGAAGATTGCCTTGGACTCGCCGAGTTGTATGAACAACTCGCCGAGTCCCTCCATTACTGAGTCTGACCTCAAACTCGCTGAGTCCACTCTACCACTCACTGGTCCCACTCGGCATCACTCAAAAGGAAAAATCGGGGACTCGCGACTCGACTCGCCAAGTCGTTCTTCCGACTCGTCGAGTCGCTTGCATGCAGCAACTCTAAACTCGATTCTGCTTGAATCCAGTGTATAAAACTTATAGATCTGGACTCCCTTAACTCAATTAACACGTAAAGATTCTATCTTTACGTGCCCCATATGCATCCATGAAGATAAAATGGCTTAAAAAGCATAATAAAGGCTAGATCTAGGGTTTTCATGCAAAGTATCTTTAAAAAGGAAATAGATCTGGGCTCTACAACTCCTAAATGAACAGATCTAAGGATATCTCGATCTATTAGGGCATCCATACAATCATAAGGCTTGAGAAAAGCATCAAAGTAGTTCTAGAAGAGTTCTAATGGAGGTTTAAAGCATAAAAGGGGAGGAAATCCGAAGAATACCTCAATGAACTCTGATTTGCCCTTGGATCTTTGCTCTACACCTCTTCTCCTTGCTCCTTTCTTCTTCTTCTTCTTCAAGCCTTCAAAATTTCACACAAGAACACTTAGATCACTCAAGGATGGATTAGGGTTTTCTCACAGCTCTCTAAGGGTGAAGGAGGCGATATTGGGGGCTATAAGGTGGTTTAAATAGTGAGCAACCCGGGGATTTAGGGTTTCTTCCAGGCAGGCAGACTCGCCGAGTCACGAATATGGACTCGCCGAGTCGCCGACTAACACGTGCTCGAAATCCCGTCCCTACTCGGTGAGTCAGGCCATGAACTCGCTAAGTCCCTCTTGCAAACTGCTAATTAAACACTATGGGATCATCGTACCGGAGACGGGTCGTTACAATTCTCCCCCACTCGTCTCAGACTTCGTCCTCGAAGTCTGCTACAGCTGAATCTACAAATATCTCCGGGTAGTGCTCTGTCATCTCCTCCTCAGCCTCCCACATCCACTCAAATCCCTTTCGGTGCTGCCACTGCACCTTTACTAACTGAATTTCCTTGTGCCTCAAGGTCTTTGACTTCCGGTCCAGAATCGTCACCGGCCTCTCAATATAATTCAGGCTGCTATCAACCTGAATATCCTCTAGGGGAACGACTGCTGACTCATCCACCAAACACTTCCTCAACTGAGACACATGGAAAGTGTTGTGGATCTGACTAAGCTCCTCAGGGAGATCCAACCCATAAGCAACCCAACCCACCTGGGCCAAAACCCTGAAAGGACCAATAAACCTGGGACCCAACTTGCCCCTCTTCCGGAACCTGATGACACCCTTCCAAGGTGAGACCTTCAGAAGGACCATATCACCCACCCGGAACTCCAAGTCTGAATGCCTCCTGTCGGCGTAGCTCTTCTGCTGACTCTGCGCAGTCTACAGTCTACTACGGACCTGCTGGATCAACTCGGTCGTCTTGAGCACCACCTCTGTGCTCTCAATGACTCGCTGACCGACCTCACCCCAACAAATCGGGGTCCTACACTTCCTCCCATAAAGCATCTCAAAGGGAGGTCGATCAATGCTCGCATGATAACTGTTGTTATACAAAAATTCTGCTAACGGAAGATACGTATCCCAACTGCCACCAAAATCCAGAACACATGCCCTAAGCATGTCCTCGAGAGTCTGAATCGTCCTCTCGCTCTGCCCGTCCTTCTGAGGGTGGAAAGCAGTGCTGAAATGGAGATGAGTACCCATCTCGTCATGGAACCGCTTCCAGAATCTGGATGTAAAACGGACATCTCGGTCTGACACCACCGATACCGGCACTCCGTGTCGTGCCATGATCTCACGCACATAGATATCGGCTAACTTTTCTGCCGATATACTCTCCTGTATTGGGATAAAATGAGCACTCTTCATCAACCGATCCACTACTACCCATATCGAATCTACTCCTCGTGCGGTCCTGGGAAGCTTGGTGACAAAATCCATGGTGATGTCCTCCCATCAACTTCAATTTCTCAAGATTTATCTTAGAAGAAATGGTCACTATTCTTAAAAAGAAGGCAAAGGACCAATTCATGCTTTACCCTCGATTCATTCAGATAATTCTCAATTGCCTTTTTCCAGACCTTGCCAAGACGGGAGAGATTCTCGACATGAAAGCTTTTGGACCAAACACAATCAGTCTGATGAAGCAAAATCGAAAGGGGGAAAATGATGTTCCAAGGGAAGTACCCTTTAGAAAAATTTGGAAAATTTTCCGAGCTGACCGAGTCTTCTGAATCCCATGGGTCACCTAAGCTGACTTCAACTGATCATGCATCATTAGAATATGCAAATATAAATGATGATATAATTGACGTTTCAGACTATGAGGAAGAAACTGTTGCTGCTCGAACTGCAATTGTGGATGAGGAGAAAATTTTCACAAATGTGGCAGTTCAAAGTGATTTTGATGGAGGTTCCATAGAAGAATTCACTGAAGCTAAGGAAGGGGAAGAGAATGAAAGAGTTGATCTATCCAGCTATTACAGAGATGATATTGCTGAACAATTCACTGGACCTGAGTACACCTTGTCAAATGAAGATCCCGATGACATCTTCAATTATTTGATGATGGTGCCAATGCTACACCAGAGATAAGGAAAAATGTTGCCAATCAAGAAGTTGAGCCTCTTGTTCCCGTTCAAACGGCTGATTCTTCAATTCAAATGGACACCTCTTCAGGGATTCCTCCCCTTGAAAGGGTGATTTCTACATCTAAGCCAATTGTGAGTGAAGCCCAGACAGACCTGATCTCCCGCCCCCGATGAAAAGTGTAACACCGTAAAAATTTGAACAATTTTTTCACTTTTGTAACCCATAAAATATCATTTGAAATCATAAACAATTCATTATATCAACATTGTATCAATACAAAACCCAAGATCAAAATATATATATAAACTCCGGTATACGTGTGTATGGATCATGTCGGCGCCTTCCCGCGATCATCGCTGGTACCTGAAACACATAACACATAACACCGTAAGCATAAATGCTTAGTGAGTTCCCCAAAATACCACTCTAACACATAATAGCCACTCGAGGCTATAACTCTGTTCACCCTCAGGTCTATGTGTCTCGGTGGGGCCCTCCAACCCCAACTCTCTATGGGCCCTCTGGCCCTAACTCTGTGGACCTGAAAGTCCTTACTCTGTGGACCCGAAGGTCCTAACTTTGTAACTCTCAATCATACATAGCACATATCACAATAAATCATAACACATAAATAACATGCAATTACACTGGCATATTGTCACACCCCCAAACCTGAACGGCGGAAACGTTCGGGGGCGGATGACTTCATGTGGTAACATAACAAATGAATACATAGTAAAGAAAGCAATACAACCATCATATATATAATTGAAAGTTTACATTTGTCAAAAGTTACATGTTCAAAACCAATTACAATATGATGTCAAAATATGAGATTAAACTGGCGCCGCAGCATCCCTTCATCAAAAGCATAATAATACCTGAAATTACTGATTCCCTGGGACATACAAGTAATTTTGAAAGAGTAGATCAGCATTTAAGCTGGTGAGTTTCATAAGTATTTAAATGACAATGTTTGTATGAAATGAAATGTTTTATCCTTGTTTGTTTGTGTTTAGAAAATCCTATATTTTCTACTAGTATAAAAGTAGCCTTCTCTCAAGACCAATGTTTGTTTCTAAAATGTATGTAAGTGTAAAATAACCAATGTGTTTGAAAACCTTGTAAATCAATGCATTTTTAATACCCCATGTGAGTTTTATAACCATACTATTGACTCGGAATGCTTATACACAACGTTCTTCAGGCGTTGGAATGTTATGACGTTTGTCACCCCAAACGGTGGACTGTAGCTAACAGTCAGGGTGCGGGTTGTCAAGCCCGTATAGATCTATACACAAACACCAAGCTCCCCCTCCAAGGGATTCTAGTATATAATACAGGACTTGAAATGTGTACTCGAACGTACGTGAAGTTAGCGTCTCACAAAACCGTGGTATAAAAACAGATCTACTTGTTAAAATGTTTCGTTTGTTCTTGTATACGAAAGTGACTTCTTGAAATTCACGTTTCTAGTACGAAGGAGTTAGAAATTTGTTCGTAAAACTATAGCTATTATAGTTTTCTAAAAGTGTGTCTCGTTTGTTTAGAAATACTTAGAAAAGGAATCATTTGTTATGAAAGTGTAGATTTTGTAAAGCCTAAGATAGACAAGTATACATATAATCTAAGAAAAGTTAAGTTTATACATGCATTACAACAATTTATATTTCAAAAGATAGAATGCTATTGTAACATATTTTATACATATGAAAGTTCCCTATAAAGTTTATAAATCACATATGATTTGGATATATAAAAGCATATAAAATAATTCTTTATGTAACACACGATAATACATGTGTGTTTACTTGTATTCCCCCCTTGAGAATATATAAAAGCATTTAGAATATTTAAAAAGGTTGATTAAGGGGTATGAAACTCACTTGAAAGTTTGAAGATAGCGAGATGGAAAACCGGGCAGAGTTTCGTCTCGGGAAACGGATTTTCCTCGGGATTCTCGGGAATCTCGGGAGTAAAATCGACCCTCGGGACTTGAGCAAAAACACCAGAGCTTCGGGGTAGTGCGGGCACGGAAAACGAGGCAAAACGCAAGGCAAATGAGAAGAAAGGAGCAAGTTTTTCGGAAGCCCTCGCTTGCTATTTATAGGGGGTCTGAGAAGCCTCGCTACGCGGGGCGTACGCTAGTACGCAGCGCGTACTCGTACGTCATGCATGACCGAGTCCTCGACTACCTCGGCTTCGGATGGGACGGATCGGATGGGGCGGGTCGGATGGGACGACGGGTCGGATAGCTTCGCATAGGGGCGACATGGACGGACTGAGACCAAGGCCCTCGGGTACGCAGGGCGTACCGGGTTACGCGGTGCGTAACTCGGATGAGGACGCTGACTCCTCTTCAGATAATACTAGTATTTTGAATTAAATAAATATACAATTTATTTAATAAACTTCAAAAAATCATATCTTCTTCATACGAACTCCGTTTTCGATGGTCTTTATATCTACGCGTAGGTGAGACTACGCTCTACAACTTTCGTTTAGGTTCCGTTGGCAAATTCCAAAATTATTTTTATTATTTATTTATTAAAATGACGTGATTAAGGAATTTCTTTAAAAATTCATAACTTCTTTATCTGACGTCGGTTTTTGCCAGACTTTTTACCACTGAAATACCATTGTCGAGACCTTCGATTCTCGTTTAGGTCATTCCGGCCAAAAGTCGTTCGATCTCCGATTCGAGTTTTTAGTTGTCTGTTGGTAAGCCGAACTTGGAAAAATCATAACTTCAATATACGAAGTCGGATTTGGGCGTTCTTTTTACGTACGATCATGGTTTAATGACATTTAAACATAGAAGAATTTAAATAGAAACTTTTTGGACATTTTATTATCAAAGTTAATTTTATTAACTCAAAGGTGGTTACAATACTTGACTTTTCAGGTCATTACAAAGAGTTGAAATATCCGGTTGTCACACATATAACTCTAAAATACTCTATCACATAACTCTGTTACCACACTAGGTAAACTATAGTGAGAAGACTCACCTCAGGCGTCTCGGTAAATCTCTGACTCGGTAGGAATATTGCCTAGTCTTCGCCTATTCACATAAAGTAAATATTATTATAAATATAATTCTCAAGACTAGACTCAACCTTCCTTTGGCACCCTCAGGAGGGAAAAAGGCTATTTTACCCCCCTCTCAACACAAGTACTCCATTAACCAAACTCTAAAAGTCAATGGTCACACTTTGACCCTACTCGTCGAGTTGACTCTGGTGACTCGGCGAGTTCACACATGTTCTTTAACACTTTGTCCCGGTTGGCAAGCCGAGTCCCTCCCTATTCTTGACAAGTCATACTAGGCATGAATCGCGGGGCCACCACGACTCAACTCGCCGAGTCTCAAGAACAACTCGACGAGTGCCGCTTTGAACTCCAGACCTCTAACTCCCTTCTGACTCACTGAGTCATCCCCCAACTCAGCAATTCTACTCACTGAGCAATTTACGTGAAACGCTAACCCTACTCGCCGAGTCTCAGGAACAACTTGGCGAGTTCATGCCATGCACAAACTCTACTGGCCTCCTGAGGTCAGATCTGTTTCCCTAAATCAAAGATCTGGCCTTCCCAAGCATGAATGTCACGTAAAGCTAGAAACTTGATGCTTGTATAACAACAACAAGGCATCAAAAGGAGATTTAGTCCTAAAAAATGGCAACCTAAGTCCAATAACCCCAAACTAATCCATAAAGCTCCAAGGGTTAAGGTCTCTGGACCTCTTTGAGTCCAGATCCAAGGCACAAACTCGAAGAGGGACCATTTGCTCCACATAATCACTCTCCAAAGAGGTTAGAAAACCCTAACTCTATAGATCAACACCAAAACCGAAGGAGGTTCGAACTATTACCTCAAAATGAAGTCTCTGAATCCCTGGAACTGCTAGAATCGCACCTCCCCTCTTGCTCTTGCACCTCCTTCTTGGTAAACCAAAGATAGAAGGATCAAAAGTCTCTTTTTCTTCCTTTCAACGATTTGGCTCACTTAGCGTTCTCTTAAGGGATTGGTAGCCGCAATGAGAGGCTATAAGTGCCCTTAAATAGGCTCCAAACCCAGGGATTTAGGGTTTCATTAAACAGCGTGGATTCGTCGAGTCCACTCATGGACTCGCGGAGTCCAAAGCGAATCCGGATGAACAATCACAACCCTACTCGGCGAGTCTACGCATCAACTCGCCGAGTTCCTTCTCATAATTCAAAATAATTAAATAAAATAATATACATGGAAACCCGGCTGTTACAATTCTCCCCCACTAGAATCGGACTTTGCCCTCGAAGTCTCACTCTGGAAATAACTCCGGATGCTGCTTACGCATCTCACGCTCTGGCTCCCAAGTCAGCTCGGACCCCTTCCGGTGCTGCCACTGAACCAAAACCAGAGGCACTTCCTTGTTCCTCAAAACCTTGATCTTTTGATCCCTGATCGCCACCGGTCTCTCGGCATAATTCAGGCCCGCATCCACCAGAATGTCCTCCAATGGCACCACTGCCAACTCATCTGCTATACACTTTCGCAACTGCGATACGTGGAAAGTGTCATGAATCTGACCCAACTCTGCCAGTAGCTCCAACCGATATGCTACGCTACCCACCCTTGCGATCACTTTAAACGATTCAATATACCGGGGTCCCAACTTGCCTCTCTTTCTGAATCGGATCAGTCCTTTCGAAGGAGATACTTTCAGAAGCACCAAATCACCGACCTGAAATTCGAGCTCGGATCGTCGCCTATCAGCATAACTCTTCTGGCGACTCTGAACGGTCAATAACCTCTGCCCGACCTATTGGATCTGCTCAGACGTCTGAAGCACTATCTCCGTACTACCCATCACACGCTTTCCCACTTCTCCCCAACAAATGGGGGTCCGACACCTCCTCCCATAAAACAGCTCAAAGGGTGGCCTACCAATGCTCGAATGGTGGCTGTTGTTGTAGGAAAATTCCGCCAAGGGTAAGTACGTGTCCCAACTCCCACCGAATGGTGGCTGTTGTTGTAGGAAAAACACACATGCCCAGAGCATATCCTCGAGCGTCTGAATCGTCCGCTTAGTCTGTCTGTCTGTCTGAGGGTGGTATGTGGTACTGAAATGCAGTCTAGTACCCAGTTCCTCATGGAATTTCTTCCAGAATCTAAAGGTGAAACACACATCTTGGTCTGAGACAATCGAGATCGGAACTCCATGCCGTGCTACCACTTCCCTCACATACATTTCTGCCAACCCCTGCGCGGAAGAGCTCTCGATAATAGCAAGGAAATGAGCGTTCTTCGTTAATCAATCTACAATCACCCAAATTGCATCGACGCCCCTCGCAGTCCTTGGCAATTTGGTGATAAAATCCATGGCGATCTGTTCCCACTTCCACTCGGGAATCTCCAACGGCTGCAACTTGTCGTGAGGTCTCTGATGCTCGGCCTTAACCCTGCGACATGTTAGACACCTCTCCATGAACCATGCAACGTCCCTCTTCATACAGGGCCACCAATACTCCCTTTTCAGGTCCAAATACATCTTAGTGGCCCCGGGATGGATCGATAACTTCGATCGATGAGCCTCTTCCATCAGAATGGTACACGTTCCGCCCACATGCGGTACCAAGATCGGACCCTGAACGTCATAAGCCCCCGACCATCGGTGACAAACTCTGATACTTGCCCGACAACCCGCTCTCTCTTCTGGTTTTCTGGCCTAATGGCCTCGGCCTGAGCTCCTCGAATGGTGTCCAACACCGGAGTCATCACTGTCGACCTCATACAAATGTCACGCATCGGAACACTCTCCGCCCTATGACTCAAGGCATCAGCCACCATGTTGGCTTTTCCCGGGTGGTACAGGATCTCGCAATCATAATCCTTTACCACATCCATCCATCTCCTCTACCGCATATTCAGGTTGGGCTGATCCATCAAGTACTTCAGGCTCTTGTGATCCGTGTATATGGTACACCGGACCCCATATAAATAGTGACGCCAAATCTTGAGGGTGAACACCACTGCCCCCAACTCCAAATCATGGGTAGGATACCTTGCCTCATGAGGATTCAGCTGCCTTGATGCACACGATATCACATGACCCCTGTGCATAAATACTGCTCCCAATCCTGATATCGACGCATCACAATATACCACGAAATCCTCCATTCCCTCCGGAAGGGCTAACACCGGGGCGTCGCATAATCTCTGGTGAAGTGTCTTGAAGGAGTCTTGCTGCTTTGGACCCCAAGCAAAAACTACACCCTTCCGGGTCAAATTGGTGAGTAGCGCGGCGATCTTGGAGAAATCCCTGATGAATCTTCGATAATAGCCTGCCAGCCCTAGAAAACTCCTGATCTCCGTGGGCGACCTCGGCACCTCGCAACCTATCACCGCCTCAATTTTGGCGGGGTCGACTAATATCCCTTTCTGGTTAACGAAATGTCCCAAGAACTGGACCTCTCGTAACCAGAAATCACCACGAACTCGTAATGTTCGTAACGAGTCCTAAATGCTGTCTTCTGAATATCCTCATCTCGCACCCTCACCTGATGATATCCAGACCTCAAGTCGATCTTGGAAAACCAAGATGCTCCTTGCAACTAATCGAACAAATCGTCAATCCTCGGCAATGGGTAACGTTTCTTGACCGTTAATTTGTTCAACTCCCGGTAGTCAATGCACATCCGGTGTGAACCATCCTTTTTCTTGACAAAAAGGATAGGATCTCCCCACGGTGAACTACTCGGCCGAATAAATCCCTTCCCCAGGAGCTCCTGCAGCTGCGAGGATAGCTCCTGCATCTCTGGCGGCACAAGGCGATAGGGCGCCTTGGCAGTAGGCGTGGCCCCGGGAACCAAATCGATACTGAATGCCACCTGTCTCACAGGAGGTACATCTGGCAACTCCTCTGGAAATACATCCAGAAACTCACGCACTATCGGAACCTCCCTCACAGACCTCGGTTTGTCCAACGCAACCCTTGCATCCATAACATATGCTATGAATCCCTTACATCCCTGCTGAAGGCTCTGCCTCGCCCTGGCGGCTAAGAAAAATGCTGAACCGGAACGTGTACCCTCGTCGTACACCGTAAGGACTCCTCCACTAGGGTCTCGCATGGTCATCAACTGTCGCTCGCAGTCGATGATCGCTCCAAATCTACTCAACCAGTCCATGCCCACGATGACATAGACATCCCCCATCGCAATAGGGACCAAATCTATCGGAAACTCAACCCCTAAAATCTCGAGTACACAACCACGTATCACCTCGGTGGCATACACCACTCTCTCATCCGCTATAAAAACTCTCAGAGTTCGACTCATCGCCTCTCTACTAGTACTGATGTGTCGGCTAAAGGCCAATGATACAAAAGATCGACTCGCACCCGAGTCAAATAACACTAGAGTAGGTACAGAATTCACAAGGAAGGTACCTACGCATAAAATAATATAAGCACAATCATCAAAGAATGTAAAAGAATACATGAAAGAGTACATACCGGCCACGACATTGGGCGCTGCGCGGACCTCCTCCGCAGTCAACTGGAAGGCTCTCCCACGTGCCTTCGGTGCTTCAACCTTCGCAGGCTGAACTTTCGCAGCTCTCACCGCAGCAGGGGCTGATCCTGGAAATGCTCCCTGCGCTTAACCCTGCAACTGTGGACACTCTGCCTTCCGGTGTCCAGTCTGGTTGCAATGAAAACAGACTGAAAAACCCTTAGGGCATTCCTTGGCCATGTGCCCTTCCTTGCCATACTTGTAGCAAGACCCTGCTCTGCAAATCCCCTCGTGGCTCTTGCCGCACTTGCCACAAGTGCGGCCCTTCTGGTTCCCAGATCTTGGAGAGTAAACTCCTTTATAAGGGTATATAATCTTACGTGATAACTTAAAAGACCCTTGCGGATAGGTCTATAATCTTACAGGGTATATTTATAAAGTTTTATATATAATCAAGATCTTATAGACATAGAATCTATGACCGACGCTTTGCTATCCATTCCTTTTAAGGAAGTAGTGTTGAGGTGGGATCAATTGTTCGAAGGTCTATTTGATCTTCAATTATATACAATACCAAATGGTATACCTAGTATAATTATAGGAAGATTCCGTAAGGATCACCCCATAAATTTACCTTAAAGCTTAGAGGTTCTTTAGTCACTTTCATTCTCGCACGACAAGCCAAGATAAACGTAACCACTTCCTCATAATAGACAACAAAAGAGTTCAGGAGGAACAAGGACAAATTCATGAGAAGTTTTCATGGAAAGATCATCCGAAGTAACCAAAACGTCTTGTGCGTCACACTAATAAATATTAATTAGGATAATTTATCGAGCGAGTGGAAACACTGCTCATAGTACATGTGTTAGAATTATTTTCTTACATGTAGCTGGTAACAGTTATTTAGGAAACAGATATTCATTCGAGGATAGTTATTTCAAATTCATAGAGTTTATTAGTTATAGACTCATTTATGAATTGTTCCTAGAACCCTGTAGAAGTCAGGACCCAATACATCCAGAACTAGGATAACCTTGTCTTTTCAGCTTTCGGCTTGTGTCCGTTCCTATAGACTTATTCTGTCTGATCTTTGTTTTCTTTTAGCAAAGATGCCTCCTCGCATATCACCCATACTCGCTACTCCGATAACTCCCATACCTTCTCCACAAATCGATGCAACAACACTGAACGCTGCAGTGGCTGCGGCTGTGGCAACAGCCATGGCACAATATCACTCCACCAGTACAGGTGGAGGTGAAGCACCTACCTATTCTACTCAAGGTGAGGTCCCGGTGCACCAGGGAGAGTTCTCCTACAAGGACATCACCAGATGCCAACCACTCTCCTTTAATGGGACTGAAGGGGCCATTTCCCTCATGCAATGGTTCGAGAAAACAGAGTCAGTCTTTGAAATCGGTTTATGCCCCGAAGGAAGCAAAGTGAAGTTTGCTGCCTGCACCTTCGATGGCAAGGCCCTAACATGGTGGAACAGCCATGTTAAGTCACTGACCCTATCTGTGGCAAACTCCATATGTTGGGAAAACCTAAAGGAGTTAATGCGGGAAGAATATTGCCTGTTAGGCGAGATTCAAAAGCTGGAACAAGAGCTGTGGGATCTCAATATGGTCGGCTCAGACATAGTGACCTACACGGACCGGTTCATCGAACTAGCAGCTCTATGTCCCGAGATGATTACCTTGGAGAGAAAGAAGATAGAAAGGTACATTTGGGGTCTGATTGCTCCGACCCAAGGAAATGTGTTGCCTTCTAACCCAGCCACATTCGCTAGTGCTAAGCGCTTGGCTCAACGACTCATCGATCATGGAGTCCGCCACAGCGTAAAAGTCCCTATTCCCGAGTCGCCAAGGGAAGAGGACTATAATCAGGAGTTGGTGAACAAGAGAAAGAAGAAGCAAACAACACCAGACACCCCACAAGAGCAACAAGCAAGTACTATGTACACCGCAATAACGCCTACTGCTTCAGCACCTGCCAGTCGTTATGCTGGAAACCTTCCGAAGTGTGGAAATTGTAACTTTCACCACACTGGAGTATGCTGAGAAATGAAGTGTCTGAACTGCCACAGAAAAGGACACACTATCCATTACTGCAGGGCACCGACTCAACCGATCTCCCAAGTCACTAGATTTGAATAAAACCAAGCCTGCTATGGCTGTGGTGAGACTGGACATAGTCAGAGGTACTGCCCAATAATGAAGAACTCAGGAGCGGATGGACGTATTCTGATGGTCACCGCAGGAGAATCTACCCTGGAGTCGTCGACGAGTAGTGGTACGTTTTCAAAATAGTATTTACTTTTAAAAATTAATTTATATTCATATAAGATTAAAATTTGGGGATAACACTTAAATGTAACAATAACAACTCACATGTTGAAATAGGTCGTAATATTCAGGAGAACTAAAATATCCCTTAGAGAAGCTATTATGGCTCACCATATACATCAGGGTTGTATGCAACTGAGAGGTTGCAGACTTAGAGTGAGTGACTCCGCTTAGGTCTCCTTCCTTATTTGGTTGAGGATTTGAGGCAGAGATGCTCAGTCGACTACCTTGCTCATCTTAATTATTCGCAACTTGTATATGACGGGCGATGGTAGTGGTACCATTGGGGATCATGTTATAAAAGTATCCCTTCAGTAAGCAAAGCACTTTTATTTGTATGTATGCGCACATAGCAGTACGATACATAGGAGTGCTAATTTCAAAATAGAAAACAGTAAACTCGAGAACAGTTACAAGGAGTACATTGTTGAACATACTAGGAGTACAGTACCAATCATACGAGGGATACATCATAGTTTACCAGACGTTTCTTTCACTTGACCAAAACTTTGTTCGGTATAGATTCCGTTGTTTTCTTTCGTCATGAGTTGGCGTGGTCCTCACCATGCTGAGTTCATATGTTTCTATTGCCTCGATCGGCAAGTTCTCGAAACTTTCGTCATTTCATATCGAAGGTCCGACCTAAACCTAAACTTTATCTTTCGCATTCTAAACCCTCGAAGTACTCGTGCGAAGAGTACTTTGTCCTCTGAAGCCTTATCATCAGACGTCCGCAGACCGTCACGAAATACCACTCGTCCAGTAGACCAATGTTCGAGCATAGAGGCTATGGACGAATACAACCCGCCTATTATTTTTGAATGTATACGCAAGGGTGGTATATGAGTGGGATTACGCAGACCTAGTATGTGTGTTTCCGCCCTATCTACTGTTTTCCCCTTGGGTTGTGGACCTGGGGCAGAGTCGCACATCCGACAGTCCTACTAATCTCAATCATATACAGCTTATATACGCGAGGTAATGATAGATGGACCAAGTATGAATCCTATCAAGAACACCAGGGCAAAGTTGCCAGGTCTACGAGTGAGTATTCTATAAAGCAGAAGAGCTCAACCCCAGTAGTAACGTTAAGAGAGCGAATTTCGGGACGAAATTAATTTTAACGGGGGAATAATGTGACAACCCAAAGATTTCCATTCGGTAAAACCATCCACTACAATTGAAGTCAAATCTGTATCAACTAACTATCAAACTTTTGGGATAAGTTTGAGTGTTTTAAGGTTAGTGCTCCAGAGGATATCAGGAGAGAGGATACACTAGGGTGTAATATGTTGCAATAAGTGCCCAAACCTTTAAGAGTTTGGAATATTATAGTCCAAAAATGGTATTCGGACCAAAAACCCTCAAGCCTATATAAAGAAAATTTAGCCATTTTGGATTCATTTGTTACATTTGTAGCTAGAGAAAAGTCGATTTTCTCTCTCAAGGATCTTCGCCCGATCACCCCCAACTGTAAGTACTTCAACCTAGAGTGTATATAAGTGTGTTATATGCCTTAATAACATGAAAATCAAGTCAAAACAACAAGATTTGGGAGTTTACCGCCCAAGAACATCTTGGAGAGTAAACTCCTTTATAAGGGCCAAAGTGTGCCCAATGTCCCTCCAAGCCTTGGGACTAAACCTAGAGACCACCATTACTTGCATTAGACCCCAAATACATTAAGAGCAAGGCTAGAAGTGAGTTCACAGCCAAGGAAGTTCTTAGGCCGTGAACTCCATTTAAGGGTGCCAAAGTGCCCTAAATGCCTTCCATAAGCCAAGAGACAAGCATAGAACTTTACCTGGATGTGTTTAGGACTCAAAACAATCAAAATAACATCACCCATAAGTGTTTACGGCCGCAAACACATGACCAAATGGTCCATGGGCCGTAAACTCAAGATCAAGGTGTTTTGATGCCACAAACACTTCCAAGGTATTAGGCATGAATTTATTATGCTTCTTTATGACCTTTAGGACCCTCATAAGTATATTTGGCCACGAGTTTATGGTAGTAAACTCATTTGGGCCGTGAACACCCCAAAAGTGCCAAAAGAAGTGGTCTTTCTCATCCTAGGGTAGAGCTAATGTCCCTAAATCACCCCCTAGCCTTCAAACTAGAACTAACCCATGAGTGACCATGAGTTTATGGCTATAAACTCCCTTAGGCCGTGAACTCATGGTAGTAAACTCATATCCGTGCCTTATACCTTCCTATGTTGAATCACATTTGATTCGAACACTTGGTAAAGGTGTTTCCTAGTCCCGGAATGTGTTATCTTTCATATAGTTATTTATAAACACTATATTCATGTCATTACGTGTCCTTAAATATCATTTAGGACTTATTGTGTCTCGGGACTTCATTCGTGGAACTTCTCATCTTTACACGCATACCCGTTTGAATCGCCCACATGAGGTGAGTTCATACCTCGTAATGAATCTTTTAACTATTTTAATTGTTTTAAGGGGGGAATACAAGTTGAACACAATGATAATTGTGTAAATGTTTGTTATAAACATCTTTCAAAATGTTACTTATGTTATTTATAAGTTGTTAAAACATTTCAAAACTCTTTTAAAGGATATGTTACTTTATAGTTATACAAAACTCCATTTTTAAAGTATAAGCATAACTTTGTAGATAAATGAGTCTTTTCAATAACAGTCCAGTTAGAGCATTAGTAAACTATCATAGGTATAGTCAAGAGAATGCTATTCATTACTTCTAGTACAATGAAGCACACACAGAACAGAACAGAACAGAACAGAACAAAGAGTGAAGAGAATGAAACAATACCATAACAGAACATAACTAACAAGTTAATTTACTATAGCATGACAACACGCAGACATGATCTAACTTTAATGTGAATTACACGGCTTGCAAGGATTTGCTCGGGTCGCGTTTGGTTCCCTCAATCCCCATACATGAAAGCGGTTAGTAGGTGTTCCAGCTCTCACATTATGACCTTAATAAAACAAATATGCTTTTAGGTTGATAGTACCTCCGTATGTCATTATAAATGACATCAAGGTACTTATTTCTCTCATTACTTTCTTAAAGTGTCGGTAACACTTGAAGGTTAACCTATTCTCTATTCGTGATAGGATATAAACTAGGGAGAGTGTACTTTACAGTTGACAAAGGAATAGTAGAGTCTTGGTAGAAGACTGCTTTCATAAAAGTAGAGTCTTAGTAGAAGACTGCTTTCATAACAGTAGAGTCTTGGTAGAAGACTGCTTCCAAAACAGTAGGGTCTTGGTAAAAGGCTGCTTTCAAAATAGTCGAGTCTTGGTAAAAGGCTACTTTTAGAAGTTAGGACCATGATGCTAACTTTATGATTCCGTAATGTATACACTATAGGATACATATATGCTAAGTAGATTCCCATAGCTAATAGGATGTATGTTCTTCACTGTACGTCCTGTTCCCGTTGGATGTGGGCTTACACCGAGGTCACCCAATCCATTATCTACCCGAATCTATATATATTTATGCTTAGTATACATTAAGTCATCATAAGGGTACCAGGTATGGATCAGGTCATAGGACACTAGAGTCTATGCACAGTTTTTCTAATACAAAACTTTCGTTTCAAATTCAGTACTTTTGGTATACAAAACTAGTGATTTCCAAGTTAAGGGCTTAATGCATTTTATTAAGCCAGTATAGTTTTAAAGACTTTCAGTGAGTTAACTCTATAACACCTTAGTTTATACACCATGTTTATATATAAAACTAATATCCAACAGCTAATAGGATGTGTGTTCTTCGATGTACGTCCTGTTCATATTGGATGTGGGTTTACACTGAGGTCACCCAATCTACTATCTACCCGATACCAAATTATATGTAGCAATATAAACAAAGTTACAAAAGTAATCACCGTAGTCAATATTTTACTATAAGAAATATAGGTTTTCTTAAAAGGAACCCTCCATTAGATATAAAGGAACCATTACAAATAACTCCATGAGTAAGAAGTGAATACACGAAGGTTATTTATGACAACGATCTAACTACCAATGGAATGTGTGCTATTCGCCTTACTTACTGTACCCCGTTGGGTTGTAGGTTGAGGGCAGATGCGCACAATTGATTGTTTCTTTACTCCAAGTATATATAACTTGTACCCACTTATTACGCGTAGAAAGGCTTGTAGTGTCATTTTAGTCACCTCCCATTTTAAGTTGGAAATATATGATTTTCTAGAGGAACATGCAAACTTTACAAAACAACACCTTACAACTTACAATACTTTACATATACATTTTCAACCATGTTTTTACAGCTTACTCACATCACTAAAATCTTATGAACTCACCAGCTTCATTGCTGATCAACTCTTTCAAATAACTTGTATTCTCAGGAGACTATCAGACAGGTGCTCGTGCTGGGACTTCAGAAGATGGAGCATTATTGCTTCAAGTCTTGTTTCGTTATTTTTTTATGAATTCTATGTTTTGTGAACACATACATTGTAAACAATTTCTTTCTAAATGAAATGGTTGTTCATTACTTGCTTACCATATACATATCTCGTGATACTTCACATGACGTCCTCCACCCACGAACGTTTCCGCCGTTCTGGTTTTTGGGTGGGACAGAAGGAAACTTAAAGAAAGAGTATGTTGAATCTGATCGTGAATATGGATTTCTGTCGCTTGGTTGAAGATCGGATTCTTGAGCTACTTCTTAGGAGTTATGATAGATTGTTAGGAAACATGTAATAGCATAGTTTTCATTTCAAGTTGCATTGTAAGGAAATTTTTTTTGGCATTGTATAAAATAAATAAAATTTTGTTTTACTTTATTTTATATCTCCTTGCAATGGAATTTATGAAAACTTGATGTTTGTATGGTTCAAGCAATATTGGAAATATGAATTTGATTCTCTCATTTGCGGTAGTGTCTAAATTTACCAAACAAGGAAAGATTCTCATCACCCAAGCTTGAATTGGACCGAAACTTGGAATCATGCAAGTTTTATAGTTTGATGAATGAGAAGTTTCATTTTTGTAAAATTAAGACTAATACCTTGTTCATATGTATATGTGACTCAGGTGAAGGACTAAGGCATGAAGTACACATTCTTGTGCACTAGCCAAAGTCCACCACAAAAGATCAATAAGACTATTCGTCATGATTTACTAAAGCTTAGTAAATATGGTTATACTTACAAGCTTAAGTATAATTCTGAGACATTGGAATAGTTTCAATGTGTGGCAGAGCGAATAAGAAGAATCAAATTATGCAGAAGGATAAAATATCTCAAATCTGGAAAGATGTGAGAGCACTTTAGTATCATGTTTTATGATCATCTTAAAGATTATAAGACCATATCACAATTCATCCTCTATGTGCATTCTGATAGCTATGAAGAGGATTCATGAATTGTTGAAGTGGTTAAATCAAGAAGATGATTCATAATTCGTTTCAAAACAAATCTTAGAGTCATACTCCAAGATTGAAATTTGAGAGACACATCGTAAAGTAGGTTTATAACACTTGTCAAATGTAAGAGTAAAAGTTTTCTATTCTTGTACATTTGAAGTTGGTAAGTTGTGTTGTTTTGGATAACACAAAGACCAACTAAGGCCAATAGTGTCAAGTGTTTTTCTTGATTAGAATCTTCACTAATTCATCAATATTTGGCAAGAGAGTCTTATATGTCAAGAGGACAGTGGGAGTCTAAAAGATCCTGAAATAGTTTCAAGAACTAATCAAGAACAAAAACCTGTATTTGATCACTAGCAGACAACTAGAGGTTTATAACCTATGTGTTGAGTTGTATGCATAAATACTTGGAAGCAATGGTAGGCACTTGTACTTCTAGGTGGCAAGAAGATTGCGCAAGTTCAATCCATATGAGTTTGGATTTGTCACTAACCTTGTCATGTGATTATGGTTTTGACAAATTCACATGGATATGAACACATACACCATAAAATCTAAGTGTCATAAGATGTCTCTCCGATTCATGAAAATGATGGTGAGGAAACACTTCCACCAAGTAGATTTTAAGTAGATAGCAATTGTGATATTTGCAGTTCTCAAATTTGTTAGTGGAGAGTGTGTGGTTAACCGGCACACTGACATGGACTTATGAGAAATGGCAAAGTTCTAGACAATTGAGAATTTGATTACGACATCCATTTTCATAGTTCTGAAATTGTTTAGACACACCTATGAGCTATCTAAGATAAGGTGTATGATCTTGATAAAGTCTTATCAAAGCAATCTCGTATCAAAATCTGAACTTTGGTAAGGAAGTCAATAAAATATTGACTTCTAAAAGTCCAGCTGTTTTTGGGATATATGTCAAAGCTAGTGGGAGCATAAGTGTTATGCTAATAATCATCATGTTAGTGGGAGCATGATAATTATGATAAGTATTTCAAGTTAGCAATGTTAATTATAGAAAACAAGAGTTTCAATTCATGAAGTTTCTGGGGTTGAAAAAGTTGTTTTGATATAATTAAGGCAGAGGTAATTATACTTCATTTCAATTCTAAAAGGCTTAGATTGAGATTTTAATCATCTTTAGCCAAGAATATATATATATATATATATATATATATATATATATATATATATATATATATATATATATATGAATTTCATGTTGGGTTGGTTCAACATAAGGAAATTCTATATATTGCGTTCTCAAAATTCGATTATGATTTCAGCATCCCTCTTCATAGTCAAATTTTGAGAACATGGAAAATAAAGATATTGTAGCAAAAGACTATCTAGAATCATGTCTTTATGTGAGACATCATGAATTGTGACCCATTTGCTTTGGGTACAGGATCGATTGCATGTGCTATAATATTTATCCTTTCTAAATTTTCCAAATGCCTTGGGGCATTAAGAGGGGAAAAGGTCTCAAATTGGATATGACTAAAATGATTAAGCAATTATCGAGGACAATCTAAGGTTTACCAAAGATTGGGTGCTCAGGGACAGTTGGAAGTATAGTGTTAATTCTGGAAGGACCATATTGACATAGTCTGAAAAGAGGCAACTCTTGTTCAGAAATGATAGTCAAAATGGGAATATGGAGTTGTCTCCATAGGTGGAAGAAATCTGTGTAAGATTAGAGAAAACATAATGCAAAGAAGAGATTCAAAGCAATGTACTTTAAATATGAGACTTTGTTTCCATGGAGTAGATTTTCATTGGAATACCCTGTAATGACTGTTGATAAGTCTTTGTGACTTTGTACATATTTATTACAAGAGGGTAGTGCATATAAGTTTCAAATCTAACAGATTTTGATAAATTATAGGAATTTGGAATTCTTACATTTACAATAAGGATTTTAGAGTGTGAAAAGAGAATCATTGAAATTATGTTCAATCGATCTAGTTCACAAAGTAAAGGATCATAGACAAACATAGAGTGCATACTTGGTGTATAGCAAAGCTATTGTTTTCAAAAAAAACATAGTGTACATGCTTGGAGCATGGGACAACTAGTGTTTTTTAATTCATGTATAAAGTTGAAAACACCATAACAATGAATAGTGAGTAATCAGTATGGTGATAAATAAAAAGTGTTCTATTTATATTCATAGGTTTTGATACCATATTAGATTCAATTGTTCTTGTGTTTCACTTTGCATGTTTTCACTTCCACAATAAACTAGGTCATTCTTCCCGAATGACTAAGTTATTTAAACCATCCACAATCGGTCATATGTTGGAAGTAGATATGAATCAAGACTGTCATGAGTTGGCTTGTAGATGTCTAAAATGCTGGACATAGCAAAGAGGTGCTACAACACTCATGAGTAGTCATAAGTTCTGATTATTAGATTCAACCCACACTTATTTAAATCACTTCATGGATTCTATCACGAGTAACCGTGAGACGATAATATCTTATATTCTTCAAACCTATAGATATGAGTTGGTTATACATTGATTGCACGAAAACACATTGGTAACTCGATGTTATAAAACATGCCTTTGTGTATGATTCAACAAGTAGTAGAACAAGCCATATGAGTCGAAGTTTATCCATTCCTTTTACCTTTGGGATAAAAGCGATATATGTGGGCCCTCGATGATTTAGCGATGACACATGTGAGTGTTTGGCCAACCCAGGACTGATTTGATTTCTTCAATCAGTTACTCGTCATAATTAGGAAATCGGGAAACAACAAACAAACTGAGAGAATGATTGATAATCCATGTCTTAATCCATATGATATCTAGAATGGAGGAATATATGATCCCTTATCTAATGTACAAGTCATTGACAAGTTCAGAGTTTAGTTACAAGGTCAGAGTTCGACAACGGCTTAAAGAGCTACGATTACCAGTTGGTTTTTGAAGTTATACTCAATAATAGTTTTAGAATTATCCAAGTGGGAGACTGTTGGATTAGTGTCTAAGTCCATAACTATATTTGGTATGTACTTGACCCGACTCGGCATGGTCCATTTAGGTTGCATGGCATCAGGACAATTGGATAGACAAGATGAAAAAAAAGGATACTAGTGTTTTTTATTAATATATTATAAGTTCTAATATATTAATATATAATCATATTATTTAATTAGTATTGATCAAGAATTAATTTATAATTAATTAAGTGATCAAATGGAACTAATTAAATATGGACTCTTAGCTATATATGTGTAGTGGGCCAAGTTCATTTAGGTTGGGTTAAGCTTTCATGAATAGTCCGTGGAGCTTTAACCCATGGATCCTATGGAAATGAAAGGTCATGAGTATTAGGGTTTAACCCTAAACCTCCACACTATATAAAGAGTCCAATGGTGCATAAAATTAGGCTAAGAAAAATGACTAGTTCATAGTAGTGAGGGCATAACTGATTTTATGAGCTGTAAACCAAGTATCGTTTATTCCTTAGTTATTCCAATGTTCATGGTGTTGTGTGAACCATTTGAGGTGTCACACTTGAGGCACTCGGCTCTTAAGCATCAAGGAATCAAGCTACATAAAAGGTATGTCTTCTAACTTGTTTTATTACCCAAGTATCAAAGATTTTATGATAGATAGGGTAATACCTTGGAATATTGATATTTACAAGTATATTAGAGAAAACATAGATCCAATGTATTTAGGGTTGCATGTACACCATATGAGTGTTAGAATGCTCAAAACCCATCAACAACAACCGATCATACCGAAACCCGATCAACAAGATACGACCCACTAATGATTCATGGCATGTAAAATGGCATATAACAAATCTCGATGACAAATCCTAGGAAATAACATAGAACTAGACCAAAGATAATGCTTAAACAAACCAAAACAGGACTCCAAAGCAAAATATAAATACTTATAATAAGCATGAAGAAAGAACAGGATAACATACCCGTAATAACATCTGATGAAATCCCGATCTCCCCTTCTTTCTGTAGCACTTGCGATGGAACCCAAGCTGTCCCAACTACTAAGTGCAGGCAATTCGCCCTAGAATGGCTAGGATGATGACAATGATGACATACTTCTACCTCCAATGTGAACTCTTGGTGTAGATGGACCTTCCATCTACACTTGCCACATTCAGACATGTCGCGCACACGCTCATGTGCTCCTTTATCCTTCATGAAAACACTATGGCTCATCGGGCCCCTAATTCTAGACCTAGCAACATTCAACTACTTAAATCGCCGAATCGGACCATTAGTTCACTTCCTCTTCCCCAGTCGCCTATCCAAACCAATCTAATCTTCCTTAGTTACCTCAACAATATCATCAACCGCCTGAACAGCCAAGGTTTGACCCTCGAACCTAACGACCAATCTATCAGTGACACGACCAATGATGTCGGATAGCTCCTCGTGAAGAGTTTAAGAAAACTCTACGGCAATCCAATCCTGGGACCGATCCCATACTACACAAGCTAGTAGTAGGATCTTCCTTCCCGAAGGATTCTAGAGTACCACAAGCTCTGGGCTCCGGATGAGCCCCTAACTTCCCCGCTACAATCTCCGCCTGAAAATCCATAAGACAACCATCCAAGAGCTCCAAAATCCCTTCCTTCTAAAGATCACAGGAGTCCATTCCAAAATACCTAGGGAAATCTCTGACGAGATGAACCCCCACATGCGCTCATCGATCGGCTCAACACCTACACCTGAGCCTGAATCTGAACCCGAACCTCATTCCCGAAAGTTCATCACGCTATTGAAAGACAACAAGCACATGAACAGAACATGACCAAGAATCCTCATTCCACAGACTTCCTAGATTCTTCAAAACTTTCCCCGATTCGAATATGGACAATGTGCTTTCAGTAGTACGGGCCCAATACTACCTTCCACATATATCCATACTTTCCTCAAGAATCATCCCAAATCCTTTAAGTCACCATCTTAAACTAATTATCCACATGATCACCAAACAACATAACTAAACCCACTAAAGCACTTCCTAGGCTTTCGTATGTTCCCTACCTCACCTTGCCATCAACAGCTGAAGAACTTTCCATAATGTTAGTTAAATATTGTAATGCTTGGTTTCTGGTATGTATTTAAACTTGTAATTTATTCATTTTTGTAGAGCAACTCGACGATTTGGAAGCCCCAGGCTCGTCGAGTAGAAAATTTATAGAACGCAGATTTCAAGAAACCAACTCGACGAGTTGGCTGGGTGCAATGAAACCCAAACTTCGGGATTTTGCACCTTATTTAAACACCTTAACCACAAGGTGTTGGCCTCATTTCCAGCCTCCACTATTCTAAACCCTAACCTCCAAACCCTAAGGCATTTGTGAGAATTTGTGAGCCATTTTTGATTAAGTTGTATGTGTTGAAGATTTTGAAAGAAAAGGAAGCTTGGAGGAACAAGGAGGAGCTGCTAGTGTTGGGTTTTGAGCATTCTAACACTCCTATGGTGTACATGCAACCCTATAAACCTTGGATCTATGTTTTCTCTAATATACATGCAAATAAGAACTTTCCAATGCTTTAATCCTAACTAGCATACTATGAGGCAACTATACTAGAAATACTAGTTAGATGACATACCTTTTGGTGTAGCTTGATGTCTTCAAGCTTTAAGAGCTTAGCCCCAATAGTGTGGAAGCCTCAAGTGGAATCACAAATCACCAAAACACCTTGGAAGACTTTGAGAATAAGAATATTTTAGTTCTCTCTAGTGAAATGGCTAGCCCTCTTAGTGTAACCACACTAGTGCCAATTTCACCAACCAAGGACATTTTTATATAGTGTGGAGACTAGGGTTAAACCCATTACCTTTCATTTCATATGTTCCATGGGTTAAACACTCGATGGACTATTCATGAAAGCTTAGCCCAACCTAAATGTACTTGGCCCATTCCATATATATAAGAGTCCATATTTAATTAGTTCATTTTGATCATTTAATTAATTCTAAATTAATTCTTGATCAATACTAATTAAATAATATGATTCCATATTAATATATTAGAACTTATAATATATTAATATAAATCATAAATATACTATTCTCAAAAGATTATCCATATAAATTGTGTTGGTGAAGTGCACCTCAAATGGACAATGTCGGGTCAGGTCAAGTACATACCAAATGTAGTTATGGACTTAGACATTAATCCAACAGTCACCCACTTGGATAAGTCTAAAACTATTATTGAGTATGACTTCAAAACCTAACTGGCAATCGTACCTCTTAAAGCCGTTGTCGAACTCTGACCTTTGTCAATGACTTGTCAATTAGATAAGGGATCATATATTCCTCCATTCTAGATATCATATAGATTGAGACATGGATTATAATCATTCTCTCTATCCATTTGTTGTTTCCCAATTTCCGATTCATGACGAGTGACTGATTGAACAAATCAAATCAGTCATGGCTTGGCCAAGCACTCACATGTGTCATCACTAAGTCATCGAGGGGCCCATAGATATCACTTTTATGCCAAAGGTAAAAGTAACAGATAAACTTTGACTCATATGGCTTGTTCTGCTACTTGTTGAATCATACACAAAGGCACGTTTTATAACATCGAGTTACCAATGTGTTTTCATGTAATCAATGTACTATCAACTCATAGTAACAAGTCATATCTATAGGTTTGAAGAATATAAGATATTACCGTCTCATGATCACTGGTGATAAAATCCATGAAGTGATTCAAATGAGCACGGGTTAAATCCAATACTGATTACTTATGAGCACTCATGAGTGTTGTAGCACAACTTTGTCCACCAACTTGGACCTCTACAAGCCAACCCATGACAGTCTTGATTCATATCTACTTCCAACATATGACCGAATGTGGATGGTTTGAATAACTTAGTTATTCCGGAAGAGTAACCTAGTTATTGTGGAAGTCAAAACATGCAAAGTGAAACACAAAAATAAATGAATCTAATATGGTATAAAAACCTATGAATATAAATAAAACACTTTCTATTTATCACCATACTGATTACTCATTATTCATTGTTTCGGTTTTATCAACTTTATGTTGGATAAGGTGTCTACGTCCATAACTTATTTGGTACATACTTGACCCGACCCGGCATGGTCCATTTGGGTTGCACTTCACCCAAACGATTTATGGATAATTTTATGAGAATTGTATACTTACGATTTATTAATATATTATAAGTTATAATATATTAATATGAAGTCATGTTATTTAATTAGTTTTAGTCTTAAATTAATTATGAATTAATTTAGAGATTAAAAAGAACACTGATTAAATTATGGGCTATTATATTTTATATAGTGTGGGCTAATACTCATTTGTTAATGGGCTAAGCTAATATGGAAGTCCATGGATGATCCATGGAGCTTTTAACCCATGGATCCTTGGAAAGGAAAATACATGGGTTATTAGGGTTTCACCCTAACCATGCACACTATATAAAGAAGCATATGATGCAAGAAATAGGCCTAAGGGTAGACACTAGTAAGTGTGTGTTTGTGTGTGGCCGAATTCTTATGTGTGTATACACTCTCTCAAAATTTTCCAAGTGTTTGTGGTGATTTGTGATTCCATTTGAGGCATTCACACTATTGGTGCTTGGCTCTCAAACTCCAAACAATCAACCATTATCAAAAGGTATGTATTTCTACTAGTACTTTTATGATTCATAATCCTTATGCTATGCTAGTTAGGAAGAAACCTTGGAAATTATTATTTGCATGTATTTTAGAAGAAAACATAGATCCAAGGTTTATTAGGGTTGCATGCACACTTAGGAAGTGTTAGATTGCTTAAAACCCAACAGTGGTATCAGAGACTAGGCTTGTTTTCTTGAATACTTGATGCAAATTGCTGAAAATGTCGAAAAACTGCATTCTGCACAGCAGACTCGCCGAGTCCATGTGTAGATTCAACCAACTTGCCGAGTCAGTTCATGCACTCGACGAGTTGGCAGGCCTCAGTGCAGATTTTCGAGTTTTGGTGTTGGAATTGGTCTAGAATCATTACCTTAAACTGTTTTGATCTTATAAAACCTGTTTTTGATGTGGTAATGATGATGGTGGACTAATTTCAAAGTTATAATCAAAATTTCAAGTTTATATGTGTTCATATGATTCTTGAAATTGTTGATGTGGATGTTCATGTTCATATGAGTTTTGTTAGATCATAGGAATTATTTGCAAATTGTTTGTTAGTTAATTCTTGATCTTAATGTGCTTTAATGGAATTCATAATTTGTCCTCAAGTTATGGAATTCCAAAAGTTTTTTCTTTTAAATGTTTTTTTAAGAAGTCATAAGTTACACTTTTGAAGAGTTTTTCTAATAAATGCTTTTATGGACTTCATAACTTGTCCTCAAGTTATGGATTTCCAAGAGACTCTTCATTAAAAGTTTTAAGCACTTAATTAAAACTCATAAGTTATGAATATCCAAAAGTTTATGAATTGTTCAAAACTTGCCCTCAAGTTTTGGAATTTGTAAAGTCTCACACAAACTTTAATTCTACATCCTAGAGTTTTAAAAGTTAAAATTCAACACTTATACTATTTATAACATTAATGGTTAATTATTATATATATGTATAAGAACAAGTCATTTTACCGTTAGTAGGCCTCATTCACGAAGCCGGTCTATAAGGTGGGTATAAGGTTGTTGCCTATAAAATGGCAACTTAATGGGTGTCCTCTCTCACCCACCGCTTGCTTGACTAGTGGAGGGTCGTTAGCCGAATTGGTAGGACAATGACTTTAAATTCTCATTAAAAGTATAATGATTATTATAAAATAACTAAATGTTATATTTAATTCCCAATCTTAGTTACTTTAGGAAAAATGTGAATTTGGTGCTAGCCCATGGAATTCACACTTTGTACCTTACCAAGACGTTGGTGGAGCGTGTGTGGTTAACCGACATACTAACTTGGACTAGTAAAGATCACGAAGGGTGACTTAATGTTTGTCATAGATCAATGGAGCGTGTGTGGTTAACCGGCACATTGATTAGGTGATAATATTATGGGTACCAAGTGAATCAGTATGGTTATTCACACCTTGTTTTGTGATCCTCGGCATCCCAGTCACAAAATTTGAGAGGGCACACTCGAGATTGAAACATGCCATTGAAAAGTTCAATGAATCTCAAAAGATATAGGAATTTCAAATCAAATTAAAACCTAATAAATTATTTCGTTTTTCATGGTGGAAATTGGTGAATCGTCATTCGCCTACCTTCAAATATTTTATAGCTTGGATTACGGCATCCCTCTTCCAAATTATAAAATATTGTGTTCGGTCCTAGCCTTAATATTTCATATTGGTTGTTATATTAAGGACTTTGAATCAATTAACTTGATTTTCTCCCATTATAGATGTCTGGTTCAGACAACTATGATCTTCCCAAATCTCTTGAAGATGGTGTCCCTCAACATCATGCTTCACTTCCTCCACCTCCTCCAATTATTCTCCCTCACCCACAAGTTCTTGAAAAGTTTAAAGTCACTCAATCCATATTGGCAAGCATAGTCTATGTGTGCTCACATCTTGGAGATAAAGTCACATATTGACAAGCCAGGAGAGTTGGGTGTCAAAGTCTCGTGAAACTTGGATGTTCAATCACTTTCTTAGTAACATAGTGAGTCTCTTTGGGACGACTATGAGACAGACTATGACATGACCCTTAATGATGTTGCCTATTTGCTTGGTGTTGTGGAATCAGCGATGATTTGGAACACCAGTAAAGCAAATTTGATTAAAAGAACAACTTCCCAAGTCTTAAATGGACATTGACAATGGTAGCATTGGATATCTAGAAAAGCATTTCTCTTCCCAATGGAAAGGGATCGGCCATAGTCAACTCGGTTGACCAAATGGTAAAGAGAAAGGCTAAGTCTGAGATAGTCCCATGTGCCATTACCAAAGGGTCCATGTGTTTTGTTGCCAAAGGAAGGGGCATTGGTTGTGAAGCTTCCCTGTTCACCTAAAAGGTCATAAGGTTGATCAAGTCAAGAGGTTTGACTCTACTTCGGGTAAAGTCCACTATCTAACTCTATTAAGTTCCTATTTGGAGATTCTTATTACATAATGTGAATGGGTCACATGCTGATGTTTTTAAGAATCAAAGAAAAGATAGGAAGCTTAAAGTAAGTATATGTTGATTCTAATTGCAAAGGTGGGTTTCGATCGCATGGTTCGGCAATCAGAATTTTGAGTTGTTGCTTAAGAGTTATAATATAACAACAAGGTTTTCATGTGGATTGTAAGGATAAGTTTTTCCGCAAAGTTTTAAAATAAAAGAAAAAAAAGGGTTTTAATTTTATTTATTTTAAAAATATCCTTACAATGGCATCTGTGGAAAATTGTTGCTTATATGTTTCCAGTAATAGCAGTATTGGAAAGTGGATTTGATTCCTTCCTTTGTGGTAGTGTCTGAATTTACCAAATGAAGAAAGTTTTTCATCACCCAAGTTTCAATTGGACAGAAACTTGGAATCATACAAGTTGTATTGTATGATAAATGAGAATTTTCATCTTTGAAAATTAAGACTAATTCTTTGATCACATGTATATGTGAGTCAATTGAAGGACTAAGGAATTAGGTACACTGGGTCTGCGCTGGTCAAGGTCCACCACAAAGATTGATTTGTCATGATTTACTAAAGATTAGTAAATATGATTATACTTATGAGGTTAAGTATAATTCTGTAACATTGGAAAGGTTACAATGTATGACAAAACAATTGAGAAGAATCAAACTAGGCAGAAAGATAAGAGTTTCTCAAATCTGAAAGGATGGGAGAGTACTTTAGTATCGTATTTCATGATCATCTTAATGATTATGAAACCATATCACAAATTCATACTCTAAGGACGTCTTAGTGCATTGTTATGGCTAAGAAGAGAGGTCATGAATTGTTGGATTGGTTAAAATCAAGAAGATGAGTCATACTTCGTTCCAAAACAATTCTTAGAGTCATACTCCAAGATTGTAACTTTGAGTGACATAAAGGAAGATTTATTAACACTAGTCAAATGTAAGAGTAAAATGTTTTCTACTCTTGTACATTTGAGATTGGTAAGTTGTGATGTCTTGGATGAGACAAAGACCAACTAAGACCAATTGTGTAAAGTGTTAGTCTTGATAAAAATCCGTACTATCCCTTGAATATTTTTTTTGTCAAGGAATGGTTCTTGACTGGGGAAACTTATATGTCAAGGGGACAGTGGGAGCCTTAAAGATCCTGAAAGAGTTTCAAGATTTAATCAAGAGTAAAACCTGTAATTTATCACTAGCACACGACTTAAGTTTTGCAACCTATCGTGTTGACATAATTCTTATTTCTGTACCTACTTCAAATAAGTTGAATTTGCATGTGAGTTATCAGAGTTCAACTTGGAAGCTTTGGTGGGCCTTGTGCTACCAAGGTGACAAGAAACTAAGACTGAACAAGTTTAATCCATGTAAGGCTGAATTTGTCACTAACATTATCTTTTGATTATGGTTTTGACAAATTCACATAGATAGGAACTCATACACTATAAAATCTAAGTGTCATAAGGTTTCTCTCCGATTCATGAAAATGATGGTGAGGAAACGCTTTCACTAAGTAGATTTTACGTAGATATCAATTGTGTTATTTGCATTTTCAAAAGTCGTTAGTGGAGCGCATGTGGTTAACCAGTACACTAACATGGACTTGTGAGAAATGGCAAATGCCTAAGCAATTGAGACTATGATTACGGCATCCCTTTTCATAGTTCTGAAAATTGTTTAGACACACATGTGAGCTATCTAAGAAAGGGTGTATGAATCTAAATTTCAGAAGTCCAGCAGATTTCTGGAAATATGTCAGAACTAGTGGGAGCATAAGTGTTATGCTAATAATCATCATCTTAGTGGGAGCATGATAATTGTGATTACTATTATTGCAAGTTAGCAATGTTAATTATAGAAAACAAAGTTTCAATTCGTGAATTTGCAGGGGTTGAAAAGTTGTTTTGCTATAATTAAGGGAGAGGAAATTATACTTTGTTTCAATTCTAAAGCTTAGATTGAGATTTTAATCATCTTTAGTCAAGAATATATATATATATATATATATATATATATATATATATATATATATATATATATATATATATATATATATATATATGAATTTTATGTTGGAATGGTTCAACTTGAAGAAATTCTATATATATCGCGTTTTCAAAATTCGATTATGATTACGGCATCCCTCTTCATAGTTAAATTTTGAAAACATGGCAAATAAAAAATATTGTAGCAAAATACTGGCCTAGTATCATGTCTTTATGTCAAACATCATGAATCGTGTCTTATATGCTTCAGATATAGGATCGATTGCATGTGCTATAATATTCATCTTTTCTAAGTTTTCCAAATGCTTAAGGCATTGAGAAGGGAAAAGTCTAGAACTGGATATGACTAAAGTGATTAAGCAATTATCGAGGACAATCTGAGGTTCGCCAAAGATTGGTTGCTCAGGGAAAGTTGGAAGTATGATGTAAGTTGTCGAAAAGGACCATATTGACATATTCTAAAAAGAAGTAACTCTTGTTCGGAAGTGATAGTCAAAATGGGACTATGGAAATGTCTCCATAGGTGGAAGTTATTCAATCTATGTAAGATTAGAATACCTTAATGCAAGAAGGATGTTCAAAGCAATGTACTTTGAATATGAGACTTCCGTTCCATAGAAGTTGACCTTCTTTGGAATACTCTGTAATGACTGGTGACAAGGTTTTGGTGACTTTGTGCATAATCATTATAAGAGGAACATTGCATAAAAGTTTAAAATCTAACAGATTTTTGGTAAATGATAGGAATCGGGGATTCTCACATTTACAATAAGGATTTGGGATTGTGAAATGAGTATCATTGGAATCATGTTCAGTTGATCTACATCACAATGTAAGGATCATAGACAAACATAGTGTGCATACTTGGAGTATGGCATAACTATTGTTTAGAAAAACAAAGTGTACATGCTAGGAGCATGGGACGACTGTTGTCTTTATTCAAGTCTTAAGTTGATTGTTTGAAACATTATACAATGAATAATGTGTAATCAATATGGTGATAAACAAAAGGTGGTTCTATTTATATTCAAAAGGGTTCTGAGACCATATTGGATTCGATTATTATTGTGTTTCACTTTGCATGTTTTGACTTCCAAAATAGCTAGGTTATTCTTTCCGAATGACTAAGTTATTTAAACACTCCACAGTCGTTCATATGTTGGAAGTAGGTATGAATCAAGACTGTCATGAATCAAGTTTGTAGATGACTAAATGGGTTTAGTCATAGCAATGGTTGCTACAACATTCATGAGTGCTCATATGTTATGAGTATTGGAATAAACCCATGCTCACTTGTATCACTTCATGGAATTTATCTCGAGTGATCGTGAGACGGTAATATCATATAAATCTTCAAAGCTAGAGATATGAGTTGTCACCTATGAGCTGGTTGTGCATTGATTGCACGTAAACGCATCAGTAACTTGATGTTATAAAACGTGCCTTTGTGTACAATTCAACAAGTAGTAGAACAAGCATATGAGTCGAAGTTTATCTGTTCCTTCTAGAAATAGAAGCGATATCTGGGCCCCTCGATGATTTTGTTGTGACCTATGTACCGGCCACTCAGAACTAAATTGATGTGTTCGACTATGTTCTTTGTCAAACAAATCGGAAATCGGGAAACAAACTGCTGGACAATAATTACGACGTTGTTCCATGTATTTGTCTGGCTGATATCATGAGAACAGAGGATTATATGATCACTTATCTAAAATGGCGCTTCATAGTTCAACAGAGTTTTCGAGAGCTACGATTGCTGGTTGGTTCCTGAAGTAACATACGCAAATATAGTTATTAGACTTATCCAAGTGGGAGTCTGTTGGATAAGGTGTCTAAGTCCATAACTTATTTGGTACATACTTGACCCGACCCGACATGGTCCATTTGGGTTGCACTTCACCCAAACGATTTATGGATAATTTTATGAGAATTGTATACTTACGATTTATTAATATATTATAAGTTATAATATATTAATATGAAGTCATGTTATTTAATTAGTTTTAGTCTTAAATTAATTATGAATTAATTTAGAGATTAAAAAGAACACTGATTAAATTATGGGCTATTATATTTTATATAGTGTGGGCTAATACTCATTTGTTAATGGGCTAAGCTAATATGGAAGTCCATGGATAATCCATGGAGCTTTTAACCCATGGATCCTTGGAAAGGAAAAGACATGGGTTATTAGGGTTTCACCCTAACCATGCACACTATATAAAGAATCATATGATGCAAGAAATAGGCCTAAGGGTAGACACTAGTAAGTGTGTGTTTGTGTGTGGCCGACTTCTTATGTGTGTATACACTCTCTCAAAGTTTTCCAAGTGTTTGTGGTGATTTGTGATTCCATTTGAGGCATTCACACTATTGGTGCTTGTCTCTCAAACTCCAAACAATCAACCATCATCAAAAGGTATGTATTTCTGCTAGTACTTTTATGATTCATCATCCTTATGCTATGCTAGTTAGGAAGAAACCTTGGAAATTATTATTTGCATGTATTTTAGAAGAAAACATAGATCCAAGGTTTATTAGGGTTGCATGCACACTTAGGAAGTGTTAGATTGCTCAAAACCCAACACTTTATACTTGAATTAAAACACTAGGTGTCCCATGCTCCAAGCATGCACACTATGTTTTCTAAACAATAGGTTTGCCATACACCAAGTATGAAATCTATGTTTGTCTATGATCCTTTTCTTTTTGAATTAGATCAATTGAACATAATTTCAATGATTCTCTTTTCACACTCCCAATTCCTTGTCTTAACTGTAAGAATTCCAAATTCCTATCGTTTATCGAAATCTGTTTAGATTTTAAACTTATATGCACTGTCCCTCTTGTAATGATTATGCACAAAGCCGGAAAGGCTTGGCAACAATCATTACAGAGTATTCCAATGGAGAGAAATTTCATGGAAACGATGTCTCAGATTGAAAGCGCATTTCTTTGAACATGCTTCTTGCATTAAGTTTCATTAACCTTACACAGATTGATTCCACCTCTGAAGAAAACTCTATATTCCCATTTTGACTACCACTTTTGAACAAGGTTTTCCTATTTTCAGACTATGTCAATATGGTCCTTCCAATATTAACAGTATACCTTTAACTATCCTTGAGAAACCAATCTTTGGTAAACCTTAGATTGTCCTCGCCAATTGCTTAATCACTTTAGTCTTATCCAATTCTAGACATTGTTCCCCTTAATACCCCAAGGAATTTGGAAAATTCAGAAAGGATAAATATTGTAGCACATATAATCAATCTTGTACCCAAAGTAAATGGGACACAATTCATGATACTTCATATAAAGACATGGTTCTAGACCAATCTTTTTCCATAATAATTTTTTCTTGCCATATTCTCAAAATTTGACTATGAAAAGGGATGTCGTAATCATAATCGAATTTTGAGAACGCAATATATAGAATTTTCTTAAGTTGAACCAATCCAACATGAAGTTCATATATATATTCTTGACTAAAGGTGATTAAAATCTCAATATAAGCTCTTTAGAATGATTATAAACTCAATCTAAGATTTTTAGAATTGAAATGAACTATAATTTCCTCTCCCTTAATTATAGCAAAACAACTTTTTCAACCCCAACAACCTCACGAATTGAAACTTTTGTTTTCTATAATTAACAATGCTAACATGCAATTCTTATGATAATTATCGTGCTCGCATTAACATGATGATTATTAGCATAACACTTATGCTGCCACTAGCTTTGACATGTATCCAGAAAACAGTTGGACCTCTAGAAGTCAGTAGTTTATTGACATTCTTACCAAAGTTCAAATATTTGATACTAGATTGCTTTGATAAGGCTTTATCAAAATTATACACCGTATCTTAGATAGCTCACAAGTGTGTCTAAACAATTTCAGAACTATGAAAAGGGATGTCGTAATCATAGTCTAAATTGTTTAGACCTTTTTCCATTTCTCATAAGTCAATGTTAGTGCGCCGGTTAACCACACACGCTCCACTAATGACTTTGAGAACTGCAAAAGTCACAATTGCTATCTACTTAAAATCTACTTAGTGAAAGAGTTTCCTTACGATCATTTTCATGAATCGAAGAGAAACCTTATGACACTTAGATTTTATGGTGTATGTGTTCTTATCCATGTGAATTTGTCAAACCATAATCACAAGACTAGGTTAGTGACAAATCCTAACTAATATGGATTGAACTTGTGTAATCTTAACTTCTTGCCACTTGGCAGCTCAAGGGCCTGCCATTGCTTCCATGTAGCTATGCAAGCAATTGAGAACATGTAGACCTCAAATGTATAGACAACTTAACTGGAATGGGCACATAAATATCAACACGATAGGTTATAAACCTCTAGTGTTGTGCTAGTGATGAAATACAGGTTTTTATTCTTTATTACATCTTGAAACCCTTTTAGGATCTTTTAGACTCCCACAGTCTCCTTGACCTATTAGAATTTCTTTCCAAATATTCAAGAGATAGTGTGGATTCTAATCAAGACAAACACATCACACAATTGGCCTAAGTTGGTCTTTGTTTTATCCAAAGTATCACAACTTACCAATTTCAAATGTACAAGAGTAGAAAACTTTTACTCTTACATTTGACAAGTGTTTTAAACCTCTTTTAAGACATGTCACTCAAGTTACAATCTTAGAGTATAACTCCAAGAATTGTTTTTTGGAACAATTTATGAATCATCTTCTTGATTTAACCACTTAAACAATCCATAACTCTTCTTCTTAACTATCATAGTGCACTTAGAGGATGAATTTTGATAAGGTCGGGTCAAATACATACCAAATATAGTTATGGACTTAGACACTAATAGTTATGTCGGGTCGGGTAAAATACATAGTGGACTTAGACATTAATAACTCTTCTTCTTCTTAACTATCATAGTGCACTTAGACCATGTCGGGTCGGGTCAAATACATACCAAATATAGTTATGGGGTTAGACATTAATAGACCAGTAGATCCAGAAAGCTTGTTTCATTATCATCATTTTCTGGTATGAAAGTCTCAAACTTGCTTTGTAGTGACTTAGATCTTCATTGTAGTGTCATTTTCTTAGTTTTTGACCAAATGTTATGGTCCTTTGGAGTTGGACATCCCAAATAGAAAGCCCTTTCAGATCTTGGGTCTTGAGGGGCTTTCATGGCATAAAGGTGCCAACTTTGTCGCCCTAGGATCCCCATGCAACCCATAAGCTCTTGTTTTGGCCTTTCAAGTTTTAAATGGTCATCTATGTGGATAAAGTTAAAGACTTTTTGTGATATTTTAGTCTCTATGGTCCAGATCTACATTCTTATGATTTATCATGAAGGCTTGGTGGTTTTTGGATTAAGACTTAACCCTTTTAGGGTTAGGGTTTGAGCTTATTTCCTTTGTGGAGGGGATTAATGGGTAAAGTTTGAAACTTTACCATTCTTGAGGCATTTCCAGTCTAGGTATGGAATATTGGGTTTGGGCTTAAAGAATAATGGCTTAATGCATTATGTGGGTTGGCAGACTGTTGAACTCGACGAGTTCATGAGAGCACTCGACGAGTTTTTCTGGAAGTGTCTCGACTCTATTGGAAAAAATATGAGTTAGACGAGTTGGATCGCTATATCAAGATTCTGTGATTTATTGAAACTCTAAGAGTTGAAGGACAACTTGGCGAGTTGAGTCAACTCGGAGTGTTAACTTTGACTTTAACATGGGTGTTGACCTTGACTTTGACTTTGATTTTGACCAAAGTTGACCCTTAAGGGGTTATAAGTATGAATTGGTATTTATGGAAATCTTTTATGTTTAGGGGTTGAGTTGGGTTGACATTCGGAAACGCTCTCGGGTGCGTCTGGACTCAAATCGAGGGTTTGAGAGGTTTTTACAAGAAAAAAGTAAAAATAAATAAATAATTTTTTTAAAAATTAAAACTAAGGGTTTTTAATAAAAGAACAAGGAGTGTGATGTGTGCATTCGGTCGAGCACAAGTAAGTGTTCCCCAAGATACCCATACATGTTATATTATGATATTAATTGTGAATATGTGAACTGCATACTAGATTAGGGCTATGGATCTAGGAATGATGCCTTGTATGTCTATTGTAAGTGCTTATTGAACTGCATGCTAGGACTGATTAGTCAGTGATATGATGGCCTAATTAGGATATGTCTGGTTTTGGTTACTCAATGATCGAATGTTGTTGCTTTGTACTATTAGGAGTTCTAGTTATCTCTAACTAACTAGTAAACGAATACGCTAAGTTACATATTATGAGGACTAAATAATTTTAGAAGGTTAGGTTTAGCCCTATTGCGCAACTCTTGTTTGAGTCCAACCATTGTAGGGAGAGACCTCTCATTCGAAGAATTATCTAGTCTCAGTAATATGTAATGGTATTCACGAACGAGTTAGGGAGAGGTAGCAAGGGCTTCTTACGTAGCTGATGGCAGAGAGTAGGTCGGAGGTTACCCTAGGGTAAGCCTAGGATGAGATTAGTGACAAGAGTTATCTGATTGCGAATTTTATGTATGGATAGGAAACTGCTTTGGTGATCCAAGGCAAAACGAAAGGAAAGTACGAATATATGTGGAAGGTAGTATGAGCCTGTACTACTAAAAGCAGAGGATCCATACTTGACTCTTGGAGGGCTGCGGGGAACCAGGAGTGGCAGAGTGTGAGATCTTTAGATGTTATGTATAACTCTGATGATTGTGTGGTTTGTTTCAGAATGGTGGTGACACATCATAGAGCAGGGGGCTCAGGATTTGGGTCTAGTTCGGGTACAGGTATCGAACGGATTGATGATGGATTGCGCGAGTTCATTGCATCCGAGATTACAAGAGGCATCCTTGAGTCGACCCCGATGATTTTCGCATCGATCAAGGAAGGTATCATTGAGGTGATGGAGGACCGTCTTAGGGCAATCATGAGTGACATGGCACCTGGCCAGTCTGGGACTCGTACGCTCTCCTTCAAGGATTTCAGGGGACTCGAAGCACCATACTTTTGTGGGGTGAAGGACCTGATTATAGCTAGGTGATGGATTGTACACAATGAGTCTGCACAGATGACGAGCTTCTTCCCTGAGGGCTCGAAGGTTCGGTTTGTTGCTGGTTGTTTGAGGGATTGAACCAGAGACTAATGGGAGGTGGTGGGTGATACCTTGGGAGCCCCAACCATTGAGGCCATGACCTGGTCAGATTTTTTGGCCATATTTCAGGAAAATTTTGCGCCAGCTCAGGAGGTTCAGCAGCTAGCTAGAGAGTTTTTAGACATAAGGCAGACTACGGAGATGGTGGCGGAGATTACCGCCAAGTTCATGGAGAGGGCCTTGTTGGTGCCTTGTTTCCGGAACCGGATGACACCTTTCCAAGGTGACGCCTTTAGGTGGACCATATCGCCCACTTAAACTATAAGTCTAAACGCGTCTTGTCAGCATAGCTCTTCTATCAACTCTGAGCAGTTTCGAGCCTGCTCCGGACCTGCCGGATCCGCTCTATAGTCTTGAGTACTACCTCTGTACTCCCCATAACTATCTGAACGACCTATCCCCAATAGATTGGGGTCCTACAGTTCCTCCCATAGAGCATCTCAAGGGGAGGTTGGCCTATGCTGGCGTGGTAACTGTTGTTATACGAAAATTCTGCTAACAGATAATACCTATCCCAATTACCATCAAAATCCAAAACACATGTGCATAGCATGTCCTCGAGTGTTTGTATCGTTCTCTCACGCTGTCCATCCGTATAAGGGTGGAAAATAGTGCTGAAGTGGAGACGAGTACCCATATCCTCGTGAAACCGCTTCCAAAATCTGGAAGTGAAATGGACATCTCGGTCTGACACCACTGAGACAGGCACTCTGTGTCGTGCCACTATCTCACACACACATATCTAGGCCAGCTTCTCGGTCGAGATACTCTCCTGAATCGGGATAAAATGAGCACTCTTGGTCAACCGATCCATGATGACCCATATCGAATCTACTCTACGTCTTGTCCTGGGAAGTTTGGTAATGAAATCCATAGTGATATCCTCCCATTTCCACATGGGAATGTCTAGCGGCTGCATTTTTCCATGTAGTCTCTGGTGCTCAGCCTTGACCTTCCTACAGGTCAAACACCGCTCCACATACCAAGCGATGTCCCGCTTCATGCAGGGCCACCAGTAATTAGGGCGAAGATCTCGGTACATTTTTGTCGTTCAAGATGGATAGAGAACCCCGACTTATGGGCCTCATCCATCAGAACCTACCGCACACCGCCCCAGTACGGGACCCAGACCCTCCCATGCAGGGTCAACAACCGTCAGCTGTCATAATCAAACGAAGCCACCCAACCTACGATCTGCTCGTACTTCTGGCGCTCCTCCTTCAGGCAGTCAACCTACGCATCTCTAATCTGCTACAATAATGGATAATCACAGTCATCCGTAAACATATATCTCTAATCGGAGTCGTCACCGCCTTCCAGCTCAGGGCATTGGCCACCACATCGGCCTTTCCCGGGTGGTAAAGGATATCACAATCATAGTCCTTCACCACATCTAACCATCGACTATTCCTCATGTTCAGATTCGGCTGATCCATTAAGCACCTCAAACTCTTGTGGTCCGTGTAAATGGTACAACAGACTCTATAGAGGTAATGCCTCCAAATCTTGAGGGAAAAAACCATAGCCCCCTAACTCTAAATCATGCATTGGATAGTTAGCCTCGTGAGGCTTCACCTGCATCAACGCGTAAGCTATCACATGACCTCCCTGCATCAAAACTGCACTCATGCCCATAATTGATGCGTCATAATAAACCACGAAGTCATCAACTCCCATGGGTAGAGTCAAAATTAGTTCCTCACATAGCCACTGTCTAATAGTCTTGAAGGATGCCTGCGGCTCAGGCCCCCAGCAAAAGGTCACCGACTTTTTGGTCAGTCGGGTCAAAGGAACTGCAATCTTGGAGAAGTCTTGAATAAATCTCCAGTAATAACCGGTAGACCCAAGAAACTCCGAATTTGAGTTGGAGACCTCGGAACCTCCCATTGCATCACAACCTCTATCTTAGCTGGATTGACCAGAATACCCGTCTGGTTGATGAGATGCCTAAGAAACTGCACCTCCCGCAACCAGAACTCACATTTGGAGAACTTTGCAAAAAGTATCTCCCTCCTCAATGTCTCCAGCACCTTCCTCAGGTGCTCCTCATGTTGCTCCTAAGTCTTGGAATATACCAAGATGTTATCAATGAAAACTATCACAAACCGATCCAACATCGGCCTGCACACTCGGTTCATGAGGTCCTCATAATGACCATAGCGAGTCCTAAAAGCTGTCTTATGCACATCCTCATCCCTGACTCACATCTGGTGATAACCCGACCGTAAATCAATCTTGGAGAACCAAGATGCACCCTGTAGCTGGTCAAACAAATCATCGATCCTCGGGAAGGGATAACGGTTCATCACCGTTACCTTATTTAGCTCCCGGTTGTCTATGAACATCCGATGTGCGACAACAGTCAACTGCGGATCAAAAGTTAAGCTCTAGTCAAACGATATGCAAATACCTAATAAGAATTATTTCCATAACCACTTATGTATAAGCACAGCGTTGAAATACCAGAGCACTATTTGAAATCTCTACGTCTTATATTAGCAAACTCTTTTAGAGTAAATAACTGAAATGAAGAGACGAACTCACAAATTATGTACTCACCAGGGATAGCCACCACAACCAATCATAACAGGCAATACACACCCCGCGATGTGGGGCTTGTCCCCACAAACAAACATGAACGTTTCTCAAAATTCATGCCAAACACTGGAGTTAATGGTGGACCGAAAACTCCTTCCGGTCCAGACCGTGGTAGCCCAAGAGTATTTTGGGCCCGAAGTTCCTTATCAATCCAAAACCACATTTGTACCTAGCTCAATACAGTCGATCCGGACTATTCGTAATCCTACTCCACTTTCAAATCATTTCTAACATATAACCTAAATTCACCTTCGACCCGCAGTCTTATGAATTAATATTCCTATTGCAAGTACGCCTTAACCTCACAGGACCAGAGTCAACACACCCTGAGAATGGATCCGCAACCATGCATGCCACGGCCCTGGAAGGCCAAGTCCACTCCGGATCCATAGCTGATTTCAGATCTAAAGGCAACCCCGGACTCATAACCAACCCCATATCCCTGAGCGACTCTAGTAAACAACCCCGACATTAAACGAAACCTCCGTACCTATAAACCTCCAATTTTAATTACATCATTTAATTATCTTAATTCGAAATATTTCAATTAAATAAAAATCTTTCCCAATGGAGGGTTGACTTTCCCCATAAAGTTATGACACAACCTAATCCCCATAACCACTCTATAATAGGGTACTATTTCCCTGATACCTATGTTAATTAAGATCTTTCCACCAACACTCTAATATATTTGCCTGTCCAAATCCACTCATTTGGATACTAAACCTTTCCCAATACAACCCCTTCGATATCATTCAAAACGCACCATTTTTACTTATTCATATATCCTTAAGAATGTGAAGATTTCAAGGAAGATATCGAGATCCTCCTTGCTTTTGGTAAGCCATCCCTTTTCTCTGCTTCTTCACTCATGAACACTCCAATAATCCTCGTGTAAATTACTAAACCAAATTTACTTTCCCGGCATTGTCACACTAGGAACTATAACACGTCGAATACTTCCTCCTTCAACCGTACCAGCTCGGGAATCACTCTTCTTTTGCGACTAATCCCTAAAAATCACTCAAGGTGAGTTCATACCCCTACCCTTTTTTGTTTTAAATAAGTTTTATTGGGGGATAATACAAGTTATAACCTTCAAGTAATCATTAAAGATTTTTTGAACTATTTCAGCTTATTAACACCTTGTATGTAACGACATAAATTTCAAAACAATTTTTCACTTTTTAATAATGCAATTTCATTCATAAAAATTCCCAATTCTTAATGTATCACATAACAAATCCATAAAATCACATCCCAAGATCAAATTTATGAAACTCCGATAGTGTGTATTGGTCTTGTCGACGCCTTCATGCGATCCTCACTAGTACCTGAAACACATCACACAAACATTGTAAGAAGAAAGGCTTAGTGAGTTCCTCAAAATACCATAAACAACACATACACCACTCGAGGCTACAGTACGACCCTCCAGTCGATGTGTCTCAGCGGAACCCTCCAGTCTCGTAGCTCGTTGGACCCTCTGGTCCGGTCATAGTTTGTTGGATCCTTTGATCCAGTCTGTATCATTGGACCCTTCGGTCTGGTCTATATCATTGGACCCTCTGGTCCGGTCTATACAATATACCACATACATACAACCAAAATGCACATAATCTTAAACATACACATAGCAGACAAGACCCTTCGGTCTACACATAATACCACTCTAGGTAATGTATAGTGAGAATACTCACCTCGGGTATCTCGGATAATCTCGCACACGAACACAATGGTCTAGCCCCCGCCTAAACACGTAAACAACACTCTCAAATAAATAATGACTCTCAAGGCTAGATTAAATCCACTCCTCCAATTCCACAGAAGGGTAAACGGGATGGGTTTTAGCCATAAGAACTTTCCTATGTGCGCATGCAAAACCCTAATGCTTGGATCTAGGCTTTCTAATTAAACATGCTATTAATCCAAGACTTCTAATAACTATTTAGGCTAAATAACAACATTGAAACAGATCTAGAACCATACCTTTGAGTTCCTATTTGACCTTGTTGTCTTGGAGCTTCTAGAGTTACAAATATCACTCCTCTAATGGCTTACAAACACCAAAGCAAGGAGGATGATTTGGGAGAGAGGAGAGGGGATGGAATTCGACCAAAGGTTCTCTACTTTAGGTGAAGTATCGAATTCCCTCAGCCATAGGGTCTATTTATACTTGTAGACTCCTTAAGGGTTAACTATTCCCTCAACCAGAGGTTCTCTTAAGGCTATCCAAATCCATTCCTAGATAACTCATATGGACGATTTTAGCTATCCTATATCTCTTAGAATTCATCCAAAGCATATCCCAATGGATTTACAGTCTAAAGTTTAACTATCAAACAATTAACAGTTTATACCCCTTTATTTAATTAATCTCTTTAAGTCACCAAATTAATCCCAATTAATTCTATGACTTATATTAATCAAATAACCATATATTATTCTTTATAATATTTACTCTCTCTTTTAATAAATCATCCTATCAAGTTGTTGTGGTGAAGGCAACCCAAAAGGACCATGCACAACCGGGTCAAGTACTTGCCTAATATAGTTGTAGCCTTAGACACTATTCCAACAAAACGACCATTTTACCCCTTCCTGAACCAAAAGTCCAAAGGTTAACCAAAACCATAAAAGTCAACGGAAGTCAACAGGAGGCAGTACGCGGTGCATACCTTCTCTCTACACAGGGCGTACGCCGGCGAACCACATTCGGGGTCTCAACCCCTTACGTTGTGCATACTAAGAGTTACGCCCAACATAAGTCTCAGTTTCAGCCTTTCCTTGGATTTTGGTCTTAAACGGTTAAGACACTCATTCAACTTTCAGATCTGACTTTCCCTAAGCCTTTTATTCCATAAATTCGGAACCTTTAAGCCTTTGCATGGTTGTAAAGGTGTCACACCCCAAAACCGATAACGGCGGAATACGTTTCGGGGTGGAGGACGTCATATACAGTATCATCACAATTGTATAATAGTATACAAGAAACATACAACCATTGCATTTACATAGTGAATTTAATTTCAAGCGTGTTTTGTATTGTTCATCAAACACCAAAAGTAAATCAAAAATAAGAGATGGGTCTTGTATGTTCCACCTTCTCCAAAAATGTTGCATTTGTACCTGTCTATCTTTGACCTGAGGATACAAGTTATTTTGAAAAAGAGTATCAGCATAAAGCTGGTGAGTTCATAAGAGTTTAGTGTGAGTTTTTGTGTAAAAAGCATTAGAACCGATAGTATGGAAAGCTGAACTTTACAGTCATAAGTAGTACTAAAACCTAGAAAATCCTATATTTTCCATAAATACTTTGTAAGTGAAAACCTTTAAGGAACATGTCATTTTCATCTTGGAAAACCATTTAACGTAAAAGTATAATAGTGACTCTCGAATAAGTATTGCAATATGGTGAGTTATGCTTGAAGTCAATAATAGTGGTGCAACTTCCTTTAGTATTAGATACTTGTTTACTTCGGGATATTAACTTTACCTTTAGTTTAGTATTTTAGTGCGGTTATAGTGTATTTCTTTAATGTTATCAATAGTGTGAGTAATAGCGAACCCCATGACCTTCCCGGTCATGCACAGTATAGTGAAGTAGTGGCATCCCTGGACCCGTGCGGTTCGGACTGAAGTTAACAGTCGGGATGTAATAGCGTCTGCCCCGTATAGATCTATACATATAGCGTCGTCTTCCTATCAAAAAACTTTGGGCGTAGTGCATAGCGAATACAGTATCTCGTAGTGGGTTAACGTGTTATCTCATGATTAGTGATTTATCTTGTATTATAGTGTAGTAGTCTTTTGTATAACTCGTATTGTATTCTCTTATTAGTGTATAGTTTCATAATAGAGAGTATTATAGTGTGTAGTGTAGTAGCTATAACGAAAAATAGAGGCCTTAACTATACATATTATAGTTAACTTAGTGCGTATGACTCTTGTCAGTTTAGTAGTTTAAACATCGAATGAAACGAAAATACTCATATCCAACACTAATACATATGATACATAACTAAGAAATCAACGACAGTCGGACGGATAACCACTACCCTAAGCCCACAATTAAACAAGAATAGGAAATAAGGCGAGCTATCGGTCCTAAGACCTTCAAGTCTTACTTATATAAATATATTGGTGTGGTTACATTTTTATAAAGAATTTATTTAATAAAATCTTATCAAAAGGGAACATTTAGAAAATTGTTCTTTTATCCAAAATAGTTTTGAAAACGAAAATCCTTTTTATAAACATAGTGGTATATCACATGTGATTTGAACTATGAATAGTGAATCATATGTGATTAATTCCTGTAACATGAATGATTTACTTGTATAAATTTCCATAAACATGTATAATTGACTTGTATCCCCCCCCCTAAAACATGTAAAACATTTGAAAGGTTCATTTAAGGGGTATGAACTCAGCTGAAATCGCGTAAATCGGGTGAATCGGGTAAATCGGGTAAAAGTGTCGGTTGAGCGTTTTGTACCAAATAACGACTTGTGCACCTTTTAGGACCGTTTGGAAGCCGGAATTTGCGGTTTTGGAGTCGGGTTCGGGTCTAGAGAGAGAAAGTAGTGAGAGAGAGTGAATGAGTGGTAAAAGGGCTTAAAAGTGGTGTTCATTTGCTTATATATGTCTCGGGTATTGCACCTGATACACGGCTACCCGATGCTAAAGTTTAACGGGGTTAAAACTTTTTACCCGGGTGAAGTGGTTGAAAAGTAATATAACTCTATTTAGTTAAACAGGGTTAACACATACAAGTTATAATTACTTATGATAATATCAAGACATATAAATAACTAGATATTTGTTTATTGACGACCCAAACCATTACAGAAAATAACATATAGCAACGCATTCCGTTAGTGAAGATGGGATTTGTAACGGCAATAGATTTGGGGTTGTCAGATCATCCCCCGTTAGGGGAATTTCGTCCCGAAATTTAGAATTCATACAGATAAGAATTACAATACTACTAAGCGAAGAGATGGGGATATTTGAGTTTCATTTGGTTTTCGCGCTCCCAAGTGAATTCCGGTCCTTGCTTGGCGTTCCATAGAACTTTCATAATTGGGATGCGGCTTTGTTTCGTTCGTTTTACTTCCCAATCCATAATCTCTGCAGGCTCTTCCACGAAGTTGAGGCTCTCATTGACCTCGATTTCATCGAGGGGATCACGAGAGACTCGTCAGACAGACATTTCTTCAAGTTTGAGACGTGAAAGGTAGGGTGTATGTTGCTTAGCTCGTGAGGTAGGTTGAGTTTATAAGCTACGGGGCCGATTCTGGCGAGAATCTCAAAAGGACCTATGTACCTTGGGTTCAGCTTTCCACGCTTTCCAAAGTGTATCGTGCCCTTCCAGGGAGAGACCTTCAAAAGGACTCACTCTCCCACCTGGAATTCCAAGGGTTTTCTTCGTTTGTCGGCATAGCTTTTCTGTCGATCCCTAGTGGCTTTTAGTCGTTCACGTATCTGTACAATCTTCTCATTCGTCTCTCGAATGATCTCTGGACCAGTGAGGGCGTTGTCAGGAACTCGTCGTTTAGCTAACTTAGTGTCACCCACCTCAGCCCAGCATAGAGGGGATCTGCACTTCCGGCCGTAGAGGGCTTCGAATGGAGCTGCCTTGATGCTCGTATGATAACTATTGTTGTAGGAAAACTCCACAAGAGGCAAGTGTGTATCCCACGATTTCCCGAAGTCGATCACACAAGCTTGCAGCATATCTTCTAAGGTTTGGATCGTCCTCTCACTTTGTCCGTCGGTCTGCGGATGGTAGGCTGTACTCATGTCCAGCCTCGTCCCTAGTGCCTTTTGCAATGATTGCCAAAACCTAGAGGTGAATCTACTACTCTGTCCGAGATAATAGATATAGGGACGCCATGCAGTCGTACTATTTCATTTATGTATGTTCTTGTGAGTTTCTCCATCTTGTCCGTTTCTTTGATGGGTAGGAAGTGTGCGGACTTGGTTAACCTGTTAACGATTACCCAAATGGTATCTAATCCACCCGTAGTCTTGGGCAGTTTGGTTATAAAGTCCATTGTGATCCGCTCCCACTTCCATTACGGTATCTCGGGTTGTTGGAGGAGTCCTGATGGCTTTTGATATTCGACCTTGACCTTCGTGCAAGTAAGGCACTTACTCACAAAGGTAGCGATCTCCGCTTTCATGTTCGGCCACCAGTATAGCTTTTTGAGATCCAGATACATCTTATCTGAACCCGGGTGGACAGAGTAGCGAGTGTTGTGTGCTTCCCTCATGACTAAGTCTCTGAAACCTCCATGGCGTGGAGTCCAGATTCGGTCCATGAAGTAGTAGGCTCCATCACCCTTAACCTCCAAATTTTTATCCATTCCGCGCAGGGATTCTCCCGTCACGTTTTCAGGCTTTAAGGCTTCCAGCTGAGCCTCCTTGATCTGCATGGATAGATGTGAATGGATAGTCATTGTTAATGACTTGGTCCTTCAATCAGAATATTCCTTCCTACTCAAAGCGTCTGCTACTACGTTGGCTTTCCCCGGGTGATATCTAATTTCACAGTCGTAATCGTTAAGTAGCTCGACCCATCGACGTTGCCTCATGTTGAGTTCTTTTTGGTTTAGTATGTGTTGGAGGCTTTTATGATCAGTGTACACCACGCTCTTCGTCCCATATAAGTAGTGTCTCCAGATTTTTAGTGCGAAGACGACCGCTCCTAACTCGAGGTCGTGAGTAGTGTAGTTCACTTCATGGGTCTTTAGCTGCCTCGAGGCATAGGCGATAACCTTACCTCGTTGCATCAAGACACAACCAAGCCCCTGATTGGATGCATCACAGTATACAACGAAATCTTCTGTCCCTTCGGGAAGGGATAATACCGGTGCGGTGCATAGGGCTCGCTTCAGGGTCTGAAATGCCTTCTCCTGTTTCTCTTCCCAGTCGAATGATACACCCTTCTGTGTTAGCATAGTGAGAGGCTTCGCAATCCGAGAGAAATTTTGGATGAATCTGCGGTAGTAGCCAGCTAGGCCTAGAAATTGACGAATTTCTGTAAGCGTCTTCGGTGCTGACCAGTTCTCAATAGCTTTAATTTTGGAGGGATCCACATGGATTCCGTCTTCACTGACCACGTGTCCTAAGAATTCAACTCTTCGGATCCAAAACTCGCACTTAGAGAACTTCTCATATAACTTCTCGGATCCCAGTGTTTCCAGGACTCGTCGTAAATGATCCCTGTGTTCCTCCTCGCTCTGAGAGTATATGAGTATATCGTCAATGAAGACGATGACAAACTGATCCAGGTATGGACGACACACCCTATTCATTAAGTCCATGAATACTGCGGGGGCGTTAGTCAGTCCAAAGGGCATCACTACGAACTCAAAATGCCCGTAGCGGGTTCGGAAGGTTGTCTTCGGAACATCTTCCTCAAGTACCCGTAACTGATGATACCCGGATCTAAGATCAATCTTGGAGAAATAACTTCCTCCTTGTAGTTGGTCGAATAGGTCGTCGATATGAGGGAGAGGGTAGCGATTTTTGACCGTGAGTTTATTAAGTTCCCTATAATCGATGCACATCTGAAACGATCCATCCTTCTTCTTCACGAACAAGACCGGAGCTCCCCAAGGTGAGAAGCTCGGTCTTATAAAACCCTTGTTGAGTAGCTCGTTGAGTTGACCGGATAGTTCTTGCATTTCGGCTGGCGCTAGACGGTAGGGCGACTTAGCTACGGGGGTAGCTCCTGGGACTAGGTTGATTCTGAACTCAACCTGACGTTTGGGAGGTAGGCCTGGAAGATCCTCCGGGAAGACATCAGGGAAATCGCATAATACGGGAATGTCTTTTGGATCTTTCGATTTCTGGTTAGTGTCGACGACGTGAGAAAGAAAGGCGCGATATTCCTTGCGCAAGTATTTCTGAGCTTGAATACTACAGATGATACGAAGACTCGTACTCGGCTTGTCTCCATATATCAATAGGGTTTCGTGATTCGGAAGGTTCAAGCGAATGGCTTTGTCGGAGCATAGGATATCGGCGCGATGAAGACTCAACTAATCCATACCAACAATGACATCGAAATTTTTGATTGAGACTGGTATAAGATCGATTGAAAATGGGTGATCATCTAAAGTGAGAGTACAACCTATATAGATTTCGTTAGAACTTTCTGTCTTCCCATTAGCCATTTCTACGACGAATGTTTCTTTTAGTGGTTGAGGGGTTTGTTTGAGTAAGTGTTTAAAGTTTTGATTTATGAAGCTTCTTTCTGCACCACTATCGAATAAGACATAGGCATAAGAGTTGTTGAGAAGGAACGTACCCGTGACTACTGTGGGATCAGCTACCGCTTCATTGTAACCGATAGCGAGTAACCTTCCAGTTCTTCCAGCATTTGCAGCCTTCGGACAGTTCTTCTTAAAATGATCTGCTTCACCGCTGCCATAACTAGTCGGGGTCACTCCTACACCAGGAACCTGTGTGATAGGTTTGGGAGGGGCCTTGCAAAATCGGACAGTATGACCCTTTTGGCCGCAGTTGGAACACTGCAATTCACGGCAGGGGCCGTTGTGGTGGAAAGGGCACTTGGGACACTTGGGCAAGTTTCCACTGTAAGCTTTTGGCGGGGCTGGTGTAGCTGGAGTGGTAGCAGCATGGACCACCACGATCTGTTGGTACTTGGAGGCGGTTTGAGTTTTCTTGCCTTTCTTCTTATCCCATCGTTTCCTTTTTCTGTCAGATGAATCAGGTGGTGCAGTGGTTGTTGTGGTTGCTGTTGCTGGAGTGGAGGAGATTTCGTGGTTGATCAGACTCTGGGCCAATTCTTTGGCGCTGTCAAAAGTGGTAGGGCATGAGGCCAGAACATTTCCTCGATACGTGGGCACTAAACCCCAGATGTATCGTTCAATCTTCTTGCTTTCGGAGGGATCATGTTGGGACACATAGCCGCCAAGTCGCAAAACTTGGCCGTGTAAGCTGTTATGTCAGTCCCTTTCATCTTGAGGTTCCAGAGTTCTTCCTCAAGTTTATGAACTTCGCCCCTAGGGCAGTACTCCCCTCTCATGAGATCTTTTAGAGTGTCCCAGCCCATGGCATTGGCTGTGACCAAGGAGAGTGCACTGACATGGCCGTTCCACCATGTCAAGGCCCTGTTAGTGAGGGTAGCAGTAGCGAACTTGATTTTGCTCTCTTCAAGGCAAGAGCACATTTCAAATACAGCTTCGGTCCTTTCGAACCATTGGGATAGTGCCAGAATTCCTCCGGTACCATCGAACAAGGTAGGTTTACAGTTCATGAAATCCTTATAAGTGCATCCCTGCACTCGTTGGTGGACTTCACCAAATCTAGAGTTTCCACCGCTCGCATCACCCGAGTTCATTTGGGCCATGGCTGTTGTCACAGCCGCAGTCACAGCTGTTTGGAACAGCACCAGATCGAACTGCGGAGGAGGAGGTGGTGGAGGAGGGGTTTGAGTTGCTGGTCTTCCTCTGCTTGGACGCTTTCGTGGAGGCATCCTTCACTGGAAGATCGTAGAAATGATAGCAATAGTAAGAGCCTATTGCGAATATGAATAGAGTGCTTTGTGGATTAAATCACATAATCCAAGATCAAAATGAGAGTCATAGCAATAAAGTAATCAATTGCCGATATACTGGTATTAATGATGCAACACAAGTTCATGAAAATTGACCTAACAGTAGGTCTTACATCATACCATAGAGAAAATGTTGGCAGTTTAGAGGTTTAACTAGAGTACTTTTAAGCTAGGGATGTTTACAGACAAGAGACGTACGGAACATAGAGAGAAAAAGGCTAATCCTTTAAACAAAAGAGTGAGGTAACTAGACGTCTTCTACTAGCGACGGTTACTTGTTGGGCGAATCCTCAGATCTGCTAGTTGACGCATAACTTCTTGAAGGTGTCGATCATGAGTCCTTTGGCGTGCTCGGAGTTCCCTAACTTCAGCTCGGGATGCAGCCAGCTGCTGCTGCAGAGCCTCATTGGTCCTCCTTGTCCTGTCCATGGCTTCTTTGAGTTGCCGGATGCGAACCGTGTTGAGATTCGAGTTGGCATCCACTTCTACAACTCACCCTATAGCAGCTTGACCCTGCTCGACATTCCTGGCAATCCTTTGGATCATGATGGGCAGAACCCGATCTGCTGATCCTCCTTCGCTTATGTTGTAGAAGCTTCGGTCTCCATTGTATGGCATCAGATGACCCTGCTCCTCGCTCCATCGGTGCAAGGATATGGCCCACAGAGGAGTGGGACCCTGAAATGCCGGATGGGGGTTAGGGTTCGGGGCTTCAGGAGGTTGGTTGTTAACTTCTGGTTCGGAGCTCGAGCTATCCGAGAAGCCTTCAGCATGATGATCATCCAAAGGGATCGGGTGACCATCGTCTGACTCCTCGTCGAGCCATCCTCCATTGCCCTGGTTCGGATAATACGGATCACCGGGATGGTGGAAGCCAGCCATGCTATCTATGCGAGAAAAGGGGAAAGGAAAGGTTAATAGACGTACTATTATAAGATACTTATAGGATGAATCATTATTAGTCGACCCAATACTTGCGTAGTGCATACCGATTACATGTAACCGAAGCATAATAGTCCTTCGAATAAGCCACCGTAACTTCAGACCCCCAATCAAACAAGAACAGGGAATGAAGCAAAGGCTTCAGATTCTGAGTCTATAGCGCCCTAGTCACATGTAACCTTGGTGTATCCACTTAGCAACTATTGTCCTACTAGTGACGACCCTTTTTGTTATCACATACGTCTGTTCTAAAGATACAGAATACTCCTATAGTATTCTTATGGTAACGTTATTGTGGTAGTGTTGGTAAGTTTTAGACTTGTTGCAACATCACAACCAAACTTAGGCACATGCTAGTCAGTCTCAGGAAAACGTAGATGATCAAGCTACATCACCCTGAATGTGACTATATGTGTCTAAGCCCAATTGTGCTGCCCAACAATCTTAATACTTTTCTTCTGTTCTAGTGTGATACTGATTTTTGTGTTTTATAGTGATGTGTGTATATATATATACTTAGTTAGATCTTTTAGATACTTAACAGTATATATTCTTGGTCAGAGTGTTTTAGTCCCGAAGTGTTTATAGTTCGTATATCTTTTATAGGTTGATATACTTGATTCACTATAAACAATGCTCTGATACCAATCTGTCACACCCCAAAACCGATAACGGTGGAATACGTTTCGGGGTGGAGGACGTCATATAAAGTATCATCACAATTGTATAATAGTAAACAAGAAACATACAACCATTATATTTACATAGTGAATTTAATTACAAGCGTGTTTTGTATTGTTCATCAAACACCAAAAGTAAATCAAAAATAAGAGATGGGTCTTGTATGTTCCACCTTCTCCAAAAATGTTGCATCTGTACCTGTCTATCTTTGACCTGAGGATACAAGTTATTTTGAAAACGAATATCAGCATAAAGCTGGTGAGTTCATAACAGTTTATTGTGAGTTTTTGTGTAAAAAGCATTAGAACCGATAGTATGGAAAGCTGAAATTTACAGTCATAAGTAGTAGTAAAACCTAGAAAATCCTATATTTTCCAGAAATACTTTGTAAGTGAAAACCTTTAAGGAACATGTCATTTTCATCTTGGAAAACCATTTAACGTAAAAGTATAATAGTGACTCTCAAATAAGTAATGCAATATGGTGAGTTATGCTTGAAGTCAATAATAGTGGTGCAACTTCCTTTAGTATTAGATACTTGTTTACTTCGGGATATTAACTTTACCTTTAGTTTAGTATTTTAGTGCAATTATAGTGTATTTCTTGTATGTTATCAATAGTGTGAGTAATAGCGAACCCCATGACCCTCCCGGTCATGCATAATATAGTGAAGTAGTAGCATCCATGGACCCGTGCGGTTCGGACTAAAGTTAGCAGTCGAAATGTAATAGCATCTGCCCCGTATAGATCTATACATATAGCGTCGTCTTCCTATCGGAAAACTCTGGGCGTAGTGCGTAGCGAATAGAGTATCTCGTAGCGAATAGAGTATCTCGTAGTGGGTTATAGTGTAGTAGTCTTTTGTATAACTCGTATTGTATTCTCTTATTAGTGTATAGTTTCATAATAGAGAGTATTATAGTGTGTAGTGTAGTAGCTATAACGAAAAATAGAAGCCTTAACTATACCTATTATAGTTAACTTAGTGCGTATGACTCTTGTCAGTTTAGTAGTTTAAACATCGAATGAAACGAAAATACTCGTATCCAACACTAATATATATGATATATAACTAAGAAATCAACGACAGTCGGATGGATAACCACTACCCTAAGCCCACAATCAAACAAGAACAGGAAATAAGGCGAGTTATCGGCCTTAAGTCCTTCAAGTCTTACTTATATAAATATATTGGTGTGGTTACATTTTTATAAAGAATTTATTTAATAAAATCTTATCAAAAGGGAACATTTAGAAAATTGTTCTTTTATCCAAAATAGTTTTGAAAACGAAAATCCTTTTTATAAACATAGTGGTATATCACATGTGATTTGAACTATGAATAGTGAATCATATGTGATTAATTCCTATAACATGAATGATTTACTTGTATAAATTTCCATAAACATGTATAATTGACTTGTATCCCCCCTAACACATGTAAAACATTTGAAAGGTTCATTTAAGGGTATGAACTCACCTGAAATCGCGTAAATCGGGTGAATCGGGTAAATCGGGTAAAAGTGTCGGTTGAGCGTTTTGTACCAAATAACGACTTGTGCACCTTTTAGGACCGTTTGGAAGCCGGAATTTGCGGTTTTGGAGTCGGGTTCGGGTCTAGAGAGAGAAAGTAGTGAGAGAGAGTGAATGAGTGGTAAAAGGGCTTAAAAGTGGTGTTCATTTGCTTATATATGTCTCGGGTATTGCACCTGATACACGGCTACCCGATGCTAAAGTTTAACGGGGTTAAAACTTTTTACCCGGGTGAAGTGGTTGAAAAGTAATATAACTCTATTTAGTTAAACAGGGTTAACACATACAAGTTATAATTACTTATGATAATATCAAGACATATAAATAACTAGATATTTGTTTATTGACGACCCCAAACATTACAGAAAATAACGTATAGTGAAGCATTCCGTTAGTGAAGATGGGATTTGTAATGACAATAGATTTGGGGTTGTCACAAAAGGTCCCTACACACTCTAACAACTTTCCTTCTTCCTCAAAATGTCTAGATCTCATGCATGGCTCAATATTCACGTCCAAGATTGAATTTTTATGAACATACAACTCTTATAGTCCTGAAATATGATAGATCTAGGTCAATGGAGACCATTTGCTGATAAAGTTTCCACCTTGGGACCAAAAACCCTAGAAATTGGTCCAAGAAGCACACAACAAAAATGACAAGGAAACTTTTGAGCTTTTTACCTCAGAAAGAAGCTCCAACCTCTGAAAAGCTCGGATCTACTCTTGACCAAAAACTCCTAGCTTCCAAAATGGCCTCCTCTCCTCTATCACCACCTTGAAATGGCACTTTGAAGCTTAGATAACAACACACTAGCTAGAAACGAAGGAGGACTCTCTATTAGGGTTTCACTCTCTGAAATGGTGGCTGAGGATAAGACCTTAGCATTCCTTTTATAGTGCACAAGCCACATCTTAGGGTTTACATTTGGGCTCGCTATGCCCAGTGTAACCATGGGTACGCCCAGCGTACCTAGGTGAGTCCGCGTCCAAATTAAGTGCGCGAGTATGTGCAACGTACTCTTCAGTACGCCCAACGTACTCACTTGCCTAACATTTCAGTTTAGGGGCTTAACTTGACAACTTGGGAAAAACAGAAGGGTTTAAGAGACACACCTGAATTCACGATGTTACAATTTTCCCCCACTAGAACCAGACTTCACCCTCGAAGTCTCATGTTGTAATCAACTCCGGATGCTGCTCCCGCATCTCTAACTCTGGCTCCCAAGTCAGCTCGGACCCTCTTCAATGTTGCCACTGGACCTGAATTAGAGGCACCTCCTTGTTCCTCAGAACCTTGACCTTCCAGTCCAAGATCGCGATCGGTCTTTCAACATAATTCAGGCTCGCATCCACCTGAATATCCTCCAGCGGTACTACTGCCGAATCGTCGGCTATACACTTCCTCAGCTAAGACACGTGGAAGGTATCATGAATCTGGCTCAATTTCGCATGTAGCTCCAAACGATATGCTAACTTTCCCACCCTCGCGGACACTCTGAATTGACCGATGTACCGGGGCCCCAACTTGCCCCTCTTCCTGAATTGGATCACTCCTTTCCAAGGAGACACCTTTAGGGGTACAAAATCTCCGACCTGAAACTCGAGCTTGGATCGTCTTCTATCCGCGTAACTCTTCTGGAAACTCTGAGCTGTCAACAATCTCTGCCTGACCTGTTGTATCTGCTCTATCGTCTGAAGCACTAACTCAGTGCTACCTAACACTCGCTGCCCAACCTCTCCCTAGTAGATGGGAGTCCGAAACCTCCTCCCATACAACAACTCAAAGGTAGGCATACCGATACTCGAATGGTGGATGTTTTTATAAGAAAACTCAGCCAACAACAAGTAAATGTTCCAACTTCCTCCGAAGTCTAACACACATGCTTGTAGCATGTCCTCGAGCGTCTGGATCTTCCTCTCACTCTGCTCGTCCATTTGTGGGTGGTAGACGGTACTGAAATGCAGCCTCGTGCCCAACTCATCATGGAACTTCTTCCAGAATCTGGAAGTGAAACGTACAACCCGATTTGACACAATCGATAACGACACTCCATGCCGTGATACCACTTCCCTCACATAGAACTCTACCAGTCTCTCTGCAGAAGAGCTCTCACTGATAGCAAGAAAGTGAACGCTCTTTGTCAGTCGTTCGACGATCACCCAAATTACATCGACACCCCTCGCGGTCCTCGGCAATTTGGTGATGAAATCCATAGAAAACTCTTCTCACTTCCATCGGAGAACCTCTAGTGGCTGCAAGTTGCCATGCGGATGCTGGTGCTCAGCCTTAACCCTGCAACAGGTCAAGCACCTCTCAACAAACCATGCTACATCTTTCTTCATACAGGGCCACCAACAATCTTTCTTCAGATCCAAATACATCTTAGTGGCCCCGGGAAGGATCTAGAATCTTGATCTATGCGCCTCCTCCATTAATGTGGTGCGCGCCCCACCTGCATACGACACCCAAATCCAGCCCTGAAAGGTCATAAGCCCGCAGCTATCAGTAAAGAACTTTGTTACCTGCCCAATAACCCGCTCTCTCTTACGGTTCTCCGGCCTCACGGCCTCTGCTTGGGCCTCCCAAATGGTGTCCAACACCGAAGTCATCACTGTCAACTGCATACAAATGTCTCGAGTTGGGGCACTCTCCGCCCTATGGCTCAGGGCATTAGCCACAACATTAGCCTTGCCCAGATGGTACAGGATCTCACAATCGTAGTCCTTTACCACGTCCAACCATCTCCTCTGGTGCATATTCAGATTAGGCTAATCCATCAAGTGCTTCAAGCTCTTGTGGTCCGTGTATATGGTACACCGAACCCCATACAAATAGTGACGCCAGATCTTGAGGAGGAACATTACTGCCCCCAACATCAGATCATGGGTGGGATACCTCGTCTCATGAGGCTTTAGCTGTCTCCACGCATATGTTATCACATGCCCCCTCTGCATAAGTATTGCACCCAACCCCGATATCAATGCGTCACAGTATACCAAAAAATCCTCCATCCCTTCCGGGAGAGCTAACACCAGGGCTTCGCATAATTTCTGGTGAAATGTCTCAACTGAGGTCTACTGCTTTGGACCACCTGAAAAAGCAACACCCTTCCGGGTCAACCTGGTGAGTGGCACATCGATCTTTAAGAGTCCCTGATAAATCTCCGATAATAGCCCGCCAACCCTAGGAAAATCCTGATCTCGGTGGGTGATCTCGGCACCTCCCACCTCATAACCACCTCAATCATGGTCGGATAGACCAATATCCCATTCTGGTTGACGAGGTATCCTAAGAAATGGACCTCTCGTAACCAGAAATCACACTTGGAGAATTTGGCATAAAGCCTTTCCGATCTCAAAACTTCGAGGATCTCCCTCAAATTCTCCTCATGCTGCTCTCTGGATCTCGAATACACCAATATATCATCAATGAACACGATCACTGAATGATCCAACATCGGCCTGCACACCCTGTTCAGGAGATCCATGAATGCTGCTAGTGCATTAGTGAGCTTGAAAGGCATCACCACGAACTCGTAATGCCCATAACGACTTCTGAATGCCGTCTTCTGGATATCCTCATCCCGCACTCTCATCTGATGATATCCCAACCTTAGATAAATCTTGGAGAACTGTCACAACTGTGAATTTTAAGCTATGTAATCTATACATTCAAGTTAATGTGAATCAAAAACTTTAACCGAATACAAGATACAAGTACTATAGATAGTCATCAAACAATTGGAGACCCTAGAAGTTTTGGTTAAGTCCATTTTGGACTAAGACTTCCTTATTGGATCCAAATGAACCAATAAGCTTCCAATTAGACTATCATGGGCTTAGGACCCTAATTGGGCTCTAATTGGACCCACATTCGTTTATTTCAATATTTTGGGCTAGGTAGAACCTAGAAGGAAATAAAACACAAGTTTTGATCCATAATTAAACCTAACCTAGCTTAATAAAGCACAAAAATCACAATTTTATTTTATAAGTCCAATAAATACCCTAAACTACCTCTAATGTTGGGCTTGGGGGCAAAAGCCCAAATTTTTCCTCTTTCCCTTCATATTCTCGGCCCAAGGCCCAAATCCAAGGGGAATTGACTAGTGTTGCCACCTCACTATTACCTAATGGATTTCTAGGCATATATCACATACCTCCATGCATGTATCACTTCAAGAGTCACTTCTTTCTCTCTTCCCTTCTTGCTCTCGGCCAAGCATCATCACACACACCAAAATATCTCAACTTTCTCTCTAGAACACTCAAAGAACTCTCCTTCCCTCCCCTCTCCAAAAATCTCGAAATTTAGGGACTTTCCAAGAGGATTTTGCAAGTAAATCATCATCTAAGGTAAGATTATGCATAGATCTATGGTTTAAATTCTTTGGTTATCAAAATCTCTTCCTAATCCATGTAAAAACCGTGATCTTGCACTCTAGAAACCCCATAATCTCGAAAAGTTCATCAAGGAGTGCAAGGGCCAAAAATCACTTCATTTCTTCCAATTTTTCTTCAAGAACCGAAACTACCCACTCAAGGTGAGATTCATACCCCTATTTTCTGTTTTTAAGAGTTTTTGTGGGGGGGAATACAAGTGAAAGTGTAGATCTATATGTATTTGTATGCCTTGTATGATTTCCATGCTTATATGTATGCTTATATGTGTTTTAATGTTGGATCTAGCCATTAAACCCCTCAAAACCGAGATATAACTCATGTTTTATGATATTAGCTTCAAATATGTTACTACATAATAAGTGATACTAGATAAATAGCCAAGTGGTTAGCAACAATTTTCTTTAAACTAAAAACACACATTTTGGGCCAAAAATGTGAAAAATACAAAATTAAGGGCCCAAATTGACATTTTACAGATTCTGATGGTTGGAATGTGCCAAAACAGTTTTCATAAAACTATTTCTGGAATTCTATTCAATTAGTGGATTAAAAACATAAATTTCAAGCCTATTGGGCTAAAAATGAAAATTTCGGCCCAATAAGGCCCATTATGCGAATTTTTCTGTTTTGAAGGGCCAAAACTGTGAAATTCTGTAAAACAGTGGACTATAAGTGTCCCAAACCCTTTTCAAAGGTTTAAAATGCTTTTTAAATTTAAAAAGGACCAAAGTTGCAAAAAATTTCCATTTTGGGCCAAAATTGTCAAAATTGCGAAAAGATGGGCTAAAACCGAGAAAAACTGCATTTTTAGGGACTTAAACTGTTTTCTTTGAAAAATATGCTGGAAAATATTAATTTCAATAATTTTTGGTGTTAAAATGTCAAGAAAAATAGTTTAAGGACCAAACCGGGAAATATTTAAATAAAAGGGTTGAAAATGTAAATTTTACAAATAATGAGGGGCTGAAAACAGAAATATTTCAAGGCTGATTCATTATGTACAATGTGATCAAATAATGACACCTCAACTATCAACGAAATACAACTCATTACAATACCAAAAGTCGTTGCTAAACGAATTGGCTCGGTCTCGAGCCAATGGAAATCTACAACTACTAACTCTTTGATACATACAAATAACGATTGGTAATACACATACATGCGAGTGTGCACAGACGTCTACGCACCATCTTCGGGCCCCAAAAGTGTAAAATCTTGTTTGTTGGGCCTAGCTAGCCCAATGACCTGATCTTAAGGCCCGAAGACATTTTTTTTTCTACGAAGTGTTGAGTTTTACCGACTTGGCACAACGTAGGGTGACTTTCAATGGCTTGTACCATTGGACCCCAAGGGCCATGGTATTGCTAGAAAAGTCTACACATTTTACGAGGCGGGTCGGGGACCCCTCGCACGCATATTTTCCCCAACCGGTTAATGGAGTTACCGGGGTCTTCGTGACCTCTTTCTCTTCGGATGTGGGACTACACCTTGTCCGGGCGATTGGATAACGTGATTAGTACTGACGACGCCTTCGGGAATCGTTGGTATATCTATAAACCGGGCGTTTGTGTAATGCGGGTTTGTAGTAAATAATCAATGCTCGAGAACCTTCCAACGTCGCTTGGGACCGATACTACTATTTTCGTAATGGTTTCAACGCAACTCAATGGATTTCAAAAGAACTAGGGAAACATCGGGTTTCCCTAGGGTTTTTATCACATACAGATTTGAAACGCATACATCTTAAATGAACATTTTTTTTAAGTATAGAAACAAACAAGCATACCTATGGATCTTCACAAACGTTTTCGAAAACTTTTCTTTTCAGAAAATATCGGATTTTCTGGTGGTTTTTCAAGCAATATAAACATTCGATTTCAAACATTACTTATGAACTCACCAACATTTCATATGTTGACGTTTTTCAAAATACTTGTATTCTCAGGGAACCAGTGAATCAAGGGAAATCATACTCAGTGACGGTTGCAGTTTATTTTTGAATGAACCGAACAACATTAATTTTTGGAAATGTAATGTCTTAAACAATGTACGACATGTAAACACTACTGGTTGTACTATGTTGATGAATGGTGACGAATGTTGTTTTGTTTCATATATATTCAATGTTGTGGTATTCAATTGAGTCACGACAGCCCCCGGACGTTTCCGCCGTCTAGTTCGGGGGTGTGACAGGTTGGTATCAGAGCTTTGTTTATAGTGAACTAGCATGTCGAGCCATACATTGATATGCAACTATAAACCAATAAGAGGGACTAACATAACTCTGAACAAAACAAATGAATAAAATACACTTGCTTGCATTAGGAGTAAGGACCTAACGCTGAATCAAACACCATAATACTGGTATCTCGGTTAATTCGGGACTGTTCTTAGTGATACCAAGGAGTGAATGTAGCCTGATCAACTACATTCTCTCCAAGGTAAAACTAACACATGTCTTGATGAGATCGGAATAGCCAGGGAACCTAAAAAATTTTACCCTATATCACCCAAAAAGAGAATATTTGCTTAGCCTGTGTAATAGTCATAGTACCCTAGGAATAATGTAGCATAATTACGTACTCGCGCAGACAGCATGGCTGGTTTTCATCACCCTGGAGACCCCTACTTCCCTAATCAGGGAAACAACGGGTGGCTAGAGGAGGAGCCTGAGGAGGAGCAGCCGGGTATCCAGTTTCATCAGGCCTTAGTAGCTCACGGGATGCTGGTGGATGAGCCGGAAGAGCATCCAGGAGAAGCACACGACGTCGAACCCGACGAATATATAGACACTGACTACGAATTTGGAGAGGTCGACGATGACGACGAGGAGGGTCAGGTCGGGGGCCAGGACCCCATTCCACCATGCGAGGACGAGGCCCAACCAGATCACCCCGCTCCACCAGTGAACCCCCCGGGGGAGAACCGTTCCCTCGAAGCTGAGATCGCCGCACTGCGACAACAGCTGTATGCTATGGAAGCTCGGGCAGTGAGAGCAGAGCACGAGAGGGATGAAGTTATAGGAGACATGGCAGAGATGGCGCAGCTACTAGCGCAACATTTCGGCATATGACTTCGGCACCACCTCCTGACGCAGCTCATCGCGGTTAGGGATAGACCTATCGTAGTAGGATATTAGTAACCATGTTATGTACTCCGGCTCTATGTTTAAGTGACTACACTACTCATGGAGCCGTTATGCTGTCGGATTAGTGTTACTTATGTATGCTCCTACGAGCAAATTTTCTTGTACTAAACACGGATAATATTAATGAACTTTTGTGTGTTTTGCTATGATATTCACGGTTGTTATGTGTTGAGTTGTTATGATTATATGCTTGATGATAGTAATGCTTAGGTTCGTACCCTACACCTAGTTAGTAGGATCATAACCTCACCAAAACCACGTACACTCAACATCTTTCCGTTTCATGACAGAAAGATGCCTCGCCCAGCTACTCGTGGAAATCCCGAACCAACCCCGCCGGAAGTTGACTCCACTGCTTTCCAGGCAGCCGTGTCTGCTGCGGTCACGGCAGCTATGGCACAACTTCACCGAGGGAACAACGGAGGAGGTAACGGGCAAGGATCCGGAAGTTCGAACAACGGGACGAACCAAGGACTCACTAAAACGTGCACCTACAAGGATTTTACGAACGCTAAACCCCGAACTTTCAACGGTACCGGAGGAGTGATCGCCCTAAAGCGATGGATCGAGAAAGTAGAGTCGGTATTCGAGATATGCGAGTGCCCCGAGCAGATGAAAGTGAAGTTCGCAGCCTGCACTTTTGTGGACCAAGCACTCACTTGGTGGAATGGTCATGTGGAAGCTATGACACTTCCTGTCGCCAACTCTATTCCCTGGGCAGAGATGAAAGAGATGTTGACGGCTGAGTACTGCCCCCGAGGCGAAATACAGAAGATGGAGCAGGAACTATGGAATCTCACGGTGCAGAATGGGAACATCGATGCTTACATATCGAGATTCAGCGAACTATCTCTGTTGTGCCCGGGTATGATCACATCAGAGGGGAAGAAGATTGAACGATTCATTTGGGGACTGACATCCCCCATTCAAGGGAATGTGATAGCTGCGAACCCTGAAACTTTTGACAGTGCGAAGAGATTGGCAAAGAGGCTGTACGATCATAACCACAAAAAGGGCGAGAAACCGGTAGAGACTGAGAAGAAGAAGGAGAGCGATGGTAAGAAAGGATGGAACAACAAGAGGAAGGGGCGTCAAGGTCCCGAGACCTCTAAAAAGCAGCAAACGGTGGCAGTTCACGCTGTCACTGCGCCGGTACCAGTCACATCACATGCTCCAGCCTCAGCTGTTTCAAATACTTCAAGACCCTATTCCGGCACTCATCCCAAATGCAACAAGTGCGGTTTCCATCACCAAGGAGAATGTAGGGAGTTCCATTGCACCAGTTGCAATCGAAGGGGACACACTGCAAAGTTCTGCAGGACTTACCCTTCTCAGAACCAGAGTCAGGGAAACAACCAGAACAACAACAACAACCACCGCAACACCAACAACACCAATGCCGGCGGCAACAACACAGGGCCTAGCCACACCTGCTTCGGGTGTGGAAGGACGGGACATTTCCGTCGAGACTGCCCTAACAACAACAACAACTCCGGAAACAGAGGAACAGGAAGAATGCTGACTATGGGTCAGAGTGATGCAGTTCAAGATCCCGCAGTTGTGACCGGTACGTTTCTCCTAAACCACACTTATGCATGCATCTTATTTGATACCGGAGCGGAGCGAAGTTTCGTAAGCGAGAAGTTTAAACATTTATTAAAACAACAACCCCAGAAGCTAAATGAAACCTATACGGTGGAAATGGCCAATGGGAAGACCGAATCCACTAGGGAGATCTACATCGGATGTACCCTAACCCTTAACCAGCACGTCCTTCAAATAGACCTAATGCCAGTATCCATTAGGAGTTTCGATGTGATTATCGGCATGGATTGGTTAAGCCCCCACCATGCTGAGATTATGTGCCACGAGAAGGCCGTTCGCCTTCGTCTCCCAAATCACGAAACCCTAGTAATTTACGGAGACAAACCTAGCACGAATCTTCGTCTTATCTCGTGCATCAAAGCACAAAAACATCTGCGAAAGAACAACTTAGCGTTCTTGGCCCACATAGTGGACAAGACCAAAGAAGAAACTAACATCCAAGACATTCCGGTAGCGTGTGAATTTCCGGACGTGTTTCCCGAAGATCTTCCAGGAGTACCCCCAGAGAGACAGGTTGAATTCCGAATCGACCTCGTTCCAGGAGCAACTCCCCTCGCTAAATCACCATATCGACTGGCTCCTGCTGAAATGCAGGAATTGTCCAGCCAACTCAGTGAGCTTCTGGACAAGGGATTTATCCGACCTAGCTACTCGCCATGGGGAGCTCCGGTGCTCTTTGTCAAAAAGAAGGACGGATCTTTCAGAATGTGCATCGATTACAGAGAGTTGAATAAACTCACTGTTAAAAACCGCTACCCACTCCCGCGAATCGATGATCTATTCGACCAGCTCCAAGGAGCTAGCTATTTTTCTAAGATAGATCTACGGTCCGGATACCATCAACTCAAGGTCCGAGAAGAAGATATTCCTAAAACCGCTTTCTGAACCCGCTATGGACATTATGAATTCGTCGTAATGCCCTTCGGTCTAACAAATGCACCCGCCGCATTTATGGACCTGATGAACCGAATCTGTCGACCGTTCTTGGACAACTTCGTCATTGTGTTTATCGATGACATCCTCGTCTATTCTCGAAGCAAAGAGGAGCATGGCCAACATCTCCGACAAGTCCTAGAAACGCTGCGATCGGAAAAGCTTTACGCCAAACTCTCCAAGTGCGAGTTCTGGCTTCGGAGTGTGAATTTCTTAGGCCACGTAGTTAGCCAAGATGGAATTCATGTGGATCCCTCTAAGGTCAAAGCTGTGGAAGGATGGGCAACTCCGACTACTCCCACAGAAATTCGTCAGTTCTTAGGCCTAGCAGGCTACTATAGAAGATTCATCCAAAACTTCTCAAGAATCGCCAAGCCACTTACCTTGCTTACGCAAAAGAGTGTGCCATTCAAGTGGACAGACCGACAAGAGATTGCGTTTCGAACCTTGAAGCAAGCTCTTTGCAGCGCCCCTGTACTATCTCTACCTGAAGGAACGGAAGATTTTGTAGTATACTGTGACGCGTCAAATCAAGGCTTAGGTTGCGTTCTCATGCAACGTGGAAGAGTGATAGCGTATGCGTCCCGTCAACTAAAGGCGCACGAAGTAAATTACACAACCCACGACCTAGAACTGGGAGCTGTGGTCTTCGCTCTAAAAATTTGGAGGCACTACCTGTACGGTACAAAGTGCACCATCTTTACGGACCACAAGAGCCTCCAGCACATCTTGAATCAGAAGGAGCTGAACATGAGACAACGAAGATGGGTGGAATTGTTAAACGACTACGAATGCGAGATCAAGTACCATCCAGGCAAGGCCAACGTGGTAGCTGACGCATTAAGTCGGAAGGAATACACAAATCGACGTACGAAAACGCACGCGATAACGATTCAGTCTCATCTGACCACTCAAATTGCATCAGCCCAGGCAGAGGCTATGAAAACGGAAAACAGAACTAGCGAGGCATTACGCGGAATGGAGAAGAACCTGGAAGTCAAAGAGAATGGGGTATACTACTTCATGAACCGTATTTGGGTTCCAAAAATCGGAGGATTCAGGGAGATCGTTATGAAGGAAGCCCACAAGACACGATACTCCATTCATCCTGGTTCGGACAAGATGTATTTGGACATTAAGCAGCACTATTGGTGGCCTAACATGAAGGCGGAAATCGCAACTTATGTTAGTAAGTGCCTTACGTGTGCCAAAGTAAAAGTGGAATACCAGAAACCTTCCGGATTGTTACAACAACCGGCAATCCCTGAGTGGAAATGGGAGGGGATTTCTATGGACTTCGTGACCAAGCTGCCCAAGACATCGGACGGATTGGACACCATATGGGTAATAATCGACCGACTGACGAAATCTGCCCATTTCCTGCCCATCAAAGAGTCCTACAAGATGGAGAGGCTGACGCGTTTGTACCTACGAGAGATTGTAAGACTTCATGGAGTGCCAAAATCCATCATTTCGGATAGGGACAGTAGGTTCACGTCACGCTTTTGGCAGTCGCTCCACAAGGCAATGGGAACTCATCTTGATATGAGCACCGCGTATCACCCACAAACAGACGGTCAAAGCGAACGAACCATTCAGACGCTTGAAGACATGCTTCGTGCATGTGTGATAGACTTCGGAAAGTCTTGGGATACCCACCTACCGTTGATCGAGTTTTCATATAACAATAGTTATCACTCGAGCATTAAGGTGGCCCCTTTCGAAGCACTGTACGAGCGTAAATGTAGATCACCGTTATGTTGGGCTGAAGTAGGTGACACCCAGCTAGCAAGAACACATACGTCGGATAGGGCAATGACAGGACCGGAAATCATTCGCGAGACCACATAAAAGATTGTTCAGATCAAAGCTCGATTACAGGCATCGCGGGACCGGCAAAAGAGCTACGCTGATAAACGGCGAAAGCCCTTAGAGTTCCAGGTCGGTGATCGAGTATTGTTGAAGGTCTCACCCTGGAAAGGGGTTATACGTTTCGGAAAACGAGGAAAGCTTAACCCACGGTACATTGGACCTTTCGAAATCGTCGCCCGAATAGGTCCGGTAGCCTACAGACTACAACTACCCGCGGAGCTAAACGGTGTACACCCTGTGTTTCACGTCTCTAATCTGAAAAAGTGCCTATCAGATGAAACCCTTGTCATTCCTCTTGACGAAATTGAAATCAATGAGAATCTCCTGTTCGTCGAAGAACCAATCGAAATCATGGACAGGGAGGTGAAGCGTACTAAGCAGAGTCGCATCCCGATCGTGAAGGTACGGTGGAACGCAAAGCGTGGGCCAGAATTCACGTGGGAACGCGAAGATCAAATGAAGCAGAAGTACCCTCACCTATTCTAGTTTTCTCAAATCTAGCTTTCAAACAGAATTTCGGGACGAAATTCCCTTTAACGGGGGGATGATGTCACAACTGTGAATTTTAAGCTATGTAATCTATACATTCAAGTTAATGTGAATCAAAAACTTTAACCGAATACAAGATACAAGTACTATAGATAGTCATCAAACAATTGGAGACCCTAGAAGTTTTGGTTAAGTCCATTTTGGACTAAGACTTCCTTATTGGATCCAAATGAACCAATAAGCTTCCAATTAGACTATCATGGGCTTAGGACCCTAATTGGGCTCTAATTGGACCCACATTCGTTTATTTCAATATTTTGGGCTAGGTAGAACCTAGAAGGAAATAAAACACAAGTTTTGATCCATAATTAAACCTAACCTAGCTTAATAAAGCACAAAAATCACAATTTTATTTTATAAGTCCAATAAATACCCTAAACTACCTCTAATGTTGGGCTTGGGGGCAAAAGCCCAAATTTTTCCTCTTTCCCTTCATATTCTCGGCCCAAGGCCCAAATCCAAGGGGAATTGACTAGTGTTGCCACCTCACTATTACCTAATGGATTTCTAGGCATATATCACATACCTCCATGCATGTATCACTTCAAGAGTCACTTCTTTCTCTCTTCCCTTCTTGCTCTCGGCCAAGCATCATCACACACACCAAAATATCTCAACTTTCTCTCTAGAACACTCAAAGAACTCTCCTTCCCTCCCCTCTCCAAAAATCTCGAAATTTAGGGACTTTCCAAGAGGATTTTGCAAGTAAATCATCATCTAAGGTAAGATTATGCATAGATCTATGGTTTAAATTCTTTGGTTATCAAAATCTCTTCCTAATCCATGTAAAAACCATGATCTTGCACTCTAGAAACCCCATAATCTCGAAAAGTTCATCAAGGAGTGCAAGGGCCAAAAATCACTTCATTTCTTCCAATTTTTCTTCAAGAACCGAAACTACCCACTCAAGGTGAGATTCATACCCCTATTTTCTGTTTTTAAGAGTTTTTGTGGGGGGGAATACAAGTGAAAGTGTAGATCTATATGTATTTGTATGCCTTGTATGATTTCCATGCTTATATGTATGCTTATATGTGTTTTAATGTTGGATCTAGCCATTAAACCCCTCAAAACCGAGATATAACTCATGTTTTATGATATTAGCTTCAAATATGTTACTACATAATAAGTGATACTAGATAAATAGCCAAGTGGTTAGCAACAATTTTCTTTAAGCTAAAAACACACATTTTGGGCCAAAAATGTGAAAAATACAAAATTAAGGGCCCAAATTGACATTTTACAGATTCTGATGGTTGGAATGTGCCAAAACAGTTTTCATAAAACTATTTCTGGAATTCTATTCAATTAGTGGATTAAAAACATAAATTTCAAGCCTATTGGGCTAAAAATGAAAATTTCGGCCCAATAAGGCCCATTATGCGAATTTTTCTGTTTTGAAGGGCCAAAACTGTGAAATTCTGTAAAACAGTGGACTATAAGTGTCCCAAACCCTTTTCAAAGGTTTAAAATGCTTTTTAAATTTAAAAAGGACCAAAGTTGCAAAAATTTTCCATTTTGGGCCAAAATTGTCAAAATTGCGAAAAGATGGGCTAAAACCGAGAAAAACTGCATTTTTAGGGACTTAAACTGTTTTCTTTGAAAAATATGCTGGAAAATATTAATTTCAATAATTTTTGGTGTTAAAATGTCAAGAAAAATAGTTTAAGGACCAAACCGGGAAATATTTAAATAAAAGGGTTGAAAATGTAAATTTTACAAATAATGAGGGGCTGAAAACAGAAATATTTCAAGGCTGATTCATTATGTACAATGTGATCAAATAATGACACCTCAACTATCAACGAAATACAACTCATTACAATACCAAAAGTCGTTGCTAAACGAATTGGCTCGGTCTCGAGCCAATGGAAATCTACAACTACTAACTCTTTGATACATACAAATAACGATTGGTAATACACATACATGCGAGTGTGCACAGACATCTACGCACCATCTTCGGGCCCCAAAAGTGTAAAATCTTGTTTGTTGGGCCTAGCTAGCCCAATGACCTGATCTTAAGGCCCGAAGACATTTTTTTTTCTACGAAGTGTTGAGTTTTACCGACTTGGCACAACGTAGGGTGACTTTCAATGGCTTGTACCATTGGACCCCAAGGGCCATGGTATTGCTAGAAAAGTCTACACATTTTACGAGGCGGGTCGGGGACCCCTCGCACGCATATTTTCCCCAACCGGTTAATGGAGTTACCGGGGTCTTCGTGACCTCTTTCTCTTCGGATGTGGGACTACACCTTGTCCGGGCGATTGGATAACGTGATTAGTACTGACGACGCCTTCGGGAATCGTTGGTATATCTATAAACCGGGCGTTTGTGTAATGCGGGTTTGTAGTAAATAATCAATGCTCGAGAACCTTCCAACGTCGCTTGGGACCGATACTACTATTTTCGTAATGGTTTCAACGCAACTCAATGGATTTCAAAAGAACTAGGGAAACATCGGGTTTCCCTAGGGTTTTTATCACATACAGATTTGAAACGCATACATCTTAAATGAACATTTTTTTTAAGTATAGAAACAAACAAGCATACCTATGGATCTTCACAAACGTTTTCGAAAACTTTTCTTTTCAGAAAATATCGGATTTTCTGGTGGTTTTTCAAGCAATATAAACATTCGATTTCAAACATTACTTATGAACTCACCAACATTTCATATGTTGACGTTTTTCAAAATACTTGTATTCTCAGGGAACCAGTGAATCAAGGGAAATCATACTCAGTGACGGTTGCAGTTTATTTTTGAATGAACCGAACAACATTAATTTTTGGAAATGTAATGTCTTAAACAATGTACGACATGTAAACACTACTGGTTGTACTATGTTGATGAATGGTGACGAATGTTGTTTTGTTTCATATATATTCAATGTTGTGGTATTCAATTGAGTCACGACAGCCCCCGGACGTTTCCGCCGTCTGGTTCGGGGGTGTGACAAGAACCAAGACACTCCCTGCAACTGATCGATCAAATCATCGATCCTCGGTAGAGGGTAACGGTTCTTGACCGTCAACTTGTTCAACTCCCGGTAATCAATGCACATCCGGAGTGAACCGTCATTTTTCTTGACGAAAAGGATCGGCGCTCCCCACGGTGAGCTACTCAGTCTAAGAAACCCCTTCCCCAGTAGCTCCTGAAACTGTAAGGATAACTCCTGCATCTCTGGCGGCGCAAGGAGATAAGGCGCCTTGGCGATAGGCGCTGCCCCCGGAACCAAATTGATGCGCAACTCAACCTGCCTCTCGGGAGGCACACCCGCCATGTCCTCGGGAAAAACATCCGGGAACTCGCGAACTATCAGAACACCATCAATCGAACTCAGCCTCTCGGCGGCCACTCGCGTATCCATCACATAGGCTACAAACCCACTGCATCCCCACTGTAAACTCTGTCTCGCTCTGGCAACCGAACAAAATGCTGACCCAGAACGGGTACCTTCGCCATAAATGATAAGAACCCCTCCACTAGGGTTTCGTATGGTCACTAACTATCGCTCGCAGTCGATAACCGCTCCAAAACTGCTCAACCAGTCCATGCCCACAATGACAAAGACATTTGCCATCGCAATCGTAACCAAATCAATAGGAATCTCAATGCCGAAAATCTTGAGCACACAACCAAATCACATCAGTGGCATACATTGCTCACTCGTCAGCTATGGAAACTCGTAGAGGTCGAATCAACGCCTCCCGTTGGGTACTGATGTGCTGACTAAATGCTAAAGACACAAATGACCATCTCGCACCCGAGTCAAATAACACCAAAGCAAGTACAAAACTCACAAGAAAAGTACCTAAGCATATCGCAATATAAGTATAATATATCATAGCTCAGCGTAAAATAAAGAAAGAATACATACCAGCCACGACATCGGGCGCTGCGCGAACCTCCTCTGTTGTCATCTGGAAGGCTCTCCCACAAGCTTTCGGTGCCTCGGCTTTCACCGGCCAAACCTCAGTAGCTCGGGCAACAGGTGCAGATCCCTGTGTCGATCCCTGCCGCAGTTGTGGGCACTCGGCCTTCCGATGGCCGGTCTAGTTGCAATGGAAGCAAACCATGAATCCATGGGGACAATCCCTCGCATAATACCTCCCCTTCCCACACTTGTAACACACCCCAACTCTGCACACTCCCTCATATCTCTTTCTGCACTTCCCACAAGTGCAGCCCTTTGGACCCCCTGATCTCGAATCAGCGGGATTTGCCCGCTTGGTTGTCGGCTGCGTCTGTTCCGGTCGCCTGTCCCTCCTATGAGACTCGACCTCCTCCCTGACCTGAGTCTCCAGCTCAATCTCTCTTTTTCGGGCATTTTCCTGGAGCTCAGAAAATGTCGGGTATGACAAGTTCGCCACGAACTCATGGATATCCCTCCTCAATAGGTTGAAGTATTAACTCATACATGCCTGCTCAGTCGACACGGGCTCAGGGCAAAACAACGCCCTCTCATGAAACATCCTCGTAATCACCGTAATAGACTCAGTTCCCTACTTGAGGGACAAGAAATCCTGGGCTACACGTTCCCTCTCCACAGGGGGAACATACTCATCTCAAAACATTGTGGTGAACCTCTCCCAGGTCATCGCAGTAAGCTCTTCCGTAGTGAAGTCTACCGTCACAAACTTGTTGGGTTTTGAGCATTCTAACACTCCTAAGTGTACATGCAACCCTAAATACCTTGGATCTATGTTTTCTCTATTATACATGCAAATAAGAACTTCTAAGGTATTATCCTAATCTAGCATACAAAAACATTGAATGTAACAAGATAGAATACATACCTCTTTGATGTAGGAAGTCTTCATGAAGCTTGAGTGCCTAGTGCCCCAAGTGTGACACCTCAAATGGAATCACACAACACCAAATACACTTGGAATAACTTGAGTGAAATCTACACTTCATGAAATTGGCTAGCCCTTTCTTACTCTCTCTAGTGTGATCCTAGTCGCCAATTTTGTCAAGAATAAGATCTTTATATAGTGTTACAATTAAGGTAAACCCTAATTGTCATGACTTTCCATTTCCTTGGATCCATGGGTTCAAATACACCATGGATCATCCATGGACCATCCTATGGGTTTTAGCCCAACTTGATTATCCATGGAGCATTAGCCCACTATACAAGTATGGATGATTTACACAATCAACCCATATATTTAATTAGTCTTCTTTTGATCACTTAATTAATCCTAGATTAATTCTTGATCAATACTAATTAAACAATCTTATTATTCTTCTTATTAATATACTAGAACTTATAATATATTAATAACCATAAGTGTCTTATTTCCCTCATTTAGTCTATCCAAGTGCATGATGCCATGCAACTAAAATGGACCATGCCGGGTCGGGTCAAGTCTTACCAATTATAGTTATGGACTTAGACATTAATCCAACAGTCTCCCACTTGGATAAGTCTAAAACTATTATTGCGTATGACTTCAGGAACCAACTGACAATCGTAGCTCTCAAAAGCTTCTGTCGAACTCTGACCTTGTCGATGAACTATGACCTTTGTCAATGACTTTTCCATTAGATAAGGGATCATATATTCCTCCATTCTAGATATCATATGGATTGAGACATGGATTATAATCATTCTCTCTGTCCATTTTTGTTTCCCGATTTCCAATTTATGACGACTGGCTAATTGAACAAATCAAATCAGTCCTGGCCCAGCCGAGCACTTCCATTTGTCATCATCAAATCATCGAGGAGCTCACAGATATCGCTTTTATCCCGAAGGTAAAAGGAATGGATAAACTTCGACTCATATGGCTTGTTCTACTACTTGTTGAATCATACACAAAGGCACGTTTTTTAGCACCGAGTTACCAAATGCGTTTTCGTGCAATCAATGTACAACCAACTCATAGTAACAACTCATATCTCTAGGTTTGAAGAATATAAGATATTATCGTCTCATGATCACTCGTGATAAAATCCATGAAGTGATTCCAATGAGCACGGGTTGAATCCAATACTCAGAACTTATGAGCACTCATGAGTGTTGTAGCCCTTTGTCCAACACCTTAGACCTCTACAAGCCAACCCATGACAGTCTTAATTCATATCTACTTCCAACATATGACCGACTGTGGATGGTTTGAATAACTTAGTCATTCCGGAAGAATAACCTAGTTTATTCGGGAAGTCAAAACATGCAAAGTGAAACACAATAATAATTGAATCCAATATGGTCTCAGAACTTATGAATATAAATAAAACACCTTTTATTTATCACCATATGATTACACATTATTCATTGTATACTGTTTCAGCTATCAACTTTATTCTTGAATTTAAAACAATAGTTGTCCCATGCTCCAATCATGTACACTATGTTTTCTAAACACTAGTCATGCCATACACCAAATATGCATACTATGTTTGTCTATGATCTTTACTTTGTGAACTAGATCAATTGAACAAAACTTCAATGATTCTCTTTTCACACTCCCAAATCCTTACAGCAAATGCAAGAATTCCAAATCCATGCCATTTACTGAAATATGTTAGATTCTAAACTTATATGCATTGATCCTCTTGTAATGATTATGCACAAAGTCATAAAGACTTGACAACAAACATTACAGAGCATTCCAAAGGAGATCAACTCCTTGGAAACATCCTTCTTGCATTAAGTTTCCTTAATCTTACACAGATTGAAAATTCTAACTTTGAAACATTTCCAGATTCCATTTTGACTATCACTTCTGAACAAGAGTTGCCTCCTTACAGATTATGTCAATATGGTCCTTCCAGAATTATCACTATACTTCCAACTGTCCTTGAGCAACCAATATTTGGTAAATCTTAGATTGTCCTCGACAGTTGTTTAATCCTTTTAGTCATATCCAGTTCTAAACCGTTTCCCTTCTTAATGCCCCAGGCATTTGGAAAATTTTAGAAAGGATGAATATAGCTCATGTAATTGATCCTATATCCGAAGCATATGGGACACGAATCATGATGTCTCACATAAAGACTAAACCAGTCTTTTGCTATAATATGTCCATTTCAATTTGCCAAGTTGTCATAATTCAGATTATGAAAAGGGATGCCGTAATCATAACCGAATTTTAGAACGCAAATAATGGACCCATATACAGAATTTCCTTATGTTGAGCCATTCCAACATGAAATTCATATATATATCCTTGACTAAATGATTAAAACCTCACGATCTAAGCATATAGATTTGAGATGAAGTATAATTTCCTCTCCCTTAATTATAGAAAAACAACTTTTCGAACTGAAACTTTTTGTTTTCTATAATTAACATTTGCTAACTTGCAATACTTATCATAATTATCATGCTCCCACTAACATGATGATTATTAGCATAACACTTATGCTCCCACTAGCTTTGACATGTACTCAGAAAGCTCGACTTCTAGAAATCAATACTTTATTGACTTTCTTAACAAAGTTCAGATTTCTGATACTAGATTGTTCTGATAAAACTTTATCAAAAACATACACCTTCCCTTAGATAGCACACTTGTGTGTCTAAACAATTATGAAGAGGTATGTCATAATCATAATGGTTAGACCTTTTTGCCACTTCTCACAAGTCCAGGTTAGTGTGCCGGTAAACCACACACGCTCCACTAACGACTTTAAGAATGCAAATATCACAATTGCTATCTAGCTAAAATCTACTTAGTGAAAGTGCTTCCTCACCATCATTTTCATGAATCGGAGAGAAACCTTATGACATTTAGATTTAATGGTGTATGTGTTCTTATCCATGTGAATTTGTCAAAACCTTAGTCACAGGACAAGGGTAATGACAAATCCAATCTCATATGGACTGAAGTCAATCTTAACTTCTTGCCACCTGGCAGCTTAAGGGCGTGCCATTGCTTCCAAGTTGTTGTGCAACAAATTGAGAACTCTAAGAACTCATATGCAAAGCCAACTTAAACTGGAATGGGCACAGAATATGTCAACACGATAGGTTATAAACCTCAAGTCGTGTGCTAGTGAAGAACTTCAGGTTCTATTCTTGATTAGTTCTTGAGACTTTCAATACCTTTAAGACTCCCACTGTCCTCTTGATCTATAAGACTTTTTTGTCAAATATTCAAGTGATAGTGAGGATTCTTAATCAAGACAAACACTTCACACAATTAGCCTTAGTTGGTCTTTGTTTTATCCAAAACATCACAACCTACCAATTTCAAATGTACAAGAGTAGAAAACTTTTACTCTTGCATTTGACAAGTGTTTTAAATCTTCTTTAAGACATGTCACTCAAATTACAATCTTGGAGTATGACTCTAAGACTTGTATTAGAACGAAGTATGACTCATCTTCTTGATTTAACCATTTCAACAATTCAAGATCCCTCTTCTTAGTCATAAGAATGCACTAAGATTTCCTTAGAGAACTAATTGTGCTATGGTTTCTTAATCATTAAGATGATCACAAAAACTGATACTAAAGTACTCTCCCATCTTTTCATATTTGAGAAACTCTTATCCTTCTGCCTAATTTGATTCTTCCTATTTGCTCTGTCATACATTGGAACCTTTTTCCAATGTCTCAGAGTTACACTTAAGCTTGTAAGTATAATCATATTTACTGAGCTTTAGTAAACTATGACGAATAGTTTTATCAATCTTTTGTGGTGGACTTAATCAATGCACAATGATGTGTACTCGATCCCTTAGTCCTTTACTTGACTCACACATCCATGTGAACAAGTAATTAGTCTTAATTTTCCAATACTTGAAAGTTCTCATTCATCATGCTATACAACTTGCATGATTCCAAGTTCTGGTCCAATTGAAACTTGGGTGATGAGAATCTTTCCTTATTTGGTAAATTTTGACATTACCACAAATGAAAGAATCAATTTCATATTTTCACTCTTGATATTAATGGAATCATATAAGCAACAATGTTTCCTCAAATGCCATTGTAAGGATATTTTTAAAATAAATAAAATCAAAAATTTTCTTTTATTTTAAAACTTTGCGGAAAAACTTATCCTTACAATCCATATGAAAAGTTGTTGTTATCTATTCCTAAGAAATATCTCATAACTCCTAAGAAGTAGCTTCAAGAATCCGATCTTCAAACTATGCGATAGAAATCCATCGATGCGATCACATTCAACATATTCTTTCTTTAAGTTTCTTCACTTTTCTTTGATCACCATGTGACCCAGTCACATCATGTATCAAGAATCTCAGAATAGAAACTTAACAGAGTTAGATAATGGACTTTACCTGAAGTAGAGTCAAACTTATTGACTTTAACATCCTTAGGTAAATTTGGCAGCTTTGCAACCAATGGCCCTTCCTTTGGAAATATAAACATATGGACCCTTTGGTGATGGTACACGGGACTATCACAGACCTAGCTTTTTCTCTTTACCATTTGGTCAACCGAGTTGACTATGGCCGATCCCTTTCCATTAGGAAGAGAATGCTCTTCTAGATTTCCTGTGTCACTATTGTCAATGTCCATAACGTTTTAGGAAGTTGATCTTAGCAAGTAGATAAGATCATTAAGGGTCTTGTCATAGTCTGTTTCATAGGTGTTCCAAAGGAACTCACTATGTGACTTAGAAAGTGATTGAACCACCAACTTTCTCAAGACTTTGACACCCAACTCTCCCGGCTTGTCAATATGTGACTAAATCTCCAAGATGTGATCACACCTAGACCTTGCCTTGCAAATAAGGCTTGAGTGACCTTAAACTTTTCAAGAACTTGTGGGTTAGGGAGAATAATTGGAGGAGGAGAAAGAAGTATGATATCCATGGGACATCATCTTCATTAGGAAAGCTTGTTTCAAGAGATTTGGGAAGATCATAAATGTCTAAACCAGACATGTTTTGGGAGATATTCAAGATAGTTGATCTTAAGTCCTTAATATGACACCCAATATGAAATATTAAGGCTAGGACCCAACAAACTATTTTATTAGGTTTTAATTGGTTTTGAAACTCCTAGATCTTTGAGATTCATTGAACTGTTCAATGGCATGTTTCAATCTCGAGTGTGCCCTTCAGATTTTGTGACTGAGATGCCGAGGATCACAAAACAAGGTGTGAAGTAACCATGCAAATTACTTGGTACCCTTAAGTGTTTACCCCTTAATCGATGTGCCGGTTAACCACACACGCTCCATCGATACTATGATAAATATTAAGTCACCCTTTACCTACCTTGTTAAATCCAAGTTAATGAGTCGGTTAACCACACACGCTCCACTAACGACTTAGACAAAGTGCAAAGTGTAATTTCATGGATTAGCACCTTATTCACATTTTTCCTAAGTAACTAAGATTGGGAATTATTAAGAGTTTAGTTACTTACTATTTATCATTAATACTTTTAATGAAGGGAGAATTATAGTCTTGTCAAACCCGTTCGGCTAACGACCCTCCACCAGTCAAGCAAGCGGTGGGTGAGAGTGGACACCCAATAAGTTGCCATTTTATAGGCAACAACCTTATACCCACCTTATAGACCGGCTTCGTGAATGAGGCGTACTAGCGGTAAGACTGACTTTACTCTTATACATATATATATATATATTATTAACTTATAATATTATAAAGTATAAGGGTTGAATTTTAACTCTTTAAAATTCTAAGGGCTAACATGGAATTAAAGTATTCATACTTGAAAACTTTTCAAATTCCAAAACTTGAGGGCAAGTTTTGAAACTATTCAAAACTAATTAATTCCATAACTTATGTGTTTAAAGTAGTTTTAATCCAAAAACTCTTCAAGTTCCATAACTTGAGGACAAGTTATGGAAGACTTTAAACTAATAAAAGAATTAACTTTTCTTTATTTTATAACTTATGGATTTAATTATGGTTACATATTATTTATTTATTTATTAATGAAGTGACTCTTGAACCTCCATAACTTAAGGACAAGACTCTTCATCTTTTGTAACCATTGCCAACATTTTATGAGTTTTATGAAACTTAAATGTGACTTTTCTAATAACTTGAGGACAAGTTACAAAAACACATTTTAGAATCAAATCTTAGATTAATTTGGATTGAAAACAACTATTTCACTCAACTTTTCTATTAATCTAAGCAACTCATAAGAACAAGATAATTCAAATCAAACTTTTTCATGTAATTAGTCTAAACCTTAAACTAATACCAAACATGAATCTATTGACAATTATCTTTGAAAATGGATTAGCATGAACATTACCACATCAAAAACAAGTTTATAAGTTCAAAAACAACTTAGGGTAATGTTCCTAGTCCATTTCTAGCCAAAAACCTCGAAAATATGCTGTCTGGGGGTCCAACTCGTCGAGTGCATGAACCAACTCGGCGAGTTGGATCGAATTGATCACTTTTTAGGCATGGACTCGCCGAGTCTCCTAATGGACTCGCCGATTCTAATGATCAGACAACAACAATTTCGATTTGTTAAGCATTTTTTGCAAGTATAACAAGAAAACAAGCCTAGGCTCTAATACCACTGTTGGGTTTTGAGCATTCTAACACTCCTAAGTGTACATGCAACCCTAAATACCTTGGATCTATGTTTTCTCTATTATACATGCAAATAAGAACTTCCAAGGTATTATCCTAATCTAGCATACAAAAACATTGAATGTAACAAGATAGAATACATACCTCTTTGATGTAGGAAGTCTTCATGAAGCTTCAGTGCCTAGTGCCCCAAGTGTGACACCTCAAATGGAATCACACAACACCAAATACACTTGGAATAACTTGAGAGAAATCTACACTTCATGAAATTGGCTAGCCCTTTCTTACTCTCTCTAGTGTGATCCTAGTCGCCAATTTTGTCAAGAATAAGATCTTTATATAGTGTTACAATTAGGGTAAACCCTAATTGTCATGACTTTCCATTTCCTTGGATCCATGGGTTCAAATACACCATGGAGCATCCATGGACCATCCTATATGTTTTAGCCCAACTTGATTATCCATGGAGCATTAGCCCACTATACAAGTATGGATGATTTACACAATCAACACATATATTTAATTAGTCTTCTTTTGATCACTTAATTAATCCTAGATTAATTCTTGATCAATACTAATTAAATAATCTTATTATTCTTATTATTAATATACTAGAAATTATAATATATTAATAACCATAAGTGTCTTATTTCCCTCATTTAGTCTATCCAAGTGCATGATGCCATGCAGCCCAAATAGACCATGTCGGGTCGGGTCAAGTCTTACCAATTATAGTTATGGACTTAGACATTAATCCAACAAAACTTCCATCAGTCCTTCGCCCCCAAGCGAAGCTGGTTCAGTGCAAACCGAACTCTAAAATGCTCCGGACACGAGCAAGTATAGAAACATCCCTCAATATCAGAAATCCATCTCATCGCAGCTATCGAATCCTGTGTCTCGTCGAACTCTAGTGGCTTCGTGTTGCTGAAATCTTGGTACAGCAACGAGTCACCCCCCTGTGGCCTTGCAGCAGCGATGGTTGTAGTGGCCGCAACAACAACACCATTAGTAAGAGCAGCGTAATGCTCGTCAAAAGTCTCGATGAGAGTGGTCTTGATAGACCCAAACATCTCTGGTATCTTGGCTCAGATGGCAGCAACCACCTCCTCATGAATCAACCTGCGGATCTCCTCATCACTAACACCACTGCTCTCAGGTGTATGGCATGTCCCAACCATGATGTCTCTCTGAAATACAACAAAAAATATCAGAGATCCACTCGAGCATACTCGCACTCGATAACTCAGCCCTACTTGTTTCCTAGTACCCTAAGGATTCTTACTTGGACTGCACACAGATACGGTGTCTTCGGTAGTACGGGCCCTTATGCTACCGTCCACACTGCATCAGTATTCACCCCAAGTCCTCCTCCTTGGATCCAGATCACAAGTACTCTACATCTTGCTAGCATAGGCTACCCTTCGGTAGACCTCTCATAAGCTCCTCGATGCTACCTACTCACTCTCAAGCATCTAATAGCAACAGAAAACTTCCTAGGCTAAGGCATCACAAATCAGGACACTCTAGTCCTAATATGAATACCTAGCCTACTCTAACATGCATATCATATCATAATCATATCTCATAACACATAATGCAAGGGTATTCTGGAAAATCACCGTTCGGGCACTAGCTGACCATACACACTTAAGTTCAGACACGCCCGAAGGTGCATCCAAATCCCTCAAACCAAGGCTCTGATACCAACTTGTAACAATGTAAATTTCAAAACAATTGTTCAGTTTTTAATAATGCTATTTCATTCATAAAAATTCCCAATTCTCAATGTATCACATAAAAAATCCTTAAAATTACATCCCAAGATCAAATATATGAAACTTCGATAGTGTGTACTGGTCATGCTGGCTCCTTCCTGCGATCCTCACTGGTACCTGAAACACATCACACAAACACTATAAGCACAAAGGATTAGTGAGTTCCCCAAAATACCGCATACAACACATACGCCACTTGAGGCTACAATGCGACCCTCTGGTCGATGTGTCCTAGCGGAACTGTCCAGTCTCGTAGCTCGTTGGACCCTCTGGTCCAGTCATAGCTCGTCGAACTCTTCGATCCAGTCTGTATCGTTGGACCCTTTGGTCCATTCTATATCGTTGGAGCCTCCGGTCCGGTCTATACAACATACCGCATACATACAACCAAAATGCACATAATCTCAAACATACATATAGCATACAAGACCCTTCAGTCTACACATAATATGACTCTAGGTAATGTATAGTGAGAATACTCACCTCGGGTATCTTGGATAATCTCGCACATGAACACACTAGTCTAGCCCCCGCCTAAACACGTAAACAGCACTCTCAAATTAATAATGGCTCTCAAGGCTAGATTAAATCCACTCCTACAATTCCATAGAAGGGTAAAAGTGTTGGATTAGTTTCTAAGGCTGTAACTATATTTGGTAAGTACTTGACCCGGTTGTGCGTGGTCCTTTTTGGGTTGCCTTCACCATAGCAACTTGACAAGATGATTTGTAAAGAGAGAAGAGATATTATTGTTAATATATTATAAGAGTAATATATTAAAGGAATAATAATATTATTTGATTGATATAAGTCATATATTAATTAAGAATTAATTTGGTGACTTAAAGAGGTTAATTGAATAAAGGGGCATAAACTGTCAAATGTGTGATAGTTGTGTTTTCGGGCTATGTATCCTTATGGATATTAGGGTGGACGGATTTTAGGGTTAGGATACCTTAAAATCGTCCAAGCCTCATATCTAGGAGGATCTTTGGATTTCTTAGGCCCTAAGTTATTCAATTAGGGTTAAGGGTGTAACCTTAGTATCTCATAGTAAAAATAGACCCCTTGGGTGAGGGAAATCGGCCATACTCTTGCAAGGAAGAAACCGTAGAGACGATTTCTCACCTCGTCTCTCTCTCTCTCTCTCAAGATCATCTTCTTTCTAGTTGGTGTTTGTAAGCCATTAGAGGAGTGAAAATTGTGACTCTAAGCTCCAAGAACAAGAAGTTTCAAGCAAGCAACTTAAGTTATCCTTCTAGATCTGATTTCATATGATATGATTCAATTGTTTACACCAGATCTAGAATTGTAAGCCTTGCATACATTGCATTTTCAATTAGAGAAACCTAGATCCAAGCATTAGGGTTTGCATGTACACATAGGAAAGTTCTTATGGTTCAAAACCATCATTGGTATCAGCGCTTTGACTGACTTCTATTGAATTGATGCATTGGTTAATTGCTTGTTGCTTAAAAAATTCGATTTTTATGATTCTGACTCATGAACTCGGCGAGTAGCTCCAACTCGGCGAGTTCTAGCGCCAGAAAGAGCCAATTTCGGGATTTCTTGTTGTTTTGCTTGAGGATACTTGCCTTAATTGTTTTGGGCCATTAAAATCCGAATTTTATGATATATTGGAGTATATTCTTGACCAAACAAAAGATAATTACCATTTAATTGAATAATAATTTCCAGATATGATAATAATTTATTATTTGAATTAAATTGGTGAATTGTCTTGCAAATAATATTGATTAGATCAAATTTAAATAATCTAATTAGTTGATTTGTATTATTTTCTATTTGATCCTTATGTTTTGAAAAGTTTAAAACTTGTCCTCAAGTTTTGAAATTTAAGTTTTGTGATTAAAAGTTTAATTCGAATAATTAAATTTCAAACCTTAGAATTTTAGAAGTTTAAAATTCAACACTATACTATTATATTATTACAAGCTTAATATATATATATATATATATATATATATATATATATATATATATATATATATATATATATATGATTTAAATGTGCTAGTCTTACCGTTAGTAGGCCTCATTCAAGAAACCAGTCTATAAGGTGGGTATAAGGTTGCTGCCTATAAAATGATGCTTAATGGGTGTACACTCAAACCCACCGCTTGCTTGACTGGTGGAGGGTCGTTAGCCGAACGCCTAGGATAGGGCAATCCTCTCCTCATTAATAAGAATAATAAATATATATAAAGTAAATAAATGTATTTCATAAAATTCCCAATCTTAGTTACTTTAGGAAAACTGAATTGATGCAATCCCATGAAATTACACTTTGCACCTTTGTTAAGATATTATTGGAGCGTGTGTGGTTAACCGGCACACTAATTGGTTCTAAGCAAAGGTGGAAAAGGGTGATTCATTGTTTATCATAGTTCGATGGAACGTGTGTGGTTTACCGGCACATCGAATAGATGACTGTAACAATGAAGGCACCATGTAGATTTGCATGGTTATTCACACCTGCTTTGTGATCCTCGGCATCCCAGTCACAAACTAGAGGGCATATCGAGATTTAAACATGCCATTGAAAGGTTCAATGAATCTCAAAGAAATCTAGGAATTCTCAATACATTTGAAACTTAAGCTTGTGTTTTTCATGGTGAAGAATTAGTGAATCGTCATTCACTTACCTCCAAATTATTTGCATATTGGATCACGGCATCCCTTTTCTAATGTGTAAATAATGTTATTGTTTCCAAGCCCTAAATTTTCATTTTGGGTGTTAATTAGGGACTTAACTCTAATATAAGTTTTTTCCTTTCTATTTGTAGATGTCTAACGCGAACAACGTTGCTGCTAGCTCATTCACGCTAATGAGCCTTTGTCAAAAACTTACTTTTGACGGCTAGAACTTTAGTGAAAGGATAAGATACATCCGCATGATCGTGCGTTACGAGGACAAAGAGTATGTTCTTGATGAGAAGCTTGAAAAGATCAAGCCAGGAATTGCTACTCCCGAAGAAATGGCTGTCTTTGAGACCCATGAACGTGATGCAATGAAAGTCCATTGCATCATGCTAGCCACGATGAACTCCGAATTCCAAAAGTTCTATGAGGACATGTATCCTTATGAGATGCATCTAGACTTGATGGAGAGATAATACCGAAGCGCGAGGCAAGAGCGTTATGAGATCATAACGAATATGAGCACTTGCAAAAGATGCAAAGATATGTTGATCGTCTTCGCAAGTTAAATGTTAACTTTGGGGAAGATTTGGCTATCGACATCATTCTTCACTCCTTGCCCTCGTGCTACAACCAATTTAGGATGACCTACCACATGAACAAGGAAGAGGTCACCTTAAGCAAACTCCAAGGGCTCCTATGGACTGCTGAGGACAAGTCTGTTGCACTAACTCCCAATTCACCCGCTGCTCCTGTTTTGGCTATTGGCCAGGGAAGGGGCAAGAAGAGGAAGGCTTCTTCGAAGAACCACCGCAAGGGAAAGTCCCAAGATGGTTCCTCTTCTAGTGGGACCAAAGTTGACCCTGCTAAGCCCAACCCAAACCCAAAGGAGGCAGAGTGCCATCATTGCCACAAAATAGGGCATTGGAAAAGAAGTTGCCCGGAATATCTGTAAGCCATCAAGGATGGGAAGATCAAGCCATCTTTCGCAGGTATTTACACAATTAACTCTAATGATTCATCTCATGCTATTTCTTGGGTTCTTGATATAGGATGTGGTTATCATATTTGTTCTGATTTGAAGGGACTAGGAAGAAAGAGGGATGTGGAGCGTGGAAGAATAAATCTAATCATGGGGAACAGAAGATCGTCGCCTGTGACCAAGATTGGAGTGTATTCTCTAGTTCTTAGTAATGGATTGAATTTAGATTTAAATAATTGTTGCTACTCGCCAGATATGGCAAGAAACATCATTTATTTTCATGGTTTATTTAGACAAGGATTTAGATATTCATTTAATAATGAGAATGGTTTGATTTATGCTTATCTAAATGGTGTTTCATATTTTGAAGCAATGCCTTGTAATGGAATTTATGAAACTGTTATGGTTGTAGATAACCTAGGAAATGATGCATTGTGTTTGGATTCTTCCAATAGTATGGATAAAGAATGATTGTGGCATTGTCGTCTTGGACATGTCAACATGAAGCGCATACCCCAACTCCAAAAGGATGGAGTGTTGGAGTCATTCGACCTTAGGGAAGATGACACGTGCAAATCTTGTTTACTCAGAAAGATGACCAAGTCACCCTTCACTGGCACTTGTCAGAGGGGTGAGGGTTTATTGGATCGCATACACACCGATGTGTGTGGGCCCTTTAGATCCACCACAAATGATGGGAACCGCTTCTACATGACTTTCACCGATGATTATAGTAGATATGGGTATATTTACTTAATCAAGCACAAGTCGGAAACGTTTGAAAAGTTCAAAGAGTTCAAACATGAAGTGGAGAATCAATTGGGAAGGAAAATCAAGATGCTTCAATTTGATTGAGGAGGAGAGTACCTAAGTCTTGAATTCCACAACTATCTCACGGAATGCGGAATAGTTTCGCAATTGACGCCACCTAGGACACCGCAGTTGAATGGTGTGGCAGAAAGGCGTAATCGAACCCTGTTAGACATGGTTCATTCCATGATGAGTCCGGCTTCACTACCTATCTCATTTTGTGGGTATGCCTTAGAGACTGCCGCCCATATCCTTAACCGAGTCCCTACAAAGAAGGTTGCCAAAACACCTCACGAGATGTTGACAAGGAAAGCTCCCTCGTTGGCACATATCAAGGTTTGGGGCTGTGAAGTTTTCATAAGACGAGAAACTCACGACAAGCTCGAACCTCGTAGTGAGCGGTGTATTTTCATCAGCTACCCACAGAAATCCTTTGCATATCTCTTCTATAGACTGAGTGACAATGTTGTCTTCGTTGCGAGGAGAGGGGTTTTCCGAGCGCGAGAACTCATAAGCCAAGGAGATAGTGGGAGGCATATCGATCTTGAATAGATTCAAGAGTCGAGCGATGAAGGAACATCTATCGCTGGCGCTTAACCCGAGGAAACTCCGGTTGAACCAATTGACGAGTCCTTACCTCTTAGACGTTCCGAAAGAGTTAGAGTTCAACCCCAGTTTTATGGCTTTCATATTACTACCGAAGGGGAAACGTATATTAGTGATGGTACGCTGTCACACCCCCAAACCAAGGATGGCGGAAACGTTCGGGGGTGGAGGACTTCATGTAGAGTATCGCAACAACGAGTATAATAGTGCTAAAAGTAAATACAACCATCATAAATATAACTAAAAAAGTTACACCAAAGTATGTGTTTACATGATTTAAATCAATTACATAATGATACAAAATGAACTGTTTGACAATTTATTGTCCCATCCTCAAAACGCTGTTGATTTCCTGTTTCACTGAATTCCTGAGAATACAAGTAGTTTTGAAAAGTGCCAACACAAAGGTTGATGAGTTCATAAGCTTTTGACAGTAAGAGTTTGAAAATCGATCTTTGTAACGAGATGTATGTTACCAAGAAAAATCCAATATTTTCCTTATAAAAGTTATGTGGTCCTAAATACCAGGACCGAAAATAAACAAGTATTTGTCATACTTAAAGATATAAAAGTGGTTTCATATTGCCGTAAAAACCCTTTCTGATTTGAGAAAACTCCCGAAATGAATGGTGTGTAGTCTTAAATGCCAAGACTGAAAATATACAGCAATATCTATAGTTATTGATATGAAAAGTGATTTTAAATCGGCATAAAACCCTTTTTGATATGAAGACATACAAGTATTTTTCCATACTTAAAGTAATTTCTGTGAGCTAAATCGACATAACTCGCTAAATTAAAGTTAGAACCCATAAATCTTATGATTTGTTAATACCACATGTGAGCTATCATAACCATATTTGACTTAGATGGCCTCGTAATGCGACGTTCTTCAGGCATCGCCGTTAAATGACACTTGTCGCCACAGACCTGCCGGTCTAGCTATTGCAAGCAGCTCTGGTGTGGGTTTGTCAAACCCAATATAGATCTATACACAACTATCACGTTCTCCCTACAAGAGACTCTGGTTACAATTTACATGACTTTTTGAATTGGTTACTTTGGAAGTAACCCGAAGTGAATGACTCACAAATTTATTCATTAACAGATTTACGTGAACTAAACTGAAATCCTTTGGTAAATAAGTTTGAGAAGTAAATGATACATAAACTATACCTATTATAGTTTATCCAAAACGTTTGTAATGTATAAGAACTCTTTTATGAAAATGCTTTAGTGTTATGAATCCATAAACTATGCTTATTATAGCCTAATATTTGTGTTCTAAATGAATGAATAATCTTATCATGAATGACTAAGTTTCAGTTTATGATGATAAACTAACAAGGAAGCACATTCAATATTTAGAACTTATTGTTATACATTTTGCTCAACATAATACAAAGTGTTATACATTTTGCTCAATATAATACAAAATGACTAGGTATGGGCTGATGGGGAATAGTGACATGGAGTGGGTGTGGGAGGTTGCTTGTGTCATAGATTAAAGCAAAGTCAACACTCCACCTCTTGTACTTCACCCACTCATCTTGGATAAGGTTTATCCCCAAAAACGTGGTTAATTAGTAAATATGGGGCCTTATATATTAAAATAAAGTTTTGGGTGAAAATCTCGCGTTAAAACAATGAAAAACGAAGCTAAAATGAAGTCGTAGTCGAAAACCGGAAAGAAACGAACTTCTAGCGAGACCTCTCAGTCCTGGTCGGAGGTTCGTTCCTCCTAAGGCTGGGCGAGAGGCGAGATGAAGCGAAACAGTAAGAAGCGAAAGGAACCGAGAGGCGAAATGGACCAAGAGGCGAGGTTCGGGCCCGAAAGGAGGTTCGCTTCTGACACTTCGCTTCTGACAAGTTCGGCTCCTTGAGAGGGTTCGGCTCCTTAAGAGGGGTTTCGGGTCCTTAAGCTTATTTTACTCGTTTTTACCCCGTTTTAAACCGTTTTTGACCCGGTTAAGGGTCGGGATGGCCCGAAAGACTGTAAAAAGTTTAAGGAACTTTTGAGAGAGATTTGGGAGAGATTTCACATACTTGGAGAGATTTCTCATACAAAGAGAGATTTGGGAGAGATTTCACATACTTAGAGAGATTTATCATACAAAGAGAGATTTGGGAGAGATTTCACATTCTTGGAGAGATTTCTCATACAAAGAGAGATTTGGGAGAGATTTGACATGCTTGGAGAGATTTGGGAGAGATTCTAGATAAAGAGAGATAGAGTGAAAACGAGTGAGAGAGGTTTCATGTGTGACATTTGTGAGTGTCCGGCTTTGCAATGCAAGGTCTATAAACTCAGTTAAGCCATGTTTAAGGACCTTAAACACTCCTGATGAGTATGCAACATTGTTTTATCAGTTTGGTTCGTTACTTACCACAGTTTTAGGTTAAAGAAATCTAGATGTACGAACTTTTCAATTTATGACTTCTCATTAGAATAGCGACTTGTATAGTATTTACCTAACATGAGCCCTAGTATACAAGGGTTAGTTGGGTTGACCGGTCTGACTTGTTGACTTTATTTGACTTTGACTTGACCAGAATTTGAAGGTTGTCACATACGCTAATAAATATAGATGAACCTAATAGCTATAAGGAAGCCATGGCAGGCCTAGAGTCTGCAAAATGGAAAGAGGCAATGGACAGAGAGCACCAGTCCATGTATGACAACCAAGTTTGGAGTTTGGTTGTCAATGTGCCCGGACGTAATACGGTTGGGTGGAAGTGGATCTTTAAGAAGAAGAATGACGTGGATGGGAATGTGGACACGTATAAGGCACGATTGGTTGCGAAGGGCTTTACTTAAACTCCCGGAGTTGACTATGATGAGACCTTCTCGCCAGTTGCTAAGTTAAAGTCTATTAGGGTGATGCTAGCAATTTCTGCATTTCATGATTATGAGATATGGCAGATGGATGTCAAGACCGCTTTCCTTAATGGGAAGTTGGCTGAGGATGTTTACATGGCTCAGCCAGAGGGTTTTGTCAATCCGAAGCATCCCAATAGAGTGTGCAAGCTTGAGATGTCCATTTATGGACTTAAGCAAGCATCTCGCAGATGGAATCTTTGCTTCGATGAGAATGTAAACGAGTTTGCATTTGTACGAAGTGAAGATGAATCATGTGTATATGTCAAGGCCAGTGGGAGTATAGTTAACTTCCTCGTTTTGTATGTCGATGACATACTGCTCATAGGAAATGACATCCCGACTCTGCAGGAGGTTAAGTCCTGGCTCGGGAAGTGCTTCGCTATGAAGGACCTCGGAGAGGCTTCCTATATTTTGGGAATAAGGATAGTGAGAGAACGAAGTAAGAGACTAATAGGACTTAGTCTGAATACTTACCAGGATAAAGTACTAAAATGTTTTAGTATGGAAAACTCGAAGAAGGGAGAACTACCAATATAGAGTAATGCCAAATTGAGTAAGACTCAAAGTCCGAGTATAAAAGCCGAGATAGCTGAGATGAGCCGAGTACCTTATGCTTCCGCAGTTGGCTTAATCATGTATGCTATGACTTGTACTCGCCCTGATGTGGCCTTTGCCTTGAGCATGGTCAGTAGATATCAAGGGAACCCTGGCAGAGCTCATTGGATTGCGGTCAAGAATATTCTTAACTACTTTCGGAGGACCAAGGAATGGTTTTTAGTCCTTGGAGGGAGTGATGACTTAAAGGTGTGAGAGTATAGTGACGCAAGCTTCCAAACCGACAGGGACAACTACCGTTTGCAGTTGGGCTGGGTCTTTACCATTAATGGAGGAGTAGTGACTTGGAAAAGTTCCAAGCAAGAGACCGTAGCTGATTCCACATGCGAATCAGAGTACATTGGAGCGAGCGAAGCGTAAAAGGAGGTGATGTGGTTGAATAACTACATTCGTGACCTTGGAGTTGTGCCTACCATGAAGGAGCCTATGGAAACTTTCTATGATAATGAAGGAGCGGTTGCCTTAACCAAGGAATGGAGGGATAATGGTAGATCTCGGCATATCGATAGAAAATATCACTTTATTAGACATCGAGTAGAAGAATGATACCTCATAGTAAAGAGGGTATCGTCAGAGGATAACCTAGCAGATCCGCTTACGAAGGGACTGAATAGGGTTAAGCATTCGCAGCACGCTAGGAGCATTAGTCTGAAAGACGATATTAGTTTAAATTAGATAGTTTGGAAACATGTAATAGATAAATGTAATTGACATTTGATAATTAAATAAAGGAGTATTATTTATAAGTAAAGCTATTGTCTTATGTTAATTGTTTAACTATTGATTCACTTTGCATGTTTTGACTTCCTGAATAATTGAGTTATTAAGAATAATCAAATTATTCGAATGGTCCACAATCGTTCATATGTTGAAGTAGGTATGAATGAAGATTGTCAGGAATTGGTGTGTAGATTGCCTAAAAGGTATTAGACATAGCAAAGGTTTGCTGCAACGTTCATGAGTGCTTATGAACAAGTTTTGAGCATTGGAATAAACTCGCGCTTGCTGGAATCACTTTATGGAACATAACGCAAGTGACCGCAAGACGATAATATCATGTGGTCTTAAAACTAAGATATATGGTTTATTGTTTATTAATTGGTTGTGCATTGACAATGCGAAACCGCATCAGTAAATTGATGTCATAAAACGCATTGTTGTGGATAGTTGATTAGTAAATAGTAAATGCATATAAGTCGAAGTTTATCTGTTACTTTTATCCCAAGAGGGTAAAAGCGATATCAGGGCCCCTCGATGATTTGATTTGACTTATGTGTCAGGCCCGGTCAGGACTAAATTGATGTGTTCAATTAAGTTCTATGTCAAATAAATCTGAGATCAAGAAACCAACTGCTGGACAATAAGTTCCATGAGATTGTCCACACAATATCTAAACAAAGGATTGTACAATCCCTTATCTAAAGGATTGGAAACTGATAAGATCAGAGTTTGACAGCATCTTTGAGAGCAACAATTGCTAATCAGATTGTGTTTGCATATATAGTAACTGGACTTATCCAAGTGGGAGACTGTTGGATTAGTGTCTAAGGTTGTAACTATATTTGGTAAGTACTTGACCCGGTTGTGCATGGTCCTTTTGGGTTGCCTTCACCATAGCAACTTGACAGGATGATTTGTAAAGAGAGAAGAGATATTATTGTTAATATATTATGAGAGTAATATATTAAAGGAATAATAATATTATTTGATTGATATAAGTCATATATTAATTGAGAATTAATTTGGTGACTTAAATATGTTAATTGAATAAAGGGGCATAAATTGTCAAATGTGTGATAGTTTTGTTTTTGGGCTATGTATCCTTATGGATATTAGGGTGGACGGATTTTAGGGTTACGATACCTTAAAATCGTCCAAGCCTCATATCTAGGAGGATCTTTGGATTGCTTAGGGCCTAAGTTATTCAATTAGGGTTAAGGGTGTAACCCTAGTATCTCATAGTATAAATAGACCCCGTGGATGAGGGAAATCGGGCAAACTCTTGCAAGGAAGAAACCCTAGGGACGATTTCTCACCTCCCCTCTCTCTCTCTCAAGATCATCTTCTTGCTAGTTGGTGTTTGTAAGCCATTAGAGGAGTGACAATTGTGACTCTAAGCTCTAAGAACAAGAAGCTTCAAGCAAGCAACTTAAGGTATTCTTGTAGATCTGATTTAATATGATATGATTCAATTGTTTACACTAGATCTAGAATTGTAAGCCTTGGATACATTGCATGTTCTATTAGACCAACCTAGATGAAAGTATTAGGGTTTGCATGTGCTCATAGGATAGTTCTTATGGCTCAAACCCATCAAAAAGACCATTTTACCCCTCCCTGACCGAAAAGTCGAAAGGTTGACCTAAACCCTAAAAGTCAACAGAAGTCAACAGGAGGCAATACGCGGTGCGTACCTTCTCTGTACGCGGGGGGTACGCCGACGAACCACAGTCGGGGTCTCAACCCCTTACGTTGCGCGTACTGAGAGTTACGTCCAGCGTAAGTCTCAGTTTCAACCTTTCCTTGGATTATGGTCTTAAACTATTAAGACACTCATTTAACTTTCAGGTCTGACTTTCCTTAAGCCTCTTATCTCATATAGTCGGAACCTTTAAGCCTTTGCATGGTTGTAAAGGTCCTTACACACTCTAACACCTTTCCTTCTTCCTCAAAAGGTCTAATTCTCATGCATGGCTCAATATTCACATCCAAGATTGCATTTTTATGAACATATAGTTCTTATAGTCCTGAAATATGATAGATCTAGGCCAATGGAGACCATTTGCTCATAAAGTCTCCACCTCGGGACCAAAAACCCTAGAAATTGGTCCAAGAAGCACAGAACACAAATGACAAGGAAAGTTTTGAGCTTTTTACCACAGAAAGAAGCTCCAACCTCTGAAAAGCTCGAATCTACTCTTGACCACAAACTCCTAGCTTCCAAAACGGCCTCCTCTCCTCTATCACAACCTTGAAATGGCACTTTGAAGCTTAGAACACAACACACTACCTAGAAAACGAAGGAGGACTCTCTATTAGGGTTTCACTCTTTGAAATGTTGGTTGAGGATAAAGCCTTAGCATTCCTTTTACAGTGCGCAAGCCACATATTAGAGTTTACAACCGGGCTTGCTACGCCCAGTGTAACCCTGGGTACGCCCAGCGTACCTAGGCAAGTCCGCATCCAAATTAAGCACACGAGTACGCGCAACGTACTCTTCAGTACGCCCAACGTACTCACTTGCCTAACATTTCATTTTAGGGGCTTAACTTGACAACTTAGGAAAAGAGAAAGGTTTAAGAGACACACCTGAATTCGGGATGTTACATTGTAACTCGTTGAGCAAGGTGTAAAACTATATGGTTATTTCGTGTTGATTGCATTACTAAATCCATTAATCATCCCGATGCTTTGACATGCATGGAAAGGATTTAATTACTTTCAAAACACTACGACATATGTGATAAACTATACTTAAGTATAGTTTATGGATTTTCTACACTTCGAATAGAAAAGCAATTGATACAAATTACACTATGGAAACTCGGTTTCTGCATTTATTCTACACGTAAACACTTTAGCTTAAATTGTGAGACATCTCTTCATGGCATTCTTAGGAGTGCTGGTAAAATCCTGAATAGTTATAACCAGAGTCTCTTGTAGAGAGAGCGTGATAGTTGTGTATAGATATATATCAGGAGTGATGCCCCGCATTTAAGCTATTTGCAACATCTCGGCCGACAAGTTAGGGATGACAAATTTCATAAAATTTTCCGACGTCCGAAGAACATCGTAGCAGGTCACTAAGTCTTAAGCATGGTTATAGCAACTCATAGGGAGTTAATGCAAACATAAAGTTTACTGGAGTTTAGTCATCACAGGGGTTTTATGTCACCTTAAAACCACGCATACAGTAATTAAAAATGAAAACACACTTACATAACACATCCTTAGAAATTGAGACTGCACTTCACCTTTTTAAGAAAGTATTAGGTTTTCCTATACAAGAAAAAATGTTACAAACAAAGGTTTTCACTCATTACATCCGAAAGCTTATGCACTCACCAACTTTATTGTTGACACTCTTTCAAAATTACTTGTATTCTCAGGTTATCACTGAGATAGAATAATCGCAGGCATTTGAAGAAGGAACGCTCCGGTGTTCCACAAACTATTTACATTTCATATTGTCATCGATTTGAAACATGTAATGATTAAATATTGTGTAACTTTTTTGATTATATATATGAATGGTTGTGTGCACTTGTTCATTTTTGCACTCGTGGTTGTGATTCTAAATATGAAGTAAGTCGCCCTCGGACATTTCCGCCATCCGTGGTCCGGGGGTGTGACACGATGTGAGCCATCCTTTTTCTTCACAAATAGGATCGGGGCTCCCCATTGTGAACTACTCGCTCTGATATATCCCTTGCCTAGCAGCTCTTGTAGCGGCATAGAAAACTCCTGCATCTCAGGAGGAGCCAACCGATATGGTGCCTTGGCTATAGGAGCTACACCACAGACTAAATCAATCCTAAACTCAACTTGCCTCTCCGGAGGTATCCCAGGAAGTCCTCCGGAAATAAATCAGAGTACTCTCGCATAACCGGTATATCATCCACTATCACCTTATCCTTATCCTGGACATCCATAACATAAGTGATCTATCCTACGCAACCCTGTCGAAGGTGATGCCTCGCCCTCGCTGCTGAATAAAGAGTTGGTCCACTCTGCGACCTCTCACCCAGAATCACTAACCCCCTTCCACTAGGAGTCGGACCCTCACTAGCTGCTGCATGCAGTCTATCATTGCTCCATTTGGACTCAAAAAGTCCATGCCCACTATTACCTTATTCCCTCGCAAGGGAATAGGAACTAAATATACTAAAAACTATTCATCGAATTGTTGGATATAGTGTCTAAGTCCATAACTTTATTTGTCATGTACTTGACCCGACCCGACATGGTCCATTTGGTTTGCATGGCATTGTAACGCTTAGGTAGACTATAATGAGAGAAAGGACACTTAAATATTATTTATATATTACAAGTTCTAATATATTAATAATATTACTTAATTAGTATTGATCAAGAATTAATTTGGAATTAATTTAGAGATAAGAAAGAGACTAATTAAATATATGGGGTTGATTGTGTAAATCATCCATTCTTGTATAGTGGGATAATTATCCATGGTTTATGGAATTGGGATAAATCCCATGTGGTGCTCCATGGATAGTCCATGGGCATAATAAACCCATGGATCATGGAAATGAGAAGCCATGTCAATTAGATTTTACATGGTGTAACCCTACTTTTGACACAAGTATAAAAGGACCCATGGTTCATCATTTTCGGCACTAAGACTATAAGGAAGAGGGCTAGCCAAAAATAGTGCATGTGTGTGTTTCTATCAAGTTATTCTAAGTGTTGTGGTGTTGTGTGAAGCATTTGAGGCATCACATTTGGGGTGCGAGGATCACAAAGTCATCAAGGAATCCAAACAATAAGAAAGGTATGTTATTCTACTAGTTTTATATTACACGCTCCCCATGCTATGCTAGTTAGGAACTAAATCTTGGAAAAATCAAATTTGCATGTATATTATAGAAAACATATATCCAAGGTTTCTAGGGTTGCATGTACACCATAGGAGTTTTTGAATGCTCAAAACCCATCAGTGGTATCAGAGCCTAGGCTTGTTTTCTGTATACTTGATGCAAATTGCTTGAAAAATCGAAAATCTGCTCACTGTTTGTCTGAACTCACCGAGTCCATGGGGGGACTCAACGAGTCCATGTGAAAGTTCATCCTACTCGTCGAGTAGGAGCTGTTGTGTGCATATCTTCGAGTTTTGTTGCTGGAAATGGGCTAGTATCATTACCCTAAACTGTTATTGACTTGTGTAATTTGTTTTTGAAGTGGTAATGATTATGTTAATCCATTTCCAATGGCTATTATCAAAATTTCATGTTTTATATATATGTTAATATGATTCTTAAAATTGTTGATATGAATGTTCATGCTTATGAGTCTTAGAAAGATCATAGGAATTTTTGTAACTTGCATGTTTAATTATTTCATAATCTTAATGCAAATGATGGTGTCCATAATTTGTCCTCAAGTTATGGATAACCAAAAGACACATATTTAAAATTGTAATTAAAGAATAAGAGGTTACGTAAAAAAGAAGAGTCTTCATTTTAATGGACCATTAAAACTCTTAAGTTATGAAATGAAAAGTAGTGAATAGTTTCAACACTTGCCCTCAAGTTTTGGAATTTGTAAAGTCTTACACCCTAATACTCTATTCCAAATTAAACCTTGTAATTTTAAAAGTTTAAAATTGAACCCTTATACTACTATAATATTAAAAGTTTAATTATTATATATATACATGTATAAGAATAAGTCAGTCTTACCATTAGTAGGCCTCATTCACGAAGTCGGTCAATGAGAGGGGGTATAAGGTTACTGCCTATAAAATGGTAGTTCAATGGGTGTCCACTCTCACCCACCGCTTCCTTGACTGGTGTAGGGTCGTTAGCCGAAAAAGGTAGGATAGGACCTTAATCCTCTTTAAAAGTATAATGAAATTATAAAGTAACTATACCTTAATAATTCCCAATCTTAGTTACTTTAGGAAAATGTGAAATTGGTGCTAACCCATGAAATTACACTTTGTACCTTACCAAGTCGTTAGTGGAGCGCGTGTGGTTAACCGACACACTAACAAGGACTAGTAAAAGTGGCAAAGGGTAACTTGACTTTATCATAGATCGGTGGAGCGTGTGTGGTTAATTGGAACATCGATTAGGTGATAAAGTTAAGGGTACCAAGTCAATTTGCATGGTTATTCACACCTTTTTTTGTGATCTTTGGCATCCCAGTCACAAACTTGAAAAGGGCACATTCGAGATTCAAACATGCTATTGAAAGTTCAATGTCTCAAAAAGATCTAGGAATTTCAAATCAAATAAAACCTAATAATAATTTGTTTCGTTTTGGTGGTGGAAATTGGTGAATCGTCGTTTACCTACCTTTAACTATTTTATAATTGGATTACGACATCCCTCTTCTAGTTATAAGTAGGTTGTTGGGTCCTAGCCTTAATATTTCATTTGGGTGACTTATTAAGGATTCTTTATCTAATAAAACTTGTTCTTCTTTCTTTCATATGTCTTCCAACAACACTACTGGCTCAAACCCTATAGGATCCTTTTCCCTAATGAACTTATGTGGGAAATTCACTTTTGATGGTTCTAATTTCATTGAATGGATTAGGAACATTAGAATGATTACTCGTTATGAGGGCAAAGAGTATGTCCTCGATAAGGAGCTTAAGGTTATTGATGAGTCGTATGCTACTCCTGAGGAGGTTGCTGAGTACACTACCCATGAGAAAGATGCCACTAAGGTGTCTTGTATTATGTTGGCCACAATGACAGTAGAACTCCAGAAATCCTATGAAGATTTCTACCCTTTTGAGATGCATCAAGATTTGATGGATAGGTACCATCAGAGTGCGCGTCTAGAGAGGTATGAAATCGTTTCCTCCATGATAACAGCTAGGATGAAGGAAGGAGAGTCCCTCACCGGTCACTTGTAGACAATGCAAAGGTTCGTGGATCGGTTATTGAAGCTTAATGTAGACTTCCCTGAGGACATGGATATTAATATCATTCTCCATTCTCTACCTCCAAGTTTATGATCAATTTCGTATGACTTGTCATATGAATAAGGAGGAAGTCACACTAAGTAAGCTTCAAGGACTTTTAAGGACCGCAGAAAGTGGCCTTAAAGGTAAATCAGTTGTTGTTCCTACTCCTACTACTGCCCCTGTTATGGCAATTGGGCAGGGAAAGGGAAGAAGAGGAAGACCCCTTCGAAGGGTACTAAGGGAAAGTCCCTTGAAGACTCCTCTTCAAGTGGAACCAATAAAGGTTCCATTCCTCCATCTTCAAACCCAAAGGAAGCATTGTGCTTCTACTACCACGAAATGGGGCACTGAAAGCGAAGCTGCCTCAAATACTTGCAGGATGTAAAGGATGGGAAAGTTAAACCCACCCTTGCAGGTATCTACACTATATTGTCTAATAAATCATTAAATACTAAGTCTTGGGTGTTTGATACATGTTGTGGTATTCACATTTGTACTGATTTGCAGGGCGTAAGAAGAAGTGAGAAAGTGGAGCACACGAAGATAAACTTAATCATGGTAATAGGAAAGCATCATCGGATACCAAGATAGGAGTTTACTCTTTATTGCATAATAATGGGTTAATGTTAGATTTGAATAAATGTTGTTACTCGTCTGAAATGGTGAGAAATATTATTTCCTTTCATGGCTTGTACAAACAAGGGTTTACTTTTTCGTTTGATAATAATAATGGTGCTATTAATGTTTATTACAATGATGTATTTTACTTTAAAGAATTACCTTGTGATTGTGTATATGAAGTTGTGAATGTTGTAGACAATCTAGGAAATAATGTGTTGTATATTGATTCTTCAAATAGTTTGGACAAAGCATCCTTGTGGCATTGTCGTCTTGGACATGTCAACAAGAAGCGCATAGGCCAATTCCAAAAGGCTAAATTTTTGGAATCATTTGACCTAAAGTCTGATGATAGTTGCGAGTCTTGTTTACTTGGAAAAATGACAAAGTCACCCTTCACTGGTACTTGTGAGAGGGGTGAGGGTTTGTTGGACCTCATACACACAGATGTATGTGGACCCTTCAGAGTTGCCATAAGGGATGCTAATCGCTACTATGTGACTTTTACTGATGATTACAGTAGATATGGATATATCTATTTAATCAAGCATAAGTCAGAAACCTTTGAAAAATTCAAAGAGTTTAAGCAGTAAATGGACAATCAACTGGGCAGGAACATTAAGATGCTCCGATCCGATCGGGGAGGAGAGTATCTTAGCTTCGAGTTCCTTGACTATCTTAAGAAATGTGGGATTGTCTCATAATTGACACCTCTCAGGACACCACAGCTGAATGGTGTGGTTGAGAGGCGTAATCGAACCTTGTTAGACATGGTTCATTCCATGATGAGTCGAGCTTCGTTACCAATCGCATTCTGGGGGTATGCCATAAGGACTGCCACCCATATCCTTAATCTAGTCCCTACTAAAAAGGTTGCCAATACACCTCATGAGATGTGGAGTGGGAAAGTTCCCAATCAAGACCACATCAAGATTTAGGGTTGCGAGGCTTTCGTGAGACGTGAGTCTCTTGATAAACTCAAACCTCGAACTGAGAGGTGTACTTTCATCGGCTATCCACAAAGATCCTTTGGTTACCTCTTCTACAGACCCAGTGACAATGTGGTCTTTGTAGCAAGAAGAGGAGTCTTTTGTAATAGAGAGAGAGTTCATAAGCCAAAGAGACAGTGGGAGAAAAATTGACCTTGAAGAAATTCAAGAGTCAAGTGGTGAAGGAGCCTCAAACACTAGCGACCAACCTGAGGAGGAAACTCATGTTGAGCTGATAGATGAGTCTTTACCTCCAAGGTGTTCCACAAGAGTTAGGAACACACCTGATTTTTATTATGGTTATCACATCACTACTGAAGGTGATACATTTGTCAGCGATAGTACACGGATAGATTTGGATGAACCTAATAATTACAAGGAAGCCATGGAAGTCCCTGAGTCTGCTAAATGGAAGGAGGCTATGGACATCGAGATTCAGTCCATGTATAACAATCAAGTTTGGAACTTAGTTGACAATTTACCAGGTCGTAAGATAGCTGGTTGCAAGTGGATCTTCAAGAAGAAGACTGACATGGATGGAAAGGTACACACTTATAAGGCGCGACTGGTTGCGAAGGGCTTTACTCAAACTCCGGGTGTTGACAATGATGAGACCTTCTCTCTAGTAGCCAAGATTAAGTCTATTAGGGTTACGATATCCATAGCTGTAACGCCTGGGTTTCATGGCTAAGCATTTTTGTCAATGTAATAGTCTAGGTCAACTCTTGTAACTCTTTTTGAAGTAATAAAGATGAAATATTTGAGTATTATGTGAATTATGTGTGTTTATGTGTTTGTTATTTATTTATAAATGTATAATTAATAAAAAATAAAAATGAACGTCAAAATTAAAGTGTGAGACAATCCCGATATCTCTATATAAATTTGTAGAATATGTCTCAAGGTTTCCATGTATATAAGGAACGCCGAAATCCGAGTTATAACGAAGAAATTATGACCCGTCGAAGTTTCGCGACAGAACCGACACGATACCGGGAAGCGTAAATAGTGAATTTACGATAGAGCGAGATTTAGCCTTAGCGCTCTAAACGAAAGTCGTAGAATATGTTAAACTAAGAACATCGATAAAAAGAACGCCCAAATTTGACTTCGTATGAAGTAGTTATGATTTTTCTAAGATTTAGCATAGCAATGCACAGCCCGAAATCTGAATTTTAGATCGGTCGAGTTTTAGCCGACGGGATCTAAATGAAAGTTGTAGTACTCGTAAATACCAACGCGTGGATATAAAGAACATTGATAATAGAGCTCGTATGCGAAAGATATGGACGAAGCTTAGTCCCTACTTTTCGAGCGCGGCGAATTCGATACAGTTTTGTAAATCCGAGACAGAATGAGAATTAACCAACGAGGTCTAAATGAGAGTTGAAGATCTCATTAATAGGAACTCAACGGTAAAAAGACAGACAAAAACGGAACTCGTATGCGAAAGTTATGGACGAAGCTTAGTCTCTACTTTTCTAGCGCTGCGAATTCGATACAGTTTTGTAAATCCGAGATAGAATGAGAATTAGCTAACGAGGTCTAAATGAAAGTTGAAGATATCATTAATAGGAACTCAACGGTAAAAAGACACACAAAAATGGAGCTCGTATGCAAAAGTTACGGACGAAGCTTAGAGACTACTTTACTATAAAACTCCTATAAATACAAGGGTGAACTCCTCATATTTTCTTCACACCATAAGCCTCTCTTTCTCTCTCTAACTTCTCTCTAGCCTCCCTAAACCCCTCCCAAGTCTAGGGAACCTACCTATCATGAGAAGAAAGCCCCGAAGCGCCCGACGGCTCCGAGAAGAAAAACTTTCGGCTCGGAAACGCTGCTCCAGCGAAGCCCGGTTTTTAATAAAAACTCATTGTAAGTGAGTTACGCCTATACTATATTTAATATAGCTTTTATTTAATTATAGTAACATTATTAGGACCTTAAAATAATTATTTGGGCTATTATTATGAGTTATATTGAGTGTTATTTAACGCTTATATAATAGTAATAATAGCTAGACTATTAATTAGTCGCGATTAACGTTAAAACTAAACTCTAGTGGTATTAATACAAGGTTTTGGTCAAGGAAAAATTGTTTTAAGAAGTAACGGAGAGCTGTCCGAGTGCCGAGTCACCACCTTACCAGGTGAGTGCATAGTTACTTTCAGCTTACACATAGATATGAAGTATTTTATATAAATTACGTGCTATGTGTGCATATTACCTGAATACTTGCTATCTATGCTAGATGAACATTTTTATACATGTTTTCAAAGATTTAAACTGTATATTTATTTTATATCTACAAAAATGTTGGGGTAAAACATGGGTAGATGTATTAGTTGCTGTGTGATAAAATGAAATAATGAGAGGCCTCGTTGTAGATGTTATTGATGATCTAGTCATCTAGCGGAGTATAGATGACGACCACGGACTATTCTAGACAGTCCAGTGGAACACTAGCAGGCTCGCAACCTGTAGGTGTTTATTCGAACTGTGTGTTTATTTGAACTGTGTGCTCACCAGATGTACTCCATCCCCCACATGGTTGCCTTAAGGACATTTATTGTTGAGGAATCCCCTTAGCAGTAGTGTCCGTCCCGATGATAATCCTTAGGATAGGTCCCTTATGATAGATGCTTTTGATAAATCTTTATCATATTTTGTTTTGGGACAAATTCCGCAACACTTTCATTTAAAATGTTACTCTGATTTTTAAACAAAGCATAAACAAATCGGTCTTTTTTGGCCGTGATTTTGGGGATGTCACAGTTGGTATCAGAGCATTAGTTTAAGCTAACTACGAATATGGATTTATTTGTAGACTTAAACTTAGAATGCTAAGCGATGATTGTGAGGTGTGAACACTAGTTTATTTTAGGAATTATGCCTAAAATGCTTTATGTGCTAAATGCTTTGTGCCTAATATGCTATTATTTGTTCGGATCCATGGTCGGTTGCCGACCGGATCTGGAAACCTTATGTGTTTAGGATTCTAAACGTACGACTACGATATTACAACTAGCATGTAAACGTTTCGGAGTGATAAGGATGATTTAAACGTCTATCCTAAATAAAGATCTAAATTCACCTTATTCGGTGTATAGATCAAAATGGCAAGGACCCGTAGCGGAAACGTGAATGCAAATGGAAAAAGAAACCAACCCCCAGTGATTGAGCAAATATCGGTTGTGGAAGTCGCTGCTGAGCCAATAACAATGCCCAGAGTGCAAGCGATGATCCAAGCGATGTTGGATCGTCAAATGGAGGAAACTAGACGTTTGCTCCAGCAAAATCGTGAGGAAGCCACTATTCAGATCGAACAGCCCAAGTTAAACGAAGGGCAGACTGAGGAAGGAGACTACATTGGAACTGTTGGTCAAGTCAACCCACCAATAGTTCAACAAAATAACCGAGATGACGGATTCGAGAGAAATGGATGCAAGTACAAGGATTTTCAGACTTGCAAGCCATCGACTTTCACGGTAAAGGAAGATCCAATCGGAGTCATGGATTGGATCTCGGAAATGGAGTTAGCTTTCATGACGTGCGGTTGCAGAGGAAAGCTACAGACCACGTTTGCAGTGCGTCAGTTTCAAGGAGGCGCTGTACGTTGGTGGAATACCTTGGGGAAGACTTTAAGCCCCAACAAGCCCCTGCAACTGACATGGGCAGAATTTCTTGTGCAATTCAAACGAAAGTACTGCTCAACTCAAAACCTGCTCGAGCTAGAGAACCAGTTCTAACCCTGAAGAAGGGAAGCATGTCAATAGATGAATACACGAACAACTTCACAGAAAAGATGGAGTTTGCCTTGCGTCTTGTTCCGGATGAGCTGACGAAAATTGATAAGTACGCAAAGGGATTACCATGGGAGCACGCGGTGCCAGTGCGTCAGGCACCTACTTTGGAGGCAGCTATCTAGGCTACCAAGTCTGTGGAGGATATAATTAAGGGAAGAGCTGCCAGCAAAGTCGAGGTTGGCGAGAAGAGGAAATTTGAAGGGTCTGCTAAACCCAACAAAAAGAAGAGCAAGTTCGGTTCAAGGAAGTTCGGGGGAGGAAATGAATTTAAATGGTGCGAGAAGTGCAAAAAGAAGCACTCGGGAAAATGTGGCGAGGAAGTAAGCTGCTACAAGTGTGGGAAAACGGGGCACTATGCCAATGAGTGCACCACCAACAAGAGGGTGTGCTATGAGTGTCGTGAAGAAGGGCATATTGCTAAGGATTGCCCAAAGAAGAAAGATGCGGGAAGACCCAACATACCATCGAAGCCAAAGGCGAGAGCCTTCCAGATGACGCTCGAGGCTGCGAAGGAGGCAGCAGACGTCGCTTCAGGTACCTTTCTTGTAAATGGTATGCCTGCAAATATACTTTTTGATTCCGGAGCCAACTACTCTTTTGTGTCGCATAAATTTGGTGGGAAATTAGCATTGCCTGTAGAAAAACTTGATAATGCCCTGATTATAGAAGTTGCCAGTGGCAAATTCGTACCTGTTAGTAATCGTATTAGGAACATCGTCATTGACCTAAACGGAAACGAATTCCACGAAGAGCTATTACCCATAGAGTTAAATGGTTTCGACATCGTTTTGGGTATGGATTGGCTTAGCGCCAGCGATGCTGAGATTCAATGCCGAAAGAAGATAGTAAGGGTGAACCCACCCGGAAACGAATCATTTATGGTGTATGGGGACAAACGCAGAGTAAATTTTGGAATCATATCCCTGATGAAAGCCAAGAAATGTTTGTCCAAGGGATGTGCATCATACTTGGCATTCGTAATCGATGCTAAGAAGGAGAAGAAAGAGGTGCAGAATATACCAGTTGTGTGATTATCCGGAAGTCTTTCCCGAAGATCTTCCCGGATTACCACCTGATAGACAAGTGGAGTTTTGTATCGACTTGTTACCAGGAACAACACCGATAGCAAAAGCACCATACCGATTAGCATCGACGGAGATGAAGGAGCTCATGACGCAACTTCAGGAGCTGTTGGACAACGGTTTCATTCGACCTAGTTCATCACCCTAGGGAGCTCCGGTGTTATTCGTAAAGAAGAAGGACGGAAGCATGAGGATGTGCGTAGACTACCGAGAGCTGAATAAGGCAACAGTGAAGAACAAGTATCCATTGCCAAGGATTGACGACCTATTCGATCAGCTGCAAGGTTCGAGCTACTTCTCAAAGATCGATCTTAGGTCAGGATATCATCAGCTGAAGGTGAGAGAGCAGGATATTGAGAAGACTACATTCAGAACAAGATATGGACACTATGAGTTCTTGGTTATGTCATTTGGACTAACCAATGCTCCTGCAGCATTCATGGATTTGATGAACAGGGTTTGTAAACCATTCTTCGATAAATCCGTGATAGTGTTCATCAACGACATTCTCATCTACTCGAAAAGCCAAGAGGAGCATGGTAAGCATCTACGGGAAGTATTAGAAGTGTTGAATAAGGAGAAGCTTTTTGCAAAGTTCTCTAAATGCGACTTTTGGATACGGGAAGTCCAATTCTTGGGTCATGTTGTTAACCAGGAGGGAATAATGGTTGACCCCGCAAAGATCGAGGCTGTGATGAAGTGGGAACGTCCGAAGAGTCCCACGGAGATTCGAAGCTTTCTAGGATTAGCCGGATATTACCGACGATTTATCCAAGGTTTTTCTTCGATAGCTGCTCCGCTAACAGCTTTGACTCATAAGGGAGCTACGTATACATGGAGTGAGAAACACGATGAGGCATTCGAGAAGCTAAAGAAGAAGTTATGTGAAGCACCGATACTTTCTCTACCCGATGGAGTTGAAGACTTTGCGGTTTATAGTGATGCATTTGGAGTCGGGTTGGGTTGTGTTCTGACCCAAAGAGAAAAGGTGATAGCATACGTATCTCGACAATTGAAAGAGCATGAAAAGAACTACCCCACTCATGATCTGGAGTTGGCAGCGGTAGTTTTTGCCTTAAAGATATGGAGGCATTACCTCTACGGCACGAAGTGCAAGCTCTTCACTGATCATAAGAGTCTCCAGTATCTCTTTAATCAGAAGGAGTTGAACATGAGGCAACGACGCTGGCTAGAACTTCTCAAGGACTACGACTGTGAGATACTTTACCACCCAGGTAAAGCAAATATTGTTGCTGATGCTCTCAGTCGGAAAGTCAATCTTGAAAGGAAAAAGGCCAAGAGCGTTAAGAATTGAAGTCATCTCGACGATTGTGGAAAGTATCAGGAAGGCTCAAGAAGAAGCTTTAGAGAAAAATGACCGAAAGGAAGAACGTTAGTGTTCGGTACAAACAGTCGAGGACTGAAGGTATTCCAAGATCGAATTGGGTACCTAAGACGGGAGGAATAAGAGAACTTCTGATGGAAGAAGCACACAAGACCATGTACTCGATTCATCCCAGTAGCACTAAAATGTATAGGGACCTAAAACCCTACTACTGGTGGCCGACGATGAAGCTCGATGTTGCGAAGTATGTGGCCGAGTGCGTAACATGTGTGAGGGTTAAGGCACAACATCAGAAACCGTATGGGAGTTTAGAACCTTTACCTGTACCCATGGGTAAATGGGAAGACATCACCATGGATTTAGTGACTGAACTGCCCAGGACGAAGAACGGTCATGACATGATTTGGGTAGTCGTGGATCGTTTCACCAAGAGTGCACACTTCATAGCAGCCAACGAGAAGTGGTCTATGGATAAGCTTGCAAATGCTTACGTGAAGGAAATTGTAAGACTTCACGGTGTCCCTCTTACGATTGTATCAGATCGTGATAGTCGTTTCACATCGAGGTTTTGGAGGAGTCTACAAGAGGAGTTGGGTACAAAGTTGGGTTTGAGTACTGCTTACCATCCGCAAACCGATGGTCAGAGCGAAAGAACGATTCAGACGTTGGAAGATATGTTGAGAGCATGTACCCTCGAATTCCAAGGAAATTGGGACGAGCACTTACCTCTGGTAGAATTCTCCTACAACAATAGCTTTCACTCGAGCATCAAGATGGCTCCTTATCAAGCCTTGTATGGGCAGAAGTGTTGTACGCTGTCTTGTTGGCTTGAAGCCGAAGAGAAGCAGTTTATGGGCCCCGAGATAGTCCATGAGACTGCTTAGAAGTTGAAGGTGATTAGGGAAAGAATGTTAGCAGCTCAGGATCGTCAGAAGAGCTATGCTGACAAGAAAAGACGACCGATGACCTTTGAAGTTGGGGATTCCATTTTGCTTAAAGTCTCACCGTGGAAGGGACTTATACGATTTAGGAAACGAGGAAAGTTGAGTCCAAGGTTTATTGGACCATTCAAAGTTCTTCAGAAGATTGGGAACCAAGCTTACAAGCTGGAATTGCCCGAAGAACTCGATGGTATTCATAACACCTTCCATGTGTGTTATTTGAGGAAATTCACGGGAGATGTTCCCGACATAATTCCAATCTCAGAGTTAATGATGGATGAGAACAAAAGGCTAATCGAGGAGCCTGAGGCAATTGTTGACCGTAAGACTAAGAAGCTACGACGCAAGATGGTCAACATGGTGCTAGTCCGATGGAAACATTCGAATGGGCCGAATCTCACTTGGGAAACAAAGGATGACATGATGAGTCGCTATCCACATCTGTTTGCTGATGCATGATTCCGGGACGGAATCATCCTAAGGGGGAGAGAATTGTAACGCCCGGGTTTCAGGGCTAAGCATTTTTGTCAATGTAATAGTCTAGGTCAACTCTTGTAACTATTTTTGAAGTAATAAAGATGAAATATTTGAGTATTATGTGAATTATGTGTGTTTATGTGTTTGCTATTTAATTATAAATGTATAATTAATAAAAAATAAAAATGAACGTCAAAATTAAAGTGTGACACAATCCCGATATCTCTACATAAAGTTGTAGAATATGTCTCATGGTTTCCGTGCATATAAGGAACGCCGAAATCCGAGTTATAACGAAGAAGTTATGACCCGTCGAAGTTTCGCGACAGAACGGGCACGATACCGGGAAGCGTAAATAGTGAATTTACGATAGAGCGAGATTTAGCCTTAGCCCTCTAAACGAAAGTCGTAGAATATGTTAAACTAAGAACATCGATAAAAAGAGCGCCCAAATCTGACTTCGTATGAAGTAGTTATGATTTTTCTAAGATTTAGCATAGCAATGCACAGCCCGAAATCTGAATTTTAGATCGGTCGAGTTTTAGCCGATGGGATCTAAATGAAAGTTGTAGTACTCGTAAATACCAACGCGTGGATATAAAGAACATCGATAATAGAGCTCGTATGCGAAAGATATGGACGAAGCTTAGTCCCTACTTTTCGAGCGCGGCGAATTCGATACAGTTTTGTAAATCCGAGACAGAATGAGAATTAACCAACGAGGTCTAAATGAGAGTTGAAGATCTCATTAATAGGAACTCAACGGTAAAACGACAGACAAAAACGGAACTCGTATGCGAAAGTTATGGACGAAGCTTAGTCTCTACTTTTCAAGCGCTGCGAATTCGATACAGTTTTGTAAATCCGAGATAGAATGAGAATTAGCTAACGAGGTCTAAATGAAAGTTGAAGATATCATTAATAGGAACTCAACGGTAAAAAGACACACAAAAATGGAGCTCGTATGCAAAAGTTACGGACGAAGCTTAGAGACTACTTTACTATAAAACTCCTATAAATACAAGGGTGAACTCCTCATATTTTCTTCACACCATAAGCCTCTCTTTCTCTCTCTAACTTCTCTCTAGCCTCCCTAAACCCCTCCCAAGTCTAGGGAACCTACCTCTCATGAGAAGAAAGCCCCGAAGCGCCCGATGGCTCCGAGAAGAAAAACTTTCGGCTCGGAAACGTTGCTCCAGCGAAGCCCGGTTTTTAATAAAAACCCATTGTAAGTGAGTTACGCCTATACTATATTTAATATAGCTTTTATTTAATTATTGTAACATTATTAGGACCATAAAATAATTATTTGGGCTATTATTATGAGTTATATTGAGTGTTATTTAACGCTTATATAATAGTAATAATAGCTAGACTATTAATTAGTCGCGATTAACGTTAAAACTAAACTCTAGTGGTATTAATACAAGGTTTTGGTCAAGGAAAAATTGTTTTAAGAAGTAACGAAGAGCTGTCCGAGTGCCGAGTCACCACCTTACCAGGTGAGTGCATAGTTACTTTCAGCTTACACATAGATATGAAGTATTTTATATAAATTACGTGCTATGTGTGCATATTACCTGAATACTTGCTATCTATGCTAGATGAACATTTTTATACATGTTTTCAAAGATTTAAACTGTATATTTATTTTATATCTACGATAATGTTGGGGTAAAACTTGGGTAGATGTATTAGTTGCTGTGTGATAAAATGAAACAATGAGAGGCCTCGTTATAGATGTTATTGATGATCTAGTCATCTAGCGGAGTATAGATGACGACCACGGACTATTCTAGACAGTCCAGTGGAACACTAGCAGGCTCGCAACCTGTAGGTGTTTATTCGAACTGTGTGTTTATTTGAACTGTATGCTCACCAGATGTACTCCATCCCCCACATGGTTGCCTTAAGGACATTTATTGTTGAGGAATCCCCTTAGCAGTAGTGTCCGTCCCGATGATAATCCTTAGGATAGGTCCCTTATGATAGATGCTTAGGGACGTAATGTGAGGATAACGGGAACAGGTAATCAGGTTTGTTTAATTTAATGAAGTTAATAAACTTATTTATTGTGGGTTGAAAACCCTATGTGCTCACCAGGCTCCCAAGCCTGACCCACTCAGTTTTATGTATTACAGGTAGTGGCGCTTAAGCATAGATATGATGGTGGACGAGGGATTACGGATATAGGCCTGTAGATATGAAATAATATAGTAAGGCTTATATTGTACTGTTTATGCTTTTGATCTGTACGAACATGACATCCTAAGTCTTTTAATGAAATACATTTCTACGGAAATGCTTTTGATAAATCTTTAACATATTTTGTTTTGGGACAAATTCCGCAACACTTTCATTTAAAATGTTACTCTGATTTTTAAACAAAGCATAAACAAACCGGTCTTTTCTGGCCGAGATTTTGGGGATGTCACAATAGCTGCCTTTCATGATTATGAAATATGGAAAATGGATGTCAAAACCGCTTTCCTTAATGGAAAGTTGGCTGAGGATGCTTACATGGCTCAGCCAAAGGGTTTTGTCGATGCAAAGTACCCTAATAGGGTGTGTAAGCTTGAGAAATCCATTTATGGATTGAAACAAGCATCTCACAGATGTAATCTTTGTTTCTATGAGAAAGTCAAAGATTTTGGCTTTTCGATGAGCGAGGATAAGTCATGTGTATATGTTACGGCTAGTGGGAGCATAGTGAGCTTCTTGGTGTTGTATGTAGATGACATACTACTCATAGGAAATGACATCCCAACCTTGCAGGAGGTTAAGTCCTGGTCTGGGAAGAGTTTTCCTATGAAGGACCTTGGGGAAGCTACCTATATCTTAGGGATAAGGATATTAAGAGACATGAGTAAGAGACTAATAGGAATTAGTCAGAGTACTTACTTGGATAAGGTGTTGAAGAGGTTTAGTATGCAGGATTCCAAGAAAGGGGAAGTACAGATATAGAGTAACGCCAAACTGAGTAAGACTCAGAGTCCGAGTATAGAGGCCAAAATAGCTGAGATGAGTCATGTACCATATGCTTCCGCTGTGGGCTCAATCATGTATGCTATGATTTGTACTCGCCCTGATGTGGCCTTTGCTTTGAGCATGGTTAGTAGATATCAAGGGAACCCTAGCAAGGCTCACTGGACTACGGTAAAGAACATTCTCATGTATCTGCGGAGGACTAAGGACTGGGTCCTTACCCTTGGTGGCAGTGATGACTTGAGAGTGATAGGGTATAGTGATGCTAGCATTTAGACTGATAGGGATAATTTTCGTTCTCAGTCAGGCTGGGTCTTTACCCTAAACGGAGGAGCAATTACTTGGAAAAGTTCCAAGCAGGAGACAGTGGCTAATTCACCTTGCGAATCAGAATATATCGTATAAAAAGAGGCAGGAAAGGAGGCAATATGGATAAAGAACTTCATTGGAGACCTTGTAGTTGTACCAGCTATAAAGGTGCCGATGGAAATTTTCTGTGATAGCGAAAGTGCGGTTGCCTTAGCTAAAGAACCAAGGGATCACCGGAGATCAACACACATTGACAGAAAATACCATTTCATTAGACATCGAATATAAGAAGGACTCCTCATGGCAAAGAGGGTATCATCAGATGAGAACCCAGCAAATCCCATCACGAAGGGACTGAGTAGGGTTAAGCATTTGCAGCATGCAAGACGTATTGGGCTGAACGATGATATTAGTTTTAATAATTAGATAGTTTTCTAAAACTTTTAAAATATAATTAAAATTTGATGATTAAATAAAAGTTGTTATTTGTTTATGATTAAAGTGTTACTATCTTATGTTAATCGTTTACTATTGTTTCAATTTTGCATGTTTTGACTTCCAGAATAATCATATGAGTACATTTTATTCAAATTCTCCACAGTCGGTCATATGTTGGAAGTAAATATGAATCAAGACTGTCATGAATTGGGTTTGTAGATTGTCTAAGGTGCATTGGACATAGCAATGGTTACTTCAACATTCATGAGTGCTCATAAGTTTCTGAGTATTGGAATCAACCCACGCTCACTTACATCACTTCATGGAATATATCTCGAGTGATCGTGAGATGGTAATATCATATAACTCTTCAAACCTAGAGATATGAGTTGTTGACTATGAGTTGGTTATACATTGATTGTACAAAATCGCATTGGTAACTCGATGTTATAAAACGTGCTTTTGTGCATAATTCAACAAGTAGTCAGTACAGGCATATGAGTCAAAATTTATCTGATCCTTCTAGAATTAGAAGCGATATCTGGGCCCCTCGATGATTTGGTTTTGACTTATGTGATGGGCCCGGTTAGAACCTAATTGATGTGTTCAATTTATTTATATGTCAAAACAAATCAGAGATCAAGAAACAAATGCTGGACAATAAGTAAGATCATGTTACATGTATTTTTCCAGCTGATATCTTGAGAGCAGAGGATTATATGATCACTTATCTTAAATGGCGTATCATCACCATCTCAGTTCCAAGAGACTTTGAAAGAGCTACGATTGCTAGTCGGTTCCTAAAGTCATATATGTAACTATAGTTATTAGACTTATCCAAGTGGGAGACTGTTGGATATCGTGTCTAAGTCCATAACTATATTTGGTATGTACTTGACCCGACCCGGCATGGTCCATATGGGTTGCATGGAATTGCAACGCTTAGGTAGACTATAATGAGAGAAAGGACACTTAAAGATTATTTATATATTATAAGTTCTAATATATTAATAATAATATTTAATTAGTATTGATCAAGAATTAATTTGTAATTAATTTAGTGATCAAAAAGAGACTAATTAAATATATGGGGTTGATTGTGTAAATCATCCATTCTTGTATAGTGGGCTAACGATCCATGGATTTTGCAATTGGGCTAAAACCCATGTGGTGCTCCATGGATAGTCCATGGGCATAATAAACCCATGGATCATCGAAATGAAAAGCCAAGTCAATTAGGGTTTACATGGTGTAACCCTACTTGTGACACAACTATAAAAGGACCCATGGTTCATCATTTTCGGCACTAAAACTATAAGGAAGAGGGCTAGCCGAAAATTGTGCAAGTGTGTGTTTCTCTCAAGTTATTCTAAGTGTTGTGGTGTTGTGTGAAGCATTTGAGGCATCACATTTGGGGTGCTAGGCTCACAAAGTCATCAAGGAATCCAAGCAACAAGAAAGGTATGTTCTTCTACTAGTTTTATATTACATGTTCCCCATGCTATGCTAGTTAGGAAGTAAACCTTGGAAAAATCAAATTTGCATGTGTATTAGAGAAAACATAGATCCAAGGTTTCTAGGGTTGCGTGTACACCACAGGAGTGTTAGAATGCTCAAAACCCATCACGAACAACTGCATTGTACATCCCCGATGAACCCTTGAAACCCTAACGGTCCTATCATCCGCTATCTAAACATCTAGTGGAGAGTCCAGCCCCCCAGAGCTCTACTAAATCGCTTGCTAAGTGCGAGCGAAACAAACGATTGGGTAGCCCCCGAATCAAACAATACGAGAGAAGAGATACCGTTCACAAGGAATGAACCTATAATAAAACACATAAACATAAGCAATAACCACTAAACATAAGGATATAAGGAGAAGATGCATACCCATCACCACATTAAGAGCTGCTTGTGCATCCTCTGCAGTAAGCTGAAAAGCCTTACTCCGTGTCGTGTGTGCCTCAGCCCGGCCCTGTCGGCGATCCGTAATCCTCAATGTAGCAAGAGAAGGTGATGCCACCTTTTCCGCCACTTCTAAGCTCGGGTATTGGAACCGCTTCTGTCCCCACTGATTGCACTGAAAGAATATTAGATCTGATGCTGTCGTGGTGGTGGTAGCTACACAATCTTTGCTCGAATGACCAGTTCGGCCACACTTGTAGCAGCCCGAACTCCCCGCCTTGCACGTTCCCTCGTGCATCTTGCTGCACTTGCCACAACGGTCGCGACTATGTTGGCTCCTAGATCTATGATGTGATACCTTTGGCTTCTTGCCCGCATTCCATGTTTGAACCCCCTCAGGTTTCCTCTAATTCTCCATCTCCAAATCCAACTCCCTCTCTCGAGCCCTAGCAATCATGTCTTCCAGCGTTTTGCATCTGGATCGACTCACAAATTTGCGAATATCACTCTACGACATCTCATGATATCGGGCTTTTTTTCATCTCCTTGTCCGCCGCGAACTGCTGAACGAGAAGGACCCTCTCCCAAAAAATAGCGGTGATCTTGGTCACCATCTCAGTCGTCTGTTGAATATTCTAAAACTCCTTAGCAAGCTGTTGCACCTCAATAACAGGTGCAAACTCGACCCTGAACTTGGCTGTGAAATCACTCTAGGTCATCGCATCAAGAACCGCATCATCTCCAATGGCTCATCTGGCCTCCTCCCACCAATCACATGCCCTGTCCTTGAGAAGACAGGACGCAAGTCGGACCTTGTCCCTTTCGGGACATCTGCTGGTACGGAATGCGTTAGCTACATCAGCCAACCATCTAGTACCTATAATGGGGTCCCGAGCCCCATGATAGCCAGGAGCTCCACATGTCCTGAACTCCCTGAAAGTGAGTGTGGGCGACCCCATCATGGCCGCCACCTTAGTGCGGAAGCACTTAGTCTGTCATCCATAAGCTCCAGGATACCCTCCTTGACCGAACCGAAGATCACAAGAGTATGCTCAAGAATACTGTGTGTGATCTCAGAGGAGATGGACTCCCTTGTCTGGTCGTCTAGCTGACCAGCTCCAGAGCCTGAGCCTAATCCCTCACTGACGCTTGAACCGCCGACTGGTCTAGTGCGCAATACCACCATTCTACAAACACTTCACAACGACCATCAGAATGCTACTCATATCTCAAGGGATCACATATACTACAATTTCCATGGATTCATCTCAACCTTCTTTGATTTGAGTATGGATCCTCTGCTTTCAGTAGTAATGGCTCATGCTACCTTCCACATCTACCCATACTTTCCTCAAGAACTGCCTTGACTCCACCAAGTCCCTTCTACCGCTACTACTCCCTGCTACTCTCATCCTAGGCTTGCCCTAGGGTAATCACCAATCCACTCTTCGCCATCAGCTGCATAAGGAGCTCCTACTATCTCCCCCTAACTAGCTCACGAATACTATTACATATCACTAAGACTAGATAATTTTTCGAATGAGAGGTTCAACCCCACAAAGGTTAGACTCAAACACGAGCTGCAAAATAAGGCTAAACCTAACTTCTGAAATTATTTAGTCCTCGCACTATGTAACATAACATATTCATTTAATAGTTAGTTAAAGGTAACTAGAACTTCTAAGAGCACAAAGCAAGCAACATTCGAGCATTGAGTAAACATAATCAAGTATATCCTAATCAGGCCATCATACCACTGACTAATCAATACTAGCATGCGGTTCATAAAGCTCATACACATATAGCAGACACATAAGGTATCATTCCTAGATCCTTAGTCATAATCTAGCATTCAGTTCTCATAAAGTTGATACATATATTATAACGTAAACTTGTATGGGTAATTTGGGAGTACTTACTTGAGCTTGGCTGATTGCATGTACCACACCCTTTTTTCATATTCAAATTTCTTTCGCTTTTCTAAAATTATTTTCTTTTTCTCAAAGTCCTTTTATGAAAATGATTTTCTTTTGAAAATTTCCATACCAATTCCTTGGTTTGAGTTCAAACACACCCGACAGTGTGCTCGAATCTCTCGAACCAAGGCTCTGATACCAACTTGAAACATCCCAAAAATATAGTCCAAAAATTTCATTTTAAACTATTAATAAAACCCGTAAATCTCAAGCATCATAATAAACATAAGTCATATAACCCATAAATATCATACTATTTGTCAATGTATCAAAATCATAAATCAAATATCAGAGTGAGTCATCCCAGGCCAAAACTGTGATGTGTGTCATGCGATCAACCCGAGCCCTTCTCTTTGCTAGTGGGAGTATCTGAAACCAAAACTGAAAACCGTAAGCACAGAGCTTAGTGATCTCCCCCAAACTACCACATACCATACACATAACATATAGCAAAACCTTGGGACTCCGCCCAGTTACATCGGGACAAACCCGTCATCGGCTTACTAGGCATTGGGCTCCTGCCCAGCTTCGGGCTTACTCCGGCATCATACCGCGTCTGGCATCGAGCTTGCCCCTTCATACATACAACATCTCATATAACATAGCACATAACATAAGCATATAAACATTCATCGGGCTTGCACCGATATCGGACCGAAGCTCAGAACATGTGACACATAACATATAAGCTAACATACATCGAGCTGGCCCCGACATCAGACCGAAGCTCGGAACACATACCATATAACATGCAATAATCACAAAGACATCAAGCATACATAAACGCTTCTCGGGACCACCCGACATCATACCGAAGTCCTTAATAATCCCAGATCTGAAAGTATAATCAACTTGGGACATCCATGTCCCATAAATCAAGCTTCTTGGACAAAAATCCCCAAAAAAGTGAGAAAGAAGAGATCTAATAAATTAATGGCCAAGATAGAAACTTGATTACCAGAAAATGATGAGCATGGAACAAAATCCTTGGATCTACTAACTTCTCTTTGAACCTTCTAACTCCTTGTTAGGGTCTAAATGTTGTAACATATCGAAGTGTTAGTTAGGTTGTTACGATGTTTATTTTGTCTTCGTAAGAAGTGTCTTTGGATGTAATGTTATTTTTACTAAGGCATTATAATGAATAGTCTAAACGTCTAGTCCTTAGTATTTTGTTATGCTTTTGTTCTCCTATAAATAGGGGTCTGTACTAAGTGAGTAGAAAAACTTTTTCACTCAGTCTTTACAGATTATTCTTTGTACTCTGTAAAATCAAAAGCATAATATGAGCTGAACAAATATTATATTTACTCTCGTGTTCATCGTTTTTCTTCTTTCTGAATTCTTACTGGAATTGATCTTAAACTCGATTTCAAATCTCTTCAATTGGTATCAGAGCAGGAATCCTTTCTATGATCTGATTTTCATACGATCAAAAAGATTTTTGAATCTACTGTTTGATTCAAAAAGTTTCCATTCTTTTTGACTGTGAAAAATTCTTCTTGATCTCAATCTAGGATTTGATTCTGCAAAAAGTATTCGTAAATTGAGTGTTCGTTGTGTGATTCTGATTTGAAATATACAATTTGATTTCAATATTCTCAAAAGTTTTTGTATCATCTTGAAGTTTTTGTCCGTACAACAATGGCGTCATTCAATCTGAATTCGATGACATCATTTTCTCATTTGCTTGGATCATCCACAAAAATTCCAATGCTTATTCTAGAATATTATGATCAGTGGGTAGATAGGATGGAAGATTACTTGAACAGATTGGATGAAGAATTATGGAAATGCATCACAGGAGAAATCAATCGACCTGCACAAGTTCAGCCAATCGGTATGTCTTCAAGCAGTTCGGAAGTCGATAATCAAACTGATCGTTTAAAACAACTGGAGAAGAAATGCATGAGGGAATTAAGAGGTGTGTTGCCTCCTGTTGTGTACAATTATGTCAGAACATGCACAACAGCTAAAGAAATCTGGAACAATCTCAAAGACAAATTTCAAGGAAGTGAAAAGACGAAGATCACATCTATGAAACAATGCCTGGTGGAACTCAAAGATTTCAGACAAAAAGAAAATGAGTCTATTGAAGCATACTATGATAGGTTCAACGAACTAATCTATCGTTGTAACCGTTATAGTATAATAAGGTCATCAATGGAGTACAATTTGATATTTGTAATGGGACTTCGAAAGGAGTGGAGGAGTGTGAGTATGATGGTGAAAAATCAACAGAGTTTTGATACTTCGACTTTGAATGACTTGTACAATCAATTAAAATCTCATGAAAATGAAGTTAATGAAATAGCTGAGGAAGCAATAGCAAGTCTTGGTGGAACATTGGCACTTGTTTCGAAGGTATCAGAAAGAGAAAATGAAAAATTGAAGTCTGATGAAGAAGAAGGTTTTCTAATGAATTTTGATGATGAGGCAGTTGCATTTTACTCAAACAATAGAGTAAAGAAATTTTTTAAGAAACCTTTTAATCCAAAGAAGTCATCAGATTCGAAGGGTAGTTTTGAGAACAACAATAAAGTGGATGAAAAGAAGAAAGAAATGAAGACAGATTCGAAGAGTGAGTTAGAGCAAATGAAGATGATATTGAAAGGTGATACAGGGATTAATTGCCATTATTGCTATGGAGCAAATCACTTGGCAGTAGATTGCTTGTTCAGGAAGAAGGAGAAAAGAAAAATAAAACAAAGGATGAAGCGTACTACACTGAGAAACTGGAGGAAGTAAAGATGAAAGCAAAGAATTTGTCATTGGTGGCTCATGGAGAAACTGAATCGGATGGCACATATCAAATATGGTCTTCGGGTTCAGATGATGAAGACATGAAAAATCCAACTCATGGAGCTATGTACGAAAAGATGGAAGAGGATTCAGATGAAGAACAGACATACAAAGTGTGTGGGCAATGCTTCGTTTCGAAGTCTACTGACAGGTCGCCCATGACTACCAAGGTACGTAACATTCTTGAACCTTTTAACATTCTGGTTTCTGCATATAATTCTGAATTAGTATCTTTTGATGAAACTGTTACTTATTTTGATTCAATTGTTGTGTCTGCTAGCAATGAAGCGAAAAAGTTAAGTGATCAATTACTAGAGACAAGAAAAAAAGTTGTATTCAAAAGTCACTAGGATTGATTACTTAGAATTGCAAGTTTCAAATACTATGGAGGATAGGGAAAGATTAGCAAAGGAAATAAACTTGTTGCTAACACAAAGAAATATTTTCTGTAATTCTGCGAAAAGATTGTATGGAAAATTAACTGTGTTACATCATTCGAGTGAAATAAGTAAGGAACAACATAGAAAATTACTACCATTTTTAGTTTATGATAGAGCTAAGGTAGATAGTATTTCATATGATTGTGAAAAAGAAATTTCTGATTTCAACAAAGTTCCAGATGATAGGTTTGGATTTGGAATTGCTAAAGTCGAAGATTATCTTGATGCTAATGATTTAGTAAAAATTGTAAATGAGACCTTATCTAAATCAGAACAACTTCGAATTTTGAAAAAGACTGAGAATTCTACATCTAATTGTGAAACTAATTTTACTGATATTGAAGATAATTCTAATAATATTAGTGAAATTAGTGATTTAGAAGATGTAGATTGTTCTGAATTGTCTATCATAAATGTAGCAAACTCGTTTAAAGGGAAAGAAAAATGTGAAGATTTATTAATAAAAATTGAAACTGATAAACCCTCAACTTCGAAAGTTTGTGATATGGAGTTTATGGAAATACATGAGAGTCAAACCGATGATAGTGACAATGAGGAAGAAAATACAATTTCGAAGCCAATTCAAAGGTCGAAAGAAATTGAAATTCCTCGAGTGGTTGTTGATCAAGTCTATTTGGATACACAAGAATTTGAGAAAATTCTTAGTGAAAATGGTGCTCATTATCTTGAATCGAATACTGTCGTTTATCCAATCTTCAAATGCACTGATGATATTGTGTTCCCAAATCAAGTCTTCGTAACAACAGGTAATGTTGAAAATATAAAGCCTGAATTCAAAAAGATGGTTGAGGAAGACAATAAGCAAACTTCAAATGAAGGATTCTTTTCAAATCAAAGCACAGTTGAAAACAATATTACAAAGAATTCATATAAATTTCAACATCAAAAACCAAAAAGAGTATGGGTTGAAAAGTCAAAAGTTGAAAAGGAGAAAGTTAACCCAACTGAAAATGTGTTTACAAAGCACGAAGGTGTTAAAACAGATGTTAAAACAATCAACAACGCAATAAAATTAAATTCAAAAGAATTTAAAGCTCAAGTTGAAAATTTTTCAAAGAAAAATAATATTTCGAAACGTCAAGCGAGAAAAACAATTTTTTGGCAAACTGTTGAGTCATCAAAAATGATATCAACAAATTTTTCAAAAGGAAGAAAATTTTTTAAAGAAAAATCAAAGTCTCAAATTTTTGAAAAGAAAAATGCTTCGTTTTTAAATAATGAAACAAAAGTTTCAAATGGAACAAAAACAACAATACCAAGAAAAAATTTTCATAAAAAGGTTGGAACACAGATTTCAAAGTCACAAATCAAGACATCTTATCATGAATCATATCTTTCAAAACCAAAAGTTGATTATGTTCCAAATTCAGCAAAATGTTATAATCCTTTGAAGACACAAGCTGATAAAGTCTCATATGCAAAGGGAATAACAACAAAAAGAAATATTGATCATTGGTTGGAAGGAAAAGGAAAAATATACCAATCAAGTAAGTTTTCGGAAGAACAGATCTATGAGGCGTATGACAAGTATGCTAATCCTTCAACGAATGGTAGTTCATCATCCAAAGAGTCAAATATATCAGTTAAACTTTGGCAGCCGGTCACAAAAGCAAAAAGTGAAAAATCACAAACTCAAGATGCGAAGGGTATAATTAGTGAAAATTTGAAAATATTAAACACTCATATATCTGACCCTTTGAATGAAAATGTTAAATTTATTGACAGTTTCAAAACCAAAGTTTGTGATTGGGTTAATGGTTGTACTTTACAATTGAAACACAAACCTAATATGAATGGACCCAACAAAGCTTGGGTACCTAAATTTTTCCAATGATCGAAGGTACTTTGTGACGAGCAATATGATAACAAGTGGTATATTGATAGCGGTTGCTCACGTCACATGACTGGGAAGAAGGAAAACTTGCGTGATTTTCGAAGCCTAGAAAATGGAGGAGTGGTTAAGTTTGGCAATAATCACAAATGCAAAGTCAAGGGTTATGGAAAGATAACGAATGGAAATTTCACTATCAACAGAGTTGCATTTGTTGAAGGTTTACAACATAATTTGATAAGTGTTTCACAACTTGTTGTGGGCACTGGAAATCAAGTTCTTTTTAATGAAGAAGGAACTGTCATTTCCAATGTTAAGACAAAGGAAGTTTTACTTAAGTCAAAAAGAAAAGGTGATATGTTTACATTGGATATTGTTCCTATTGTAGGCAAACCTGCTGTGTGTTTACTTTTGAAGGCTACTGCCGATGTTAGCTGGTTATGGCACAGGAGATTATCACATCTCAATTTTTGAAACATCAACAAACTTGTCGGACAAGATCTGGTAAGAGGTTTACCCATTCTTAAATATGATAATGACAGTTTGTGTGAAGCTTGTGAAGTAGGAAAACAACACAAACAAGGTCATCCTATCATAATAGATTCGAAGATTGTTGAACCCCCCGAACTCTTGCATATTGATTTATGTGGTCCTTCAACAGTTGCTACTCTTAACAAGAAAAGGTACATTTTGGTAATTGTAGATGATTTTTCAAGATTTACGTGGGTTTATTTTCTCAGGTTAAAATCCGAAGTTCCACAAATGATTATTGATTTTATCAAGAAAATGGAAGTTTCATTGAAGAAGTCAGTTCGAAAAATTAAAAGTAATCATGGAACTCAATTCAAAAATTGTGTTTTTGATTCATTTCTAGTGGAAAAAGGAATTTCGCATAATTTTTCATCTCCTTATACACCACAACAAAATGGTGTAGTTGAGAGACTGAAGATATGAAGGTAGTAGGAAAGTGTATCCTTCGAAAACAGGGTTCTTTGTACAAGCTTATTCGGATGCGGATCTTGGAGGATGTAGTCTTGATCGTAAAAGCACAACTGGTGGGTGTCAATTACTAGATGGAAAGTTGGTCAGTTGGTAATCGAAGAAGCAAACATGTGTTTCAATATCTACCGCTGAAGCTGAATATGTTGCTGCAGCTGCGTGTACATCACAAATAATTTGGATTCAAAGTCAATTAAGAGATTATGCAATTAATATGAAAAAGATTCCTTTATATTGTGATTCACAAAGTGCAATAAGAATTTGTCATAATCCTGTGCAGCATTCGAAGACTAAGCACATTGCTCTTCAATATCATTTCATCAAAGATCATGTTGAAGAAGGAAATATTGAAGTTCATTTTGTAAAAACAACGGAACAATTGGCAGATATTTTTACAAAGGCATTGGATGAAAAATCGTTTCTTCGTATCTTAGAAGGATTGGGTATGATTAATGGAAATTCACTTCTATGTGATAAAAGCGAAGAGTGATGGGTCTGAATCATTTGGTGTATGGAAGGAAAGGGTGATTCAGTGTTCAGAGGTTACCGTTCATGGTCAACGCTTCGAACGCTTCGCATTTGGAAGATTTATTTCTTGTTGAAATACATAATCAGAGGTTACTGTTCATGGTCAACGCTTCGAACGCTTGGCATTCGGAAGATTTATTCCTTGTTGCAATACATAATCAGAAATTACTGTTCAAGTCAACGGTTCGAATGCTTCGTATTTGTACACATTTCAACTAAGGTTAGACTTTTAGTTTGTTTAATTTTTTTTATATGAAAAAAAAAACCTGAAAAATCAAAAATATTTTCTTTTATTGAAAAATTAAAAATCCAAAAATATTTTGTTTCAGTTTGTTTTTTAATTTTTTTTGAAAAATTTCAAAAATACCAAAAATATTTTTTTTGTTCTTTTTGGTTTTAACATGTGTATTGTGAGTTTTGTCAACTTTCAAATACGAAGGATTCATGTGTCTAGTTTCTATGGAAAGGTATGATCTCGATACACTTTTGATTAGTTAGGATGTCCCTAGAAGCATGTTGTTGCATGTTGTCTCAAGCCTTGTATGATTCTATGTATGGGAAATGAAAGCCTTGATGAAATTATCTCATGAAAATTTCTTCCCAAAAAGGCTTGTATTTGCATAAATCAACAAGAGCTACCTTACTCTTCTCAAATGAGTTAAGAGTTTTCTGTTTTGTCCATTATAACAAAGGTACACTTCGATTCTTATCCAATCTTTTTAAACCAAACAATTCTTACATTCCAAATATTCGAAGCAATTTGTCCTTGAGGTCTTTGATCAAACCAATCAAAACCTAGACAAATCACAAATCTGTGTTTATGATCTAATATCATGAGTCCGTGATGGAAGTGAAACCCAAAATATCATAAACCTTAAGGAATTAATGGGGAACCATGTTCCAGATCTTACGAAGCATTTGTTTCAGTACCTTTTATACTCCAAATCATATTCATTTCTTTTGAGTGATCTTAATCAAACATTCGAAAACTACGATGTTTGTTCCCAACAGGATCCAGCATAAATGTTTTTATGAATATGATTTCCGTGTGAGTATATTTTCAAAATTCTAGTTAGTTTGAATATCATTCGCAACCAAGTTGTCACTGACTAAATTGGTTATACAACTAATTTTGTTTACAATTTCTCACCTTATTTTAAGGTTGATATGTAACGAAATTCTCGAAGCCACCCAATTGACCTATAAAAGAAACCCTTCGAAACTTCTCTACAAGTTATCGATTGTAATTCACGGGAAACCAAACAAGCTGTTAATTATCTCTCTTGATAATTTTCGAAGATATCTTTGCCTGGGATAAAATTGTTTTTGTGTCAAAATAAATTTTTGACATCACAAGTTTTCAAAAAAAATTTCTTTGTTTCTCATCTAATTTCTTTTCGAACACAACACACACGAAATCCTTGAGGTTTGAGTAACACCAACTTAAACTGACGATTTCGAAATTCTGGCATATGACTTTGCTTTTTAAACCTCAAAGTGAAAGAGCCTGACCTCTATTCCGAAGGAATCCGACGGTTACAATTCTTTGGGGGAATATCAAACAGTCTTGTTTCTTGATGACACATGGTGTATGATAAGCGTGTAAGGCGTGTGACAGTTACGATTGTTACCTTTTGATGAGTACATTCCGTATTTCAAGGTGCCATGTCAGTAAGCATTTATTGTATCCCGCTTCAAATTCAAAATTCTAGGGTTACATATAAAATGGCAAATCAGAACTCAATAACACTTTATGCGATCAAACCTTCTGTAACACAAAATTCTCTTTGCAATTCATCTTCTTCAAACGTTCTTTGCTCTAATCATCAACAATGGCGACTACTTCATCACCAACCACAGACGAAATAATCAGTGTTCCGATCTAAAGATCCAGGGTTCCAACTACCAAGTAGAATCGGATTTGTCAAAATATCCAGAGGAACTTCACATGCTTGTAGTTGCTTTACAGAATTCAGTTCTGTCTAAAGCAATGTTTGATTCATTTGCTGCTCCGATGTCTTGGCTATCAAAGGCGGGTTCTACTGCATCATACAACAAGGAGACAGGTTGTGTGGAATTCACAATGGTGAATGATACGAGAATTAGGGTCTCCAAGCGTTTATTTTGCAAGATTTTGGGAATTCCAAATTTTGGTCCTTATGATGAACTTTCTTCTTCACAAGTGGTGTTTATGTTCAACGAGATGGGCTATCAACCTCCATTGACGCGTATCAGTGATTTCAAGAAGTCGGGGTTACCTACAATATGGAATTTTTTGTTTGGCATCTTCCTTCGATGTCTTACTGGAAGAATTGTGGGGCTTGATAAAGGAAGGATGGAGGTGTATGCAATGGTAGCTGGATTGTATTACGATTTGCAAGTAGATTACTCTGAACAATTATGGACAGAGTTCTTAACTAGCATTTCGAAGATGAGTGCTAAGCAGGGGATTTCTTGTACACGATATTGGAGTCTGATAGTACAATATGTCTATCAGAAGGAGAAAATCAAAGTTCCGGAATATGAAGAAAAAGCAGTTTTTCACATGTACGGTAGTCCGAAGGAGGTGCATGATGATACGACTATCTTTACAACAATTGCTCGCATTCCGGATGCAATGCTCAAGAAGGTGGATCCAACGAATGATGTGTTGGTGTCATATTTGCAATCTATTGACACAACCGTCGTTACTGGTATGTTACAACACAAAGAGAAGAAGAAGTCGAAGAAATCAAAGAAGACAGAGGGTGAGTCTTCAGAAAAAGGGGTGAAAGCAGAACCAAAGAATCAAGAGCCAATAGCTACATCTGGTACTGTCGAAGAGGTGTCTCCAGTTTTAACCTCAGTGGTTGATACACAAGTAATCGAAGCGTCTCCATCAAAAGAAACGATTCCTTCGAAGATGGGTGTTTTTCGACGTATCAAAATCAAAAGAAAATCTCAGTTGGTGAAGAAAACACAGGTTACACATCAAGGGGTCACAGTTAGAGAAATTCCAGCTCCGGTGTCTCCATCTTCTAAGAAACGAAGGGCTGAAGATATGGCAAAATTTTTGAAGAAAACCCAACGAATCGAAGAAGTAGATCAAGTTCCTGAGACACCCGAAGATGAAATTCCTAAAGAAGTAGATATCAGTCAGTCTACTGATATTTCGAAGCCTGCTGATGTGAAGCTGATTGAACCAACTTCTTTACCTCAGGTTACATCCACAACTGATTATCCAACATTTCAATCAATTATGAATCAACCATTTACCACTATCTTCTCAACACAATCAACTGATCCACCCAATCCATCCTCACCTATTGCTGAAACTATGGTCGTTGATGATGAAACTGATAACGAAGGCTTTGGAGGAACGTTCGAAGCTCTTTCTTTTGATAAGATGAAGAAGATTTTCTTGATCATATGCTGGTGACCATGAAGCAGTTCAAGATTTTGAATTCGAAATTGAATTCTCTCTTGCAATCTCAAGCAGATGTGGGAAGTGCTGGAGTTACCATCATGGAAGTTGATTCCATAATGAAGGAAATGGAAGGCAGGGTTATTCCGAAGGCATCAGGATTAATTCGTGATTCTGAAAGACAAGTTCTTGAGAAGACTAATCAGAATGATAGTTCTACAGAGAATCGAATCAATTCCCTGAGGTCTGACTTTATGAAGGAGGTGAAGGATTTGAAGATTGTTACGCAGGAGCGTCATGTGCTCTTCGTACAAGAAGTTAAGAAGGTACGTGAAGATGTTAACATGCAAATTCGCGAACTTCGTGAAGAAATGACGAAGGAGGTTCAGAATATTCAACAAGGGTATAAATCAGCACATCAGAAGATCGACATTATTTGTGATGCGGTTGTTCAATGTGTTAAAATGTTCGAACAGATGAATCCTCAGATGATCTCTCTTTCTGCCAAAGAAGAACAAAATTTTGGAGAGTTGGTCAAATTGTTGAAAGAACTCCAAGAACTGTCTTCGAAATCTACCTCTCCAATTGTTTCTCAAGAATTTCTTTCTCAAAAATTCACACATTTCGAAGCCATCTTACACAAACACCTTGCTCCATTACTTCGTATATCAAGCCTTTTACCAAACATATCAGATGCCCCACCTGCTGTCACAGGGGTGCAAGGGGGAGAAAAGGTTCGTCATGCAAAGGTTGGGGAACATGTGAAGACAACTGAAGATACGAAGGTAGTAGGAAAAGTGTATCCTTCGAAAGTGGTTGTAAAGCCAACTATTGTTTCAGCTGCTCCAGTCATTTCGACTGTGACTACAACAGTTCCAATTTCAAAACCTATGACAAAAGGTATTGTAATTGAGAAACGGAGTGATGTCTCTTCATCAAAGAATATAGCTCCTTCAAATGTTAAAGACAAGGGAAAAGGAGTTATGGTTGAGAAGTCTAATAAAGAGAAGAAAGCTGAGGTGGCAGCTGAGGTTGAAAGAATGAGGTAAGTTGAAAGTATAATGAGACAAAGAGCTTTGGAAGGTTCGAATGTTGATAAGGGTGATCCTTCGAAAGTGTATAATTACGAAACAATAGAATCCAGGGTGATGTTTGATCACATGTATTCTTTTGAAAAAATTCCGAAGAAGAGTTTTGTGGTGACAAACACTGATTTTTGTCAACTTGATTTTCCAATCAACGAAATGATGTTCGTTATGCGACAGTTCAAGGCTGAAACAAAGTCTATGGAAATCGAAGAGGGAAAGAAGATGAAGATAAGATTTCATGCTGTATTAGCAAAGGCTCAAGAAGAAGTATGGTTCTTGGAGAAGATCAAGAAGGTGATATCTATAAAAAGGGATGTCATTTTCGAAGGGAAGTTTCAAAATCTGAAATATATTGTGGCAAGAGTAAGTGGAAAGTTACAAGAATTTACTGTGGCAGACTTTCCTTTGATGAACACTTATGATCTCATCAACATTGCCTTGATACTTAAAGACAAGTCATTTTCTTTTCTCCAAGAAACAGAACCAGATGTTTTCAGTCTTGGGTGTAGGCACATAAAAATATTTTTGAAGAATTATTTTGAGTGCTTAGCTCAAACTGATGTCGAACTTGCTATTGTTAAAGGCTTCGACATAACTGCACCAATGGCACCTACGAAGAAGCAGAATGAGTTGAAAAAATACGAAGACGGTGAAATCTGTTTAAATCCATTGGGGATTGTTTTTGCAGGAAAAGACAAAGCTGGAAGAGCTAAAAGGTTCTTATTTCAAACTTCCGAAGTGGAGAGATACACAAATTCACAATATACGAACTTAATTATTTGTATGAATCATTGCAAGAAGAACTCGGAAGGAGACAAGAAAGAGATAAAGAAAGTTATCTCTTGGTACATGGAAATCCGAAGAGTGCTGATGTATGTCGTTCAATTACAAACTTCTTGAAGACTTCGACCTTTATTCCAAAGGGGGAGATTGTTAGGGTCTAAATGTTGTAATATGTCGAAGTGTTATTTAGGTTGTTACGAAGTTTATTTTGTCTTCGTAAGAAGTGTCTTCGGATGTAATGTTATTTTTACTAAGACATTATAATGAATAGTCTAAATGTCTAGTCCTTAGTATTTTGTTATGCTTTTGTTCTCCTATAAATAGGGGTCTGTACTAAGTGAGTAGAAAAACTTTTTCACTCAGTCTTTACAGATTATTCTTTGTACTTTGTAAAATCAAAAGCATAATATGAGCTGAACAAATATTATATTTACTCTCGTGTTCATCGTTTTTCTTCTTTCTGAATTCTTACTGGAATTGATCTTAAACTCGATTTCAAATCTCTTCACTCCTTCTCTTTCCTCTAACTTCAAGAGAACACAAAATCACTCAAAAATGGCTCTCACACTCACAAATTGTTTTACGGTTTCGTGGATTAGGGTTTGGGACTTGGAGGCTAAGGGTTCGTGTTAAAGACCTTAATTAGGGTGCAAGGCCCTGAAATTAGGGTTTCACCCTGGCAGCCCTACTCGTCGAGTTGGGCTCTAAACTCGTCGAATAGACTAGTTAAAACCCGCGCATATTCTGCCCTCTACTCGACGAGTTAGGGCTATCAACTCGTCGAGTTACCCTTCCAAAAAAGAATAAATTAAAGAGTTAATAGCATACCTACACTCGCAGTCCCATTACCTGTCACCACTACCGTCAACTTATTCGATTTCAAGTATCGACCATCCACCTCCGTCTCCTCCAATCATATCACCATCGTTTATTACCCTACGACCAAAAAATCCTTGAACTTTAAACTATCGTCTTCTCAAACAGAAAAGGAAAAGACGAAGTACGACGATGGAATAAGTGGAGCAAGAGAAACCTGGCCTCCCACAATGACGGCGGAGGGAAGAACATCCTAGACAGAAGCAAAAACGGAATCTTCACTGCCGTAGTCGCCGACAACAGTGTAAGATCTTTGTATACGATTCACCAGACAAATCAAACTCTCCATAGTCACCATGACAGAAACCTTTGTCTCTCTTTCAAAACATATTTCGCAAAATCAGTTCAGGACGTCGACAGAGCTATTCCGAAACCCCCAAATTAATTTGTATGGCTTCATCGATTTGTTCCACCTTTAATTTCTAAAACAAGTGTTATCTCCTACTTCACCGCCGCAACGTCCGCCACCGGTGTTCATCCGCTAAGTCGGGAGTTCTCTATGATGACTTTGTATTAAAAATTAGGGATTAGAGACCGTTGACCCTGCCTCCTAATTTCTCTTTTTTTTGCTATAACAAGTATTCACTTCTCTTCCTATTGATTTAGATCGCAGGTCGGTTGAAATCTTAGCTACGTAAAGTTTGTAAGCTTTCCGTTTGAATACGAGTTTTTCAAGTCCACGCTTCCACCAAAGGTATCTCGGATTAACGCCTTTGTCAGTTTGTTTCTTCTTATGCGTGTCTATGTGTTCTCACAATTTTTCAAATTACGAATGGTTGTTCTACAGTCAAATGACCAACGAAGGTTCGATCGAGGACTTTTCCCGACTTCTTTCATAACGGAAACTTCAATCGACAAGCTTCTCAAGTTTCTTTCACAATGAATCCTTCAATTGACATGTTTGCCTAGTTTCGTCTACAAATTTCCCTCTTCCATCCATGGTATTATCGTTTTTCTGTTAAGTTGGTTATTTTTTAAATTAAGGTGGTTTTAAATTAAATTGATAGAATTCATGAGCAAACTGCAACGAAACGAAACCTAAAGGTAATTTAAATAAGTTCTTGAGAAATAACCTGGGAAATTGAGGGGAAAATGAAGTTATTTAATCAACTATTGATATACTCCTGCGGAAGATGACTCAAAAATAGTTTTGTGATGGAAAATTTTGATCTTTTCTCTCTGGTAAATTTTGGTGATTACTAACTATCAATCATCCTCATTTTATGAATTTCATTCAGATTATTGATTTACTCCTGTATAAAATTTTTCAGAAATAGTTTTGCAATGGTTAGATAGGTTAGTATTTTCTTACGTGTTAGAAAAGTTGTATAGTTTTTGCATCCAAGAGTAATTTCTTTTTAATATTTTATTTTACAGAATGATGGCTTACTTAACACAACAGAACTTGCAAGAATAGAACTAAAGAACACAATTTATGTAAGATTCCATGTATCCTGGGTAATTAATTTTCCCTTCATTTTCTATTATTTGAAATGAGATTTTTTGTCAAATTAAGTTTGGATTTTTTTTTGCAGATAAGAAACTTCATCTAAAGCTATGCTTCATTAATTCAATCACTCGAAAAAAAAGACAACAATGACTCTAAACACTACATGTTTAAAAAGTCGGCTTAAATTTTTTGTGTTATATATATTTAACAGTATAATTTGATCTGGCTAGTGTCGTGAATGAAATTCTTTCTACAAATCTTCCTATCAAATTAAATAGTGACATGTACATCATTTAATGATATTTTGATATAATAATATGACACATGTCATCATTCAATTGGGTAAAAAGATTTATAGGAAGAAGAGTAAAGGGATATTTAGTTTCTCCGACCAATAAAAAAGCAACTCACATATTCCACCACTTTTTTCCCTTTTCCTTTGTAACAATATAAAAAAAAAACGTAGGACCCGTTTTTCTGAAAGCGTGTGAAGAAGATGGGCGAAGAAGACGACCAAAACCTATACAGCTGGACATTCATATTTGTTTGAACAAATTATACGGATGGTCCTTTAACTTTATAGTTTTTCCCTGATATGGTCCCTACGAAACTTTTTTCCCTGAGATGGTTCCTACGGACTAAACTTTGCACACAAAAGGTCCTTATGACTAACTTTGTTAAAAGATTCTGTTAAGTATATGTGAAAAGACGAAAATGCCCTTTGTTTTTGTTTTTTTATATTTATTTTAATATGATGTCAAATTGAAATAAAAAATAGGGTATTCTCTCTCTCTCTCTCTCTCTCTCTCTCTCTCTCTCTTTTTCTCTCTCTCGTTAAATTACTCCTTCTCTTTCTACCCCCACCTATCTTCTCTTCCCGTTTTTATTCACCACTGGCCAAGGAAGAGACTGCCAGCCACTAGAACTGCCCCTTCCTTCCTCTTTCTGTCGCAATCCAGCTCCACAAACACTCCCTATAGCTGTTGTTGTCCCCCTAGATCTCTGCAGCCTTGCCAAAACGCTTGGTCACCGGAAAAATGAACCAGAAGAAAGGAGGATGTTGCCTCCGATCTGGCCCCCTCCACCTCCTTCTCTAGTTGAGTAGCATCACCCCAAACACCCTATGTTTCTGTTTTGCTCGATCCATGCCTCCCCTTCTCCTTGCATTCTATTGTCTGAAAAAGAAAGAAGAACCGATGAGGGAGTTGTCGGAGCAACCCCTCGCTAGAACCATCGTCGATCTAGCTGCTTCCTTTTCCCCTTCATTGGTGGTCGTCGGTGACAAGAAAAGATCCACAAAGGGTCGTCGGAGGTGGGTTGCTCCTCGTCGCGATCTGCTTGACCACCATAGCTTCCCGATCATCACTTTCCATTTGTGTTTCTTTTTCTGCTTCTCCGACTAGACAATAAACGATGAGCATTTCCCCATCGTTTGTGTTGTTGGATCTCTGGTGGATCTACAATTGATGTCTGATCTAAAGAGAGAGAGAGAGAGAGAGAGAGAGAGAGAGAGAGAGAGAGAGAGAGAGAGAGAGAGAGAGAGAGAGAGAGAGAGAGAGAGAGAGAGAGAGAGATCATTTATGTACAAAAAATAAAGGGCATATTCGTCATTTACAATTACTTAACAGAATCTGTTAACACAGTTAGTCATAAGGGCCTTTTCGTGCAAGGTTTGCTCCGTAAGGATCATCTCAGGGAAAAAAGTTTCGTAGGGACCATATTAGGGAAAAACTATAAAGTTAAATGACCATCCGTGTAATTTCTTCTATTTGTTTTAATTGAATTTACATATTTGATCTCTAAGATTCTATCATTTAATTTTATTATACCCTTTCATTTTTTTTGAATTAAATTAAACCCTCAACTATATATATTTAGTTAATTTTAAAAATTAATAATATGTTTATTTGATTTTATAATTTGTAAAATTATTACTTAAGCTTATTATTATGTTTTTTTTAATCTAATGCTAAAAAAAAATTAAAAAAGAAAAATATAAATAATATGGAGTGGTAACTATTTCCTATATCTAGTGGGTTGGAAGAATATCGGATTATACTTCTTCACACTGAAGCCTCTTTAGATTATTTATGCAATCTTGCCCCTCTCATGTACTATTCACTAATTATAATATAAATCTATAAAATAAGTTGTAAACTATTTTCTTATATATATATATATATATATATATATATATATATATATATATATATATATATATATATATATATATATATATATATATTCCAAGAATCTTGTGGATTCGAGTAAAAGAATTTCCTGTCGACAAAGTTTTTACTAGATAGATTGAAAGGGTGGGTGGATAAAACTCCAAAAAAGGTGTTTTTCATTAAATAAACAACAATGTATTTTACCTAGAATTTTGATAATAGCAATGTACTTTGATTTTTAATCGTAATAGAAATCTACTTATAAATTCTTCATGATTATTACTAAAATCTAAAGTCTGATCAGTTTGGAAGTAGGTTGCTATTATGAGTAAAGGTGAATGTGTGAATGGATTGGATTTTTTTTACAAATATCCCATGTCAAGTTTGAATTTTATGCTTCTAAAATATTATATTTAATAGGCATGGATTTTTTTTAAGGGTATCACTTAATTGTATGAAATTATGTATTATAATCCAATTGCTCCTATTACATATATCTTGCATTTATTAACTTCAATGATGTTGATGAATAATCACAGGGTACTGATATAATGTCATTTGTTTTGAAGGTACTTTCTCAACGTGATCTTAAACAGTGGTGTAGTAAGTGTTTTGTTTTAGGGTATGCTAAATAATATATAAAATATGAACAAGTGAAAAAATTCTTCAAACGATAACAAAATAATTATATATGTATTCTTAACTAAATTTTTTATTTTAAGTTGCAAACGATGTTATCTTACATTATTAAAATAATGTAAAATGGAGTCTAATTTATATAGACAACAATCTATTCTCTTCTATTAATTTCAAGTTTTGAATCAAATAGGCCAAATTACAATCCTAATTCCTTTTAATTAAGAAAAATATATATTGTACATACCGTGTGTGTGTTTGTATATATATATATATATAACCTTAAGTTTGTGTAGGCAGTCCAAGACCCATTCTTGCCCTATATTAGCTACGCCCCTGATCTTAAACATACTTAAGAAGAAAATCTACAAATGCTTCCTTTTTTCTCCCTCCAACCTCATGTGTAGCTGCTGAAAACCCACTGACCCATGCAAAATTAAATGGTTAGAGGTAATAATAATAATCAGTATTTTATGCATTTGTATTAAATGGTTAGACTACTAAACACAAAAAAGTTGCACCCTACTGGTAAGGCGCTTTGTTGTTGTTGTTGTTGTTGTTATCAGTCCCTAGTCAGCTGAAGAGGTCCCAATCACAGCCTATGTAGTGCACCACTTATTTGAGTTAACCGTGTAACCGCCTAAAAGGGTAAAAGCGCAAAAATTTACATAAAGTTTCAGCATAATTCAACACAAATTAGGTAAAAGGGTAAAAGCGAATATTTCAGAAAAACTTAAGGGCTTTTATGACATTAACCATATATATATATATATATATATATATATATATATATATATATATATATATATATATATATATAGAGAGAGAGAGAGAGAGAGAGAGAGGTTAGGTTATTGTAATCTAACTATTTATTGTGTGGATGGATAAAGTTTCAGCATAACTAAACACAAATTATGCAAAAGGGTAAAACCGAATATATATATACATACATACATACATACATATATATATATATATATATATATATATATATATATATATATATATATATATGTCCAAATGTGGATGAACAATTATTATGTTGATGTAGGGATTAATATAGACCAGTTATTTCAAAACCATGGATAAGGGTAAAAATATAATCTTAACTATTAATTAATTTTGGTAATTACATAATTAAATAGTTAATGCCTTTTATTTTGGAAATTGTGTTCAATGGTTCAAAACCCTATGTATCGGTCCGAGACCCCAGAAAACATCGATCTTCTTCTTCATCTTCCCTCTCCACCGTCAGTCGCCTTCCTCCTTGTCTCCACCACCATGTCTTTATTTTCATCAGCACTGCTTCTATTCTTGAACGATTTGGAGCCAAGTGAAGATAGAAATTCTAGATAGGAGGATTACAGATGTTTTCATTCAATAAAAAACGACAATGGGAGTAAAAGGTTCTGTCAAAGCCGAATCCATAATTCGTTCCTGGTACTTTTTCTCATTTTTCAATTATTAATTTGACATTTATTTCTGATTTTATCATCAAGCTACCTTTTTCTATTCTCATTTTCATTATTTTAAGAAACATATTGATTAGTTCGGTAGCATGTGGTGGTAAAAACAATGTGAATAAGTTAGGCCCATCATTAGTTTATATTAAAACTTAATTAGTATTCCAAGTAAAGTTGTTTAGATCAAATAAATTTGGCATTTTGTTATCATTCGTCTTTATCAATTTAAGACAGGTTGGTATTTTGCCTTTCATTTAGTATCATAGATGTTTATCATGACTCTTATTCGTTTTAATCATAGATCTTTCTCACATGATGCCTTTTTTTTGCAAGTCATAAACAAAGGGAAAATCATAGATCTTTCTCACATGATGCCTTTATCTATGTATAATCAACAAAAAAGATAAACAAATCAATATACATATTCTTATAGAATGTGTATGTTAACCTATATTCAGAATATATCTACTTTCCTTGTAGATGTATTGTAATTAGCCTTTTCCTAAGTTAGCTTCACTGTTTAGTTTATATACTTTAGTTTAGGTCTCATTGTAATATCACAGAATATACAATTCGATCTTATATATATATATATATATATATATATATATATATATATATATATATATATATATATATATATATATATATATATATATATATATATATATATATATATATCAAAAGCTTTCATGGTATCAGAGCCCATGGCTCTCTAACCTCGCAGAACCCTAGTATCTCTGGTATTGACTTCTCTGAAGACACCCAGACCACCAGACAACCTGAATCTGCCCTGGTGCCGCTGCTCTCTTCACCAGACCACCCCATTGTCTCAATCGCTGCTTGAATCTTCCTTCCCGTCAAACTCAAGTCACATTATTGCTGGTACTTTCTTCAGAATCATCGCCTGTCACCACCGCATCAAAAAAAAAGGGCAGCCCCTCTTCTCAACAGGAAAATAAATCTCTGGTCAAAGCTTTATCTATCCCTGTTTCAAGGTTTCTTTTATTTGAGACTTTGTTTGGATACTACACTATTCCTTGGAGTTCTTGTTTATCGATAAGACCTTAACCAGGTTCCACTTTTTTGGCATTAAATACTTATTTAATACCCTTTGGTATTACTAGTCATTCTGTCATATTGCCCCTGTGTTATAATTTTCTTACTTTCTCCATGTCAACCACTGGAATCACATCACGACCCATTAGTAGCGTTTTCAATGGTACAAATTATGTTACTTGGGCTCGTCAAATGACAAGCTACCTTCAATCCAAAAAATTATGGCGTGTTGTAACTGGATCATTATCTCGTCCAGTAATCAAAGAAAAAGAAGACAAAGATGCATTTGATCTATGTGAAGAAGATTGGTTGTGCAAGAACGGTGAAATCATTACAGTCATATGTAACTCATGCACCATTGAGATCACTCAACAGTTTGGATTGTATACCACCGGAAAAGAGATCTGGGATTTTTTCGCTAAACGATATACCACCACAGATCTTGCACATCAATATCAATTGCTTCAGACTGTCCTTAGTAAATGCTAACAAACTAATCAGTCAATAAGTGCATTTGTATCTGAGATGCAAAGTTACTGGGATCAACTTACATTGGCTGCACCTACCACTAAATGTCACGAAGATGCAATCATAGCTGTGAATCACCAAAAGCATCTTCAACTTATGATTTTGCTAATGGCACTTCAAGATCGTTTTGAACCTGTAAGAGCATCTCTCTTGCACCGTTCTCCTCTCCCTACCTTGGAAGCAGCAATAACTGAACTGATTTCTGAAGAAACAAGAATTGGGGCATCGACTTCTCCATCTGACGAGGTTATGGTTGTCTCTAGTTATAAAGGCAACAAGAAGTCTTCTGGTTTCACACCATGCAACAACAATACAAATAAGAACTCTAGTGAATGCAACTATTGTCACCTCAAAGGCCACCGATTGCTCGATTGCCCTCACAAAATCTGCAAATTCTGTGAAAAGAAGAACCCGAAACACCATGGTTCAGACTGCATGCAAAACCCAAATCGCAACAAAAGCTTTGCCGGCTCTACTTCACATTCAGACTCTTCTCCAAATCCATCGATGGTGGTGCCAGGGGCTGCTTCAGTTACTCCATATGATGTGATTTCCCTCATGAATCAATTTATGTGTGGATCATCGCATTCTATGGCTACATCCCAAGGTACACCATGGTTATTCGACTCTGGATGTTGTAATCACATGACACCAGACACCGACATATTTGCTACAAAATCATCGAGTAAACCCTTATCTCATGTTACTACAGCTGATGGTACACAAGTACCTGTTCAACATAGTGGTTCTGTTTGTACTTCCCATCTATTCTTACTAGACACCCTATGCATTCCTAAGCTTTCTATTAGCCTTATTTCTGTTGCTTAGTTATGTGACATGGGCCTTAATGTCACTTTTACTCCATCTGATTGTTGTGTGCAGGATCCAAGGACGAAGCAGATCTTTGGGATCGGTCGTAGGACGGGACAGGTGTACGAGCTTGTCTACCTTCGCATACCAAAATCTTTTACCCCCATTGTGCTCTCAACCTTACCTTCAACAAAGTTGCTTGATATTTGGCATTCTAGATTAGGTCATATTTCTTATGATAGACTCAAATTACTTATTTCTTCTGGTATTTTGGGAAATGTCAAAACCAAAACTTTACATTGTTTACCTTGCCAACTAGGGAAACAACATGCTTTACCTTTTTATCCAAATGAAATGAAATCAGTTGCACCTTTTGACTTAATTCATTCTGACGTATGGGGTCCCGCACCTATCCCAACTATGGGGGGAGCACGTTACTTCGTGACATTCATCGATGATCACACTCGATTTACATGGATATACCTAATGAAACAAACATCAGAGTTGCCCCAAATTTACATCACTTTTGCTCGTATGATTCAAACACAGTTCAATAAACCAATCAAAGTTCTCAGAACAGACAATGCCATAGAATACAAAGAATCATCCTTACTAAATTTTCTTCACCAACAAGGCACTGTCTCTCAATATTCTTGACCTGGCACGTCTCAACAAAATGGACGTGCTGAGAGAAAACATCGACACATTCTAGATACCATTCACACCCTTCTTATATCCTTTCAATGCCCTGAACGCTTTTGGGGTGAAGCTGCACTTTCTACAGTGTATACCATTAACCACCACCCCACCCCAATTCTAGAAAACAACTCACCATACTTCATATTTCATGGTACACTTCCTGCCTATGACCTCCTTAAGGTGTGGGGGTCTGCCTGTTTCCTTCTCCTTCAACCTCATGAACATACCAAACTTCAAACTCGCTCATGACTCTGTTGTTTCTTATGTTATAGCCTTGAACATAAAGGTTATCGGTGTTGGGATCCTGTATCCAATAGACTTCGAATCTCTCGCCATGTTGTGTTTTGGGAACACACTATGTTCTCTACCCTTTCCAAATTTCGACAACAAACAGATCCGACTCCTCCCCTCTTCATTGATGCACCATTCCCCTCACCCATGAGTCAGTAATTTCAAATCCTTCCCCTACTCACCCTTCCTCTCCTACCTCATCTGGTCCTGATCACCTTGAACAAACCGATATACCTGAACTTATTTTGAGCTCTCCTACATCTCCTACACCTGTTCTGCTGTCTACGGATGATCCTGATACATCTGATTCCTCCTAAAATCCTGCTCTCGATGTGGCACCAGAAGTTACTGAACATCGCTGCTCCACACGAGTAAGGAATGTTCCTTCTCACCTCCGTGATTATCAATGTTATAATATATTGTTCTCCACTCATACACCGTCCTCTTATAAAGAGGCTTCCACTGATCCTCTTTGGCAACAAGCTATGAATGAGGAATTGCAGGCTTTAGATCGGGCCCAAACATGGGACATTGTTCCTCTTCCTCCCAACAAAGCTATAATTGGTTCCAAATGGGTATTCAAAGTCAAGAATAAATCTGATGGATCTGTTGATAGATACAAAGCTAGACTCGTTTCTAAAGGTTTTAATCAGGAATACGATATTGATTATGAAGAGACTTTTGCACCCGTTGCTCGGATTACCTCTGTTCGAACTCTTCTTGCTATTGCTGCTGTCTGGAAATGGAAACTCTTTCAGATGGATGTTAAGAACGCATTTTTTAATGGTGATTTATCTAAAGAAGTTTATATGAAACCCCTTCCTGGGGTACCACATCCTCCGCATCATGTTTGCAAATTACGTAAGGCTCTCTATGGTCTAAAACAAGCACCTAGAGCATGGTTTGAAAAATTTAGTGTTACTGTTTGCTCGTTGGGATTTATGTCTAGTCCCTATGATTCAGGTCTTTTCACCAAGACCACAGATGCGGGTACCATCATCTTGCTTTTATATGTTGATGATATGATCATTACTGGGAGTGACTTACATGGAATCATTTAACTCAAGGAATCTCTTCAGCAACACTTTGAAATGAAAGACTTGGGCTTACTTCATTACTTTCTAGGGCTCAAAGTTCCTTCTCAGGACCAAGGAATCTATTTGAGTCAAGCCAAATATGCATCTGACCTTCTTTCTCGAGCTGGCCTTACCGATAGCAAGACTGCCTCCACACCTCTTGAACCAAACCTCTGTCTAACTCCGAACAATGGTTCACCTTTACCTGACCCTACCTTATATCGCCAGTTAGTGGGATCCTTGGTCTACCTGACTGTCACTCATCCGGACATTGCTTATGCATTTCATGTTGTTAGTCAATTTATGTCATCTCCGCGCACCACTCATTATGCTGCCGTTCTAAGAATTCTTCGATACATAAAAGGGTCAATGTTTCGTGGCTTACATTTTTCATCAGCATCATCCTTAGAGCTTCGTGGGTACTCTGATGCTGTTTGGGATGGAGATGTTACCGATCGTCGCTCTACAACAGGTTATTGTTTCTTCCTTGGTTCCTCCCTTATCTCCTGGCGCAGTAAGAAACAATCTCTGACATCTCGCTCCTCTACTGAATCTGAATATCGTGCTCTTGCTGACACCACCCAAGAACTCGTTTGGCTTCGATGGCTTCTATCCGATATGGGTATCTCTCAATCATCCCCTACAGTTCTTTGGTGCGACAACCGCAGTGCTATTCAGATAGCTCATAACGATGTCTTCCATGAACGTACCAAACACATAGAAATTGATTGCCATTTTGTTCGCCAACACGTTGTTCGCAATACTGTTCATCTTCTATCAATCACTACCACTGATCAGACAACTGACATCTTCACCAAAGCTCTCCTGCCGGGTCGCTTTAATCTGCTACTCTCCAAACTCAATTTGGTCTCTCATCAAGCTCCTTGAGTTTGAAGGGGGGTGTTAACGTATATTCAGAATATATCTACTTTCCTTGTAGATGTATTGTAATTAGCCTTTTCCTAAGTTAGCTTCACTTTTTAGTTTATATACTTTAGTTTAGGTCTCATTGTAATATCATAGAATATACAATTCGATTATATATATATATATATATATATATATATATATATATATATATATATATATATATATATATATATATCACAAGCTTTCAGTGTATACCAAAACACTAATCCTATTTCATTATAAAATACTTTACTAGAGTTATAATTTCAAAAGCAATTATCTAACTTGTTTACAAATATCATATACTATTAACCAATTCACCTTATTCATTGTTTCAGAATCTGTGCACCAGAAGTATTAAACATACTAAATTCTTACATTTTCTAACAAAAAAAGATAATTCCAAAGTAACAAAAAATAAAATCTCAATATATCTATTACATTTGGCACAATTAGGACATAAAATTTTACCAACTTTAGGGATACATTAAAAAAACAGTATTGAAATCATACTAACCAAAAATAATTTCAACATTTAAAATCTGAATGCTCAATTTTTTTTATTTTTACTGCAAGAATGATTTCCATTTGTGATTTAAGTAGCAACTAATTGTGCGCTAGAAAGTAGGGGTTAACTAATTGGCATCAAACACAAATGTACACTTCTACCCTTACATAGCCGTTTTCTTTATTTAGAGAGTATTTTTCTCTTTTTTTAAATTTAATTCCTTTTTAAATAACATCCGTTAATTAAACTTAAACTAATGGTCCACATTGATCCCTACATCCACACAATATATATTATCCATAAAATAACCTATATATATATATATATATATATATATATATATATATATATATATATATATATATATATATATATATATATATATATATAAGGTGAGGTTCAATAGAGAACTATAATTAACCAAGGAACCAATCTTTTTTTCAACTTTTAGAACTTATTTTTTATCAAAAAGAAAATGCTAAAAATACAAAAATTCATAATTTTTTATCCTTTTTCCAATGATATCAAATTCGATTTTTTTTTTCGTCAAATTCACAATGTGAATCTTTGAAAATTCACAATGTGAATCTAAATTCACACGATGAATGTGAAAAATATTTTTCATATGCACAATGTTAACTTATTAATTTACATATTTTTAGATATTTTTTTCGATAAAGAATAAAGTTTAGAACTTGAAAAAAAGATTTGGTTTCTTAAAGAACCAATAATTATGATTCTCTGTTGAACTTTTCCATATATATATATATATATATATATATATATATATATATATATATATATATATATATATATATATATATATATATATATATATAGGTTCAAATGGGAACCACTAAAAATTAAGAACTCTAAGAACCACTTATTATTAATGTTATTTTCTTATTCCATACAAACCTGAAGCATTACTCTCATTGTTTTACAAAAACAAAAGGAATTATCTCATCTACTTCAACCACATGTGATAAATACCACCACCAGCACCACTGTCGACAACCCAGTTCCACCTCCATCGTCAACAACTACTCCATCACCGACATGACGCCCATTGCTGCCAGCATCGCCGACGGGGGCACCACCACCATCGGTCTGGCGGCTCCACATCCTCTACCTCCCTTCCTCTCTTGCAACTTCTGATCACTTGTAAAAACACATACATCTGTCGTACAAAATTCAGATCTGGAAGCGCCTCTTTCAGGTCTAGATCTGTTGTCACTGCCTCTTCTTGTTTATTACTCTGATTCGCTGCTAACGAACTCAATCTACCACCAAGAATTCGGCCTCCTTCATTATCATTCTGTCTCTAAATCGCAAAAATATTTAAGATCTGGAAAGAGAGAGAGAGAGTATTATCGCCGACGTTAAACCACCTCCAACGTCAAATAACTACCTAGATCTGACAGAGCACAAGAAAGCTTATTTAATATGTTTTCCGGGAACACTAGATCTGATGGAGAATGAAGTTATTTGTTGCCTCCATCCAATCTCCTCTAGATCTACGATTTCATGCTGATCGCTGTCAATGTCACTCTACTACCGCTACTATCGACGTCACACCACCACAATTAATGCCCTATTAGATCTGAAAACAAGAGTTTTGAAGATGTTTGATGATATGTTCATGAAAAAGGTATGTTTTAAGTTGTGAATGATGTAAATGGGTATCTGAACTACTCTATTAAGTTGTTAATGATTTCTGAACTACTTTTTTAAGTTGTTAATAAGTGTATGAAATAATCTTTTAAGCTGTGAATATTATGAATGTGGTTCTGAAATTTTTTATTAAACTGTGAATGGATTGTGTTAAAGTGTCAATGGACTGTATTATGTTGTGAATTGACATTGTGTAAACTGTGAATGAACCATGTTAAATTGTGAATAGATTGTGTTAAATCTGAATGATCTGTGCTCGTCGATCTGAAGCTATGAAACACTCAAATATGGAAACAAGAGCATTGAACAATGAAACACGGTATGTTTTTAAGTTGTGAATAATATGAGTGTTCATCTAAATTAGTTTACTAAGTTGTTAATGATGTTTGAACTAGTGTTTTAAGTTGTTAATGAGTATATGAACTAGTTTTTAATCTTTGAATATTATGAATGTGTGTCTGAAATTTTGTATTAAACTGTGAACAGACTGTATTAAACTGTGAATGTATTATAATAAGTTGTGAATTTTACATGAATTTTGAGTTAAACTGTGAATGAGTAAATGATTGTTTGAATAATATTTTGAATATGTGTCTGAAAATTTGTATTAAACTATGAACGAACTATATTAAGTTGTGAACATAGATTATTAAATTGTAAATTTTGTATGAATCTTTTGTTAAATTGTGAAAGAATGAATTAATATGTTTATTAAATTGTGCATTTTTTTTTCTAAGAGTTATAATTTTTTAAAATTGAACTTGTATAGGATAATAAAATTCTAAAAAAAGAATGTAATAGATTAAATATGTATGATTTTAAACATATAAAATAAAAAGAGATATTAAAAGCTATAGAAGTACAATTTGATAGTGACTATCCAAATGATTCATCTACTTTCAAAAGATGCAAAAATAAAAGATGTAGAACGATAAGATATATTTTAGCGTTTGTGTAAAATAAAATAAAAATATATTATATTGTCCTCACATTTTAAAAACAAATGCTATTTACAATTTTTTTCATTTGGTCCAACGGTACACTCCAAAAAAGTACAATCATTAATGTAGAATTTATATATAATGTATGCATAGGACTTGTAGTTAAAATATATTTATTTTACTTTAAAAAACTAATATAAACATTGTTCAGTTTAATGTTCTCATTTTCATATAAGAGTAGCCTTTCAACACTATCTTTTTTTTTCGATTAATTGGTTTTTGGTTTCTTATTCTTTTTTTTATTCTCATTTGAACCTCTCCATATATATATATATATATATATATATATATATATATATATATATATATATATATATATATATATATATATATAAGAGTAGGATCAAATGAGAACACCTAAAAGGTTTAGAACACGAGAGCAAATCTAAGCCTTCTAAATTTTAAAATCAAAGGTTAATATTAACAGACCATTTATATAAATTCTAAAAGTCATAGGATTAAACTGTAACTTCCTAATTACCTAAAAGGGTACTATAGTCATTAGGTTTTATCTTATTTTTATAAACTCCTAAAATCTCTCTCTCTCTCTCTCTCTCTCTCTCTCTCGTTTCCTTTAAACCCGATGGAAGCTACTTCTTTGTAAACTGTCAAAGAAAAGGGAAAACCACTTCTTTTCCTTTAAACCCTAATCGATCAAGGAAAGGGAAATGAACAAAGGAAGACAAACGAAGACGGCAAGAAAGAAGCACGAAGGCTCGCATGCGGCACGAGTTTTCATCGATCGATTCACGAGAAGAGATCGTCTACGGGGGTCGACGAGGCCGAAGGGAAAGAAGATAGGAAGAAGCAGCGATGAAGACAATATCTTCGTAGGTCGTTGGTCGATAGGAAGAAAAGGGAGAGCGAGGGGATGAGGTCAGAAGATGTCCGATAAGTAGTGACAGGGTCGTAGGTGGGGTTTTGGTGGGTATTGCTTGACCGTAGAAAGTCTGAGGTGCGATGGGGGAAACGATCAACGATAACAGCTTTGGTGAGGGTGGTTTGGCAGCGAGGGTCGATGGGAAGGAAGTGAAAGGGTCTCCAGTAATCTTCTTGCACCCTCTTCTTTGTTATTTGGCAGCTAACACGAAGGATGATGAAACAAGCAGAAAAATCGATCAAAAGGGTGTTTGTTTGATTTTTTTAATAGGAAAAATAAGAAGGAAAATGGGAGGGAGTTGCCTCTATTATTCACCGGAAGAAAACTCCATCTCCGGTGGTGTCTTTGACAGTTCACGAAGAAGGAAAAGAAGTGGTTTTCCCTTTTAACAGGAAATGACATATTAAGGTTAGTTGATTATACTTTTTTCTTGGTGGATTTTGATTTCGGAGTCGCAGGAGCAATTTGAAGAGTAAAAACAAAACACATTCTTGACAGGGTGGCTGGGAATGTTTGTAAATTACCTATTTTCTCAAAACATCATTGATTTGTTTGCAGGTCTTCACTGTGGCAGATACTCTAGAGTTCATCATTGATTGTTTTTGTATCTTTAAGTGATCCATTCTACAGGTTGCGTGGGAAAGTTTGTGCTATGCCAATGTTACATTACACATACAAAAGGAAGGGTAAAAAGGGAAAAGAGTAATTACCAATGAGCAAGAGGGGCATCATTGGATTTGTGTTACTTCCAGCTTTGTATAAGGATTATCTTTGGTTGTGGAGGGCATATTTGACATCAGGTTCAATTGCTTTGTATCTTGGACGATTGGGCTATTTGATGAAATGTGTGACAGAGGTATTCATTTGTGAATAGCATGGTATTCATTTGTTAATAACAATGTATTCATTTGTAAATAGCAGTGTAATCATGTTTGAATAAGTGTATTTATTTATGATTAGATATATTCTTTTATTCATTTGTAAATACCATGTATTCATTTGTTAATAACAATGTATTCATTTGTGTGAATAAGTGTATTTATTTATGATTAAATGTATTCTTTTATGAAGAAATGATAATTTTTACACCTCTTTTATTGTCGGTTCATTAAAAGAAAGGTGGATTACTTGTAAATTGATATGTATTCATTTGTGATTGTAGTAGTATCGGTTTTTTAAAAAAAAAAATCATTTATGAATACAAATGTATTGATTTGGGGTTGGATTTCTATTAATTTTTTCAAAAAAGAAAAACATGAAATACAAGAAAAAAATTATTTCTTAAGAAAAAAAATTAAATGTTTTTAGTTAATTTTTTTTTATAAAAATGTTTTTTATATTTATTAATAAGAAAAATAAAAAATAATATTTCCTTCTTTTTTGGTAACTGATCCTAAATTTAAGGGATTTTGATTTATTTTATTTTATTTTAATTTAGTTAAAATATACAATTACTAATATGACCTTATATATTGATTGGTCCAGAACTGTTTTCGCGTTCTCAACCTTTTAAGTGTTCTCATTTGATCCTTTCCATATATATATATATATATATATATATATATATATATATATATGTATGTATGTATATATATGTATGTATGTATTAAATACACTCTAAAACTAGGTAGCGGAAGAATCGAAACAACAAAATGATATATCTAAGTGTACATGCAACCTATGGATCTATGGTTTCTTACTATTACTTCTACCCTATGAAATCTGAAAATACAAAGAAGAAACACATACCTCTTTTGTAGCTAAAGATCTTCGAGCTTGAATCCTCGTGCGTGCCACCTTGTTTGGATGATAAGGATCCAAACTAGAATCCCTCGTTTGGTTCGCACCCAATGAACTCAAAAGAGTAGTATAAAAAATATAAACTAGGATGGGACAAACTATAAGGAAAGTTCATCCACAATGAGGGATAAAGAAGGTGGCGAATAACTCAAGCCAAGAGTGAGCAAGGAGGAATGAATCCCTAAGACCCTATTTATAGCCTTGGACACCTCCTAGGGTTTTATCCTCAAGCCCATATCGGATGGGATAGTCTATGAACGAAATTCCCTTCACCCGAAGAGAAATTTCGTCCACACCCTTCTTTCTAGGTTTATTGAATGTTCATGCTTAACCAACTATTGATTAATTGATATTCAACCATTCTATTAATTAAACTGTTAATTAATTCCCAAATTATTTTCCAATTAGTTTCTAATTAATTATTAAACCATAATAATTAATAAAATAATTCCTCATTTTAATGAGGGCAAACCAAGAGGATCCTGCTATTATTAGAAATATCACCAATAGTTAATGACATTAGACACTCTTCCAACAGTCTCCCACTTGGACAAGTCATCAACTATATATACGGTCCTATATTTCTATAATAATCAACAGAGAGATTGTCATCCAATGCATCTGTCGAACTCTGATCTAATCAGTTTTAGCCCTCAGATAATTAAGGGTGTTCACAGGGCGGTTCGGCTCGGATAGTATTAAAATTGTGAACCGTGATCACGGGACGGTTACTTTACTTGCACTACCCGTAACCGAACCGTATTACACAAAAAATCGAACCGAACCGAACCGTGTGAATGCGGGTAACCACGATTCGGTTTACGGTTACTCAGGAAAGAAATTAAATATAAAAAATAAAACAAAATTAATAAAAAAGTACATTCAAGTGAATTATAAAATATCCATTCAAAACAAAGTCATCCAAAACAAACAACTCAACAAGAGAATTTAAAAGTGTTTAACACTAGTTTGATAACACAAAAAAACATCCATAATCCCTTAAACAAAACATAAAAACAACACCAAATCATTTCAAAATCAGCACCAAACATGCAAAAGAAAAAAAAAACAACATTTAGTACAAATAGAAAAAATAAAAGCACATATTAAACAGTACAAAGACCGCACATAATTACACAAAAAACTGCATAAAACAGCACAAAACAACATTAAAAAACTACACAAACAGCACCAAAAAACAACAGTAAAAAACTGCACAAAACAGCTCAAAAACCTCACAAAACAACTATCAAATGTATAGACAGCAACAATAAAATCTGTAAAAAAAAACTGCACAAAAAACTGCATATAAACAACACTCTAAAGCACAAAAAAAAACAGTCAAATACAAAATTTTGCCATCTTAACACTTTAATCATCCACAGTAAGAGCATATATAACTTGAGGCAAGTCTTTCACTTCTGAAACAACAAAAATTATACATTAGATTTTATAAAACATGAAACTATAAAACTTAAAAAAGCAAAGTCATACCGGCTTCATAATTTTCAAGAGTTTCAAAAACTCTCCTCAATATCAATAGGAACATTTTTGGACCTAAGCCAATTTTGACAACATATCAATGCTTCCACTGTTTTGGGGGTCAATGAGCTATGAAATGCATCAAGAATGCGTCCCCCGGTACTAAATGAAGATTTTGAGGCTACAGTTGAGGCAGGAATTGCCAAACCATCCCTAGCAATTACCGCGATAACATGAAACCTTGCTTGATTTTCTTCCACCAAGTAAATCGAACCTGTTATCCAAAGACTCACATTTCTCACCCAAATACCAATCCAACTCACACTTTGCAGCCGTAATTATAAAAAATATTACAATAAAAAAATCAATTATGTAAGTATAAATAACAAAAATAAAAGAAAGATAGCTTGTAAATTACCTATACCACTTGAGTTCTCTTCGAACAATCTTTTGTATTGGTTGTTCAAAAAAGTTTTCGGATCATCATCAACATCAATAACAATTTCTTCTTCAACATTATCGGAGCTACTTGTCAGATTTTCATTAATAACTCCAACTTCATGTGTGTAATGATCATACAAATCTCGCAATACTTTCTGTACTTGATCACACAAATTTTTGGGTTTTTCTTCATCATAAGTTTGGCTAATAATAAAGGAAACATAACCTAACTTGTATTGTGGATCAAGAATTGGAGCAATAAATTAAAATACATTTATGTTTGATGAATTTCTCCAATACTTATCATATTTCTCCTTCATTTTAGCAGCCATCTTTTTAAAACCATCATCACTTGTTATCATCTTTTTTTATCATTTCCCCAATGCCAAAGACTTCATGAAAGTAATTGTTGCTAGTTACATATAAATAGCTAGAAATACGCAAAGTAGATGTATAAAAACCTCTGAAGAAAGGTAACATACACCTAACATGCTCTCAATCCGCTTCATTGGGCAACCCTTCAATGATAGAAGCTCGGACCTGTATTTAGTATCTTGCTCATCCAATAAATTAAAAGCATCTTGAAACTTGATGGAACTTTCTAGCATCAAGTATGTTGAATTCCACCTTGTTTCAACATCAAGAGAAACAAGGCTTTTACTCTGAATTTTCATTTTCTCAACACATCCCTTAAAGCGTTGAAGCCTAGCTGGAGAAGACCTTACATATTTCACAACTGATCGAATTCAGACAATACTTGTGTCTACATCTTTTAAACCTTCTTTAACAACAAGACTTAAGATGTGGGCACAACATCTCATATGTAAATGTTGAGTATCCAAAACACTATGCTTCAATGCATTCAATCTTCTTTTTAGGTATCGAATATAAAGGTCATTTGAACTAGCATTGTCAACTGTAACTGTGAAAACCTTGTCAATTCCTCAATCAAGTAAGTTCTTCTCCACATATTTTCCAATTATCTCACCAGAATGACCAGAAAGAGGACAAAAGTTTATTATTCTTTTGTAAATGGTCCAATCTTTATCAATAAAATGAGCTGTCAAACACATGTAACTTAGATTTTTCCTAGAAGTCCACATATTGGTTGTTAAAGAAACTCACTGTCTGTTCTTAGCAAAATGCTTATTCAACCTTTTCGCTTCTAACTTGTATATCTCCAAACAACCATTAGTAATAGTGGGTCTTGAAGGGATTTGAAATTGTGGTTGCAACATGTTCACAAGGTCACGAAACCCTTCATGTTCAATAGTCTTGAAAGGTAATTCATCAATAATGATCATTCTAGCACTCATATATCTACACTTGGTTTGGTCAAATTTCCAAGGGACAAATGTAGATATGCTTTCTCCGTTTTCTTGTATAGAAGCTTGGTTTTGAAACATCAATAGCTTTTGTTTTTTGTTGATGTTATCGGGGTTCTTAGTGCAACGTGTTGTATGATTCCACATAGAACTAGTTCCATTCTTACTAGCACAATGCAATTTTCTAGTACAATGGTTACAAACAGAGTAATCAGGATCATTAGGATCTCTAGTAAAATGTTTCCATGCTTCAGGAGTATCCGCTTTTTTCTTTCTCTTTTCAGCCTTCTTCCCTTCATCCACCTTCTTGGGACTTTCTGTTGTAGGTGAAGGATTAACACTTGCATTTAAACTTCCATATTATTGTGTTGGTAAAGAATCAACATCAACCTCCATTTCAACCATTGTTTTTCCTGAAAATCAACAAGTCATAGTCCCAAACAAGTAAGAAAAGAAACTATTTTTTATTGGAGTTCAAATATAGACATAATTCAGATACCATACAGGCATATATGCACACATTGATACAATACATAATCTACAACAGTAAACATATAGTCAATAACTCAATCAGATACCAAAAATTTGTGAATTATAGGGTAGATGATTAAATGAAAAAATGAGACCCATGTTCGTCACATGGTCCTTAGCTTTAACACAACATATTTCTTTGTAGGTGATTGGGTTTAATCATATTTTGTAAATGCATTACTGGAGCAACAATATTAGTTAAATCCATGAATATTAAACAATAAATCATAGCTTTGACTTAAGTATTTTGAAGGTTTGTTGTTTGTGAAATAAGATAAAATAGAAGGAATAATGTCACACCCCCAAACCGTCAGAAATAACGGCGGAAACGTTCGGAGGCGGGTTACGTCATACGTAGTATCAAAACATTTGTATCATAGTAAGCAAAGTAAACACAACCATTACATTACAATATGATTATTTACATCTGTTTGAAAACATAGTTTGTACACATCAGTATGTAACAAAAGTAAAAGACGTGACTCCAAAATGCTCCGTCTTCTCCAAAAGTTGGCAAGAGTACCTGTCTATTGCTGCCCTGAGAATACAAGCAGTTTGAAAAAGTATCAGTATAAAGCTGGTGAGTTCGTAAGTATTTAGTTCTGGTGAAAAATGTTTCTTTGATCCATTGAAAAGTGTTTCCCAAGAAAATACTATATTTTCTTATGAAAGCTGTTTGATTATCCAATAGTTATTTGTTAAACAGTCCGTTTATGAAAGGTTGAGTTATCCCAGGAAAATCCTATATTTTCCCTAAATGTTGATGGTTGGTTATCTGTTTCAAGTTTGAGGTGTACAAGTATCTTCCATACTTATATCGTTAGGCGTAGTTTTCTTGAAAACCCCTGTTATCTCCCTGTGAGGTGTATTAGCCTTATTACATAAATAAAACTAATAAATAAGTGTTGAAATAAATCCTAAGGGTGTTATTAATACCCTCTAGTAATCGAATCGGTTATTACTTTGACGTTAGTTCACTTGATTCATTATTACAAAAGTAAATTCCTGTTATCTGGGTTGTGGGTGTCATAACCGTACTTAAACTTGATATGGCACGTAACGGGGCCATTATCCTTTTATGAATTTGTCACCACATGAATGTATGCCTAACTGTAGCTAGCAGTTTAGGTGCGGGATAGTCAGTCCCGTATAGATCTATACACAACAGTGACACTCTCCTTACAAGAGATTCTGGTTACAAGTGCTAGTCCTACACTATCGAATTCGGTGGGCGTGTTACCAAGGATGTGTCCCTAACTTTAGACTAACAATTTACAAGTAATAATACTAAAAATCCTGTTTATAATCTATATGATATAAATTTTACGAAATGTTTCACGAGTTCATTACTTTAGTTTGAAATCTGTTTCTACGAGTTGATTTCTTAATCGTTTGGTAAAACTGTTTTCTGTGTTTAAAAGCATGCTGAAAATATAATTATCTTATACAAAATAATATACTTTGAGCACAAGTTTCCTTGTACTTTTACTTGTATTCACATATGAAAACATGAAAAACTCGGAAAAAGCGTAGGGGTATGAACTCACAGTTTGATGTGGGATTCGAGTGTAAGTTGCTAGGAATTGTTGAGTGTCAAATAAAGCCTCGGGCACAAACAGATCCTATTTAGCATGTAGAAGTACATATATGTATTAGGTGAGGGCATAACACTATTTGTTATGGAAAGAACCACCTTAGCGACTAGGAAGCACTTAAAACTAAGTGTTAGAATCACATATGATTGAAGAGGGGAGTTTGCGGCCGTAATCAGGAGTGTACGATCATGGGTTTACGGTCCATGGGTTTACGGTCCATGGGTTTACGGTCCATGAGTTTACGGTACATGTGTTTACGGTCCATGGGTTTACGGTCCATGGGTTTACGGTCCATGAGTTTACGGTTATTGAAGGGTGTACGGTCTAAGGAGATACACTAGACCATAAACACCTTTTGTTCATGGAAAAGTGATGATTTCAAGGCTAAACTCAAGAATTCTAACTAGATATAAATATAAGAGGATGATACTTATGACTTGAAGGCAAAGAAGGGTGTTTTCGGTCCAAAACACTAAGGTGTTCTTGAGGATTCTTGAAGATCTAGATAAAAAGTGAAATCCATGGATGAATCAAGAGTAAATCAAGACTCAAAGGAAGGAATCGCTTACATTCTTGAGGATTTCTTGTGCAAAACTCGAAAATTGTGGAGAGAGAGTAGAGAGAGAAAGTCTTTGGAGTGTTTAAAGTGTGATATGAAGGCCAAATACCCTATATATATGGTAGAGTTCTCGATCAAAAAGGGGGGTCCACCTGACCGTAAACGGGTTTACGGTCTACACAAGTTTACAGTCGTAAACTCGTCCTGACCGTGAACTCGGTGATTTTCAAGGAAGATTCAAGTTTTTCGCGTGATTCCCGGTTTATTCTGAATCGTATAAAATACTTATTATTTATTTAAAATTTAAGGTCCTTCCCAAACTAAGAAATTTGATAGAATTTAATAAAAACCCAAATTTTATTAACGAAAACTGGGTAAGTATAACGGGAAAAGTTTCGGGTTGTCACAAATAATGTCGAGAAGACGAGAAGTGATGCAGGTACGAATAATTTGACAAAGAAAAAAAATAAGAAATCGAACCAAGTATGGGGAATACCTAATTACCGAGTCGTCGAGTACCAAACAATGGAGATGGAGAGAATGATGTGTCGACGTCGCTGTAAGCTGGCAACCGTGAACTGTGTCTGCCTTTTCGACTCTCGACTGTCGAGCTCCTGTAAGAACGACATTGCTGACAAGGGCAATGGTGGAATTCCAGCGAGACAATGAAGAATGGTGTGAGTGTCTGAGTGAGTGGAAGTTCGAATGACGAACAATGGTCGATGATCGCGTGATAGTTGATTTATGGCTGGCTTGCTGCTTGAATTGTTTCCCTAAGCGAGAGAATGAGTAATTGAGTACCGATTACAGATCTAGTAACATTTAGGCCATTTGGAATGGGCTGTAACAAATTTGTAACTAAATTCTATATTCTTTTATTATATTACATAATACAAATAATATATATACATATAAATAATATAATACGGTTTGGTTTGGGTATCCGCGGGTATCTGAATATCCAAACCGAAACCGACCCGTATCTACCCAGTTTTTTCAGTTTCAGATCGACCGGATCGGTTCGGTTTTTTGGTTTTGCGGTTTTTTTGCACATCCCTACAGATTAGTGATCAACTATTCCTTCATCCTCATGATATTTGTATGAATTCGAGACATGGATAATAGTCAATCTCAGAATTTAATATTATGTTTCTCGATAAAAACTTCTGATTACTAAATCGAACACATCAATTTCAGTCAACACCCGACCATGTATTTAAGATGTCAGCACCAAATCATCGTGGGGCCTATAGATATCGCTTCTCCTGTGAAAAAATGAGGCACAAATAAACTTTTACCACATCTTCTTTGTCCATTTCATCATGTGATACATTAATATACCCGTTATAGCTACTAGTTACAAATAGCATTGGAGTACACCAATGCATAATAGAATCGTAGAGAAAAGCTCCACATGTATCTCAGTTTGAAGAATAGAAGATATTATAATCTTAGAATTGCTCGTGATTGTATCCATGAAGTAATCTCTAAGTGCGAGTTGTTCCAATACTTAAATCACTATTAAGCACTCATGAGTGTTGGCGCAATCACTATGCTACGACCTATCAGAACGGCCAATCCACCAATACTCATGACAGTCTTGAATCACTACTCATTTCCAAGAGTATGACCGACTGTGGAGGTTTGAGTAAACTAATACTCGGGAAGTGGGGTCTAAACATGCAAAAGTGAAACACAGTCATAAATTAACAGAAATGATAACAATACTAGCACTTTGTTAAGTCTCCATAAAATAAACATCAATTCTATTACATATTCATGTTTCTAAATGTTTCAAAGATTATCAAACTAAACAACCAAACAACTACACCATATCTTCAACAAATCGAATGCCTATAGAGCTAGTATGACTGTCATTCTTGATCCTTAATAATGGTTTAGTGAACGGATCGGCTGGATTCTCCTCCGATGATACTCTGCCCATGACAATATACCCATCCTCAAATCGATGTCTCACATAGTGGAACTTTCTAAGTATATGTCCTGAGTTGCCATGGTTCTTGGGTTCTTTAGTTAAAGCGACTGCACCCTCGTTATCACAGAAGATTTCCAAAGGATCCTTGATGCTCGAAATGACACCAAGATCATCAATGAAATTCTTCAGCCATGTAACTTCTTTTGCAGCTTCACTAGTCGCTATATACTCTGACTCACATGTAGAGTTTGCCATTGTTGGCTACTTGGAACTTTTCTAATTGACCGCTCCTCCATTAAGCAAGAATGTCCATCCTGACTACGAACATGAGTTGTCCCTATCAATCTGGAAACTAGCATCTGTATAACCTGTAACTCTCAACTCATATTTACCCCATATACCAAGAACATATCATTTGTTCTTCTTAGGTATTTGAAAATGTTCTTTACTACTGTCCAATGACATTCGTTTGGGTTGTCCTGAAAATGACTCACGATGCTTAAAGCAAATGAGACGTCAGGACGAGTATATGTCATGGCATACATGATCGATCCAATAACAGAAGCATATGGTAATCAACTCATTCTTTCCTCTTCATTACTAGAACTAGGACATTGAGTCTTACTCAATTCCGTGCCATGTTGCATAGGTAGAAAACCTTTCTTGGAATCTTGCATCTTGAACCTCTTCAAGATCTAATCCAAGTATGTACTCTGGCTTAGTCCTATTAGACGTTTTGATCTATCTCTATAGATCCTTATACCAAGTATATATGCAGCCTCTCCTAGATCCTTCATAGCGAAACAACTCCTTATCCACATATTAACACCTTGCAACGTCGGGATATCGTTTCCTATAAGGAGTATGTCATCCACATACAACACTAGGAAGACTACATTACTCCCACTAGCTTTGATATATACACAGAACTCACCTTCAGTTCTTGAAAATCCAAACTCTTTGACCTTTTCATGAAAGCAAAGGTTCAAGTTATGAGACACTTGTTTTAGTCCATATATGGACCTTTCAAGCTTACACACTCTATTTTGATATTTTGGATGTATGAAACTCTTGGGTTTCCATATACAGTTACTCTGCGAGTTTTTCGTTAAGGAATGCGGTTTTCACATTCATTTGCCATACTTCAGAATCATGAAAAGCTTCTATGGCAAGTAATATCCCAATAGAGTTGATCTTGGCTACTGGTGAAAAAGTTTTCTCATAATCAATCCCTTGAGTTTGAGTGTAACCCTTTGCAACAAACCTAGCCTTGAACATGTGCAGATTCCCATCCATGTCGGTCTTATTCTTAAAGATCCTTTTGCACTCAACAATTTTAATGCCAGGTGTAGGATCAACCAAATTCTAAACTTGGTTGTTATACATGGACTAAATCTCACTCTCCATGCTTTCCTAACACTTGGTAGCCTCAAGGCCTACCGTCGCTTCCTTATAGTTGCATGGATCATCCATATCAACCAATGTATGATCACTTATCAATACGTCTCCTTCTGTGCTCACATAGAAACCATAGAACTCAAGAGGAAGACGAACTCTATTGGATCTACGAAGGGAGGTGGAGATATATCACTTTCCCCAATAGGTGGCTCTGCCTCAGGTTGAGGTTCCTCAATAGGTTGAGGTTCCTTAACAAGTTGTTTCGCTTTGGGTTAAGGGCTAGTGTCTACTAAATGTTCTTCTTCACTTGACTCTTGAAGCTCTTCAAGTTCAATATGGCTCTCACTGTCCTTTTTGGAAATGAGACCCCTCTTAAGGAAGAATCCACTTCGAGCAACAAACACTTTGTTCTCAGAAAGCTTGTAAGCAAGTATCCAAACAACTTTTGTGGATAACCAACGAAGTAACACTGTTGAGAGAAAAACTTTGAGACACACTTGAACAAATTGTTAAAACAAGTATATCACGGAATAGTTAATCTCGAAGGATCTGTTAGCTGAACAATAATATTAAGTGTTAGAAGTTACTGAGTTAGATGCAGAAAAGTAAAGGAATGTAAATGACAACAATTGTTATATCAAGTATACACATAAGCAGATTCATAACAAGGAATGCATTCAAACCAAGTTAGTAAATGAGATCTAGCTTAGTGATTAAGTCACAAGTGACTTGATCTTTAAAAGAGATGGTAATTGATTATGAGAGTAAGAAGGTTTGATAAGTAAGATAGAATGAGAACTGATGTGTATTAGAATTTGATGAGAGATTCACACCGATACCGATTACATGAGAAATGAACTCTATTTATAGAGACAAGTTTAGAACTCTAAAAGCAACCATGAAAGGCGTACTAGATATTAGAGTGTTTTACAGGAAAGACAAAATAAACTAAGTAAAGATAATGACTGCGGTGCTGAATACTTCGGATGGCCAGATGATAAGATTGCTTGACTGTGGTGGCTTGAAGACTGTGGTAGCTAAAGTATCAAGATCCAAGAAAACTTCCTGACGTTCGCTAACCAGTTGATTCTTCTTAATATTTCAAACTTGACCTCTGCGGTGGTGTGCTTGGATTTTTCAACTGTGTTGCGCCAGATCTCAAGTTTTTTTCTGGTGAGACAGTGCATGGCAGTCATAGGAATGAAATATTTGATGTTGTCAGTCTTCCTCTTGAAAATGACTCCTAGCTCAGGATAATTGGTTGCTCCTAATGATCTTTCCTCATAGTCTTTTGTAGGCATGGGTGCAGGGTCAAGGGGTGGCAAGTCAGCAATCTTGGAAATGATGGGATGAATGTTTGCATCTATTTTGGCGAAGTCACAGACTGTTGTCTTAAGAAAGGTACTGGCCCTTTCTAGTGTGATCTTCATCTTCGGATGCTTCTCAGACTTGTGCTGAAAAACCTTGCCAATGAGAAACACTTCTTCAGGGTTCATACACAGAAAATCAGTCTGGGTGCGGATATAGTCGTGCACCCTCCTGGTCAGGGTGTACTGGATAAACTCAGCCTTCATGAACTTCCGGATCTTGTAATTTTTTTACTATGGATGGTCTATCGTTAGAACATATCTGTTCAACTGGAGAGGCATGCTTAACATAGAATTGGCTAAGTCTCATGAACTCCATCGAGAGTTTTTTGTCATTCGGAAGGCTGCGGTCGAACTATTCAAATACAGTGAAGTATCTGGCATTCGGTGAGATTGGGACATCCCAGTAACCGTCTGAGGGGGGTTCCACATAGGTAAGATGAGGGACATAGTCATCATCAAGAAGTCTTCTATGTGGATTGATCCAAGAGTTTATCAAGGATTCATCCATAACTATGTCAAATCCGCAGAGTCTCCAAACTTCTTCAGCAAGCTTGGCTGCTCTCCAATCAATTTTTCTTTGAGCAGTGGCAGGAGAGTCATTTGTGATAGGAGAAGACATATACTCCTCCAGATTCTTGAAGTACGGGGGAGTCTCTGGTTTTTCAGGAGTAACGTCAATTTGAGGAGGGGAGTTTTGAGGTGGAGTGTGATGAGATGGTTGCGGTGTGGGAATTTTTCCAGTAGAGGCTGGGGGAGTTTGATGTTGTGAGAGGGATTGGTTGGAATGATGGACTTCTACATTTCCCCCTCTTTAGGAGTTCAGACCCGGAGCCTCCTCAAGCTATTGACGAAGGCCATCAACCTTGTCAAGCACTATTTGAAATTGCGCTTTAAGGTCTTCTACTAATTGATGATTATTAGGAATGGAGGGATTGAAGAGTAGTTTATAAATCTCCTTGGTGAGTTGGAGAATTTCCGAACCATGGAAGTTGGCTGATAGGGATCGTTGCATTCTGTTGATAGTTGTTTGGAGAACTGAGATTGCAGACTTATAAGTAGTATGAGTCTCAGCAATCAACTTCTCATAATGTGAGGCCTGATCCGCGATGGCTGGTTGAAGCTCAGTTTTGATTGCGGTAACCTCATAGATGAGGTGTTCCGCAGCAATCATAAACTCCTTGTGGTCAGCCTGACGATTATTGTCAAGTGATTTGATTCCCATCTCAACTTTCAGAGAGATGCACTCCGCATCCATTCTCTCTCTGGTTTCCAATCTTTCTATTCTTTCCATCAGGGACTACGGTCCTGGGCTGTCTTCTGGTTGCAGTTGATTTGGCTTGACCGCAGCTAAGATTTGATCAACCTTAGCCTGAAGACTAAGAAATTTCTTTCTTGTGACTACTTGCTTCTTCTTCTTCTTCTTCTTCTTCTTCTTCTTCTTCTTCTTCTTCTTCTTCTTCTTTTCTTTTGGCTTAGAAGTGGAGTGATGAGAACCACTGGACTCTTCATATTCATCAAAAATCATCAGATCGTCATCAGAAGGAGAGGGTTTGTTAACCTCTTGTGGTTCATCATCATGGAAGCCAAAAATGGGAGCAGAGGTCACTTCGATTTCAGGTTCTTCATCTTGTGAACCTACAACAGTGGGAGAGGGGGGAGGTTGAGAAACATGTTGATCAGCATCAGTTTGTTGAGCTTGTTGAAATTTGTCTGACATTGCGGACACCGATTCTTGAACCTTCAGGATGGTGGCTACGGTATTGGCATTGTATATGGCTTCTGCCTAATACTTGGCCACGACTTGAATCTCTTGTTCCTTGATATGTTGTTGCTTGATTTGCTGATCCTTGCGAGGTTGAAATGCCCTATGAAAAGCGGCATATTTCTTGGCTTCAGCCTTGTTAGAGGGTTGATATCTGCTCCAAGAATCATTAGAATCTTCTCTGTCAATTCCTATAAATCACACCAAGGTGTCCCTTGGGTTCACACATCTTTGCACATTTATGCTCACTGTACCTAAACCACCTGATTGTAAGGTAAGTAGAGTAGGATTTCATGAGCTTCCTTGGTCTCCTTGACCCGTGGTCAATTTTGGCCTCAGCTCAGTTCTGGCAAAGGCGGAAGAAGTGCCCTGCAGATGGGACTATGTTTGGAGTGTATGGGTGACTTTCAACAGGATGGAGTTCAACTCCTCGGATGAAAAAATATGCAGTCGGGAAGCCCTAGAGACTTTAGGGCAAGAACTAATTTTATCCTTTTGGGAATGTACTGGTGGGGAGTCTCCTCTTTGTTGTGATTCAGACTCACTTTCTGAGTCTGAAAGGAAAAGGATGGTGTTGTCAAATGGATGTGCAGGCATCCCAAGGACTACTATAGCCTGTGGAGAGGCTGAGGTATCGGTCCGGTCATGCATTTGGCTAGTGGGATCAGGTTTCCTTTTCTTGAGGATAGAAAAGGGTTGGCTATCCTCTTCAAAATCACTACCGGAGTCATGGCGACTCGGTTCAGCAGTTGTGATTACGGGTGATGTTTTTCTCTTCTTTAATGGTTTGGATCGTTTGGGAGCATCCTTTTTGCGAGTGCTAGATTTCTTTGAGGTGTGGGGACCATGGAGAGAAGAAACCTTATGTTTGCATCTTTAAGAGACGTTAGAAAGAGTAGTGGAAGAAGGGACTGTGGTACCTTCAGGGTTTAAGGCTGCGAATGGGAGAGGCGCGGGAGGAAGGTATGGGTCAATACCTTCCATAGCCTCTATGTGATCTGAGACATCATCAGTCTCGAGACCAAGAGAAGAAAGAGTGTTTGTAGGGAGTTTGCGGATGAGACCAAAAATGGTTTGATCAGAGGAAGGGTTGTACCTTTTTAAGTCTTTGGTGACGAAGAAATTGATGTCCTCACCCATGTCAATCTTGGCATCCGCATGCAAGTCAGATATGCACAGAGACCAGAATCGTGAAAAAGTAAGCTCGGATGGATTCTGCCTTGGGCTCTCCTTGGGAATGTATTGGAGAAAATCATCCCAAAGAATCTGACCGTAGTTTACGTCGCGACCTGTGAAGACGCTCCAAACCAGTTCTAACAACTTTAAGCCCATATTGTCTGTGCCTCCGGTTCTGCTGGACAGACTGCAGATGATGAAGTGATAGACAAACTGCCAGACCGCAGGCAATTGGTTCTTCTTGAACTCACAAATTCCTTTGATCGGATTCTGATAGCCCATTTGATATACTATAGATGTGATGTCCGCCATCGATGGTGTGAAAAACTTGACGGACGGATGAATCAGAAGATTAATGGTTGAAAGGAACTTTTCTTTGGTCAGGATGACCAAGGAATCATTAACAAGGTTTAGGTGGACTTCTTGAGGGTTATCGAATGGGCGATATGCAGAAAAGGCACACTTGTAGAGAGTGGAGAGTGAAACAATGTCTGTAAATGCATCAAAAGGTCTAGACAGGGGATGATTCCTCAAGAACTTGATCATCAATTTTGTTGGTGCATTGTATGTAGGTTGATCATCGAAAACAGCTGTGAAATTGCTCGAGGCAATTGTGGGAGAATCTGAACTAGTTGGGTTCACTGATCCAGAGGCTTTTGTTTGTTTCTTGGATGCACTGGATTTCACCATTGTTTAGTTGATAAGAGCTTGAAGAATGCAGAGAGGGATCAAGGGTTTTGAGAGCGTAAAAGGTTCTTTGTGGAGAGAAAAAGGGTTTTATAGTGGTTTGTTGGAGCGGGAAACGTTTATGTTTTTGACCTAGGTGAAATTGGGTAAAAACGTTTGGGTTTAACTTTGGATGAGCATCTTTTAATCTTAACCACATATTGATAAAAAGGGATAAAGATTGAAATTGGGATAAACCAGAAAAAGGACTCTGGATTTAATAAAATGTCAAATGTTGAATCACGTCTTGAGAACGTGTGGAGGGGGTGAGAAAAATCCATTGGATAAAGTAGAAGTTGTAACTGATGGGATAGTTTGGGGTAATAGGAAAAGACATATTAGAGGATTTGATTTGGAAAATCTTTTATTTTGTCATCATACCTAAAATAGGTCTGACACGAGGTTTTTGGAAGAAAAGAATGTGACAGTTTCTCAAAGGAATGTTTTTATTTAACGTTTTATTTAATGAAGAATCATTAAATAGCACACTATTTTGTTTTGTTTTGTTTTTTTTATAAAATGAACCGTTTTTAAAACAATTAATGTGACTGTGGATGAACACATCATTGCGAATGGATTTCTTGGCATTGCGGATGACGACAGTGGGAAAAACTGAGAAGAGCACTTGTAAAAAAGTTAGTAACAACAAACAAGAAAGCCCCATGAAAGATAGATATCATACATGGTTGCGGTACATTGACTGTGGTACACAGAATGTACCAAAACCATTTGTTATAAGTGTCTTTCATCTAGAACCGCAATGGAGACCAAGAAGGTCTGCAGTACTTATCAATTCAAGAAAAATTGGGGGTCTGGATTCATCATCCCTAACATTTGTAAGAACGCATTGAGTTTGGTAGATTCAACTGCTTTTGTAAAGACATCAGCAATCTCTTCATGAGTAGGGACAAAGATGAGTTCAATATTACCTTTCAGAATGTGGTCTTTGATGAAGGGATACCATAGTTCAATATGTTTAGTCTTTGAGTACTAAATAGGATTATGAGAAATCGCTATGGCACTTTCAGAGTCACAATAAATTAGTATCCGCAGCATTCTATATCCATAGTATAACAGTTGTGTCTTCATCCAAAGGACTTGGGAACAACAGCTGGTTGCGGCCACGTATTCTGCTTCTGCGGTAGATAATGAAACACAACTTTGTTTTCTTGAGGACCAGCTGACAAGTCTACCACCCAAAAATTGACATCCACCAGATGTATTTTTCGATCAAGTTTGCATCCAGCATGATCCGCATTGGTAAATGATTGAAGACTGAAGTCATTGCCTGCGGGGTACCATAGACTAAGAGATTTTCTTCCTTTCAGGTACCAGAGAATTTGTTTGGCTACGGTCATGTGTGACACTTTTGGGTCAGCCTGATACCTTGCATAGACACCAGTAGCAAAGACAATGTCTGGTTAGCTTGAGGTAAGATACATTAGAGACCCAATGATACCTCTATAAGTCTTGTGATCCACGTATTCTCCAGAGGGATCAGCAGAGATCTTATATCCGAAGGCCATAGGGACCTTAGCCGAGGAGCAGTTGTCCTTTGATTATTTCTTTAAAAGTTCAGTGGTGTATTTCTCTTGATGAATGGATATCCCTTGTTGAATTTGTTTGACTTGAAGACCTAGAAAGAAATTAATCTCTCTATTCAGGCTCATTTGGAATTTTTTTGTCATGAGCTTAGCAAATTCATCCACCATTCCTTGATCAGACGATCCGAAGATGATATCATCCACATATATTTGTACAAGCATAAGGTGAGAACCATTTGCTTTTCTAAATAGCGTGGGATCAATCACTCCTCTTTTGTAGCCTGAAGATACTAAGAATTCAGAAAGAGTCTCATACCAAGCTCTTGGAGCTTGCTTCAGACCTTAGACTGCCTTTTGAAGCTTGTAGTAGTGGTTAAGGAATTCAATATTTTCAAACCCAGGAGGTTGTTGCAAATAAACCTCTTCTTTTAATTCCCCATTGAGAAAGGCACTTTTAACATCCATTTGGTGTACCTTGATGTTTTTGTGGGCAACATATGCTAAAAAGATTCGAATTGCTTCCATTCTTGCCACCGGAGCATACGTTTCATCATAGTCAACACCTTCCAGTTGGCTATACCCTTTTTCAACTAGTCTTGTTTTATTTCGGATAACCGCACCAGATTCATCTAACTTGTTTTTGAACACCCATCTTGTACCAAGAATAGTATGACCTTGTGGAATGGAAACAAGTTACCACCCTTTGTTTCTTTCAAATTCTTCTAGTTAGTCTTGTATTGCAGAAATCCAATCTGGTTCCAATAATGCTTCGTTGATAGATCGAGGCTCGACTGCGGACATGAATGCTGCATAGTGACAATGATCAGATAAATCTTTGGCAGATCGAGTTCGGATACCTGCGGATGGGTTGCCAATATTTTGACCCGGTGGGTGATCCTTCATCCATACGTGTAGACGAGGCATCAGATGGTCAGCAGCTGCGATACAAGGAATGTTTTCAATATCAGAGGTTGCTTCAGATGGGGAAGGAAGTTCCCCCTGGATTTGTGAACAGCCTGCAGAATCATCTTGACTTGTTGGAGCAATCATGACATTTTCTTTAGAAGTTTGAAGAGGTTCCCCATGGATTGCTGAAGGGAGTTCCTCTGGAACCTAAGAAGGTTCCCCCAAGACTGCTGATGGGAGAGAAATGATCCTTGATTCAGTTCAAGTGTCAATGGTCTCAATGATTTCATCATCCGAATCCAAAGATACGTTTGATGGTAGTGATCTTTTAGGGAGAGGAGCTTGAGCATCATCAAATACTGGAACCTCGATGGTTGTTGCTTAATCCGGAGTAGAGCTTTCCCCCTCAACCGGAGAGGTGAAAGTATTGAGAGATGCTACTTCGGATAGAGATGGACCAAAGACATCAGTATGTTGTTGTTGAGCAGTAGGTGATACAAGAAATTCGGATAGTTTTCCCGTTTCAACAGGGTCGAAAAGATCATCATAATTGACTTCAACCAGGTTTAGATGTGACAACTGTCAATTCAGGTCGTTCTCGGACTCATGCATCTTTATAATAACCATTCATGCACATCATGCCATGACCTAGTAGTATAAATTAGGTCAAAAATCTTGCATAAACTAGGATCCAACTAAGGTCTAGGACTAATATACTTGATACTTACAATTCTAGTAAGTTGCTTAGCTACAATAGGAAATGTCAATACTATAATTAGAATAAAGCTTCAAGCTTTGTTATAATTGAAATAGGGTATAAAACCCTAAAAATAAATTAAAACATTCGAATTATACTTCAGCATGTTGTGAATATCAAACAATATTCCAAAAACCCTAAAGAGCCAAAAATCCAAAGTTATAAATTATAAAGCTTAAAAACTTTATAAATTTGGCTATAAACATCCTAATATCAAATTGTTATTAATCAAATTAAGAATTATAGTCAATGAAATAGAAACTAAATTACCAAGTATTAATCATAATTTAATTGTTGAAAACAAGATTTTAAATAAATCCAAAATTACTTAATAAGCACTTTTATAAAATTTGGGTTTTTATAAAATATAGGAGGGAATTTTTATAAAGTTTAAAAATTGAGAGAGCGGAGACCTAACCCACTCAAGAGCCGGCCATCCCCTCTCCCCATGCATTCTCTCTTCCCCAAAACACAATCATTAAGCTAAAACCCCCACTCCACCTCTTCTTTCTTCACTCTCTTACACTCCACTCTTCACACACTTCACTCTCTTCTTCCCTCTCTCTAAGCTCACGAAAATCCCCTCAATTCTCTGCAAAATTTCGAGATTGTGAAGCCCTTGAAGTGTTCTTACTTCCCTCAAGATCATAACAAAGGTAAACAACACCATCTTTTTCCATAGTTACATGATTCTACTCCTTTTCTTTCTTAGTTTTCTCTTCTTTTCGGATTCTATGCCATTCCATGGCTAGAAATCTTTAATTTTCCCTTGTGGTTTGTATATTCTCACCATAACACAATGCATGTGTTAGAGATGGTGAAAATCCGGGATCAAACCCATGCAAGGAGTGGAAAAGATGCACATATGATCATGTGACATCAAAACATAATATTTCATGTTCTTCTCCATTTCTTTTGTGTTCATGCATGACCAAAAGCATTTAAACCATTTCTAGTACATCTTGGATGCTCATTCATTCCATGCATGTGTTATAAATCGGGCCTTACCAAAGACATGCATGATGTTCTTTTTGAAATACCCTAATAATGCACACAAGCAAACATGCAATCTGCCAGATTACTTTGTTCGACTTTGAACGGTCATAACTCAGTCATTTCTAAACCAAATCATGATATTCTTTTTGTATTGGTTAGTTCCACGAGTTAACTTTCAAACCCAGCCGGTCTTACTGTAAAATATTAAATATCCGATTTTTGGCAATTTTTACAAAAAGATTGCGCATACAGCTCTTTTTCTGTGATCACTATTGTTGTCTTGCATAATCAATGGCCTTAAACCCAACCATAAATCCGAGGAAAAATACCTTAGCAAATTAACATATCTAGTGAATGATGTTTGAAATTTCGTGGCTTAAAACCTCACTGAATGGGCTACAAAAATTCATGAACTTCAGCCACAGCTACACTTCATGCATTATTGCATGCAACTTTTCTTAAATTGTTTGGAATCATTACCCTCATTTCTCTTCTGAATAAATTTTTTTACATTTTTCCTTTTGAAAGCCCTTTCATGCATGAGATAATCTGGAAAATTTCAAGAGCTTTTGTTATTTCTTTGATTTATTAGAGTTATTGCTAAAACCAAGGGCATATATCATATAAAATACTTCCAGAGGTTAATAAATCCTAAATAAATTCATGGATGATACTTATGGGGAATAATGACCCCTCACCAAATTTCAGCAATTTTTGTTACTGTTTAATACGATTTCTAATTTTCTTTTTTTTTAGGACATGATAAATTACAAAACCACCTTAGAGGATATGAAAATTTTATCTAACAATTTTCGCATACGTTAACTGTGATGGGTGACTCTAGAAAATAATTTCAAGATTTTCCATCATGTCTTACTATTTTTCCCAATTTTTGGTAATTATAATGGTCTAAAAATGGGAGAAATAGTTCTGATTATCCAAAATTCATGAAAATTTACCAGGATATAATATTATGCAGTAGGAGGTTACATAAAAATTTTGAATATTTTTCTCTACTGTAAACTATTTTTCTCTTATTTTCTAAAATTAATTGCATTAAAATGCACTTAAATACACATAAATACCCAAAACCAGTTTATACATTATGAAAACCACTTTTGATATTTTTCCCAGGATATTTATACTGTAAATGATGTTACAAAAATTTATGGTGATTTATTTTAACTGTTTAATATTATTTCTTTAATTAATGACTATTTAAAGGAATAAAACAAGGAAAAATACAAATAACCACTGAAAAATATCTTTTATATTTTTCCCTGCCTAGTTATGTATAATAACAGTTAAATAAAAAGTTTGGGTAATTTTGGAAACTTTTTTCTATTTATTTCAATTTTTATTGGAATAAATACCCATAAATCATAAAATATAATTAAATAGCTTGGAAATCCATTTTTATATTTTTCCCAGCTTAGTATTGTGTAATAACAGTTAAATAAAAAGTTTGAGAATTTTTATGCCTCGAATGCTATTTTTCGTGAATTTATGTTGTTATTGAGACTTAAAATTTGGAAAATTAACCTTCCAAGGTTGTAATTAATCGCACGACTTGTAAAATTTCAATACTTCAGAAAAAGTGTAACTAATTGATATAAAATCCAATACTAAAACATAAATTGGCATTTTCCTATATGTAGAGTTTAGTATATTAGCATTAGATATCGATATGGAAACTCACTAGTGCGTGTGTTTGATGTCGTAGGATCCCGGTAGTAAGACGTTGGTGCATCCCGAAGTACCGCTTGTGCCTACACAAAACATCGTGAGTATTCACGCACTCCCCTATTTTCAGTTTTATGTTTTGGGGTGGAAAAGCATGTCCAGAAAAACTACTATTTGTATGTTGTATTTAAATTGATTTGTATCAAACACGATTGCTATTGTATTGCTATGTTTCTTTATGTATGTCTATGCAACACGGAACATGAGAACTTATCGTACTAAGGTCCTTCCCTTATCTCTAACCATTAACTCTTTGAGCCAATGGTCATTATGGATAGCGCTATTAGGAATTGACAACTCCTCACTCGCCCGAATCGCTGGAGTGCATGATACCATATTCATCTATGGAACGATAAGCATAGATCTCGATAGGGCTTCAGTCATAGGTTTGGTTGAGACTCATTGTTTGCTCATACACATACAAACGCGTTTCTCGTTATAGCAATAAACTTGTATTCATTAATAGCAATCAACTTTGTTTTATCATTAAAGCAATGTACTTGTACTTACGAAAAGCATTATTGTACCCTCGATTTATAAACTTGTGATACTCACCAACTATTTTCATAGTTGACGCTCGTTTTACATGCTTTTTCAGGAAATAATTAGTAAGTGGATGTAAAGATTCATCACCATAGAGCATGCTGCATCGTGTTGAAGCTATTATGAAGTTATATTTTGAACAATGTTATTTTGAAAAACTTGTATTCTGTTTCTTTTGAAGCTATGGGTTGTAAACTTTTAAATATTGCTATGGTGATGTATCTTTATCTTTTGCATTGAAACCGTTATCGCTGTCATACCTTGCATTTCCGCTTTAGCGGGGTGTGACATTAGAGGACCTGAAGAAGAAGGAATATCACTTTCCATGATGGCAGTGGTTTCAATAGATGGCGGGGTGTTGCGGATGTAAGCGTCATCGAACTTCACATCGAAGCTTTCAATGATGAGCCTCGTTCGTCTGATAAGAACCCGATAGGCAACCTTGTTTGTAGAGTAGCCAAGAAAAATGCCTTCATCGGACGTCGGTGCAAATTTGTTAAGCTGATCTCTGTAATTGATCACAAAACATCTACACCAAAAGATGTGAAAGAAACGAACATTTGGTTTTCGGTTGTTGAGACCCTCATATGGTGTTTTATTGAGGCGTTTACACACGATGCTTCGGTTTTGAACAAAGCATGCAGTTGCTACAGCTTTAGCCCAGAAGTAAAGAGGAAGGTGTGTGAAGTTGAGCATGGATCTGGCTGCTTCCACTAGAGTACGATTCCTCCTTTCTACTACACCATTTTGTTGAGGTGTATACGGAGCTTAAAAGTTATGAGAGATACCTTTTAACACCAAGAAGTTGTTGAGAGGATGATTAGTGAATTCAATGCCATTATCACTATGGATGCGTCTTACAGGCAGTATGATCTGAAGTTCTATCTCTTTGATGAAGTTGATGAGAATCTACAGGGTTTCGGATTTGAGTCTGAGGAAGAATACCCAAGTGAAGAAAGTGAAGTCATCAACTATAACCGGTATGTACTTTTTGTGATGAAGACTGGCTACGATTGATGGACCGCAAAGATCAATGTGTAGAAGTTCAAGTGGTTCAGATATTGACGAATCAATCACCATAGGGTGACTTCCCTTGGACTGCTTACCACATTCACAAGCAGGACATAGAGTGTCATTGCTGAACTTCAGAATGGGCAATCCTCTGACCAGTTCTCCAGTAACCAAAGTGTTGATATACTTGAAATTGAGATGAGCGAGCTTGCGGTGCCATAACCAGCTAACTTCGGATACAACTTTAGAGAGAAAACACAACTGCGGTTTTCCAATAATGAGAGAAACATCCAAAGGATACATGGTGCCCTCGGATCGTGACTTGATCAAGCAGGTACTTCTATCACTCGCCATAACATAACATAATTGATCATCAAACTCAACTCAATGGCCTGCCTTACATAGTTGGCCAACATTGATAAGATTGTGTTTAAGGATTTCTACATAAGCAACCTTCTGTATTGAGAAGTTCCCTGTAGTGAGTACACCATAACCTCGGATGATTCCATTTGCATTGTTTCCGAATGTAACATTTCCACCATTGCATATAGGCCTGAAATCCCGAAGGTATTCTAACCTTCTGGTCATGTGCAAGGAGCAGGCACTATCGATCAACCATTCTTTTTCTTGATCCTCCTTGCATAATTCCTACATAAATTAAGTGGTTAATTTGGGCACCCAAGCGAGTTTGGAGCCCGGAGTCACATACGAGGTATTAATTGATGCATGATGTGAGGTGGCAGAGACATCTTTTAAGTCAACTTTAAAGCCTAGTCCTGGGTGTTTGAGACTTTTTGGAGTTTTGTGAGATTGTGGATAGTTACAAGTTTTTTGAGAATGATGAGATTTGTCATGAGAGAAAATCTTTTGACATTGACATTGACACGTGAACTTTTTATCATTTTCCTTGACATTTGGCTTAGTCTGTTGTTTTGAAGAAAAAAGTATGCTTTTGTCTGGTCCGAGGATTGTAAGATTTGACCCTTTTGTTTGTGTGTTTTGAAAAGGTGTTTTTTGCAGGTCTTGTAGGTGTGTAGACACGTGCATGCATTTTGTGACGTGATTTCATAAACTCTTGAGGTGAGCTTTTGAGTGTCGGATTTGGCAAAATTCCTTTCCATTTTTGAGTTTTTAAAAGTGACTTTGGAAGGGTCGGAGTAGGTAGAATACCTTTCCATTTTGGATTGTCTAATGAACAGACCTGAAAACCATTTGATTGAAAAGACTTATCCTTAGAGTCGGGTGATTTTTGAGCAATGTCAGAAATAGTAAACTCCTTCTTTTTTGTTTTCTTGGAAACTGTTGATTTGAAATGATAATTTGAGAAAATAAGTTTTTCTGGACTCTTTGACTTGGGATATTTCACAAACTTCTTTCGTTTTGAATGAATTTCCCGATGCTTCCCATGGGAACGAAATTTTTCTTTAAAAGCTCTTTTTGCTTCGGTCTTAGGAGAACCGTAGTCAGTGACATTTAATTGCGGTTTCCTTCAATCTTTTGGAGATTTTGAAAAACAGGGACATGATTCATCCGAACTGGAGAAGTCAGGATTTTGAGAACATTGACCAAATTCAAAATTTTCGATTGGTAATACAAGATTGATTGGTTCAATAGTCACAGAACGTTTGACTATGGTCTATGGTGTAGTGTTTTGGACAACCGCAGGGTAAGTCTTGGTGGACACTTTAGTGGGACAATTGTTACTGGTGTAATGACCAAAATTTCAAAACAATTAAAACTTTTCAAAAAAAACCACCCATTTTAATAACGTTGTTACAAAAAGGTTTTCAATACATTATTTAACAGAGTATTTTTCCCAGGTTCATATCATAAAACACCAACGCGAGGAACGGTACGATCACGCCTTTGCCTTGCCACAGACTCCTGAGAAACTGAAAACATAAAACCACAACTGTAAGCCCGAAAGCTTAGTGAGATACCCCCAAAATACCAACCATATATACGCCCTTCCAGGCCACGACCCTCCGGTCCAAAACATATCGCCTTCCGGCCCATAACGCAATGCCTTCCGGCCCATAACATAAAAAGCATACATATCATAACAGAACATAGAACGACCCCGCATACCGGTTCACACTCCAGACCTAGCACTCATGCACATAACACATAATCATATAACCGCTCACAGACAGCAATCGATCAACACATCGCATAACATAGCATTACTCTAACCAAGATACCAGCCTAGCCGGTCACTAGCATGACATCACCCTACGAATCAGTCAACATACTAAAAGTACACATACGCCTTTCTAGGCCATGACCTTCCGGTCCACATCGCAATGCCTTCTGGCCCATAACATGTAATGCCTTCCGGCCCACAACATATAACGCCTTCCGGTCCATATCCCGCAATATCATAGCAATAGACAACTACCCGGATTTCCATCCGATAAAATGGTTGGTGTTGGTGCCATAAACCCTATCGATATAGTGAGGATAACCCACCTCGAAACTACCGACTGAACAGATAACCCAAGCTGCTCCGATCACTGATACGATCTCCACCTCTGGACCGTCACCAATGCACTGAACTCAAACAATAATCAACAATTACCAAAATACCCCTGGAAACCACTGGTCAACCCTTGGTCAAAGACAAGGTCAAAGTCAACCCCTGATTGACCCTACTCGCCGAGTCAACCCGATGACTCGCCGAGTTCCCATACTCAGAGCTCACTCAATCCGCGACCTAACTCGCCGAGTTACCCCGAGACTCGCCGAGTCCCACAACTTCTGAGTCCTCTCGCACACAACTCACCGAGTCATCCCTTGACTCACCGATTCTCGACTCAACCAGAGAATATCGGAACTCTTCGACAAGACTCGCCGAGTCCAAGAACAGACTCGCCGAGTCTATGGCTATCTTCAACCTACTCGCCGAGTTGTTCATACAACTTGTCGAGTTCCAGGCCATCTTCAAGCAACTCGCCGAGTCCCAACTCATCTTCAAACAACTCGTCGAGTTCACCCATGTGACTCGCCGAGTACCACCGATCTGAATCCATACAGAAGCATTCCAGACCATGCAATTGATCCAAAACATAGATCTAGCCTTCTACAACTCATCCATCACGTAAAGTGGCAAACCTTACGTGAATCCAAAGAGATCTAGGCCTTTTGCACATTGGTTAAGGGTTTGGGACATGAAAGCTTCACTAAACGCTCCAACACAGGGACTTTCATGCTCTCTGATTCTTCTCCATTCCAGATCTGAGGTAGCAACCTCAGATCTAACCTCTAGACTTCCAATTACATCCATAGACAAGTTCCCACAAACCCCAAAATGAATAAACAACATACAATCAGTCCAAGAACGAGATATTACCTCCAATGGACGCCCCAACTGCAATGAAATTCGAATCCAAGCAAAGCCCCTTGCTCCAAGCCTTCAATCTTCCAAAATTCCTTCAATAATCATCTCCTTCAAGCTCCCAATTGAGATAGGATCACTCACACACGAAGGCTAAGGGTTTCTGGACTTGGGAATGAATAAAGAGGCTGAGAGTGGGCTGTTATGTTCTTTATATAGGGCTCAACCCCGTAAATTAGGGTTTTCTCCACTCAGCGCCTACTCGCCGAGTCCTCCTTACTGACTCGCCGAGTCGGCAACTTAACACGCGACCCAGTCGTGACTCTACTCGCCGAGTCCATCCATGGACTCGCCGAGTCACTCTTCCACAACTTACTCTTTTTGCCCTTCAACTCTACTCTTGATATTTCGGGATGTTACAATTCTCCCACACTTAAATTAGGCTTCGCCCTCGAAGCCTACAACAACTCAACTCCAAGGATACTCCCACAACGCTCCACCTGGCCTTAACCGGACCAGGTCCCTCAAGGCATACTTATTGAAACTCGAACACACTTTCCCTTCCTTCACGGTGTCCTGACCACTGTCTCGAACCGGGCACCGACTGTACCCCCTGATCATCACTCTCAATAACCGAGAATTACCCAAGATGCATTACTGCCCCAAATCTCAATAATCACTCGACCCATAAGGGTTAGAAAACCATGAACCATCGGATCCCCGATCCGAATCCCACTCTATCCATTCCGGGACGACTGAGAGACCCATTCTCAATCTCAGAGCAACTCTCACGAGTTCTCCCCTTGCAACCGCATACACAAGCTGAAGTAGTCTAACACCCTCAGGTTGGGAAAACCTGATACATTGATAATATCCTCAAACATCCCCCAGGATGAACCACTAATATACACCCCATACCCTGATCAGAATCACACTGAGGGTCCAAGACTCTCTCTCCCTGCATCCCTTCCGAGCCTATTGGCTCTACACTTGCAGATTTCCCTCCGCGACCTCAGCAGACATTCCAAACCGGATGAGCTTCTACTCCACTGCCGCAAACACGTTGCTCAATAACCATAGTCGAATTACTTTAATCATAACTCTGCTCTGCCGCTTTCACTTCCGTGAAATTGCACTCCCTCTCGGAGTTACACACCTCTTACCTCTCTCTCTTCCTTTACCAAGGAATCCACTCGGCCATAATGTCACTCCGACAAATGCCACAGTGCACGTCTAACGCTACACCACCCTTTAGCGTGTCCGCTATCCATCCAACACACTTACTCTGACTCTCCTCGCAGGGACTCTCAAGCCCATGCACTACCTCAACTAACCAAGATCACTGCCCGGGGCCAGACCTTCCAATGCAATCACACTGCAACATACACAATCCGCAATCTCAAACTGATCCAACAATACGAACAGAGTCTCCAACATGACTGGACCGACTCACATAACACATATTAGCCACTCGAGGCTATAAATCTGTGGGTCCGTACACCCAAACTCTGTGAACCCTCAAGTTCTAACTCTGGTAACCTTCCGGTTCCAACTCTATAAACATGCACAACATAAATCACATAGAAATAATGCAGTACAACACATCACGTACATAGAGCATACAAATACTCTGATAACATAACCCCGGTTACCTACTCAAACTTGATCCCGGCCTGCTCCCAGGTCTCCACAAACAATTGCCCTAGGTCTGTATCTCGCCCCGCATGCCCGACACTCGCTCCTATCAACCTATACTCTGGGCTGACAGAACACTGCTGAATGCCAGCAGCTAAGCACCCTCAAATACTCATCGAACTCGCAGAGAACTCTCCAATTCTCCCCCACTTAAACACTAACTAACAACCACCAGTCGCCATCAACGACCTTCCAGAACAACCCTGCACAAAGAAAACACTTACACACTGACTGCTTCCCACAAGCATAAACAACCCTCAACAAAACTCATCTCCTCACTGATCAATCCGCTCAAAAAGAATCCGATCTCCAAATATCCATTCCACGACTACAGATGCTACCCGACATTCAACCCAATGCCGCATCTCCACTAATAACCCTCACGAACGATAACCAATGATAGCACAAAACGCCAAAATATAATCATACCAAACCCTCAGGGAACAACGGATACCAAGACGAAAACACGAAACACAAATCCATAACCAAAAGCTCAACCCGCAAAACGACGAATACCGCATCGAAATCCACACAAAGATACAAGCACAAACAATACACCGCAATAATCGCAAGATAACATGACATCAAGAATGAAACATACCCGTAGCTGCATCCGACACTGCTCTGACCTCCTCTGCCGCGAGCTGATAAGCACGACCCTGAGCCCCTGGGGGCTCCGTTCCACCCTGACCTCCACCTGAAATCCTCAAAGTGTCCGGTGCTGGAGCCTGCACCGGTCCTGCAGAAAGCTGTGGACAGTTGACCGTCAAATGTCCAACCTGACAACAATGATAACAAATCCTCAAATCCCGAACCGACACTGACTGCCGACAATCCCGCGCATAGTGCTCCTCCCTTCCGCACTTGCGGCATGCACCACCGGACCAACAAACTCCGGTATGACCCCTCCCACACTTCCCACAAGTGTGGCCGCTCAGATCCCCCATTCTAACATCAACGGTCCTGGACCGTTTCAACCTCTAACTCACGCCGGCTGGCGGCCTCCTGCAACTCCAACAATGTCTCACACCTCTGCGCAGACACGAACTGTCTGATATCCCCCTTGAGCACACTCAGATATCGGGACATCTGAGCCTACTCCGAAGCGAACTCAGGGAAAAACATCGCCCTCTCAGTGAACATCCTGGTGATCTCAGTCACCGACTCCGAATCCTACTTCAACTCAAGGAACTCCTAAGCCAATCTCTCCCTCTCAACCTGCGGAACATAGCGAGTGCTGAACATCTCTCTGAACTGATCCCATGAAACCGCAGCCCTCTGCGCATCCGAGTATGACCCCGTGGTCAATCTCCACGAATCCTTCGCCCCGAGTCTCAACAGACTCATAGCATACCTCACCCTCAGATCAGCAGGGCATGAACACGTGAAGAAACACCCCTCCACGTCCGATAACCACCTCATAGCAACAATCGGGTCCTGAACTCCATTGAAGGTGGGAGGCTCCGTATTATCGAAGTCCTGATACTGAAAATCCCTATCAGCTCCTCCCCCTGCCATTGCTACAACCACTGTAGCCGCCGCGGCAGCCGTCTCCGCGAGAGTCGCATAGCGCTCACCAAAATACTCAACCATGGCGGTCTTGATAGACCCAAGCAGTTCCGGCAACTCAGCCCGAAACAATGCAGCAACCTCATCATGCAGGATCTCGCGAATCCTCGCATCCAACTCACTCGTGCTCATCTGATCGATAACCTCAGATGACACCGATCCACCCGGAACTCTCTCTCCAGCTCCCGATCCTGATCCGGATCCACTGTCATCATGCCTCGGAATCTCCATACTGAAAAACACCATACCAAATCTCCGACACTTCCCACAATCCTGGGATCTAACTCTCGCAACCCAACCCTAGAGATCATGGTTTCCCTGATACGCGTATGGGTCCTGTGCTTTCAGTAGTGCAGGCCCATACTACCTTCCACACCTACCCATATTTGTATGAAGTACTACCACAATACCCTAGAGAACATGCATAACAACGATCAACCCTCACCCCTAGAGGAACACTGAGAATCTCCCATAAGGGACCCTAGGCTACAGGCATCACAAATCAGGCAACATTATCATGAATTCCTGAAGATCCCTAGCCTAACTCTAGCATGCAGCTCTATCAAAGCTCAATAAAACAAGTGTCATGAATGGTAATTTGGGGTTACTTACTGGCTCCGGCTGATCGTACCTCCACGTCCTCTTTTTACTTAATTTGAAAACCATTTTAATTTCTCTTTTAAAACCTTCCTTGATTTGAGACTGGAGTTACACGAGTGTTCCTCCAATTCACTCAAACCAAGGCTCTGATACCAACTTGTAACGACCAAAATTTCAAAACAATTAAAACTTTTCAAAAAAAAACAACCCATTTTAATAACGTTGTTACAAAAAGGTTTTCAATACATTATTTAACAAAGTATTTTTCCCAGGTTCATATCATAAAACACCAACGCGAGGAATGGTACGATCACGCCTTTGCCTTGCCACAGACTCCTGAGAACCTGAAAACATAAAACCACAACTGTAAGCCCGAAAGCTTAGTGAGATACCCCCAAAATACCAACCATATATACGCCCATCCAGGCCACGACCCTCCGGTCCAGAACATATCGCCTTCCGGCCCATAACGCAATGCCTTCCGGCCCATAACATAAAAACCATACATATCTTAACAGAACATAGAACGACCCCGCATACCGGTTCACACTCTAGACCTAGCAATCATGCACATAACACATAATCATATAACAGCTCACAGACAGCAATCGATCAACAGATCGCATAACATAACATTACTCTAACCAAGATACCATCCTAGCCGGTCACTAGCATGAGATCACCCTACGAATCAGTCAACATACTAAAAGTACACATACGCCTTTCTAGGCTATGCGCTTCCGGTCCACATCGCAATGCCTTCCGGCCCATAACATGTAATGCCTTCCGGCCCACAACATATAACGCCTTCCGGCCCATATCCCGCAATATCATAGCAATAGACAACTACCCGGATTTCCATCCGATAAAATGGTTGGTGTTGGTGCCATAAACCCTATGGATATAGTAAGGATAACTCACCTCGAAACTTCCGACTGAACAGATAACCCAAGCTGCTCCGATCACTGATACGATCTCCACCTCTGGACCGCCACCAATGCACTGAACTCAAACAATAATCAACAATTACCAAAATACCCCTGGAAACCACTGGTCAACCCTTGGTCAAAGACAAGGTCAAAGTCAACCCCTGACTGACCCTACTCGCCGAGTCAACCCGATGACTCGCCGAGTTCCCATACTCAGAGCTCACTCAATCCGCGACCTAACTCGCCGAGTCGCCCCGAGACTTGCCGAGTCCCACAACTTCTGAGTCCTCTCGCACACAACTCACCGAGTCATCCCTTGACTCACCGATTCTCGACTTAACCAGAGAATATCAGAATTCTTCGACAAGACTCGCCAAGTCGAAGAACAGACTCGCCGAGTCTATGGCTATCTTCAACCTACTCGCCGAGTTATTCATACAACTCGCCGAGTTCCAGGCCATCTTCATCCAACTCGCCGAGTCCCAACTCATCTTCAAACAACTCGTCGAGTTCACCCATGTGACTCGCCGAGTACCACCGATCTGAATCCATACAGAAGCATTCCAGACCATGCAATTGATCCAAAACATAAATCTAGCCTCCTACAACTCATCCATCACGTAAAGTGGCAAACTTTACGTGAATCCAAAGAGATCTAGGCCTTTTGCACATTGGTTAAGGGTTTGGAACATGAAAGCTTCACTAAACGCTCCAACACAGGGACTTTCATGCTCTCTGATTCTTGTCCATTCCAGATCTGAGGTAGCAACCTCAGATCTAACCAGTAGACTTCCAGTTACATCGATAGACAAGTTCCCACAAATCCCAAAATGAATAAACAACATACAATCAGTCCAAGAACGAGATATTACCTCCAATGGACGCCCCAACTGCAATGAAATTCGAATCCAAGCAAAGCCCCTTTCTCCAAGCCTTCAATATCCCAAAATTCCTTCAATAATCATCTCCTTCAAGCTCCCAATTGAGATAGGATCACTCACACACGAAGGCTAAGGGTTTCTGGACTTGGGAATGAATAAAGAGGCTGAGAGTGGCCTTAACCGGACTAGGTCCCTCAAGGCATACTTATCGAAACTCGAACACACTTTCCCTTCCATCACGGTGTCCTTACCACCGTCTCGAACCGGGCACCAACTGTACCCCCTGATCATCACTCTCAATAACCGAGAATTACCCAAGATGCATTACTGCCCCAAATCTCAATAATCACTCGACCCATAAGGGTTAAAAAACCATGAACCATCGGATCCCCGATCCGAATCCCACTCTATCCATTCCGGGACGACTGAGAGACCCATTCTCAATCTCAGAGCAACTCTCACGAGTTCTCCCCTTGCAACCGCATACACAAGCTGAAGGAGCTCTAACACCCTCAGGTTGGGAAAACCTGATACACTGATAATATCCTCAAACATCCCCCCAGGATGAACCACTAATATACACCCCATACCCTGATCAGAATCACACTGAGGGTCCAAGACTCTGTCTCCTTGCATCCCTTCCGAGCCTATTGGCTCTACACTTGCGGATTTCCCTCCGCAACCTCAGCAAACATTCCAAACCGGATGAGCTTCTACTCCACTGCCGCAAACACGTTGCTCAATAACCATACTCGAATTACTCTAATCATAACTCTGCTCTGCCGCTTTCACTTCTGTGAACTTGCACTCCCTCTCGGAGTTACACACCTCTTACCTCTCTCTCTTCCTTTACCAAGGAATCCACTCGGCCATAATGTCACTCCGACAAATGCCACGGTGCACGTCTAACGCTACACCACCCTTTAGCGTGTCCGCTATCCATCCAACACACTTACTCTGACTCCCCTCGCAGGGATTCTCAAGCCCATGCACTACCTCAACTAACCAAGATCACTGCCCGGGGCCAGACCTTCCAATGCAATCACACTGCAACATACACAATCCGCAATCTCAAACTGATCCAACAATACCAACACATATTAGCCACTCGAGGCTATAACTCTGTGGGTCCGTACACCCAAACTCTGTGAACCCTCAGGTTCTAACTCTGGGAACCTTCCGGTTCCAACTCTATAAACATGCACAACATAAATCACATAGAAATAATGCAGTACAACACATCACGTACATAAAGCATACAAATACTCTGATCACATAACCCCGGTTACCTACTCAAACTTGATCCCGGCCTGCTCCCAGGCCTCCACAACCAAATGCCCTAGGTCTGTATCCCGCCCTGCATGCCCGACACTCGCTCCTATCAGCCTATACTCTGGGCTGACAGAACACTGCTGAATCCCAGCAGCTAAGCACCCTCAAATACTCATCGAACTCCCAGAGAACTCTCCAATTCTCCCCCACTTAAAGACTGACTAACAACCACCAGTCGCCATTAACGACCTTCCAAAACAACCCTGCACAAAGAAAACACTTACACACTGACTGCTTCCCACAAGCATAAACAACCCTCAACAAAACTCATCTTTTCACTGATCAATCCGCTCAAAAAGAATCCGATCTCCAAATATCCATTCCACGACTGCAGATGCTACCTGACATTTAACCCAATGCCGCATCTCCACTAATAACCCTCACGAACGATAACCAATGATAGCACAAAACGCCAAAATATAATCATACCAAACCCTCAGGGAACAACGGATACCAAGACGAAAACCCGAAACACAAATCCATAACCAAAACCTCAACCCGCAAAACGACGAATACCGCATCGAAATCCACAAAAAGATACCAGCCCTAGAGATGATGGTTTCCCTGATACGCATATGGGTCCTGTGATTTCAGTAGTACATGCCCATACTACCTTCCACACCTACCCATATTTGTATGAAGTACTACCACAATACCCTAGAGAACATGCATAATAACGATCAACCCTCACCCCTAGAGGAACACTGAGAATCTCCCATAAGGGACCCTAGGCTACAGGCATCACAAATCAGGCAACATTATCATGAATTCCTGAAGATCCCTAGCCTAACTCTAGCATGCTGCTCTATCAAAGCTCAATATAACAAGTGTCATGAATGGTAATTTGGGGTTACTTACTGGCTCCGGCTGATCGTACCTCCACGTCCTCCTTTTACTTAATTTGAAAACCATTTTAATTTCTCTTTTAAAACCTTCCTCGATTGGAGACTGGAGTTACACGAGTGTTCCTCCAATTCACTCAAACCTAGGCTCTGATACCAACTTGTAATGACCAAAATTTCAAAACAATTAAAACTTTTCAAAAAAAAAAACCACCCATTTTAATAACGTTGTTACAAAAAGGTTTTCAATACATTATTTAACAAAGTATTTTTCCCAGGTTCATATCATAAAACACCAACGCGAGGAACGGTACGATCACGCCTTTGCCTTGCCACAGACTCCTGAGAACCTGAAAACATAAAACCACAACTGTAAGCCCGAAAGCTTAGTGAGATACCCCCAAAATACCAACCATATATATGCCCTTCCAGGCCATGACCCTCCGGTCCAAAACATATCGCCTTCCAGCCCATAACGCAATGCCTTCCGGCCCATAACAGAAAAAGCATACATATCATAACAGAACATAGAACGACCCTGCATACCGGTTCATACTCAAGACCTATCAATCATGCACATAACACATAATCATATAACAGCTCACAGACAGCAATCGATCGACAGATCGCATA